>NC_058080.1:537487908-538687908 GCF_014858855.1 Bufo gargarizans | reverse complement strand
GTCTAGGGGTGAGACGCTTAGCTGATTCGAGGTACAGCAGATTTTTGTGGTCCGTAAACACAGTGACGGGGTGGACTGCCCCCTCTAAGAAGTGACGCCACTCCTCAAACGCAAGTTTAATAGCTAACAGTTCCCTATTGCCAATATCGTAGTTCTGTTCTGCTGCAGATAGTTTTTTAGAAAAGAAAGCACAAGGACGCCATTTGCCAGGAGACGGACCCTGAGACAGTACAGCCCCCACTCCCACCTCTGATGCATCGACTTCAACAATAAAAGGCTGAGAGACATCAGGTTGGACTAGTACAGGTGCTGAGGTAAACCTCTCTTTTAGAGAGGAAAAAGCAACTCTAGCGGCGTCAGACCATTTAGAAAAATCAGTCCCCTTCCTAGTCATGTCAGTAAGGGGTTTTACGATCACCGAATAATTTTTAATGAATTTCCTATAGAAATTTGCGAAGCCCAAGAACCGTTGTAGTGCTTTGAGGTTCTCAGGAAGATCCCAATCCAAAATTGCCTGGACCTTCCTTGGATCCATACGGAAACCTGACGCAGATAAATAATAACCTAGGAATTGTATCTCCTGAACGGCAAAAACACATTTTTCAATTTTAGCATATAATTCATTCGTCCGTAGGACCTGTAGTACTTGTCTGACATGCTCCTCATGTGTTCTCAGATCAGACGAATAAATTAAGATATCATCTAGGTATATTACCACAAACCTGCCGATTAGATGACTAAAAATGTCATTAACGAAATGTTGAAAGACGGCAGGAGCATTGGTCAGGCCGAAAGGCATAACTAGATTTTCATAATGCCCCTCAGGGGTGTTAAAAGCTGTTTTCCACTCATCCCCCTCTTTAATACGAATCAGATTGTAGGCCCCCCTAAGATCGAGTTTGGAGAACCACCTAGCACCCGCAATCTGGTTAAACAGGTCAGGAATGAGAGGAAGAGGGTATGGGTCTTGGATGGTTATCCGATTTAATTCACGAAAATCTAGGCAAGGACGCAGGCCCCCTTCTTTCTTTTTAACGAAGAAAAACCCTGCAGCCACAGGTGAAGAAGAGGGTCTGATGTGTCCCTTAGCCAAACTCTCGGAGATATAATCCTTCATGGCTTGTCTCTCTGGACCTGAAAGATTATATAACCTGGTCTTGGGTAATTTTGCGCCGGGAATAAGGTTAACCGGGCAATCATAAGGACGATGAGGTGGTAACTTCTGACAACCCTTTTCAGAAAAAACGTCCTCAAAGTCCGAAACAAATGTAGGTAGGGTAGCTATGGAGGCGACTAAGCAATTGCTATTTAAGCAATTTTCTCTGCACGGCTCACTCCACTCCAATATCTCCCTGGCCTGCCAATCCACCACTGGATTGTGCGCTACCAACCAGGGAAGACCCAGCACTACCAGAGCGGGAAGCCCCTCCAGAACAAAACATGAGAGCATCTTGTTATGGTGATCCCCTACCCGAAGGTGTAAATTATGAACAATGTGGGTGAGATTTCTCTGAGACAGAGGAGCAGAATCAATAGCAAATATGGGAATAGGTCTCTGTAGTGTACAGAGAGACAAACCCATAGTGCGGGCAAAATGGGCATCTATCAAATTTACCCCTGCTCCACTGTCTAGAAAGAAAGAAATAGTCTCTGTCTTATCACCAAAAACAATAACCGCTGGCAACACAAATTGTGATGTACGTATGGAGCAGTGGCGTAACTACTGGGGAAGCAGGGGAAGCAGCTGCTTCGGGGCCCGGGCTGCCAAGGGGCCCGGCGCCCAGCTTGTGTTAAAGTTTATTTTCATCAACTTGAATAGTTAATTCTCATCAGGGCGGCCCAGGGCCCCCCCTGGTTTCACAGCAGGAGGCGGCGGCGGCGGCGGCTGCCCCCCCCCCCCCCCCGCTATTGTGTTAATCGGATTCGAGGTTTTGTTTTCTTACTGTGTCCTGTCCTGAACAGCGCGCAGGCTGTATTGAGCACGCCCACATACTGTGATTCAGAGCTGGGAGCTGGAGGTGACAGCCAGGTCACAGGAGGCGGGACAAAACAGCCGGGAGCAGGAGGACAGGAGCTGCAGACGGCAGAGGCAGAGCACTGACTGAGAGAGCGGGAGAGCAGCAGCCAGCACCATGTCAGGACAGGTCCACCGTCCAGCAGACCAGCACCAGCAGTCCAGCGCCCAGCTCAGAGCCATAACAACATTGTGGTACTGCTGCAGTAACAACACAAGTGTATAACTCACACCAATAACCCATACAACAACAGTAAGGTGAACATAACAAAATATGAGTATTAAGAATATACTGTATAGAACATATGAACTACACTAACAAAGGTGGAAAGTGACACAGACTATATATCAATGAATGTGATCAAGTTCTTAATCAGGAAGCCGTCCTTTTAATCACACATGCGTGAGCTCCGCATGTGTGGACACTAAACTAAAAGGGACTAAGACCGATAAATTATTATTTGGGGTGTATATTTTATGAGATCTCAATATATTTTAACTATATTATTGTAATGTTATATGTCTTTAGTTGTACATTAAGGCCTCATGCACACAAACGTATTTTGTTTCGGTGTCCGTTCCGTTTTTTCTGCGGATAGAATGCGGACCCATTCATTGCAATGGGTCCGCAAAAAACGCTGTGTGCTGTCCGCATCAGTATGTCCATTCCATGGCCCGCAAAAAAAAATAGTGCATGTCCTATTTTTTTTCTAGTTTGCGGACAAGGATAGGCATTATAACAATGGATCCGCAAAAAATAAAACGGATGCCATACGGACATCATCCGTTTTTTTTTTTTGGGCGGATCCGTGATTTGCGGACCACAAAACACATACGGTCGTGTGCATGAGGCCTAAATGTAATTTTTTACCGTGAGCCAGCCAAGTATATTTTCTTATATTTACCTTGAAGCCTTTTGGTAGTGGGCAGGCAGAGCGCCGATATTGTAGTGTCTGGTGAGTGTACCTAGTAATAATAACGCCCCAAATGCCTCCATTGATAAATAGTCCTCCATTGATCCAATGGTAGTTATGCCCCTGTAGTGCCTCCAGCAATAATAATGCCCCCTATAGTGCTCCCCAGTAATAATAATGTCTCCTAAAATGACTCAAGTAACAATAAAACCCCCATTTTGCTCCCAGTAATAATGCCTGTATAGTGTCCCCAGTAATAATGTCCTTATGGTGCCTCCAGCAATAATAAAGCCCCCTTATTTTGCCCCTAGTTATAATAATTCCCCAGTACAAAAATGCCCCTACATTGCCCCAGTATTAAAATGCCCCCACTGCCACCAGTAATGTTCCCTATAGTGCCCTATGGAGAGTTCTGCGTCCATGTATGTGGAGAGTTCGTGTATGACTGCGTCCATGTATGTGGAGAGTTCGCGTATGACTGCGTCCATGTATGTGGAGAGTTCGTGTATGACTGCGTCCATGTATGTGGAGAGTGCGTGTATGACTGCGTCCATGTATGTGGAGAGTGTGTGTATGACTGCGTCCATGTATGTGGAGAGTGCGTGTATGACTGCGTCCATGTATGTGGAGAGTGCGTGTATGACTGCGTCCATGTATGTGGAGAGTGTGTGTATGACTGCGTCCATGTATGTGGAGAGTGTGTGTATGACTGCGTCCATGTATGTGGAGAGTGCGTGTATGACTGCGTCCATGTATGTGGAGAGTGTGTGTATGAGTGCGTCCATGTATGTGGAGAGTGCGTGTATGTCTGCGTCCATGTATGTGGAGAGTGTGTGTATGACTGCGCCCATGTATGTGGAGAGTGTGTGTATGACTGCGTCCATGTATGTGGAGAGTGCGTGTATGACTGCGTCCATGTATGTGGAGAGTGCGTGTATGACTGCGTCCATGTATGTGGAGAGTGTGTGTATGAGTGCGTCCATGTATGTGGAGAGTGCGTGTATGACTGCGTCCATGTATGTGGAGAGTGCGTGTATGACTGCGTCCATGTATGTGGAGAGTGCGTGTATGACTGCGTCCATGTATGTGGAGAGTGCGTGTATGACTGCGTCCATGTATGTGGAGAGTGTGTGTATGAGTGCGTCCATGTATGTGGAGAGTGCGTGTATGACTGCGTCCATGTACGTGGAGAGTGCGCAGGTTTTAATGGGGTTGAGTTGAATATAAACTCCGTCAGCAACTGGAAATGTTAAAAAACAAAGTCGTGCTAAAAATGACAGTAAATACAGTAAATAAAAACCACAAAATAGCCATATAAGAGGGGTTTGCACAGGAGGAGGCAGTTTGTGAAGAAGTGTGTGTGTGGGGGGCCCCGTACAAAAATTTGCTGTGGGGCCCAGTCAGTTCTAGTTACGCCTCTGGTATGGAGGAAACGTATACCCCCCGGCTGACATCCTCCACACAGCCTGGGGTTAGTAGTTTTCCGACGGTTTTTTGTTTCTGAGGAAAGAAGGACAGACATTAATGAAATGGCCCCTCTCCCCACAAAAAAAAAAAACCCCACGTCTACGGCGAACCACAGGAGGACGGACCTGACGAGTAGTTCCTCCTAGCTGCATAGGCTCGTCTAAGTCCGTACAGACTAACTGCTGCTTGGGAGGGGTTACCAATGGCTCCGGTTTTTTCAACCTGTCCCTAAGGCGTCTATCTATACGGATAGAAAGGGACATAACTGCATCAAGGGAAAAGGGGGTCTCATACAATGCAAGCGCATCCTTAACCCTTTCGGATAACCCAGATCGTCTCACCCCTAGACAGGCTAGGTGGTCGCTATTGACTCCTGAGAGCCGGGTCGTTCCATTGGGTATCCGTAGCCCACCTACGGAAGTCAGAGCAATACTCCTCTACCGGCCGCTCTCCTTGTAGGAGTCTCCGTAATTTTGATTCAGCCAGTGCGACTCGGTCAGGGTCGTCATATATGAGACCCAAGGCCCCGAAAAACTCATCCACTGACCGAAGCGCCTGAGAATCAGTAGGTAAAGAGAACGCCCAGGACTGCGGGTCCCCCTGCAGCAGGGAAATAACAACCCCCACCCGCTGTTCTTCATTACCAGAGGAGTAAGGGCGCAGTTTAAAGTATAATTTACAGGCCTCACGGAAAATCAAAAACTTGTCCCTTCCCCCAGAAAATCTGTCAGGGAGAGGGACCTTGGGTTCCGCAACAGCCTGGTTACCAGTAGCAACCGCTGGGCTTGCGGTCTGTTGTAATTGCTGCTGTTGCTGGAGGACCGACGCCTTCAATCCTGCCACCTCCAAAGACAGGCCATGAAATTTTTTTTTTTTTTTTTTTTTTTTTAACCTACACAAAAATAAGGGCCAGATATAATGTAATGACCGGCAACACGCACAGGGAGGGAAAAGGGAAAGTCCTGCCCAAGGGAGAGGGAAAGGTGGTGACCCCTAACTCTCCTTGCGGCTGGCACCTGACTGCCCTGACGTCCCTAGACAGGTTCCTCACCCGTGCGGCGATCACGTGCCTAAACCCTGGCTTTCCCTGAAATGAACCCTAGATAATGAACGGGCCGATGGGATCGCTAGTCCTCACCACTGCACTAAGAGGGAAACACCAGGGAGAGGACAGACAAACACAGACAAACACAAACACCCAGGTGGACGACAACAACTGTCCACAAAGGTCCAACAGGGATCCGGAGGGTAGCGTTCTAAAGCAACAATCAGAGAACGCAGCAACACAGCTCCAGTGGGTCAGAATAGATGTCCAGGCAGGAAGCTCTATATCTGGCAACCAGAGAAGTGTGAGAGGGGAATATAAGGAGGATTGGGAGTGCTGGACAAGGAACAGCTGAGAGAAGGAGCTACGGATCCCTGAGTGAGCCAAAAGGGTTTGCAAAGCAAACCCAGAAAGCTACAATAAGGAAACATCCCTATCTTACATAGAGCGTGCAGCCAACCGCTGCGACCTCCTGACCCCGGGTACAACGGAGTCAGGCGTGGCTCTTGACACCCTCGTGACACATGCCCTTTAACAATACCTTATTTTCTAGGAGCACCCTGGTTCCTACGATATGCTGGGGAAGCTCATACTTTAAGAGAATATGTATTCAGATTGTACTCTATGCTAGCAGAACAGCAAATGGAAATCCTCATTGCACAATTGGAAGGTGCTGCCCTCAGAGAAGGGAAATCCTGGCCAAGCTCAGAGAAAAGAATAGTGGAGCAGATATTTAAACGACTCTACGGCACTTTTGAACCCAGGACTGTGTCACAGGTCAAGGTGAGATTCTCCAGCAAGAGGCAGCAGCTGGGTGAGTCACTCAGAGACTTTGCATTATCCTTACAGGAAGTCCTGAGAATTGTTATACAGGTAGACCCCCGTAAAGCAGAGGATCAAGATAAAACTCTGAGAGAACATTTCATTGAAGGTGCTAGGACAGAAACCTTAAAGAGACAGTTAAAGATGTTGCTGCACAGCACCCAAGTTATACCTTCCTAGACTTCAAAGAGCTAGCCATCAGTATTCTAGGGAAAGACCCACAACCAGAGCCTCCTAGGTCTGCAAAAATGTCTGTGAATAAGCCATCTACAGCTCCAAAATGTGGCCCTATAGTTAGTCAGGAAGCCAAAGCTCTGGTTCCTGATGCAGCTGCTGCTCTGACAGATAAAGTTAACTTCCTAACCAAAAGTCTGGAGAAAGTATGCCGAAAACCGGAACAGTGGGAGAAACCCCTATTGTTGGCGGATGAGACACCGTTACCAAGGAAATGTTTCCCTCCTGTTGACAAAAACGACGACGACCCACTGACCACTTTAACGAGCAAAAGTGACCCATTTGTAGATACTGTCACAAGCCAGGCCATACAGAAAGGTTGTGCTGGCAGTTTAAAAGGTCGATGCCCGAGACCAACTTCTGCAAGGAGCAGTCCTTGGTCTCGGGCGTCAACCTTTTAAACTGCCAGGTAGAGCAGTAGGTCCAGAAGATCCCAGCTGGATACCCAGAAGTGGTTCTTCGAATCAATCGGGTTCCCTTTGGAGCCTTATTGGACACTGGGTCTCAAGTTGCAACTATCCAACAGACTGCATTTGGGAAATGCTGGGACCACGACCAGCTGACACAGCCACCAGAATCCTGGCTGAGCATTATAGCCAGCAACGGCAAACCTGTGCCAGTGCATGGGTACTGGTAGAGAACTCTTCAAGTGAGAGGAACCACAGTACCCCCAACAAGGTATCATTGTTGTGAAAGTCAGGGAAGATAGCAACCATCCAGTAGTTCTAGGAATGAACGTCCTTAGGAACTGGTATACTAAAATGCTTGAAGCTTTACACAAGTCCACACCTACCGCTTCACCAGCCTCCAAACAGGTGATATAACAGACCATCCATGTATTAAGTGCACAATAGAAATTTGCTAATGAGAAAGGAGAGATTTGCCGTGCTCGCATCAAAGGTAACCAACTAGTGATCCTGAAACCTAATACTAAAACACTCCTATGGTGCCGAGCTGCTCTTGGAATCCAAGGTCAAGACTACCAGGCCCTGGTAAAACCCATCAACCTGGAGGACCATCCTCTAGTCCGAGCTGCAAGAAGACTAGTGGCTGTTTCCCAAGTTAAAGTGCCAATTTGTCTCCTGAACTTAAGTAGTAGCAGTATAACCTTGACAAAGCACTACCCTGTTGCTCAATTGTTACAAGTCACTATTTAAGATGTTATCAGTTACCAGCAGCTACGACTGAACAGTCTACTCAGAAGCTGAATACTCAAGATTAGAGTTGAGCGAACACCTGGATGTTCGGGTTCGAGAAGTTCGGCCGAACTTCCCGGAAATGTTCGGGTTCGGGATCCGAACCCGATCCGAACTTCGTCCCGAACCCGAACCCCATTGAAGTCAATGGGGACCCGAACTTTTCGGCACTAAAACGGCTGTAAAACAGCCCAGGAAAGGGCTAGAGGGCTGCAAAAGGCAGCAACATGTAGGTAAATCCCCTGCAAACAAATGTGGATAGGGAAATGAATTAAAATAAAAATTAAATAAATAAAAATTAACCAAAATCAATTGGAGAGAGGTCCCATAGCAGAGAATCTGGCTTCCCGTCACCCACCACTGGAACAGTCCATTCTCAGATATTTAGGCCCCGGCACCCAGGCAGAGGAGAGAGGTCCCGTAACAGAGAATCTGGCTTCATGTCAGCAGAGAATCAGTCTTCATATCATAGCAGAGAATCAGGCTTCACGTCACCCACCACTGCAACAGTCCATTTTCATAAATTTAGGCCCAGCACCCAGGCAGAGGAGAGAGGTCCCGTAACAGAGGATCTGGCTTCATGTCAGCAGAGAATCAGTCTGCATGTCATAGCAGAGAATCAGGCTTCACGTCAGCCACCACTGCAACAGTCCATTGTCATAAATTTAGGCCCAGCACCCAGGCAGAGGAGAGAGGTCCCGTAACAGACAATCTGGCTTCATGTCAGCAGAGAATCAGTCTTCATATCATAGCAGAGAATCAGGCTTCACGTCAGCCACCAGTGCAACAGTCCATTGGCATATATTTAGGCCCAGCACACAGGCAGAGGAGAGAGGTCCCGTAACAGAGGATCTGGCTTCATGTCAGCAGGGAATTAGTCTGCATGTCATAGCAGAGAATGAGGCTTCACGTCAGCCACCACTGCAACAGTCCATTGGCATATATTTAGGCCCAGCACCCAGGCAGAGGAGAGAGGTCCCGTAACAGACAATCTGGCTTCATGTCAGCAGAGAATCAGTCTTCATGTCATAGCAGAGAATCAGGCTTCACGTCACCCACCACTGTAAGAGTCCATTTTCATAAATTTAGGCCCAGCACCCAGGCAGAGGAGAGAGGTCCCGTAACAGAGGATCTGGCTTCATGTCAGCAGAGAATCAGTCTGCATGTCATAGCAGAGAATCAGGCTTCACGTCACCCACCACTGCAACAGTCCATTGTCATAAATTTAGGCCCAGCACCCAGGCAGAGGAGAGAGGTCCCGTAACAGACAATCTGGCTTCATGTCAGCAGAGAATTAGTCTGCATGTCATAGCAGAGAATGAGGCTTCACGTCAGCCACCACTGCAACAGTCCATTGGCATATATTTAGGCCCAGCACCCAGGCAGAGGAGAGAGGTCCCGTAACAGACAATCTGGCTTCATGTCAGCAGAGAATTAGTCTGCATGTCATAGCAGAGAATGAGGCTTCACGTCAGCCACCACTGCAACAGTCCATTGGCATATATTTAGGCCCAGCACCCAGGCAGAGGAGAGAGGTCCCGTAACAGACAATCTGGCTTCATGTCAGCAGAGAATCAGTCTTCATGTCATAGCAGAGAATCAGGCTTCACGTCACCCACCACTGCAACAGTCCATTGTCATACATTTGGGCCCAGCACCCAGGCAGAGGAGAGAGGTCCCGTAACAGAGGATCTGGCTTCATGTCAGCAGAGAATCAGTCTGCATGTCATAGCAGAGAATCAGGCTTCACGTCACCCAACATTGGAACAGTCCATTGGCATATATTTAGGCCCCGGCACCCAGACAGAGGAGAGGTTCATTCAACTTTGGGTAGCCTCGCAATATAATGGTAAAATGAAAATAAAAATAGGATTGAATGAGGAAGTGCCCTGGAGTCCAATAATATATGGTTAAGGGGAGGTAGTTAATGTCTAATCTGGACAAGGGACGGACAGATCCTGTGGGATCCATGCCTGGTTCATTTTTATGAACGTCAGCTTGTCCACATTGGCTGTAGACAGGCGGCTGCGTTTGTCTGTAATGACGCCCCCTGCCGTGCTGAATACACGTTCAGACAAAACGCTGGCCGCCGGGCAGGCCAGCACCTCCAAGGCATAAAAGGCTAGCTCTGGCCACGTGGACAATTTAGAGACCCAGAAGTTGAATGGGGCCGAACCATCAGTCAGTACGTGGAGGGGTGTGCACATGTACTGTTCCACCATGTTAGTGAAATGTTGCCTCCTGCTAACACGTTGCGTATCAGGTGGTGGTGCAGTTAGCTGTGGCGTGTTGACAAAAGTTTTCCACATCTCTGCCATGCTAACCCTGCCCTCAGAGGAGCTGGCCGTGACACAGCTGCCTTGGCGACCTCTTGCTCCTCCTCTGCCTTGGCCTTGGGCTTCCACTTGTTCCCCTGTGACATTTGTGAATGCTCTCAGTAGCGCGTCTACCAACGTGCGCTTGTACTCGCGCATCTTCCTATCACGCTCCAGTGCAGGAAGTAAGGTGGGCACATTGTCTTTGTAGCGTGGATCCAGCAGGGTGGCAACCCAGTAGTCCGCACAGGTTAAAATGTGGGCAACTCTGCTGTCATTGTGCAGGCACTGCAGCATGTAGTCGCTCATGTGTGCCAGGCTGCCCAGGGGTAAAGACAAGCTGTCCTCTGTGGGAGGCGTATCGTCATTGTCCTGCCTTTCCCCCCAGCCACGCACCAGTGATGGACCCGAGCTGCGTTGGGTGCCACCCCGCTGTGACCATGCTTCATCCTCATCCTCCTCCACCTCCTCCTCATCCTCCTCGTCCTCCAGTAGTGGGCCCTGGCTAGCCACATTTGTACCTGGCCTCTGCTGTTGCCAAAAACCTCCCTCTGAGTCACTTCGAAGAGACTGGCCTGAAAGTGCTAAAAATGACCCCTCTTCCTCCTCCTCCTCCTCCTCCTGGGCCACCTCCTCTTCCATCATCGCCCTAAGTGTTTTCTCAAGGAGACATAGAAGTGGTATTGTAACGCTGATAACGGCGTCATCGCCACTAGCCATGTTGGTGGAGTACTCCAAACAGCGCAACAGGGCACACAGGTCTCGCATGGAGGCCCAGTCATTGGTGGTGAAGTGGTGCTGTTCTGTAGTGCGACAGACCCGTGCGTGCTGCAGCTGAAACTCCACTATGGCCTGCTGCTGCTCGCACAGTCTGTCCAGCATGTGCAAGGTGGAGTTCCACCTGGTGGGCACGTCGCATATGAGGCGGTGAGCGGGAAGGCCGAAGTTACGCTGTAGCGCAGACAGGCGAGCAGCAGCAGGATGTGAACGCCGGAAGCGCGAACAGACGGCCGCACTTTATGCAGCAGCTCTGACATGTCGGGGTAGTTGTGAATGAACTTCTGCACCACCAAATTCAGCACATGCGCCAAGCAAGGGATGTGCGTCAAACTGGCTAGTCCCAGAGCTGCAACGAGATTTCGCCCATTATCACACACCACCAGGCCGGGCTTGAGGCTCACCGGCAGCAACCACTCGTCGGTCTGTTGTTCTATACCCCGCCACAACTCCTGTCGGTGTGGGGCCTGTCCCCCAAACATATGAGTTTCAGAATGGCCTGCTGACGTTTACCCCGGGCTGTGCTGAAGTTGGTGGTGAAGGTGTGTGGCTGACTGGATGAGCAGGTGGAAGAAGAGGAGGAGGAAGCCGAGAAGGAGGAGGTGGCAACAGGAGGCAAAGAATGTTGCCCTGCGATCCTTGGCGGCGGAAGGACGTGCGCCAAACAGCTCTCCGCCTGGGGCCCAGCTGCCACTACATTTACCCAGTGTGCAGTTAGGGAGATATAGCGTCCCTGGCCGTGCTTACTGGTCCACGTATCTGTGGTTAGGTGGACCTTGCTACAGATGGCGTTGCGCAGTGCACACTTGATTTTATCGGATACTTGGTTGTGCAGGGAAGGCACGGCTCTCTTGGAGAAGTAGTGGCGGCTGGGAACAACATACTGTGAGACAGCAAGCGACATGAGCTGTTTGAAGCTGTCTGTGTCCACCAGCCTAAATGACAGCATTTCATAGGCCAGTAGTTTAGAAATGCTGGCATTCAGGGCCAGGGATCGAGGGTGGCTAGGTGGGAATTTACGCTTTCTCTCAAATGTTTGTGAGATGGAGAGCTGAACGCTGCCGTGTGACATGGTTGAGACGCTTGGTGACGGAGGTGGTGGTGGTGGTGTTGGTGGTACATCCCCTGTTTGCTGGGCGGCAGGTGCCAACGTTCCTCCAGAGGCGGAGGAAGAGGCCGAGGCGGCAGCAGCAGAAGAGGCCGAGGCGGCAGCAGCAGAAGAGGTAGCAGGGGGAGCCTGAGTGACTTCCTTGGTTTTAAGGTGTTTACTCCACTGCAGTTCATGCTTTGCATGCAGGTGCCTGGTCATGCAGGTTGTGCTCAGGTTCAGAACGTTAATGCCTCGCTTCAGGCTCTGATGGCACAGCGTGCAAACCACTCGGGTCTTGTCGTCAGCATATTGTTTGAAGAAGTGCCATGCCAGGGAACTCCTTGAAGCTGCCTTTGGGGTGCTCGGTCCCAGATGGCGGCGGTCAGTAGCAGGCGGAGTCTCTTGGCGGCGGGTGTTCTGCTTTTGCCCACTGCTCCCTCTTTTGCTACGCTGTTGGCTCGGTCTCACCACTGCCTCTTCCACCGAACTGTGAAAGTCAGTGGCACGACCTTCATTCCATGTGGGGTCTAGGACCTCATCGTCCCCTGCATCGTCTTCCACCCAGTCTTGATCCCTGACCTCCTGTTCAGTCTGCACACTGCAGAAAGACGCAGCAGTTGGCACCTGTGTTTCGTCATCATCAGAGACATGCTGAGGTGGTATTCCCATGTCCTCATCATCAGGAAACATAAGTGGTTGTGCGTCAGTGCAGTCTATGTCTTCCACCGCTGGGGAAGGGCTAGGTGGATGCCCTTGGGAAACCCTGCCAGCAGAGTCTTCAAACAGCATAAGAGACTGCTGCATAACTTGAGGCTCAGACAGTTTCCCTGATATGCATGGGGGTGATGTGACAGACTGATGGGGTTGGTTTTCAGGCGCCATCTGTGCGCTTTCTGCAGAAGACTGGGTGGGAGATAATGTGAACGTGCTGGATCCACTGTCGGCCACCCAATTGACTAATGCCTGTACCTGCTCAGGCCTTACCATCCTTAGAACGGCATTGGGCCCCACCATACATCGCTGTAAATTCTGGCGGCTACTGGGACCTGAGGTAGTTGGTACACTAGGACGTGTGGATGTGGCAGAACGGCCACGTCCTCTCCCAGCACCAGAGGGTCCACTAACACCACCACGACCATGTCCACGTCCGCGTCACTTACTAGATGTTTTCCTCATTGTTATGGTTCACCACAACAACAAAAATATTATTTGGCCCAATGTATTGTATTCAAATTCAGCGGGATATAAATTTGAGGCCTAGTATTTAGGCGCTGGGTGATCGGTATGGATTTAGTGACAGAATTAGACTTGGAAATGCACAGTAGCGTGTGTGTGAAGTTATTCTGAATGACCCTATGTGCACCTTGAATATTATATACCCTTTTAGGGATAGATTTCAAATAGCTCTGATATAGCAGAAACCACTAAATTATGAAATTGCTAAATTGGGAATTGAATTTCAACCCAGAACAAAAAATGTGCTTTGACGGACACTAAATAACTTGCCCAGCCACAACAGGACAGCGGTAACGACAGATTTAGCGGGATATAAATTTGAGGCCTAGTATTTAGGCGCTGGGTGACCGGTATGGATTTAGTGACAGAATTAGACTTGGAAATGCACAGTAGCGTGTGTGTGAAGTTATTCTGAATGACCCTATGTGCACCTTGAATATTATATACCCTTTTAGGGATAGATTTCAAATAGCTCTGATATAGCAGAAACCACTAAATTATGAAATTGCTAAATTGGGAATTGTATTTCAACCCAGAACAAAAAATGTGCTTTGGCGGACACTAAATAACTTGCCCATCCACAACAGGACAGCGGTAACGACAGATTTAGCGGGATATAAATTTGAGGCCTACTATTTAGGCGCTGGGTGACCGGTATGGATTTAGTGACAGAATTAGACTTGGAAATGCACAGTAGCGTGTGTGAAGTTATTCTGAATGACCCTATGTGCACCTTGAATATTATATACCCTTTTAGGGATAGATTTCAAATAGCTCTGATATAGCAGAAACCTCTAAATTATGAAATTGCTAAATTGGGAATTGTATTTCAACCCAGAACAAAAAATGTGCTTTGGCGGACACTAAATAACTTGCCCATCCACAACAGGACAGCGGTAACGACAGATTTAGCGGGATATAAATTTGAGGCCTACTATTTAGGCGCTGGGTGACCGGTATGGATTTAGTGACAGAATTAGACTTGGAAATGCACAGTAGCGTGTGTGTGAAGTTATTCTGAATGACCCTATGTGCACCTTGAATATTATATACCCTTTTAGGGATATGTGATGATCACAGGTCGGCACTGCTGTTAATGAATCACGGTGCACGAGTCTATGGGATGGCGTCCCAATGTAAAATTAATAGAAAAGACCGGCACTCGCTGTAGATAATTTCTTTGTATTTATTCAGTCACATACAGGCAATAAGTGACGCGTTTCGATGCTATCGCACCTTCATCAGACTTATCATCATACAAAGAACATTTCATGTTTAAATAGAGCGCCCAAACACAGGGAAATGACATCACACAGAAAACCACACCCACCAATCAGTGTTAAAACAAAAACATCTGAACCAAAAGAAAACACATTTCATAGTGACATTTCTCTGAATTCACTTTATATTATTCATTCTTTCTTTCTTCCTTCCTTATGTACGCTGTAAAAAATATATAGAAAAGAAAAATCTATTTATTTTTATTTTTAAAAAAGAATATATATTTTTTTCCAAATTTTTTCAAAAATTTTCTTGTTTTATTTAGATTTTTTATATTTTTTTGTACTAATCAAAAAGAATTTTTTCAGAATTGCGCAATTGCAATAAAATTGTAAAGATTACTATCAAGGAAAAATTATATTTTATTAATATTATTTTTTATTGATATTATTGATAATTTTTTACCAGGTGATCTATCAAAGGAAGCTCTGTACATTGTACTCACGATTGAGTCCGCGGGGCTCAATCGTTTGTAATCGATGTATCCAATAAGCTTCCCTTTGAAGCAATAATTTGTTTCTATCCCCACCCCGACGTGGAAGAGGTACACTTTCGATAATCTGGTAACGCAATTGTGCCACTGTGTGCTAAATTGGGAATTGTATTTCAACCCAGAACAAAAAATGTGCTTTGACGGACACTAAATAACTTGCCCAGCCACAACAGGACAGCGGTAACGACAGATGTAGCGGGATATAAATTTGAGGCCTAGTATTTAGGCGCTGGGTGACCGGTATGGATTTACTAACAGAATTAGACTTGGAAATGCACAGTAGCGTGTGTGTGAAGTTATTCTGAATGACCCTATGTGCACCTTGAATATTATATACCCTTTTAGGGATAGATTTCAAATAGCTCTGATATAGCAGAAACCACTAAATTATGAAATTGCTAAATTGGGAATTGTATTTCAACCCAGAACAAAAAATGTGCTTTGGCGGACACTAAATAACTTGCCCATCCACAACAGGACAGCGGTAACGACAGATTTAGCGGGATATAAATTTGAGGCCTACTATTTAGGCGCTGGGTGACCGGTATGGATTTAGTGACAGAATTAGACTTGGAAATGCACAGTAGCGTGTGTGTGAAGTTATTCTGAATGACCCTATGTGCACCTTGAATATTATATACCCTTTTAGGGATAGATTTCAAATAGCTCTGATATAGCAGAAACCACAAAATTATGAAATTGCTAAATTGGGAATTGTATTTCAACCCTGAACACAAAATGTGCTTTGACGGACACTAAATAACTTGCCCAGCCACAACAGTACAGCGGTAACGACAGATTTAGCGGGATATAAATTTGAGGCCTAGTATTTAGGTGCTGGGTGACCGGTATGGATTTAGTGACAGAATTAGACTGGGATATGGCCAAAAAATAACCACACTATTGCTGGTTAAATGCACTTGGTGTGACAGCTTGACCAACCACACTACTGAGGGTTAAATGCACTTGGTGACGGGCGCAGCTTGCCCCTGATGTAGTATATGGCCAAAAAATGAACAGACTATTGCTGGTTAAATGCACTTGGTGTGACAGCTTCACCCTGATATAGGCTTTAGCCAAAAAACAACCACACCATTGAGGGTTAAATGCACTTGGTGACAGGCGCAGCTTGCCCCTGATGTAGTATATGGCCAAAAAATGAACAGACTATTGCTGGTTAAATGCACTTGGTGTGACAGCTTGACCAACCACACTACTGAGGGTTAAATGCACTTGGTGACGGGCGCAGCTTGCCCCTGATGTAGTATATGGCCAAAAAATGAACAGACTATTGCTGGTTAAATGCACTTGGTGTGACAGCTTGACCAACCACACTACTGAGGGTTAAATGCACTTGGTGACAGGCGCAGCTTGCCCCTGATGTAGTATATGGCCAAAAAATAAACAGACTATTGCTGGTTAAATGCACTTGGTGTGACAGCTTCACCCTGATGTAGGCTTTAGCCAAAAAACAACCACACCATTGAGGGTTAAATGCACTTGGTCGCAGCTTGGATGCACTTGGTCGCAGCACTGCACAAGACACAAAATGGCCGCCGATCACCCCAGAAAAAAGTGACTGACAAACGGTCTGGGCAGCCTAAAAACAGTGAGCATTTGAATTTCAGCAGCTCAATGATGCACAGCTGCAGATCGATCGATTAATCAAGTCCTTTGGAGGAGTTAATCTGCCTAATCTCGCCCTACTGTCGCAGCTGCAACCTCTCCCTACGCTAATCAGAGCAGAGTGACGGGCGGCGCTATGTGACTCCAGCTTAAATAGAGGCTGGGTCACATGGTGCTCTGGCCAATCACAGCCATGCCAATAGTAGGCATGGCTGTGACGGCCTCTTGGGGCAAGTAGTATGACGCTTGTTGATTGGCTGCTTTGCAGCCTTTCAAAAAGCGCCAAGAAAGCGTCACAAAAGCGCCAAGAAAGCGACGAACACCGAACCCGAACCCGGACTTTTACGAAAATGTCCGGGTTTGGGTCCGTGTCACGGACACCCCAAAATTCGGTACGAACCCGAACTATACAGTTCGAGTTCGCTCATCCCTATTAATAATCCCTATAAAAAGCCCCTTTAATACACCCCTATTTCTTGTAAAGAAGAAACAGACTGTGAAGGGTCAGCCTCCAGTCTATCGTATGGTACATAATTTAAGGGCAGTGAATGCTGTAACTGTCATAAATACACCACAAGTGCCCAATCCACACACGCTGTTAAATCAAGTGCCCATAGATGCCACATCTTTTTCTGTCATTGATCTTGCAAATGCTTTCTTCTCTGTCCCTTTAGATGAAGAATGCTGGCCCTATTTTGCTTTCACCTTCCGTCACAAGCAGTATGCATGGGTCGTTTTACCACAAGGGGCTGCCAATTCCCCTGATATTTTCTCCACTGCTTCACACTCTGTGTTGCAGTCCTGGCAGCCGGCCTATCCGGACACTGTTCTATTACAATATATTGATGATCTGTTTCTTTGTTGCCACAGCTCTGAACAGTGTAAAGAAGAAACTTTATCTTTGCTTATTTTCCTTGCTGAAAATGGTTGTAAAGCCTCCAAGGAGAAGCTGCAACTTTGTAAATCTACTGTGATTCTCCTAGGTCACTGTATTTCTCCAGATACTAAACACCTCACAACTGAGAGGGTTACTGCAATACAGCAGCACCCCCTGCCAAGTACTCCAAGGGCTCTGCGTGCCTTTATTGGACTTGTCAGTTACTGTCGCCCCTGGATTAAGGATTGCTCTCAGATGATGCAGCCACTATATGACTGCCTCAAAGGAGAGACCTTTGAACTCACACCAGGAGCTGTGAGTGCATTTCATACATTAAAACTCACTCTCACCACGACACCAGCATTGGGCATCCCCAATTACAAACAAACCTTCACATTGTATTGTCACGAGCAAGGGGGATTTGCCTCAGATGTACTGTTCTAAATCCAGCTACTTTGATGCCAGTGGCTTTGGAAGAGGAGGGGGGAGTGGGAGTAGTAGAAATGTCTGATCCAGTTGCAAATCATAACTGTCATGAATTGATGATTGCAGAAACAAAAGGGTTACCAAATGTTACTGAAACACCATTAACTAATCCTGATGCTGAGTATTTTGTAGATGGCTCCAGATGGTGGAATGACGAACAAGGACACTTTGTCACCGGGTATGTGGTAATCCAGGATGGTAAGGTAATCATACAAAAACCACTCCCATCTTGTGCGTCTGCACAGGAGGCGGAGTTGAAGGCACTCACTGACGCATGTACAATGGGTAAGGGACTGAGAATAAATTGTTACACTGATTCCAGGTATGCTTTCGGGGTAGCACATGATTTTGGTGTTATCTGGAAAACTAGGGGATTTCTGACTTCCTCGGGCAAACCAATTAAAAATTCAGAAGCAGTACAGAGCCTCATAGAGCCCTAGAGCTGCCCACAGAGGTAGCCATTGTTAAAGTGCCAGCCCATGTGAAGCAAGATGATCTGCTAGCTGTGGGAAATGCTCAAGCAGACCAAGCAGCTAAACAAGCAGCCGGTCTGCCGCTCCTGACATTGTTTTTTCCAACTATGCCAGATTTGTCGCTCTTGCAGGAATTACAGGCCCAGATAACGCCTCAAGACAAAAAGGTATGGATGGAGGCGGGGGCTACGAAGACAGGAGAGCTCTGGCAGGTAAATGGCAGAACATGTTTGCCTCTGAGTTTGTATCCGATGATGGCCAATTTAGCACATGGCCCTACTCATTTGTCGAAAGGAGCTATGAGCGCACTAGTGTTAGAACATTGGTTTGCACCTGGAATTCAGACCCTCTTTGAAAAGTTTGTTCAGGGTTGTCTTACATGTGCCAGACATAACCCTGGGAGGTTTGTGAAGACCCCCAAGAAACACACTCCCAAACCCTTGTACCCGTTTCAAAGAGTGCAGGTGGATTACATACAGCTACCCAAGGTGAGCACATATGAGTATGTCCTTGTAGCCATTGATGTATTCTCAGGCTGGCCAGAAGCTTGGCCAGTAACTACGGCTACAGCCAAAAATACTGCTAAGAAAATATTGTCAGAGGTAGTCTGTAGATATGGGATTCCAGAGGTGATAGAGTCAGACAGAGGTACCCACTTCACTGGGGAGATAATGGGACACATACTGAAGATCCTAGGGATCACACAAACTCTACACTCTCAACAGTATGGAGTCACTATAGTGGTGGTCCAAGATGGAATCACTCATGTTGTACGGTTACTGCTTTATTACTTTCTGTTCTGTATTAAGTAGCTCTAGGTCATAAGTGGAAGTTCGGATGGAGACGCATCTTTTGCAGAAAGGAAGTGTCCATTCTAGGTTTCCCATCACCGAAGTGTCCATAACGTTGACTAGAGGAGGATGGAGGTGGACTTTCAAGGCGGTTCCAGGCCTACTCACCATATTGGTCAAGGGATATGCCATGATTGACAGCACTGTCCAACCAAGTGACAGCAACGCCCAAGATGATGTTCATCTTAGTGATTCTACAACAGAGGACCACAGCTACACAGAAACTTTTAGGCTTACTGCTGATGCTCCTAGCAGGTATAGCTGACCTACCAGCTCCTAGAGATTCCAACACAGGAGCAGAAGAAGGTGTATCCAGAACTATGGACAATGATGCATGGAACAACAATGCTGCACCTACATCCACTTAGTGTGTGTTTGTGTGTCGTATGTGGTTTTAATAAAATGTATGTATGCTTAATCAAATGACAACTACTAGACAGACTGGAATCGATGCTTGCATTGCATGGTCTATGCAGCTTATCTGTATACTCTGTGAAGTACGGGCTGTCTAAGGGGTCATTTGTTTGTTTAGGCAGGTTAGTAGTTACCAAGACACACATGATACAATGAAGCCTTCAGAAGGAAAAAACGTCTACCACGTGAACAGAAAAATTGAAAAAAAAGGAGGGAAATGTTAAGGAAATTATCCAGCTTTTCTGAAAGTGGATATAAAATTCATAAGATGTTTTTCATTTTCTCTGTAAATGTGATATAATGTGGTGACATTTGAAAAGGACAAGCATAAGCTAAAAAACCTATAGAAGTGAACTGTGTGTGTTAAGATAAGATTTTGCCTCTCTTGCTTAAAATTCTAAATCCATTAGTTAACACATTTTTGTAAAAGTGAAACTTGAAAAATAACTAACCAATCAATAGATGGATTCAAAAGCCATTATTGAAATGTCTGTAAACCAATCATGTTTTACTTTGAGGGGTTACACCCTGTGAACTGTGTATAAATAAAGGGTGCAGGACACTTTCACTTTAGGGTCCTGACAAGGTTTTGAACTATACTCAGACTTCTGTCATTTTCCTCCGTCGACGTCATTCACCTGAACACGAGGCAATGATCATCACGTGGCTGACCCTTGGCCTGCCGCAACATCAGCATCAGTCTGAAAGAAGACAGAAGATCCGCCATCCAACCACCTTCCAGTATGTCAACACCAACCTGAGAGGAAAGAAGAACATCCTCTGGACCATCCTCTTCAAACCATTCTGCCGGTGAAGGATGGTAAGGAGCTGTAAAACCATCAGCAGCAACCAAAAAAAAAATATATATATATATTATAGTTATTAAATATTAATACTTAGGTAAAAAGGTAGTAATATAGTAATAAATCTATAACAATAGTAAAAATTTAAAAATAACATGATTTTAAAAAAAAACAGGAGTTTTGATCCAGGGTTCTAGGACTGATCGCCTTTTCCCGGGGTCGAGAAGGAATTTTTCCCCTGTGACACGAATTGGCTGAATGTGTCCAGGGGTGTTCGCCTTCTTCTGGATCAACAGGTTTAGGGATAGGGACCTAATTTAAGGATAGGGATCAGGGGGTTTGATCCAGGGTTCTAGGACTGATCGCCTTTTCCCGGGGTCGAGAAGGAATTTTTCCCCTGTGACACGAATTGGCTGAATGTGTCCAGGGGTGTTCGCCTTCTTCTGGATCAACAGGTTTAGGGATAGGGAACTAATTTAGGGATAGGGATCAGGGGGCTTGATACAGGGTTCTAGGACTGATCGCCTTTTCCCGGGGTCGAGAAGGAATTTTTACCCCTGTGACACAAATTGGTTGAATGTGTCCAGGGTTTTTCGCCTTCTTCTGGATCAACAGGTTTAGGGATAGGGACCTAATTTAAGGATAGGGATCAGGGGGTTTGATCCAGGGTTCTAGGACTGATCGCCTTTTCCCGGGGTCGAGAAGGAATTTTTCCCCTGTGACACAAATTGGCTGAATGTGTCCAGGGGTGTTCGCCTTCTTCTGGATCAACAGGTTTAGGGATAGGGAACTAATTTAGGGATAGGGATCAGGGGGCTTGATCCAGGGTTCTAGGACTGATCGCCTTTTCCCGGGGTCGAGAAGGAATTTTTACCCCTGTTACACGAATTGGTTGAATTTGTCCAGGGGTTTTCGCCTTCTTCTGGATCAACAGGTTTAGGGATAGGGACCTAATTTAAGGATAGGGATCATGGGGTTTGATCCAGGGTTCTAGGACTGATCGCCTTTTCCCGGGGTCGAGAAGGAATTTTTCCCCTGTGACACGAATTGGCTGAATGTGTCCAGGTTTTTTTGCCTTCTTCTGGATCAACAGGTTTAGGGATAGGGACCTAATTTAGGGATAGGGATCAGAGGGTTTGATCCAGGGTTCTAGGACCGATGGCCCTTTCCCGGGGTCGAGAAGGAATTTTTCCCCTGTGACACGAATTGGCTGAAAGCGTCCAGGGGTTTTCGCCTTCTTCTGGATCAACAGGTTTAGGGATAGGGACCTAATTTAGGGATCAGGGGGTTTGATCCAGGGTTCTAGGACTGATCGCATTTTCCCGGGGTCGAGAAGGAATTTTTCCCCTGTGACACGAATTGGTTGAATGTGTCCAGGGTTTTTTGCCTTCTTCTGGATCAACAGGTTTAGAGCTAGGGACCTAATTTAGGGATAGGGATCAGGGGGCTTGATCCAGGGTTCTAGGACTGATCGCCTTTTCCTGGGGTCGAGAAGGTATTTTTCCCCTGTGACACGAATTGGCTGAATGTGTCCAGGGGTTTTTGCCTTCTTCTGGATCAACAGTTTTAGGTGTAGGGACATAATTAACAATAATAGTAATAGTTCTAATACCGTAGTCTTATAATAAATAATAATAGTCATTAGTGTTAGTGTAGGGACCCACTTGAAGGAGGTCGCCGTGACGTGGCAAGTGGGCTTATACATTTTGATGACAATGTATACTAAGACCCTCCTGTCCATGGTTATAGCAGCAGTAGATGGCGGTACAACATGTGGATTAGCACCCGTGGTGTTTCTTCTACACTTGTCACATTGTAATAGATATCAGGAGGCAGGGCCGGCTCCAGGTTCATGTGGGCCCTTGGGCGATAAAGTCTCAGTGGGCCCCCTTGTGGCATTTTGCACAGCGCTTACAGCAATGAAACTGTATGTATTATAGATTAAATACCTTACACAGAGCATACTACAGAGCGGATATATGGAGAATCAGTCCTTATGTGCCTACTTTTATTTTCTACCCAGTGTTTTAGTCCCTCAGGTGTACTCACAGATAGGTGCCCTCTCACAATAGGTATGCCAAGATATGTGCCCCCTCACAGTAGATATTCCAAGATATGTGCCCCCTCACAGTAGGTATGCCAAGATATGTGCCCCCCTCACAGTAAATATGCCAAGATATGTGCCCCCCTCACAGTAGATATGCCAAGATATGTGCCCCCCCTCACAGTAGATATGCCAAGATATTTGCCCCCCTCTCATTAGGTATGGCAAGATATGTGCCCCCTTCACAGTAGATATCCCAAAATGTATGCCCGATCACAGTTCATATGCCAAGATATGTGTCCCCTCACTGTAGATATGCCAATATATGTGCCCAATGCCCCCTTCACGGTGGTTATGCCCAGATGTGCCCCCTTCACAGAAAGTAAAAAAATAAAATAAAAAATACTCCTCGCCTCAGTCATCTGGCGCCTCCCATGATCTGCGCTCCCAATCAGCAGCAGCAGGACACTGTGCCACATCGCGCTGCTGTGTAGGAGGAGCAGAGGCTGATTCCCAGCCTGCCCCGCTCCTCCTCCTACACAGATCAGCAGGACCATGTGTAAGGAAATTGTGCTGCTGCTACTGCTGTGGAGCACTGGTGTAGCATACCAAGCCACAGGGGATAGTGAGTGTAGTGGTGGTGAGCCAGTGCGTGTAATAGTTAATTTACTCATGGTTAGCAGAGCCTCCCTGGGCTGGCGTATAGGTGATGGGAAGACAGCACAAAATCCTCTAGGGCACTCTGGTTACAGGGAAGACCAGCCAGATGTGGGTTAAGGTGCCCTTGATGGTGATGTTTAGGGTGCTTGTACAACTGGACCCCTGGTTCGTGACGCCAGCACCATAAGGCGAAAATGTTGAGAGTAGTAGTCGTAAATGATGAAGAGTCATTTGTTCTAAAACAGTTGAACATTTACTGAATCAATAGTCTCTGGACAGTTGTTACAGTTCATGAACAAGGTGCATTTGTAGGGCATAGGCAATTATTCAGAAGTTGATACAGTGGCTATCCTTGTATCAGGCTTTAGGCAATTGTCAATGGAGGGATTCTCTAATACAGTTCTTCTACAGGCAATACCTCTGTAATTATCTTAAGTCCCATCTGTAGCACTCTGGTACTAAATATACTATTTCCTTACTGAATATTGAGCTATTCCTTAAAGACGTTCCCCTCATGGAAGGCAAAAACTCAGCTTATTTATTTGCAGGAAGCTCTCCTGAGGTATTCAGGTTCCACTATATCCTGGAAGGCTTTGCAGTGGATAAAGACAATTCTGCGCACTGTCTATTTGTGTCTGGTACTCCTAAAGTTGCTCCTTGTCACTTTTTGCTTGTGAAGTCCAAAGGCTTGAATCAGCTCCTACCCTCACTATGCTTACTTCATATTTAGACATAGACTTGATGTCTGGTGCTTTGCTGCTGTAAATAATGATCTCTGTACTCCCTTAGTCTGGCCAAAACCAAGGGGTAAAAATAGAAGGCTACATGTTGGAGGAGGCCTGTTTCTCTTCCTCCATACACTTGCTTTCTTCCTCACAGTTCTTCTAACTAACACTCTTCAAATCAGACTCTGCACTGACTAGACACACCTCAAGCTATATAAATAAGTGGTGCCAGCACCACCTAGGGGCGAATGAGTGTAATGACAATATCAGCCTGATAAATAGGGAATGCCATACATTTAATAATACATATAATAAATACACAGATGTTTTTAAAGTGGCCCTTTCACACAAATGTGGGACACTGAATACCCCACTGCTAAAATAAAAGTCGCCCTCGATGTTTGTACTGAAAGAAGCTGTAGATCTCTACTCCATCACCTGAAATACACCAAATAAATGCCACAAATACAAATATGGATATAAATATTGTAATGTACTGTCATGACACTTAGTTACCTCCTGAAAATGAAGGGTTATGCACAACAACACATTCTAGGCAAATATATCACATTTATATACACTCACCTAAAGAATTATTAGGAACACCTTTTCTATTTCTCATTAATGCGATTATCTAGTCAACCAATCACATGGCAGTTGCTTCAGTCCTGTGGGCGAAAATGCCTTGTTTATGCTAGAGGTCAGAGGAGAATGGGCCGACTGATTCAAGCTGATAGAAGAGCAACGTTGACTGAAATAACTACTCGTTACAACCGAGGTATGCAGCAAATCAATTGTGAAGCCACAACACGCACAACCTTGAGGCGGATGGCCTACAACAGCAGAAGACCCCACCGGGTACCACTCATCTCCACTACAAATAGGAAAAAGAGGCTAAAATTTGCACAAGCTCACCAAAATTGGACTGTTGAAGACTGGAAAAATGTTTTCTTGAACATGACAATGAGTTCACTGTACTAAAATGGCCCCCACAGTCACCAGATCTCAACCCAATAGAGCATCTTTGGGATGTGGTGGAACAGGAGCTTTGTGCCCTGGATGTGCATCCCTCAAATCTCCATCAACTGCAAGATGCTATCCTATCAATATGGGCCAACATTTCTAAAGAATGCTATCAGCACCTTGTTGAATCAATGCCACGTAGAATTAAGGCAGTTCTGAAGGCAAAAGGGGGTCCAACACCATATTAGTATGGTGTTCCTAATAATTCTTTAGGTGAGTGTATATATCACTTTTTCCTAGTGCATATGGAAATTGTGTGTTGCGATCTTCTTTACTTGACAGTGACAAAAATGGGCGTTGATCTCACATTGGGGCAAGGTAGTCCATGACAAAAGTCCTGAGACAAAGTACATCCCTGATTTGGGGTATAAATCATTTGTAATCCACATGGAATTAAAGTGCAATGTTTCATGATTTGTAAAAGGCTGTGCTTTGCATAGGATTAGGCACAGAAAAGTATTTCTGGGTACATTTTTCTTGAACCTTGCAGAACATGTGGTTGCTTTAAAGTTCCGGACAACCTGAAAAAGGGGTAAAATTGGAATAAAATTGCTGCAAACAGTGGCATAACTTGGGTTTTGCTGAATGATGGAGTCTTTAATAGAGTCATTTTTATAAAAGGGAGAGGGAGTTCCAAACTGGAAAAGCAAAACAAAGAACTCCGCCCTCAACAGTGCTCTTGCTCCTTCTTGATTCCTTTAACCCCTTAAGGACTCAGCCCTATTTCACCTTAAGGACTTGGCCATTTAAGTGCTGATAACTTTAAAACGCTTTGACTTACTCAGGCCAATCTGAGATTGTTTTTTCGTCACATACTGTACTTCATGACACTGCTAAAATTGGGTAAAAAAAGGTAATTTTTTTTGCATTAAAAAATACAAAATTTACCAATTTTTTTAAAAAAATTAGCAAATTTCAAAGTTTCAGTTTCTCTACTTCTGTAATACATAGTAATACCCCCAAAAATTGTGATGACTTTACATTCCCCATATGTCTACTTCATGTTTGTATGATTTTGGAAATGCAATTTTATTTTTTAGGGATGTAACATAGCTTAGAAGTTTAGAAGCAAATTTTGAAATTTTTCAGAAATTTTCCAAATCCCACTTTTTATGGACCAGTCCAGGTCTGAAGTCACTTTTTGAGGCTTACGTAATAGAAACCACCGAAAAATGACCCCATTTTAGAAACTACACCCTTCAAGGTATTTAAAACTGATTTTACAAACTTTGTTAACCCTTTAGGTCTTCCACAAGACTTCATGGCAAATGGACATAAAATTTAAGAATTTTGATTTTTTGGGAAAATTTTCCAATATAATACATTTTTTCCAGGAACAAAGCAAGGGTTAACTGCCAAACAATATGGGTTGCCCTGATTCTGTAGTTTGCAGAAACACCCCATATGTGGTCCTAAACTACTGGTTGGCCAAACGGGAGGACATAGAAGGAGGGGAACGCCATATGGGTTTTGGAAGGCAGATTTTGCAGGACTGGTTTTGTTAATACCATGTCCCATTTCAAGCCCCCCCCTTGCACCCCTAGAATAGAAATTCCCAAAAAGTGACTCCATATAAAAAAGTACACCCCTCAAGGTATTCAAAACTGGGTTTACAAACTTTGTTAACCCTTTAGGTGTTCCACAAGAGTTAATGGCAGAAACAATTTTGGAATTTCTATTTTTTGGAAAATTTTCTATTTTAACCCAAATTTTATTACTGGAAAAAATGGGTTAACAGCCAAACAAAACTGAATATGGGTTGCCCTGATTCTGTAGTTTGCAGAAACACCCCATATGTGGTCGTAAACTACTATTTGGCTAAACGGCAAGACATAGAAGAAGGGGAATGCCATATGGTTTTTGGAAAGCAGATTTTGCTGTACTGGTTTATTTACACCATGTACCCTTTCAAGCCCCCTGATGCGCCCCTAGAGTAGAGACTCCATAAAAGTGACCCCATCTAGGAAAATACGGGATGAGCTGGTTGTTGTTTTGGGACTATTTTAGGGTAAATATGATTTTTGGTTGCTCTATATTACACTTTTTTGAGGCAAGGTAACAAAAAATGTAAATTCTAAAATTGTTTCTACATTCGCTATTTAGTTTTGTGGAACACCTAAAGGGTTAACAAAGTTTGTAAAGTAACTTGAGTGGTGTAGTTTCTTAGATGGGGTAACTTTTTTGGAGTTTCTAGTCTATGCTATATCAGGGGGGCTTCTAATGGGACATGGTGTAAATAAACCAGTCCATCAAAATCTGCCTTCCAGAAACCATATGGCGTTCCCTTCATTCTATGTCCTGCCGTGCGGCTATATAGCCATTTACGACCACGTTTGGGGTGTTTCTGCAAACTACAGAATCAGGGCAATAAATATTTAGTTTTGTTTCAAATGGAAATTTTGCCCAAAAATGGGTGTTTTGGCACCGTTTTTATTTTATATTTTTAACGCTGTTCATCCGAGGGGTTTGGTCAAATGTTATTTTTATAGGGCAGATTCTTACGGACACGGCGATACCTAATATGTCTACATTTTAACATTTATTTAAATTTTGCACTATATTATCATTTTAGGAACAAAAAAAAATGATTTTAGTATCTCCATAGCCTGGGAGCTACAGTTTTTTTTTTTTTTGTTGGGCGACTAATGTAGGGGCTCATTTTTGGCGGGATGAGATGGCGGTTTTATTGGCACTAATTGGGAGTGCATATGACATTTTAATCGCTCGCTATTACTCTTTTTGTCATGTTAGGTGACAAAAAATTGCTTTTTTTTTACACATTTTTATTTATTTTTTATGCTGTTCATCCGGGGGGTTGGGTTAAACGTTATTTTTATAGAGAAGTTTTTTACCGACGCGGCGATGCCCAATATGTATGGCTCTCAGACTTTGGAGACACTAAGCAGGCATCCTCAAACTGCGGCCCTCCAGATGTTTTAAAACTACAATTCCCACCATGCCCTGCTGATAGCTGTAGGTTGCCTGGGCATGCTGGGAGTTATAGTTTTACAACATCTGGAGGGCCGCAGTTTGAGGATGCCTGCACTAAAACTATTATTTTTGGGGGGGAAAAAAATTGTTTCCGTGTCTCCAAAGTCTGAGAGCCATAGTTTTTTATGTTCTCTAGGGGACTGTTGGGGATTATAAAAATGTAGTACTCCATGGAAGTATGATACTCCCTGAAGCAATCGATAACGCAGAGGCCCGGATGATCGGGGCAAGTGTCACACTGAGTGGTGGTGTCCTTCCGTATCCCCCTCCTGTGACACACTCTGCACTTTTTTGGGGACCGTCCCTTCTTTCCAGTATGGGGGACCACACCTGGAAAATGTTGGCCAGTGACAATCCGGGCGCCTCCAATTCCCGAGGTACTCCGGCCTGCTCTTTCCTGGTCCGAAAAGATCAGGTCCTTGAGGACTGCCTCATAGAATTGGAGGAATGTCCCTGTGCTGCCAGCGCTTCGGGATAGTACAAAAGCGTTGTACAAGGCAACCTGTACCCAGTAGACAGCAACTTTTTTGTACCTTGCCCAGGTTTTGAGCATGGCGTTATATGGCTTGAGGACCTGATCAGAGAGATCAACTCCTCCCAGATACCGATTGTAGTCGACGATACAATCGGGCTTTAGGACCGTTGCCGCGCTTCCTCGCACAGAGACGGGGGTGGTGCTGTTACCGTGGATTGTGGACAGTACAAGGACATCCCACTTGTCCTTATACCTGACCAGCAACAGGTTTCCACTGGTAAGGGCACGGGTCTCACCCCTGGGGATAGGTACCTGGAGGGGGTAGGTAGGGAGGCCGCGTTTATTTTTCCGCACGGTCCCACATGCGGACGTGGATCTGGCGGCAAGGGACCTGAACAAGGGAATGCTAGTATAAAAGTTATCCACGTACAAGTGGTAACCCTTATCTAGAAGTGGGTATATAAGGTCCCACACAAGTTTCCCACTAACACCCAGAGTGGGGGAAATTCTGGTGGTTGAATACGGGAATCTCGCCCCTCGTACACACAAAATTTGTAAGTGTACCCTGAGGTACTCTCACAAATTTTGTACATTTTCACGCCATACCTCGCCCGCTTAGTGGGAATGTATTGGCGGAAACTGAGTCTCCACTTGAACGCAACGAGAGACTCATCAACCGCGACCTCCCTTCCAGGTACGTATGCCTGCGCAAATTTGTCCCCGAAGTGATCGATGACCGGCCGTATCTTATACAGACAGTCATGGGCAGGATCACCTCGGGGGGGACCTGCTGCATTATCTGAATAATGCAGACATTTCCGGATGGTCTCAAACCGGGGGCGTGTCATGGCCATACTGTAGAGTGGGGTCTGGTAGAGGACGTCCCCACTCCAGTATTGCCTGACACTGGGTTTTTGCACTAGACCCATGTGCAGCATGAGGCCCCAAAACGTCCTCATCTCGGCTGCACTGACCAGAGTCCAGCCAACAGGTCTAGCCAAAAAGGAGACCGGGTGCTGAGCAACGAACTGTTGGGCGTACAGGTTCGTCTGCTCCACCATCAGATTCACAAATGGGTCACTGAAAAAAAAAAAAAAAAAAAGTCAATTTCAGTGAAGCCCACTGTGGGAATCTGGATTCCTGGATTGCCATCAAAATCCGGAATCTCTGGTTCAAAATCCACTGGGGGACACCAACTAAGTTCACCGGTAGGGGGCTCCGGTGGGCTTATTTGGTGGGCCGGGAAACCAGTACGAGCCCCAAGGCGGCTTGTACTGGTGTGGGCCACAGGGTCGCATATGCCTCCTCCACCAAGAAAATACGGCAGGCCATGGGTATGTGTGCGTGTGTATGTGCGTGCGTGTAAAACTTTATTGTATGTGCGTGTGTGTGGGGGCACGGGTGTTCACGTACTAAAAAGTAAAAAAAAGAAAATGGACAAGTGTTAGAAAAAAAAAAAAGTTCAAATTTGCTGATAAGCGGTGGGGCGGGCGATGCGCTAACAGTGGCCGGACGCTAAGAGTGCTGGCCACAGTCAGCGCCACGCAAAAAAAAAATGGTGGTGGGGGGGCTGGGGGGTTCCAAGTGTCTGGGGGGGGCAAGTGGAGGTGGGTCTAGGGTCTCATAGCTAAGTGCTGTGGACCCCAACCACCAAAAACATTAGATCAGATTAGATTTTTACCCTAACTAACTCTCAATTCTATCCCTGCCTAATCGTGCCTCTCCCTCACTGACCCTAACCTACCTGGAGGGTGATGGGTGCAGGAGGGTGATGGGTACCGACAGGGGGTTCGCAGGAGCTGGTGAGGACGGTGCTGGATGGTCCAGGTGCAGCAGCAGGAAGAGGAGGGGAGAGAGGAGCCCCTGAAGTTTGAATCTCCCGACTCTCTCCCCGCACCAATCAGCACCAAGGACAGCACCGCCAGCACCAAGGACAGCACCGCCTCTCCAAATGTTCGGACTGTGATTGGCGGTGTGTAATCACACCACCAATCACAGTCCTTTTCCGGTTCATCGGGTCATCGGAGACCCGAATGGACCGGAAACGCAGCAAACCGCAGGTCTGAATTGACCTGCGGTTTGCTGCGATCGCCGATGCGGGGGGTCACATGACACCCCCTGGCGTTGTGACAGGATGCCTGCTGAATGATTTCAGCGGACATCCTGTTCCGATTAACCCCCCGCCGCGCCGCAATGTATTTTTAAAGTTAGGATGTACCAGTACGTCCTGGGTCCTTAAGGACTCGGCAAACATGGCGTACCGGTCCGTCCTAAGTCCTTAAGGGGTTAAATGAGTAGCTGGCCTACTTTAATTGTAGGGGTCCGGTCTAGACGGAACATCTGTAGATTAGGGGCTTCCATAAACCCAAGAATTGGGAGATGAACATTCTGGGGTTCCTCCAGGAACACATGTTAGGGGCACAATAGGCAGTTTTAGTTGTCTCCTGACTTTATCAAAGATAGAGGGTTTTCCTAGATCTTTAATAGAGTTGGGCTCCGGCCCAACTATGGGTTTCTTATCAATAGGCTCCTCTTCCATCATAGCTGGCACAACTGTGGCAGTAGGTTTGGTAATAGCAACAGAGACAACATCTGTAGCAAGGGATGTAGACGTCCTCATTTCCTGAGGTTGGACTGGGATGGTCTGGCTGTGAGGAACCACCAGTTGCCGCAATAGCTGGGTACATTCCTGAACGGGGTCAGGTGCAGATAGGGAAATTGACCTAAACTTGGATTATCTCTGTTTCTTTAAGCGCACCTCTGGTGGCGATTGCGGGCTGCCACAGAATATTTTTCCCCGCAAAGCCAGTGGCATATTGGTTCTGGCTACGGGTCAGTCGAGGCACATATCTGGCATCCAGCCGCTTGGGAGCAGTAGGGTATACTGGCTCCTCTTCTGATTCTGAGCTCCCCTCGGGCTCCCAGGTGTCACCGCCAGTTCTGTGAGAAGGCCTGACAGACGTCCTTCTCTACCTCTTGCATGATGTTCTTTGTTTTGGTTTCACTTTCTCATCTCATTTCTTTCTCCCAGGTGTCACCTATTTAGACTAATCCTCTCTCCTTTATATTCCCTCCCATACTGCCTCACTTTGCGGTTTATACTACTTCCTGGATTGAAGTGTTCACTGCTGGAGGCTGCTGCTGCTGCTGCTTGTTCAGATAAGTCCTTTCATGTATTGTGTTTCCTTGCGTCCTTGCATGTGGGCATACAATCGTCTACCTTTGAGACCCTTGTATGTGCTTAGCAGTCAGGGTGAGCTCTTAGGGTTTTATAGGGCTCACCTATATGCTCCTTAGTTTGGGATCAAGCCAGTCGGACGTTTATTCATAACTTCCAGCTATCTGCAACATCATCCGTGACACAAGGACTTTGGTTCTGGAACGGGCCGGGTGATTCCAGTGGCGTATGGTCCGCGAGTGCTCTCTGCTGGGGTAAACTCGACAACCTCATCCACATAGAGGCTGTGGAGGTGGCTGGGCAGGTCGCGGCATTTCACAGCTTGGCGGTTCACATAATAATCGCGACCTGTGTCAAGGTCTCTAATAAATCCAAACCCTCTCAACTTGCAAAACGATAAAACTTTACCGCGTTTTCTCCAGCAGAATAGTGAGTGCAGCTCTGGGGTATAATACAGTCTATAATTTTGGATCAGTATGGGATAAGTGATGTAATGTGTTAGCACAGCGGTCCGTGCTGGCACTGCTGCCCCTACCCACGGTCGCTGGGTTCCCTCTTTCTCTCCTGCTGCCATGCGCCGTGCTGACAAGCGCGTGCAGCAGGTAGCTTAGGCTACTTTCACACTAGCGCCACGGACCTCCGGCAGGCTGTTCCGTCGGGTGAACAGCCTGTCGGATCCGTCCTGCCGCTAGTGACCGTGTGCCCCCAGACTGCCGCTCCGTCCCCATTGACTATAATAGGAGTTCCAGCGGCAGCACGGCAGCGCGCGGTGAGAGGTTGCCGGAATAAAACTACGACATGTCCAACATTTATTCCGGCAGCCTCTTGCCGTGCGCTGCCATGCCTGCGCTGGAACTCCGCACCACCCCCATTATAGTCAATGGGGAAGGAGCGGCAGTCCGGGGGCAAACGGTCACTAGCAGCAGGATGGATCCGACAGGCTGTTCACCCGACGGAACAGCTACCGGAGGTCCGTACCGCTAGTGTGAAAGTAGCCTTAACTGTTGCATCTGTGCTCCATGCCAGAGTTTACTTCCTGCTGGAGACCTGTACTTTTTGTTAGGGCTTGTATGGGTGTGCCTCTCCTCACTGGGGCGGCAGCACGTACACGCCCTCTGTCTCACCAGCCTATGGCTGGATTACAGGAGGTATTTAAAGGTGCTTCCTACCACAGGAAGATGCCTGAGCAACTCATGGTAACTAGCTCGTCTAGTTCCAAATGTGAAGGTGTTTTTCAAGTTCACTTTGCTGTGTACCGGACCCTGCTTTTGGAATGATCGGATTTCGCCTGTTTGCCGCCTGCCTCTGACCTCAGACTTCGTTTACAGACCTTGCTTGATCGCTGCCTGTCCTGACTCCGGACTTCCTGACCACATACTTCCCAACGGTGCTTGCACCGGTATCTCTGACCCCCTGGTCAGATGCCACTAACTTGGGGACTGCTCTGGAGGGGCACCTGGCAACTATCCTAACGGCCAAAGCATATCCACACCATCAGAGGCTAGTTGCTTAGTCACGCCCCTCCAGAGTATAGCCAGTCAGTGGCGCAGTGAGTCCACACCCGCTTGCATAACAAATGTATGTACACAGTGACTCCACCAGCAGAATAGTGAGTGCAGCTCTGGAGTATAATACAGGATGTATCTCAGGATCAGTGCAAGATAAGTAATGTATGTACACAGTGATTTCAACAGAAGAATAGTGAGTGTAGCTCTGGAGTATAATACAGGATGTAACTCAGGATCAGTGTGGGATAAGTAATGTATGTACACAGTGACTGCACCAGCAGAATAGTGAGCGCAGCTCAGGAGAATATTACAGGATGTAACTTAGGATCAGTACATGATAAGTAATGTATGTACACAGTGACTCCACCAGCAGAATATTGAGTGCAGCTCTGGAGTATATTACAGGATGTAACTCAGGATAAGTACAGTATAAGTAATGTATGTACACAGTGACTGCACTAGCAGGATAGTGAGTGCAGCTCTGGAGTATAATACAGGATCTAACTCAGGGTCAGTACAGGATAAGTAATGTATGTACACAGTGACTGCACCAGCAGAATAGTGAGTGCAGCTCTGGAGTATAATACAGGATGTAACTCAGGATCAGTACAGGATAAGTAATGTATGTACACAGTGACTCCACCAGCAGAATAGTGAGTGCAGCTCTGGAGTATAATACAGGATGTAACTCAGGATAAGTTCAGGATAAGTAATGTATGTACACAGAGACTGCACTAGCAGAATAGTGAGTGCAGCTCTGGAGTATAATACAGGATGTAACTCAGGGTCAGTACAGGATAAGTAATGTATGTGCACAGTGACTCCACCAGCAGAATAGTGAGTGCAGCTCTGGAGTATAATACAGGATGTAACTCAGGATCAGTACAGGATAAGTAATGTATGTACACAGTGACTCCACCTAGCAGAATAGTGAGTGCAGCTCTGGAGTATAATACAGGATGTAACTCAGGATCAGTGTGGAATAAGTAATGTATGTACACAGTGACTGTACCAGCAGAATAGTGAGTGCAGCTCTGGAGTATAATACAGTCTATAATTCTGGATCAGTAAGGGATAAGTGATGTATGTACACAGTGATTTCACCAGCAGAATAGTGAGTGCAGCTCTGGAGTATAATACAGGATGTAACTCAGGATTAGTACAGGATAAGTAATGTATGTACACAGTGACTGCACCAGCAGAATAGTGAGCACAGCTCAGGAGTATAATACAGGATGTAACTCAGGATCAGTACATGATAAGTAATGTATGTACACAGTGACTCCACCAGCAGAATAGTGAGTGCAGCTCTGGAGTATAATACAGGATGTAACTCAGGATAAGTTCAGGATAAGTAATGTATGTACACAGAGACTGCACTAGCAGAATAGTGAGTGCAGCTCTGGAGTATAATACAGGATGTAACTCAGGATCAGTACAGGATAAGTAATGTATGTACACAGTGATTTCACCAGCAGAATAGTGAGTGCAGCTCTGGACCAGCTGTTCCTGTTCCTGAGCTGCGATTACCTGTGGGTGTGGTCGCCTGTGGCTGTGTGTAGCTGCTGCTGCTGCTGCTGCTCCTGAGCGTTTGGAGGAAAATCTATCCACCTGAGGCCGGCTCTCTCCTCCCCAGGGGGAGAGTGGGTTCTCAGGCATGAGCGAGGGAAGCAAGCCCCAGGCTCCTGTTCCCAGCGGCAGGCCTTCAGGGGACAGGAGAAGCCAGCGTTTGGCCTGCATGGAGGACTCAGGGGTAAGAAGATCTGGCAGGAGTCGCAGTAATGTGGCTTCTGTCTCCCCTGAGTCTGAGGGTAGTAGGAAGAGCCGCAAGGCTGGATCCGCTAAGGAGGACCCGAATGCCAGCATGGGTGAGAGTGGCCCTTCCGGGGCCCAGCAAAAGCCGAGTGTTCACGGAGGTGAAGCAGATCTTGAGGAGGAAGGCTGGGGCGTACTGAGGGCCCGGGAGTCCATTTCCACCTACGGATCCCGGGTCATGAGCCACCTCCGTGAGTACGAAGACGCGACTAAGACCCTGAGGAGGCTCCGGGAGGAGCTGCGCGGCTTGAGGTCTTGTGTTGGAGTGGCCCCAAAGAGGAAGAAGCAGGGGCTGGAGAACCAAATAAAGCAGCTACAAGCTGACATTGGCGAGATTGAGCAAAGGCGGACTGTACTCCGAGATAAAAGCGGCCCGTTTAAGGAAAAACTCCTAAACGAGGAACGTTTTCGGAAGATGGCGGAGGAGAAGGGGCAGATGGGGCAGCAGCCTGACAGCCAGGTGGAGAAGGAACCAGTCGTGCAGGAGGAGGATGATGATGATGACCAGCAAGATCCACCTGGCAGCCTGCAGGAGCAGATTCCGTACAGTGGGCCCCCTGCACGCCAAATAGCAAGGTCACCCAGCTGCGGCTCGGGGGATGAGTATGAGACCTGCGGCCCGGGAGGGGCCCTAGTGGAGGAGATCCAGCTCCTGGAGTCCCCAGTGCGTTTCCAGGACTTATGCTTTGGTGATGAGTTGCCACCGGAGACGCCTGGGGAAGGAAAGAAAAAGGCTAAGAAGACCAAGCTCCAGGAGCAGGTAAGATATGTATACACCCCCCTCCCTGGGACCCCCGGGTCGACCGCAGGGCCGGCTCACTGTATTAGCCCCTCTTCTCAGCCCAGCCCGTGTCCTGCAGTGGACTCGGTGCAGGAGAGAGGGGAGAGCGAGGTATCCGATATGGTGGTGAGCTCCGTCTCTGTTTGCAGTAACGGGGATGGAGCTGGTGCGACACCGGCTGAAAAGCCGGACAGGAAGGTTACTGCGGAGGATGAGAGAAAAATCTCTGGCGCTGGAGTTTGCTCCCTGATGGGAGGAGGGGGTGGCTCCACGCCACAGATGGCTGCAGGAGCTCCGATGGCTCCAACCGCTGATGACGCTGTTCCCTCGGGCCAGCAGAGGCATGAAGGAGCTGTCGGAGCTATGACGGTTACGCCTCCCAATGAAGGTCAAGAACTGAGGCCAAAGCCTTTGTTTTGTATTGGCGCTGCTGGTCCAGATGAGCGGCGCCATGAAAGAACAGATCAGCAGCGTTTGGATCAGCGGCGCCCGGTAATGGATCAGCGGCGCCCAAAAGTTGTAAATGGTAGTACTGAGGAAGCGGAGGGCAATGATAAAAGTGGGGTTGGGGCTGTGGCCTGTCTTTTGGGGGCAGCTCCGACCCCAGGGCCCAGTGATGCTGAGGTACCAATAATTACACCAAAACACACCGGTTCAGCCAGTATGAGTGAGGGAGCAGGTGGGGGGCAGAAAATTATTTTTAATAAAAATATGTCTGGGGGTTTGGATGGTGGAGTGAATGGTGTTAGGAGGGAAGGAAGGGAGGTCGCAGAATCTGTTGTAAGTAAGGCTGGTTTGGGGATGGAAGATATGGAAGTGGGTGGTGGAGGGTCTTTGGTAAGTGGGGAGGGTGTGGAACCTGGTCCGGTTGCCCCCCCGGCTGTGGCAGCCCCTGTGCGCAGTTTTGCTACTGTCACAGCCGGGGTGAGTAGGGGACCCTCCTTGTCCTCTGGCTCTGGGGACGGCGTTTTGCAGCGGCGTCTTCTGGAGGCTCTAAAGAGAGGGGAGAGCACAATCAATGTAGAGGGGAGGGAGGTTGATCTATCCTTTTGGATAGATAGGCATGGCCTCTCAGCCTTCCGAGAGCAAAGGAGCGGGGAGACCACGTGGTCCCTCCCGACAGCTGGGCAGGGTGCTCTCCGTAGGAATGTGGTCCGTCTGAGGTGGAGGGGCAGTGATACATGTCCTTCAAGATCAGAAGTTGTTGAGCTCCTTCTAAAGATGGGCTTCAAGGCGACAGACATCTACGCCTTGATACATCCCTATGGGACCCCTGAGTTCGATGTCAGCTTTGTTCGGCCGGAGGGACTTGAGCTCTTCTGGTCGAACTATGAGATGGCAAAGGACGAGCCCAGCTGGCGAGATTTTGCCGTCCAGGCAGTGTCTCGTCAGAACAATGTGAAGAGGGTGACCGTTCTAACCCGTAACGAGTCACTCTCGTGTATTGACATCATGACGTGGCTCGGCCGATATGGGGAGGTGGTGGAGGTTCCCAAGAAGAACAGGGATGAACATGGCATCTGGTCTGGGGCCTGGACGTTCATGGTAAAACTTAGGCTTTTAGGAAACACAGTTACTCACATACCATCTGCCACCTTCCTTGGAAGGGATCGCATCCAGATTTTCTACCAGGGTCAGCCGAAGCTCTGTCACAGATGCGGCAGCCCCACACACTTCAGTGCTAACTGCACTGTACAGAAGTGCGCGCTGTGTGGGGAGATTGGCCACCTCGCTGCATCATGTGCAGAGATTAGGTGTCACCTGTGTGGTGACTTAGGTCACCCATTCAGTCGCTGCCCTCATTCCTTTGCCAATGCGGTCAATGCCCCGGCGGGAGGAAGCCGTGAGGCCAATTCTACTGGGGCAGGGGCTGGCAGAAGTGAAGGAACAGAGGGGCCAGGGAAGAAAAGTAAGCAAAAGACGCCTGCCCAACTGAGGCGTCAGGAAAATCGCCGAAGGGAGAGGGAGATGGGTGAATCCCGGGAACCTCAGGCAACTGGGGAAGCTGGGATGACCCCTGATCTCACCCCTGAGACTGCTGCTACTGCTGAGGCCCAAAGGGACAGTGAGCTGGATGAGGAAATTAGGAGGATCCAGGAAGAGGAAGGTGCCATCTCCTCATTATCCCCCCATGACGGGGGAAGTGGGGGATGGCAAAAGCAGGGTAATAAACGTACAGGGAAAAAGGGAGATTTAAGATCTTCTCCCACCCGCCAGATGCCAAAGGAAGGTACAACCAACCCCCCTCTGATTAGTCTCTCAAACCGGTTCCAAGCCATTGGTGACACCTCCCCCTCCTCAGGGGAGGGAGCCGGTGGGGAGGTTTCGGGAGTCGCGGTGACACCTGGGCCTGCGGGGGACGCCGAGCCTCCTTCTACTGGGGAAAACATGTCCTCAGGGGTGGGGGCTGGCTTGGAGTCAGAGCACAAGGGCAGAGGTGAAATGGACACATCTGTTTGTTTGAAGAGGGGTAAGCCATCATCTGATGAAAAAGTTGGTGGGGGCAGTGGGAAAAGAAAGCCATCTAATTCAATCACCCATGATGGCGGCACTCACTCCGTTGACGCTGGCGTCCATTAATGTCGCCAGCATTAAGTCAGATACGGCTAGATTTGCGGCCTTTGATTTTTTCAGCCGGGTTGAAGCTGACATTTTGTTTTTGCAGGAGACCAGGCTGCCAGATTTGGCATCTGTATTTAAAGCTAAAAGGGAGTGGCGACGCGGATCCTCCTACTGGTCTCTTGCGGCCGAGCCGTATAGCGGGGTGGCAGTCCTTTTTACTGCACCGGTAGAATGCCGACGGGTTATTGAATTAGAAATGGGGAGGTGCCTGATCCTGGATGTCCTCATGAGGGGACAAGAACTTCGTCTAATTAACATCTATGGTCCCCAGTCCAAGTGGGACCGTAAGTGTCTCTTCATGAGGATCAAGCCCTATCTTTTTACAAGTCGGCAGGTGGTCTTTGGAGGGGACTTCAATACTGTCACGAGGCCCCAGGATAGGGGAGGTTCCAGGGACAAGCTGACTTACGACAGCAGTTGCGCTTAATAAAATAGCTAGTGAGGCTCGTCTGGTGGATGTCCACATCCGGCACACCCCAGGCCACCCGGGGTTCACCTATCATAGGGCTAGTTGTAGGTCTAGAATAGACAGGTTTTATTTAAAGGAGGAAGCCGTCTCTTCAGCCGTGTCCGCTGTGGAGGTGGAGTTCTCCGACCACTGTATGATTTTGTTTTCTCTGAATGTTGCAGAGACCCCCCGAATGGGAAGGGGCTACTGGAGGCTCAATTCGTCTCTCTTGGAAGAAGCGGAGATAAGACAGTCCTTTGAGGATTTCGTTCAGAGCCAGGTACCATTGCTGGATCTCTGCGGCAGTAAGTCTGAGTGGTGGGAGATCTTCAAGGAAAGGGTGGGGAGATTCTTCCGCCAGCTCTCGAGCCTCAGGAGTCTGAGTAAGTATCGCCTGTATCAGGGCCTGAGGAGGAAACTCGAACGTCTTGTCTCGACTGGGGGTAGCCGTGAGGAGATCTCCAGAGTGAAGTCTTTGCTTATGAGGTGTCAGTACGATAGGCACGCATCTTTGGTTTTTGAGAGGGATTACGGGAAATACCGCTCGCCCGACCCTTACAAAAACTGCAGGATGTCAGTGAGTAGTAAGATTGTGTCAGGACTGATTGATAGTACGGGTTCTCTGAGAAGGTCCAGATCAGGGATCCTGGAGGTTGTCAGATCCTTTTACTCACATCTCATGGCAAGGAGGGATCTTGATCGTGATAAGATATCGGCTTTCCTGACTGAAACTGTCCCTGAACCAGGGGTAGACCCCTCTCTTGACGGTTTGACGGAAATGATCAGTGAAGAGGAAGTCAGTCTGGTGATTGAGGGGCTTGCTCCCAAAAAATCACCTGGTCCGGATGGCTTAACATCTGAGTTTTACAAGACCTTTAAGGACACCTTAGTTCCCCTCTTGACTGAGGTATTAAATGAGTGTCTCTCCTCGGGTACTCTACCAAAGTCAATGAGGAGGTCGGCCCTGATCATCCTGTCAAAGGGTAAAGATCCTTTCCACATTGAGAATTGGCGTCCCATAGCGCTCCTCGGTGTGGACAGAAAGATTTTGGCAAAGGTGCTATTTAATCGGCTGGTGAAGTTTGCACCCCAGCTCCTTTCTGGGGCCCAGCATTGCTCTGTTCCCGGCCACAGTACTTTTAGTGCTGTGCTCAGTGTCCGGGAGGCCGTGGAGCAGGGCAGGGCAGGTCACTGGAAGGGGTACATGCTGTCCTTGGATCAGGCAAAAGCATTTGATCGTGTTAACCACGAGTACCTCTGGTCTGTCCTTCTGAGATATGGCCTGCCCGGGGGGTTTGTTGATTGGCTTAAGACCTTGTATGCAGGGGCAGAGAGTTTCCCGCTTGTGAATGGTTGGATTGGGCGTCCTTTTGGGGTGGGATCTGGGGTTCGCCAGGGTTGTCCTCTGAGCCCGCTTTTGTACGTGTTCGCGATCGATCCCTTCCTTAGAGGGGTTGATCGTGGGCCGTTGGCGGGCATCGGGATGGACCGGGCGGCTCCGGAGACTACACTGAGGGTGGTGGCGTATGCTGATGACGTAACTATCTTTGTGTCTTCGAGAGGGGAGGCAGAGTGGGTACTGTCTGAGGTAGAGCGCTACTCAGAGTCATCTGGGTCCAAGATCAACCGAGATAAGTGTGAGAGTCTCTGGCTGGGAGGTGGAGATCCTGGTTTTGATCTCCCGGACACCCTTCCAGAGCCCCAGGAATCTACAAAAGTCCTCGGCATTGAATTTGGCCAGGGGGATTACCCCCATCAAAACTGGGATAGCAGGCTTAAGATTGCCGCTCAGAAGGTGGACCAGTGGAAGGGTTGGTCTTTAACCCTCAGGGAAAGGGTGAACATTATCAAAACCTACCTGATCCCTTTGCTGTTATATCTGGGCAGTGTGTGCGTCTTGCCGGAACCTTTCTGGACTCGGGTCTACAGTCTGTTCTTCCAGATGTTATGGGGAAACAGACTGAACCTTGTCAAGAGGGAGGTTACTTACCGTACGAGGAGACTAGGAGGGTTGGGTATGGTCAACCCTGTGGTGTTCCTGGTGAACACCTTTATTAAGATTAATCTCTCGAACCTCTGGCAAGAGAGGGCTCCTCTGTGGGTAGCCTCCTGTCGGGGATGGTTTCGGCCTTTCTTCCAGGAATGGGAGACAGGGGGGCAAGTGAAGGATCTCCGCACACCACATGGGCATCTCCCGGCTTATGCTGCCCTGGTTCTGAAGGTATTACGTCGGTGGGGTCTGGGGATGTGGGAAATCAGGACTCAGTCAAGGAGACTCCTTGACCAGAGGGTTCTGTTGACCCATTTCCAGAAACCTCTGGCCCTCAGGGACTGCCCAGGTCGGGATCTGAGGGTTGGGTTACGGCTTTTAAATTCCAATAGGATCCCCTTGAAGTTCTTTGACTTGACTTGGCGCTGCTTCCATGGGAAACTGTGTGTGAGGGACAATCTGAAGTGTAGGAGCTCTGAGGACAGGGGGTGTCCCCGTGAGGAGTGCGGTGGTGTGCTGGAAAGCATGGACCACTTCCTGCTTCATTGTCCCTTTAACACAGAGGTTTACACCAGGGTGGGGACCTCCATTGGCTGGCCTAGGCTGGTCACTCTCTCCTATGCGGAATGGGCCTATGGAGCATTCAGACACCTGGGTGGTAGGGACCTTTGCACTTTATTCCTAGTCAGCTCAGTGGTCAGGTACTACACGTGGCATGCACGGTGTTTAGTTTCGACGCAACGCAAAATCCTCCCCGAGGATGAGGTGGTTAGGAACATTCTCGGAGACCTGGTGAAGGTGCGCTCTCTGGAGTACGAGAGGTTGGGGGCGGGTAGAGCCTCTCTCCTCTGGAGGGGTTTTGCCTTTAGGGTACCCTAGCCTGTTGTCTCCCCTCCCGGTGGTGGGCTGAAGCTGACACTGTAGATTTTTGTTTTGTTTTGGTGGCTGTATGAGGACATAGGGCTTGCAGGCGCCAAACTTGGGCTTTAATGGGTTGTGTGTGGCTGAAAAGCCTCACGGTGGGTGGTGAGGTTAAGGTCTACTATGTAATGTACTATGTAATGTAGTTTATATGTCTTTATGTCTATATATATTTGTATATTTGTATAGGTTGAGTTGTCGGGTGTAGTGTTAGGTTGGGTGGTGGGTAAATGGGGGGAGGGTTCCATGGAACATTGGGGACTTTGGGACATATAAGAAAATCCTGGGCTGGTTCATGGACGTCTATTATCATGTACTGGGGGCATGGGATGCGGGACCAGCTCAGGGACCAAAAAATAAATAAATAAAAAATAAATAAATATATATATATATATAATATAAAAATAATAATAATTGTGTGTTGCATTGGGGTGGTGGTGGGTGGGCTTTTTGTAAGTTTAACTTCTGTATTTGTTAAGTGTAGGTAGGTGCAACCGGATCAGGAAGGTTAGTACATGTACATAGATATTGTAAATATTGTACATAGCTGGTGTTCTGTGGCGAGTGGGCTGGACCGGTGCTGTCTGCGCCGCGCTGAGGAGCATCATGTCCTGTATGGTTGGTTTGGTCTCTGTTTTATATATTTATTTATCTGTTTGTTTTAAAATTTTAATAAAAGAAATACAGGATGTAACTCAGGATCAGTACAGGATAAGTAATGTATGTACACAGTGACTATACCAGCAGAATAGTGAGTGCAGCTCTGGGGTATAATACAGGATGTAACTCAGGATCAGTACAGGATAAGTAATGTATGTGCACAGTGACTGCACCAGCAGAATAATGAGTGCAGCTCTGGAGTATAATACAGTCTATAATTCTGGATCAGTATGGGATAAGTGATGTAATGTATGTTCACAGTTGCTGATCTTTTTAGTATATTATAGCCATCTCTAGACTTTAATATGGTTTTTAAAGGTAACAGTCTGTGTAATTTCTCCGGGAGGCGGTGTGTGCCTTTCCTCTGTATGTTTGCTCTGTAGATTACAGTGATATCAGCAGTGAGGAGCTGACGCGCTGATGCTTTATATGATGATGGCCATTCTATATAGAATGTTAATGGAATAAAAGCACAACTAGATTTCTAGGGTCTGAATGTGTAACTTTCCTCCTTTCTTCCTGGGAGTCCAGATAGGGATGCAGTATTATACCCCATCTGCTCTGAGATCCTGGCTCCTGATCACCCTGCAAGACTGACCATAAAGGGGCAGCACTTGTGCCAATCTGCCCAAGGTGGGCATCTCTGTACGGGAATGGGGCTCAAAATGTTAATTTCTTTCATACATTTTTATATTTTGTATTTTATTTTGGAGCGCCCCCTTATGGCGTCTCAGGTAGTTGCATGCAGCCCCACGTCTGTAATGTGACAGCATGTTTCCTGTGGTCATAGTAATGCCCATATGGAGCTAAGCTGCAGTGTAAAGCAGGACAAACAATGTGTCTCTACATCAGTGCATGAAGCTGACACAGAGACACTTACTGTACCTGAGTGCACAGAGCAGGACATGGCGGTATTACACTGTGTTGGTCTGCAGAGCAGAACTGGGGGTTCAGCACTGGAAATGAGGGGTGCACGTCACACCAGAACACATATTACTGACAGCACACTCACCTCTCACCTAAAGTCATTGTTTTCGCAGAAGTCACTCTCATCATCCTCTACAGAGGAATGAAATCCCAACTCCCGTGGCACAGAACAAGCCAACTCAGCGCCCATCAGCGAGACAACGTAGAGCGCTAGTCGGGACTCCGGCGGTGCAGAGCTAGCCACTGATGATGTACTGAGTAAAGGGGGGCCCCGAGGACAGGACAGAGGAAGCAGGGAGCTGGAAAGCAGAGCCTGAGCCCCAGACAAGGGACTCAAGACAGGAGCGAGAAGTAAGTGTAATTAGGAGGCGGCCTTTTATCCAAGACTGGGCCCCTTCCTCCAGGGGTCCCATAGCAACTGTGTGGTCTGCCTCCGTTGGAGGTACACCGCTGACTCTGCCTCTTAATATTTTCCTTTTTTCAGTAGAATCTGTATAACCTTCCATGCACAACCATATCTGTTTTACGGTCTAGAAATTGCAGATTCGCTAAAAACAAAAATCTGGACGTGGTCCATGTTACATCCACATTATTGCGCACCTGTTGACTTTAAGGGGTATGTGGTCCGGAGATAGTTTCTGTCGATACAAAACGTTCCCCTATCAACAAAATATCTGGGACCACCACTGATCAGGAGATCTGGATCCTGTGTCCACTTATGAATGAAGTGGCAGGTCGAGCGTGCACATAGCTACTCTCCATGGGTCTGCTGGGGATAGTCGAGTACAAAGCTCAGCTATTTCCAGAAGCCCCATAGACACTGAATGAAGCAGAAGGGAACATGAGTGACCGACCATTCCATTTCTTCGGGGACACAGGATCCCCATTCTCATGATCATGAGGGACCCAGCAGTCCCCACCAGTCAGTCCGCACCTGTAGGTAGGGATAAGAAAAATAAGCCTAGCTGTAAAACCAAGAAAGGCCATCACTATCTGAGCAGCAAGGGTCGGACACCCTGCAACCCATCCAGTTGACTATGAAGATTCATAAAGAGGCCCAGACACACCACTACTTAATATACACTGACTTCTTTATTAACTGCAAGGTATCAAATGTACAGTAGATGTTCTCATGAGAAGTCAGGGCACTGGTCTTAAATGTGGCCCTGTTGATGATGGGCCTTTGACTCATGATGAGTCGGGCCTTCAGCACTCAGGAGAGGAAAAACCCCAGTGGAGGTAACCTCTAGGGAGCCATGGCTGAAGGACTGCCCTTCCCCTAGGCGGTGGAAAACCGGTGAATGTCAAGTAGGTTGACTTCTGCAGAGACCAAGCCTGGAATCTGCCTTTGATGCAGCAGGAAACTCACTTCTTCGGTGAATACATCTGACTGCAGAAAGTCCGGTGGGTGACAAGTCCAGTGGTGAATGCAGAGACCAAGCCTGGAATCTGCCTTTGATGCAGCAGGAAACTCACTTCTTTGGTGAATAATCTGTCTGCGGAAAGTCCGGTGAATGACAAGTAGGGAATGCAGAGACCAAGCCTGGAATCTGCCGGTGATGCAGCAGGAAATTCACTTCTTTAGTGAATACGTCTGACTGCAGAAAGTCCGGTGGGTGAGTGCAGAGACCGAGCCCGGAATCTGCCTCTTGCTGAAGTGCAGGTCATCTGATCCTGACATGGTGGCCACCATGTCGCTGACTTGTGGTAGAGTCATCACCTCCAGCTGTATCCAATATTCATTGCAGGGACACAGTGAGACCCCCGCTCTGGTACAGTGATCTGCAGATGCAAAAAATATAATTATGACTGAACATGGAACAACAAAAAATTGCATGTAAGTGACACACAATTTACTCCCGGTCACTGTAGTCATTATAATCCCTTTAACTGTATTAAACTTGGGCCGATGTTTATAACAGCGATACCAACGCTTATCAATGTCATTGACTGTTAAAGCTGTTATTCTTGTTCTGGGACCCACTGCTGTATCCAACATAAACAGAATACACCTTATAATCGTGAGATGATTTATTTTCATATACTTTTGGAGCTCAGGAAGGTTTGGAGCTCAGTTTTCCTGATACAAATCACCAAAACCCCTGCTTTCTTACACACTTCCATAGTTACAATTCTGGGAGCCATTGCTCAAGGTGATCTACATATCAAGGTCAATGGGAGCTCCCCCTAGTGGCGACTGTAGGCAGTTAGAATTTTATCATTCTTATATGCCATGTATCAGGCGGTTTGGATGATTTTTCACTAATGTCTACTGCTCTGCTCATCTTCGTGGAGAATCTAAACCCTAAATTATCTGTGTCATAAATCACATTACATTTTATGACTCCTGTAACAAGGATCTTACCTTATTTAGGGCTCTTTTTGGTTCTTAAGGCCAATACCTTCTAGCAGGGGTCACTGGTGAAGATCAGGAGATGGTTTCTTCTGCACCTCATGTTGTCTCAGACCTCTGATGATCCGATCTGCTGCAATTGCCTTCCTAACCCCAGGCTGTTTTCATTTCCAGTGGTGACCAGTGGATACCGCTGTGTCCAAATTAGACAGAAAACAATATCAATATACACAATGAGGATACAATTAGACTACCCCCACAATGAGGATACAATTAGACTACCCCCTCATAAATAGGTATAACTATAGACACAGCAAAGTTATGGGGCCCATAGGCTTAAAGGCCAATGTTTGTGGGGTGCGATTACCCCGAACATTTGGTGTTGTCTAAGTACTTTCTACACATACATTTATTATCACATGAGAAGACATTATTACAATCCGTACGCGGAAATGATGAAACTTAGAATAGTCACTGGTTACTTACCGATGCCAACAAGTCTGTGGGTTGTAGACCTGTGCCATGGGCCAGCAGGTTGTAATCTGGGATTGGGTAGAGACTGCAGCTTTGGTGAAGTAGAGGATCCAGGTCTGTTTCGGTAATATCAGGCTTGTGGTCAGGGGCGATCTCTTGGCCCATCATAGACTCGACATGTCATGAAAGACATGGAGTCGCTAATTGACCTTTTTGGGAAAGCCTGTGATCCTGCCATTCTGTAGGCAGGATATTAGATGGTCTCTCATCACGTCGTGCTGGAAGATCGCTGTGGGTTCACCGTCATCTGCCAGAAACTCAAAGGCAAATGCTATGGCGAACACCCCACAGTCATAGGTGTTTCTCTGCTGATCCACGTTGAGACATTTTAGATTTTTCAGGGGCTCATTGACCACTACACTGTAGATGTTATTAATCTGCTGGCAAACAGATAGAGGCAATTTGCTGGTCTTGATGCTGTCGGCCACTAGGATGTCGCCATTTTTGAAGCAGGTGGTCAGCCAGTGCACCCTGTCCTCGTCGTAGTGGATTTGTACGGCCTTCTTTAGCACACTGTACCCTGGAAAGAGAATAGCAGCGGCGGGCTGCAGGCCATCAAAGTCCCCAAACTGATTCTGCAGGAGATCCTGGGCCTGATTAATGATGTCATCATCCAGCATGCCTTCCTGGCCGCTGCTCTTCAGGATAGATAAGTGCTTTGGAGACAAGTTGTTCTGTGCTCTCCAGGTATAGGCCATCTCCACTTGTGATGTTCCCAGCTCCGGGCTTCCTACATCTTTGGTAGATGGAGCGGACATGTTTTCTGCCGCAGCTCTTTTGGCTGGTGGAAATGTCCCGGACTGACTGTCATTGGAGGTTGGTGCTTTCCGTTTAAGACTGGCTTTGGAAGCTTCACCAGATGCCTTCAAAAGGTCTTCAGCAGACTCAGCCATTTTCTTGTCCGATGTTTTAAGGGTCTCAAAATTTAAAGAGACATCATCCTTCTTTGCTGTGTGTTGTTTTTGACGAGTCTTTCTATTACATCGTCGCTTACAGCTCTTTGGTGTTTTTTTAGAAGGTGGTGCTTTGTGGACAAGGAATGGCTCCACAGTATCAGCAGTCCCGAGGTCTTTTTTGTGGGGGTTCCCCACTTTCTGTTTTTTCTCCCAGGGACATGCCTTGTGGTATTAGGGGCCCCTCATGTGCAACTTTTGGATCAGCAGTTGGTGTCTTCTCAGCTATGTCATGGCGGATGACGTGGTTTTTACGTCTTAAGGCAACTGACCTGAAGAAGCTCCTGACCTGTGTCATGATGGTTGATTTCTTGGCCAGGAAGCTGGAGTTCCTCATCAGAGTCCTCCATTTTTGATTCAGTTTCCTGAATCGGGTCAGAAGGAATGAGCCAATCGACATGCAGGATGAGAGAGAGTTGACCAGCAGCCGCCGATCAACATACCGCAGACGCCTATGAATCCTCATGGCGTCCAATCTTCTTTCTGAAGTTGTGTGCATCCAACATGGAGTCACACCTTCACAAATCCATCATTGTGATGTCATCCAGTGACATCACAGCTGTAGGCCCAGTTCTAGAACATTCTATGCAAATGTGGTGACATCACAACACTCTGCCAGGATAAAGGCCAGATTATTTTAATATGTTAATGAACTAAGATATATGGAGAGTGTTTGTTTAATGGATGCAGATTTTCAGTTTTCAATACATAGATTTTTACCTTAACAGTAATTTTCTGCTTCACATTTTTAGTTTGATTTGGTGGCTGATTTTTTTTATTAATCTGTATAGTTCCAAAACTTTATATAGATCTTTATATTATATGAAACACTCTAATCCTTTAAATAAAATTACAGAATTTGAGGCGCAGATGCTGCAGAACCTCTTTTCTGAAAAGTAAGGAAGAGATTCCGTCCACCGTTGATTGCTTGGATAAGGCCTCGTTCTTCTCACCAGAAGGTCTGCAGGATGTGAGATGTGTATTTTTGTGTTGTGCTCACACTGGTGATTATGAAGGGGTTGTCCAAATTGTAGAGTCCTCTTCATTTCGACCACCGATTGACACCAGAGTAATATGCAAGTGGTACACCGCCATAATACGACCCCCAAAGAAGTCTATGGGGCCTTAATGTACCCTAGAGCGTAAGTAGGTGCAAAATTTGGAAACACCCCAAGCAACTTCCCCAAAACCTCTCCTCCTGCATTGAGTCCTGCACAGTTCAGGAGGAGGAGCCAAGAGTTTACTAATCAATGGCTGATGAAAGCACCTCCCCTTATTAAAGCCCCGCCATCTACATGCAGATAGTCCTCTTCTCTCTGAGGGTTTGGGTCCCTGTAGTTTATAATCTTCTGTCCTTACTTTAACCTAATCATCTCTCCACATACTGACCTTCCACTTACACATAGCAGCAAAATTGAACAGGCCGTGCTGCAGTATAAAGCATGAGGGAGATACAGAACAGCAGACTAAGTTTATATGGAGACAGGACCTCCTATACACAATGCAGCTAAGCTGCAGTCACTGATCATTATGATTATGGATGCTGATGTTCCAGCCGGCAGTGGTTCTTTATGGCTGATGATCGGCGATTGACGTACGACCCTGTTGGTACGTTATCTGCTTATTTCAGGTTATTTTCCTGTGCCCCCCTCCATTAAAGATCACTGTCTGTGTATCTTAGCACTATAGGGTATTATTTTGGAGGCTGTATATGACAGTCTAGTCTTAGCACTCCATGGTAGTATTATACAGGCGTTATATGGCAGTATTATTTTAACGTTATATGGTGATAATTAGGGTTGAGCGAATCGAGCTTCAGAATATCGATCCAAAGTCGATTCGCTCAAAAAATTATTATTTTACATTTATTTTTATTTAAAACTTTCTTTTATTCTCAATTATGTATAAAGACAATAGGGTTCTTTGACCCTTAAATATTACAACATTGGTGTACGCAGATCCCTACTACACGTTTGATACAAATGGGGGACATCTCAACAATTCGAAAAAAGGTAATAGTTACATTTCAGTAATGTATTTCTTCCATCTCTTTTACATTGTTATTATTCTCACATGCTAGAGGGTTGCAGTAGCAGTCTACCCAAGCACCACTTCATCTGTTCCACCAAATTCCACTCCGTCAAGGAAAATGGTCACGTAATATATTCTATTTCCCCATCTGACATGTACGTAGCAATAAAGGCTTCCCATTTCTGAAAAAATGTCTAATCTTTCCACGTGGAACACTTTTTTCAACTGCTCCAGTACATGCTGTATTGTTGGTGCATCCGATTGTAGCCATCTTTGTAATCTACTCCTCTCTACCACCATACTTATCGCGTGGAACAAGCGGGGCGTCCGCCGCCTCCCTCCTTCTCTTCCTCATAATGAAATAGAAAGAGCTGGGGAGTGAGGTCCGCTCTCTGTCCCCATAACTTCCCAATCATCTCTGCCACTTCTTCCCAAAGCCTGAGGCCTATGCGGTAGTGAAATCCCAGCGCATACGTGCGTGATGACGTCATCGCGCTCCTGTGCCGGGACGCAGCACTGTGACGCGCCTGACTCATCCCGCCTCCCTCTGCGAGCAAGCTCCTGGCCCTGGACATAGGTGAGTATTTAGCTTTTCATTTTTTTTTCATTTTTTATTTTTTTATTTCATGTGCCTACTTTGGGGCACTTCTTCCCAAAGCCTTTTACTAATTGGACAAGTCCTTAGCCCGCGATACAGATCGGTATATCCTTGACCACACTTAGGACAATTAGTCATCCCGGTCGGGCCTCTCTGTATGAGGGGTATGTTGGAGCCATAAATGGCTCTATGTATTATCCTTAGCTGAGTATCCCTCCATATTCCGCCTACTATATGCTTTCTTACTTTCATCCATCCTTTTGGTATGATCTGCTCTATAGTTTCGTCTCCTATCTGTTCTGCCCATTTCTCACAAATTTTCACCTTATCCCTTTTGCATCTCCTGTTATAATTCATAGATGACACTGATCCCCGTCCACCCCCCGATTCCAGGATTTTATCCAGTACGTTTAGGTGTATTTCTTATGTACCAGCACTAAGTGTGAAGTAAGGGCAAATTACTGTGTGGGGGTACACTACTATATGGGGGCAGTGTGGTGGAAATTGCTATATGGGGGACGTTGCTATTGGGGAGGCACTGTAGGAGCAATTCTATTATTTCTGGGGACACTATACAGGGTTTATTACCTGGAGCACAATAGAGGGTGTTATTATTACTGGGGGTCTCTAGGGGACATTATAGCTGCTGTGGACACTATAGGGACATTTGGGGTAATTTATCAAACTGGTGTAAAGTAGAACTGGCTTAGTTGCCCATAGCAACCAATCAGATTCCACCTTTCATATTTGACAGCTCTTTTGGAAATCCAGTTCTACTTTACACCAGTTTGATAAATTACCCCAATTATGTCTATTAGGGTCACAATTTTTTCAGCAGTATAGTACCTTGGACATTGGGGAGCAAAACGGGCACAGTATTGGGGGTGGCAGGATGACACTGTTGGGACACCAGGATGAGGAGGTTGATGGAAAAATTGAGAAATCTAACGTGTGGTAAATCCTGATGGATGGACACTAATTATCAGCTGCCCAATACTAAGGAAATCCTGAAAACACGAACGGCAGGTGGGCCCTAAGGACTGGAGTTGAGGACCACTGGTTTAATCCATATAGGGATGTTTTGTAACCTGGCATGTAGTAGTGCCACTAGGGACCAGGGCGCACAAAAACCTTGTTCCAATGACAAAGCTGAAAAATAACTTGTCCCATTTATCCAATCATTTATATGTCTAGCCAAACACGCCAAGTTATATCCTCTAATATCTGGGAAGGCTATGCCACACTGTTCTTTAAAACCCATTAGGTAACGTAACTGAATTCTAGGGCTCTTTCCTTGCCACAAAAACTTTGAAAAGGCCCTTGTTAACTTGTTTATATGTCTTCATGTTTTAAAAGTATGGGAATTACCTGCATTGGATATAATAGTTTGGAAACAGCCATCATTTTAAGAAGATGATTACACCCCATCAGCGACAGTGGAAGTTCATGCCATCTTTGCAATTCCCTCATTATCTTCGCTATCAGTGGGCCATAATTTAATTATTATTCCCTATTTTAACGCCCAAGTAAGTTATATGTGAGCCAGCTACAGGTATTTCCCCCATTCGTCTCCTATTTTAATCTTGCCCCCCCCCCCCTGCAAGAATAGTATTTCGCTTTTTGTGTGGTTAATCTGGAGGCCTGAGAATGATCCAAAAACCTTCAATGTTTGCAGTACTTTAGTAAGGTCTCTACTCGGATCTGCCATAAACAAGATTATATCTGTCACGCCTTGCCCTGTGAATGTGTGGAGATCTGCCAGGCTGGCTGCACATGTCTGATTCTTCTCTTTGTTTTGGTTTGAGTTTGAGCTGGATCCACCTTCCCTCAGGTGTACTGGGTTGATTGTTAGCGAGGCTATTTATTCCTCCTTCTCCCAGTGGCCTGTGCGAGTTATAGTTAATTCCTGTGGGCTTTGGATGTGTTGTGGATCGTCTGCTCCAGCTCAGCTCAAGATATGTCCTCTCTGTTTCTTTTATCTAAGCCTCTAGGGAGACACTTGCTTACTCCTGTTTGAAGAAGCAGGTCGTCTCTTCCTCTTTCCCTACTGCTCAGAGTTTTCACAGGGTATATAGACTTAGGCACGAGGGCATGTGCATATCCACCATAAGGGTATTCACATGTGCACAGCAGTATAGGGAAAGCCTTAGGGGTCGCTAGGAGGTGACCATTTTCTCCCTAGCTTTTGGGCCTAGTCTATTGTTCTGTTTGTTTTCCCTGTGTTTGGTTATTTCCCTGCTTACCTACCTTCCGTGACAATATCGTCCGCAAATTGGGCAAGTCTCATCATCTGTTGTCCCACTTCCAGACCCTCAAATATCTCAGGCGAGTCTATAAATCTAGCCAGGGGTTCTATCACTAAGTTGAACAATAGAGGGGACAAGGGGCATCCCTGTCTAGTGCCTCTTTGTAAGGGAAATGGGTCAGACAAACACCCAGATGTGCATATTCTAGCTTTCAGGTTGCAATAGAGTTCCCTGAGGAAGGTTTGAAACAAACCTTTAAATCCCACGACATCCAAGGTCAAATTTAACCACTGCCAGTTAATCCTGTCAAAAGCCTTTTGGGCTTCTAGAGTGACAATAGCTGGATTTTTCCTTTTGGATGCTGGTGAACGTGCAATTGGCAGCGCTAACAACACCTTACGTATATTGATGACAGCGGAGCGGCCCATAACAAATCCTACCTGTCTAGGCGATATTAATGTGGGGAGAATATCTGCCAATCTATTAGCTAGTAATTTGGAGAAAATTTTGAAATCCTGGTTTATTAGCGAGATCGGTCTATAAGAGGTTGGGTCCTCCTGGATCTTTCCCCTCTTTGTGGATTAAAGTAATGAAAGCTGTATTCATATGAACAGGTATTTTATGTCCTTCTACAACGGAAGAAAAAAGTGTCGTAAGTACTGGGGCTACCTGGGAGGTCATTGCTTTATAAAAATCTGATGCATATAATGATCTGGTCCTAGAGCCTTACCCGCCGGAAAGGATTTTATTATACTTTGTATCTCGTTGCTGTTATCGGAGCATTTAAAGAAATCAGTTGCTCCTCAGTAATGGTTGGCATAGATAACTTCTCTAGGAAAGCCCTCCTCGACATTACCTCCCCTATCTTGATAGAACCTGGCCATGTAATTACCCAGTTCCTCATTAATTTGCTTGGGTCTGTGCTCCCTGATCCCATCCCCCCTCTTTATCCCGTCAATATGAGTCACCCTTCTTCTCCCTTTGGCCATTGTAGCTAGCAATTTCCCTGATTTATGACCGTATTTGTGTAGTTCTATTTCTAAGCAAGATCTTTTCAATTTTTCTTTTTTCTCCGCCCACGAGTCAAAGTCTCTCTGGGCCAAGATCCATCTCTCTCTATATCTATCGAGGTCGGGGTCGAGAGAAAGTCCCTATAGGCCGTCCTTAGTTCCCCACCCACTTTCTCATATTGTACGTGTGTTTTTTTTTTATAGATGAGACATAGGCCATTAAGCGCCCTCTAATGACAGATTTGGCCGTTTCCCAGAATAGTATTGGTGACTGTATATGCTCCTTGTGATCCTCGGCAAATTCCATCCACCAACCCTGCATTAGCTTTGTGAAATCCTCATCCCCTATGAGATAATTAGGAAACGTCCACATATATTCTCTCCCTTCGGGATAAGCATCTCCCAGATCTAAGAGCAGCGGGGAGTGGTCTGAAATGACCATATCCCCAATAGCAATATCTATCACTTTCTGGTGAGCCGCTGGAGACATAAATATATATTAAATTCTGGACCAGGTATTATGTGCATGTGAATAATGTGTAAATTCTCTTCCCTGAGGGTTATGTATCCTCCAGCTGTCTCTCCAAGATAGAGTGTTGGCAAATTCCATCAGGGTCTCCTGATCTTTTTTTTTTTTTTTCTTATACGTCCTACGTTTGTTTTGTTTTTTTGTTTTTTTCCCTTTCCTTCCTCTGGATCAACTTGCAGGATAACAGGCCGAACTGGGTGGACAGATGTCTTTTTTCAGCCTTATGTACTATGTTACTATGTCCTATCTTCCTGTACGTTCATGACTAAATTAAAATCTCCCCCAATTATTTTGGTCTATTGGAGTATAATGGGGCATAATGAATCAAAATATCTCCCTTGTCCCTGATTTGGGGCATATACAGTACAGACCAAAAGTTTGGACACACCTTCTCATTTAAAGAGTTTTCTTTATTTTCATGACTATGAAAATTGTAGATTCACACTGAAGGCATCAAAACTATGAATTAACACATGTGGAATTATATACATAACAAAAAATTGTGAAACAACTGAAAATATGTCATATTCTAGGTTCTTCAAAGTAGCCACCTTTTGCTTTGATTACTGCTTTGCACACTCTTGGCATTCTCCTGATGAGCTTTAAGAGGTAGTCACCTGAAATGGTCTTCCAACAGTCTTGAAGGAGTTCCCAGAGATGCTTAGCACTTGTTGGCCCTTTTGTCTTCACTCTGCAGTCCAGCTCACCCCAAACCATCTCGATTGGGTTCAGGTGACTGTGGAGGCCAGGTAATCTGGCGCAGCACCCCATCACTCTCCTTCATGGTCAAATAGCCCTTACACAGCCTGGAGGTGTGTTTGGGGTCATTGTCCTGTTGAAAAATAAATGATGGTCCAACTAAACGCAAACCGGATGGAATAGCATGCCGCTGCAAGATGCTGTGGTAGCCATGCTGGTTCAGTATGCCTTCAATTTTGAATAAATCCCCAACAGTGTCACCAGCAAAGCACCCCCACACCATCACAACTCCTCCTCCATGCTTCATGGTGGGAACCAGGAATGTAGAGTCCATCCGTTCACCTTTTCTGCGTGGCACAAAGACACGGTGGTTGGAACCAAAGATCTCAAATTTGGACTCATCAGACCAAAGCACAGATTTCCACTGGTCTAATGTCCATTCCTTGTGTTCTTTAGGCCAAACAAGACTCTTCTGCTTGTCGCCTGTCCTTAGCAGTGGTTTCCTAGCAGATATTCTACCATGAAGGCCTGATTCACACAGTTTCCTCTTAACAGTTGTTCTAGAGATGTGTCTGCTGCTAGAACTCTGTGTGGCATTGACCTGGTCTCTAATCTGAGCTGCTGTTAACCTGTGATTTCTGAGGCTGGTGACTCGGATGAACTTATCCTCCGCAGCAGAGGTGACTCTTGGTCTTCCTTTCCTGGGGCGGTCCGCATGTGAGCCAGTTTCTTTGTAGCGCTTGATGGTTTTTGTGACTGCACTTGGGGACACTTTCAAAGTTTTCCCAATTTTTCGGACTGACTGACCTTCATTTCTTAAAGTAATTATGGCCACTCGTTTTTCTTTACTTAGCTGCTTTTTTCTTGCCATAATACAAATTCTAACAGTCTATTCAGTAGGACTATCAGCTGTGTATCCACCTGACTTCTCCACAATGCAACTGATGGTCCCAACCCCATTTATAAGGCAAGAAATCCCACTTATTAAACCTGACAGGGCACACCTGTGAAGTGAAAACCATTTCAGGTGACTACCTATTGAAGCTCATCAAGAGAATGCCAAGAGTGTGCAAAGCAGTAATCAAAGCAAAAGGTGGCTACTTTGAAGAACCTAGAATATGACATATTTTCAGTTGTTTCACACTTTTTTGTTATGTATATAATTCCACATGTGTTAATTCATAGTTTTGATGCCTTCAGTGTGAATCTACAATTTTCATAGTCATGAAAATAAAGAAAACTCTTTGAATGAGAAGGTGTGTCCAAACTTTTGGTCTGTACTGTATGTTATACAAACTATAGTCCCCAAAGGGCCCCGAGATATGTATTCGTTCCATCCTGCCTCTATCATCTTCTTTCACTGAATGTACAACATGGGAAAGATGGCGTCCTATCAACCGTTGCTGAGCCGTATACTGACCCTACCCACAGTTTATCCATTCTATGGAAATATTCTTTCGGCAGATGGGTCTCCTGCAACAGCTCTACATCGGCTTTCAACCTCTTTAAATGTCTTAAGAGCTTCATGCGCTTATTAGGGGAGGGCAACCCTTTGACATTCCATGAGACAATTCTCATATCTTTGGTGTTGCAAACAGACCCATATGCCGTTTAATTATTACCCTCAAGCAACCCCCAAAATGAGGCCACTGTTCATCAGGGCGCTGGCTCCCAGCCCGACAGCTCCCCCATACGGTATTACCTCTGATATGTTTGTATAGTTCCCTAAAACCCGAGTAAACAGTTAACTCGCATAACAAAATTAAAATAACAAAGCAGAACTGTAATTTAAACATTTCTCTCATTAGAACTTCCTTTTTTCTGGTAATAAACGCAGTAACTGACCAACCCGAATTCATCACCGCTCCCCATCTATATCACCTATACATGAACGTGGAGTCCTGTTTTCAGACGATCTTATTCTTCTCCTATCCACGATCACGATAGAGTTGTTTCCTCGTGGACTGTGAGATCTGGCATTTTATCCATGTCCTCCAGCATTCTTGACTTGTTTCCCAATAAAGGATCGTTGTGTTTTTGGTGGTTCCTGGGACTTGGATGATGAACCGTGGGGTACTTGATTCCATTCCCGGCCTCTAGATGGTTTATCAGTAGTCGGCTTTCTCGCTCCATATGGGGTATCTTCATTTCTCCTGTCTGTTAGGAATTGTAGCTGCTCCTCCGCCATCTTTAGATCTTTAAACTGTTTGGTCGAGCCATCATGTTGTCGGACTCTGAGTATAGCCGGATAAGCTAGTTGGAACCTGATCCCCATTTTATGTAAATTTTAGCCTATAGTGCTGAATGCTCTTCGTTTCCTGTCCACCTCCGCAGAATAATCAGCGAAAAGTAGGGGTTCACGTCTCATACGGTATGCCCTCAGTATGTCCTCTGTCTGAGAAATCTATATATTTGCGAATCGCCTGTCTTGGCCTTTGGTTTGCATTTGAAGGGGCTGTTGAAGGATATTCTTTCAGGGGTCCCACCCTATGTGCCCTTTCCACCTTCTTCTTGCCCTGGAGACTTAGTGATTGAGGCAGTTTACCTTCAAATATGTTTCTCAGTTCATTCTGGGCGACCGATTCAGGGATCCCTACTAAGCTTAAATTACTCCGTCTGGATCTATTTTCCAGGTCATCTACTCTGTCATTGAGTTTGTTGGCGATCTGGTATAAATCCTGTAGTTTATTTACAGTCTCAACAGAGTCTTCCTCCATACAAGCTCCTCGTAGTTCCACTTCAGAGATTCTGTGATCTTGTAGCTCTACCTCTTCCTGCACTGTAGAGGATAATGAAGCAATTATGTCTGGTGCCACTTCTATGGCCAGTAATTGTAAATCCACCTATCTCCCTGCTGTCTCAAACAGATCGATCTGGGAGTCCACTATGGGGGTCTCCTGCTTGTCTGCTGCGCTGCGTGTCGGGGAGGAAGGTGGAGGCGGCGACATCTTGGGACACAAGTCGTCCTTGGTGTCAGTCTCTGGAGCCGAGGAGGTGGTTGTCTTCTGCCCGCTTCTTAGCAGATATCGCTCCATGTGCTTGTAGGAGCTGGCAGATGGAATATTATCCCCCGTCCCTGCGAGGGGGTGTAGCGAAGCGGGCGGTACGGAGCTCCTGTCCCTGCGTCTCTACATACCAGCGCCGGAACCAGAAGTATAAAAAAAAATATATATATATTTGTTTTTAATGTAGTTTCCGTACAGAATTTACAATGTATTGGTTCTACGTAGACAAAATTCGTCTTGGCTGAAGTCGCGCAAGACTTCAATGAAAGACTTCGGTAAATTAGGAATCCAAAGTCGGGTTAAATACCGAGGTACCAGCCAGTACCAAACCCAACTTCGGATTCCTATTTTAAAATGTTTTTAAAGACACAGAAAGAAATACCGAATTAATTCAGCAAAGTCTCGCAACTTCGGCTGATACAAATTTTGTCTATGCAGAGCCAATACATTTTAATGCTGTACAGAGACCGCAATAAAACGTTTGTTCTTCTGATCTCTGATCCGAAGCTCTATTAGATCAACCCTAGTGATAATATGCAGGCTGCATAGTAGTATCATGGCAGTATGTGGTGGTATTATACAGTTTGATTATGGCATTATTATGTTAGCGCTATATGGTGGTATTATGCCGGCAGTATGTGGCAGTATTAACTTAGCACCATATGGATATTTTCTGTAGCCTATATATGACAGTATTATGTTAGCACTATATGGTGATATTATATAGGCAGTATTATTTTGGCAATATATGGTGGTATTATATAGGCTGTATATGGCGGTATTACTTTAGCAGTATATGGTGGTTATATACAGGCTGTATATGACAGCATTACTTTAGCAGTATATGATGGTTATATACCAGCTGTATATGGCAGTATTACTTTAGCAGTATATGGTGGTTTTCTTCAAAATTAGTCATTGTAGCCATCCACAATCCTGTAAACCCCCATGTGACAACCCTTGGGGGGGATCTGCACTGGCGACCATATTGGTTGTCACCCAAGTTTTCTAAAACCAGCTTGTGGATAAGTGATGGAGGCCTAGAAGTAAGTCTATACTATATCAGTACGTGTCACATCTATTCCTGAGATCTGGGTGATGATGATGATGATATATCACAGGGTGTGCGGCCGGAAGATCTTCCAGCTTCCTGATCACTGCCACAGATCATAGCCAATGGTGAAGACATAATTGACATCTTTTACCAACAGCAGAATTTTTGGGGAATGTTTCTCTAACAAAATCAGTTCTAACAAATCATATAATCAGAGATGCTAAATAACCTGGTCAGGAAGGGGTTAAAAACATTTATAAAAACTGTAATTGTAGATTCCGATGCTTCTTGGCACATAATAGTGTAACAATATATCGGATATAACACTGATCAGATATTGCGCCCCCTGGTGGAGATATGAGGAGTGATAGCAGCCGGTCCCCGCAGATTATCTTTACAGCTTCATGATATCTCACATACAGGACATGCACTGCAGTGAGATAACAGCGTCCTGTCCCTTTAAATTTCCTCTTCCAGATGTCACTGCTCAGCAGCCAATGGGATCGCTGGATTTGAACTTGAAAGGAAACCAACGATCAGTGGTCCTCAGACAGTTACAGGAAGACGAGAGGTGAAGATGGACGCCAGTGAGATCTCACACCCCTCATCTGACATCTCCCATGAGGCTTCACATTTATCCTAAATCCTACCTGTCCCAGACACCACTAGGGGGAGCTAGCTGTATATGGAGTTATACATCTGGGTGCAGTGAGCTCCCCCTAGTGGCTGGTGCAGGACTCCCAAATTCTGTCAGTTAAGGCCCCGTGCTGCCAGTAGTGTTTATTGAGGGCCCTGTGCTGGGAATTGGGGGCTTTCTGTTTGCAGTATTGTAAATGGGTACAATGTGCTGGCTCTGGAAATGGGGTATTTTTGAAAGTGTCGTTAACCACTTCAGCCCCGCTAGCTGAAACCCCCTTCATGACCAGAGCACTTTTTACACTTCGGCACTACACTCCTTTCACCGTTTATCGCTCGGTCATGCAACTTACCACCCAAATGAATTTTACCTCCTTTTCTTCTCACTAATAGAGCTTTCATTTGGTGGTATTTTATTGCTGCTGACATTTTTACTTTTTTTGTTATTAATCAAAATGTAACGATTTTTTGGCAAAAAAATGACATTTTTCACTTTCAGCTGTAAAATTTTGCAAAAAAAACGACATCCATATATAAATTTTTCGCCAAATTTATTGTTCTACATGTCTTTGATAAAAAAAAAATGTTTGGGCAAAAAAAAAATGGTTTGGGTAAAAGTTATAGCGTTTACACACTATGGTAAAAAAATGTGAATTTCCGCTTTTTGAAGCAGCTCTGACTTTCTGAGCACCTGTCATGATTCCTGAGGTTCTACTATGCCCAAACAGTAGAAAAACCCCACAAATGACCCCATTTCGGAAAGTAGACACCCTAAGGTATTTCGCTGATGGGCATAGTGAGTTCATAGAACTTTTTATTTTTTGTCACAAGTTAGCGGAAAATGATGATGATTTTTTTTTTATTTTTTTTTCTTACAAAGTCTCATATTCCACTAACTTGCGACAAAAAATAAAAAATTCTAGGAACTCACCATGCCCCTCACAGAATACCTTGGAGTGTCTTCTTTCCAAAATGGGGTCACTTGTGGGGTAGTTATACTGCCCTGGCAATTTAGGGGCCCAAATGTGTGAGAAGAACTTTGCAATCAAAATGTGTAAAAAATGACCGGTGAAATCCGAATGGTGCACTTTGGAATATGTGCCCCTTTGCCCACCTTGGCAGCAAAAAAGTGTCACACATCTGGTATCGCCGTACTCAGGAGAAGTTGGGGAATGTGTTTTGGGATGTCATTTTACATATAACCATGCTGGGTGAGAGAAATATCTTGGCAAAAGACAACTTTTCCCATTTTTTTATACAAAGTTGGCATTTGACCAAGATATTTTTCTCACCCAGCATGGGTATATGTAAAATGACACCCCAAAACACATTCCCCAACTTCTCCTGAGTACGGCGATACCAGATGTGTCACACTTTTTTGCTGCCAAGGTGGGCAAAGGAGCACATATTCCAAAGTGCACCTTTCAGATTTTGCAGGCCATTTTTTACACATTTTGATTGCAAGGTACTTCTCACACATTTGGGCCCCTAAATTGCCAGGGCAGTATAACTACGCCACAAGTGACCCCATTTTGGAAAGAAGACACCCCAAGGTATTCCATGAGGGGCATGGCGAGTTCCTAGAATTTTTTATTTTTTGTCACAAGTTAACGGAAAATGATGATTTTTATTTTTTTCTCTTTTTTCCTTACAAAGTCTCATATTCCACTAACTTGCGACAAAAAATAAAAAATTCTAGGAACTCGCCATGCCCCTCACGGAATACCTTGGGGTGTCTTCTTTCCAAAATGGGGTCACTTGTGGCGTAGTTATACTGCCCTGGCAATTTAGGGGCCCATATGTGTGAGAAGTACTTTGCAATCAAAATCTGTAAAAAATGACCGGTGAAATCCGAAAGGTGCACTTTGGAAGATGTGCCCCTTTGCCCACCTTGGCATCAAAAAAGTGTCACACATCTGGTATCGCCGTACTCAGGAGAAGTTGGGGAATGTGTTTTGGGGTGTCATTTTACATATACCCATGCTGGGTGAGAGAAATATCTTGGCAAAAGACAACTTTTCCCATTTTTTTATACAAAGTTGGCATTTGACCAAGATATTTTTTTCACCCAGCATAGGTATATGTAAAATGACACCCCAAAACACATTCCCCAACTTCTCCTGAGTACGGCGATACCAGATGTGTCACACTTTTTTGCTGCCAAGGTGGGCAAAGGGGCACATATTCCAAAGTGCACCTTTCGGATTTTGCAGGCCATTTTTTACACATTTTGATTGCAAAGTACTTCTCACACATATGGTCCCCTAAATTGCCAGGGCAGTATAACTACCCCACAAGTGACCCCATTTTGGAAAGAAGACACCCCAAGGTATGTCGTGAGGGGCACAGCGAGTTCCTAGAATTTTTTTTTTTTTGTCACAAGTTAGCGGAAAATGATGATTTTTTTTTTTTCTCTTTTTTCCTTACAAAGTCTCATATTCCACTAACTTGCGACAAAAATTTAAAAATTCTAGGAACTCGCCATGCCCCTCACGGAATACCTTGGGGTGTCGTCTTTCCAAAATGGGGTCACTTGTGGCGTAGTTATACTGCCCTGGCAATTTAGGGGCCCAAATGTGTGAGAAGTACTTTGCAATCAAAATCTGTAAAAAATGACCGGTGAAATCCGAAAGGTGCACTTTGGAATATGTGCCCCTTTGCCCACCTTGGCATCAAAAAAGTGTCACACATCTGGTATCGCCGTACTCAGGAGAAGTTGGGGAATGTGTTTTGGGGTGTCATTTTACATATACCCATGCTGGGTGAGAGAAATATCTTGGCAAAGACAACTTTTCCCATTTTTTTATACAAAGTTGGCATTTGACCAAGATATTTCTCTCACCCAGCATGGGTATATGTAAAATGACACCCCAAAACACATTGCCCAACTTCTCCTGAGTACGGCGATACCAGATGTGTCACACTTTTTTGCTGCCAAGGTGGGCAAAGGGGCACATATTCCAAAGTGCACCTTTCGGATTTTGCAGGGCATTTTTTACACATTTTGATTGCAAAGTTCTTCTCACACATTTGGGCCCCTAAATTGCCAGGGCAGTATAACTACGCCACAAGTGACCCCATTTTGGAAAGAAGACACCCCAAGGTATTCCGTGAGGGGCATGGCGAGTTCCTAGAATTTTTTATTTTTTGTCGCAAGTTAGTGGAATATGAGACTTTGTAAGGAAAAAAGAAAAAAAAAGAAAAATCATCATTTTCCGCTAACTTGTGACAAAAAATAAAAAATTCTAGGAACTCGCCGTGCCCCTCACGGAATACCTTGGGGTGTCTTCTTTCCAAAATGGGGTCACTTGTGGCGTAGTTATACTGCCCTGGCAATTTAGGGGCCCAAATGTGTAAGAAGTACCTTGCAATCAAAATGTGTAAAAAATGGCCTGCGAAATCCGAAAGGTGCACTTTGGAATATGTGCCCCTTTGACCACCTTGGCTGCAAAAAAGTGTCACACATGTGGTATCGCCGTACTCAGGAGAAGTTGGGCAATGTGTTTTGGGGTGTCATTTCACATATAACCATGCTGGGTGAGAAAAATATCTTGGCAAAAGACAACTTTTCCCATTTTTTTATACAAAGTTGGCATTTGACCAAGATATTTTTCTCACCCAGCATGGGTATATGTAAAATGACACCCCAAAACACATTCCCCAACTTCTCCTGAGTACGGCAATACCACATGTGTGACACTTTTTTGCAGCCTAGATGCGCAAAGGGGCCCAAATTCCTTTTAGGAGGGCATTTTTAGACATTTGGATCCCAGACTTCTTCTCACACTTTCGGGCCCCTAAAAAGCCAGGGCAGTATGAATACCCCACATGTGACCCCACTTTGGAAAGAAGACACCCCAAGGTATTCAATGAGGGGCCTGGCGAGTTCCTCGAATTTTTTTTTTTTTGCATAAGTTAGCGGATATTGATTTTTTTTTGTTTTTTTCTCACAATTTTTTTTCCCGCTAACTTAGGACAAAAATTTCAATCTTTCATGGACTCAATATGCCCCTCACGGAATACCTTGGGGTGTCTTCTTTCCGAAATGGGGTCACATTCAGACGTCCGCATGTGTTTTGTGGATCCGATCCATGTATCCATGGATCCGTAAAAAATCATGCTGATGTCTGAATGGAGCCTTACAGGGGGGGTGATCAGTGACAGGGGGGTGATCACCCTGATCACCCCCTGTCATTGATAACCCCCCTGTAAGGCTCCATTCAGACGTCCGCATGTGTTTTGCGGATCCGATCCATGGATCCGTAAAAATTATACGGACGTCTGAATGGAGCCTTACAGGGGGGTGATCAATGACAGGGGGGTGATCAATGACAGGGGGGTGATCACCCATATAGACTCCCTGATCACCCCCCTGTAAGGCTCCATTCAGACGTCCGTATAATTTTTACGGATCCATGGATCGGATCCGCAAAACACATGCGGACGTCTGAATGGAGCCTTACAGGGGGGTTATCAATGACAGGGGGTGATCAGGGTGATCACCCCCCTGTCACTGATCACCCCCCTGTAAGGCTCCATCAGACATCCGCATGATTTTTTACGGATACATGGATCGGATCCACAAAACACATGCGGACGTCTGAATGGAGCCTTAAAGGGGGGTTATCAATGACAGGGGGTGATCAGGGTGATCAGGGTGATCACCCCCCTGTCAATGATCACCCCCCCTGTAAGGCTCCATTCAGACATCCGCATGATTTTTTACGGATCCATGGATACATGGATCGGATCCACAAAACACATGCGGACGTCTGAATGGAGCCTTACAGGGGGGTTATCAATGACAGGGGGTGATCAGGGTAATCAGGGTGATCACCCCCCTGTCACTGATCACCCCCCCTGTAAGGCTCCATTCAGACATCCGCATGATTTTTACGGATCCATGGATCGGATCCGCAAAACACATGCGGACGTCTGAATGGAGCCTTACAGGGGGGTGATCAATGACAGGGGGGTGATCAATGACAGGGGGGTGATCACCCATATAGACTCCCTGATCACCCCCCTGTCATTGATCACCCCCCTGTAAGGCTCCATTCAGACGTCCGTATAATTTTTACGGATCCATGGATCGGATCCGCAAAACACATGCGGACGTCTGAATGGAGCCTTACAGGGGGGTTATCAATGACAGGGGGTGATCAGGGTGATCACCCCCCTGTCACTGATCACCCCCCCTGTAAGGCTCCATTCAGACATCCGCATGATTTTTTACGGATCCATGGATACATGGATCGGATCCACAAAACACATGCGGACGTCTGAATGGAGCCTTAAAGGGGGGTTATCAATGACAGGGGGTGATCAGGGTGATCATGGTGATCACCCCCCTGTCATTGATCACCCCCCTGTAAGGCTCCATTCAGACGTCCGCATGATTTTTACGGATCCATGGATACATGGATCGGATCCACAAAACACATGCGGACGTCTGAATGGAGCCTTACAGGGGGGTTATCAATGACAGGGGGTGATCAGGGAGTGTATATGGGTGATCACCCGCCTGTCATTGATCACCCCCTGTAAGGCTCCATTCAGACGTCCGCATGTGTTTTGCGGATCCGATCCATGTATCCATGGATCCGTAAAAATCATGCGGACGTCTGAATGGAGCCTTACAGGGGGGTGATCAATGACAGGGGGGTGATCAATGACAGGGGGTGATCAGGGAGTGTATATGGGTGATCACCCGCCTGTCATTGATCACCCCCCTGTAAGGCTCCATTCAGACGTCCGTATGCTTTTTGCGGATCCGATCCATGTATCCGTGGATCCGTAAAAATCATACGGACGTCTGAACGGAGCCTGACAGGGGGGTGATCAATGACAGGGGGGTGATCAATGACAGGGCGGTGATCAATGACAGGGGGGTGATCAGGGAGTTTATATTGGGTGATCAGGGGTTTATAAGGGGTTAATAAGTGACGGGGGGGGGTGTAGTGTAGTGTAGTGTTTGGTGCGACTGTACTGACCTACCTGAGTCCTCTGGTGGTCGATCCTAACAAAAGGGACCACCAGAGGACCAGGTAGGAGGTATATTAGACGCTGTTATGAAAACAGCGTCTAATATACCTGTTAGGGGTTAAAAAATTCGGATCTCCAGCCTGCCAGCGAGCGATCGCCGCTGGCAGGCTGGAGATCCACTCGCTTACCTTCCGTTCCTGTGAGCGCGCGCGCCTGTGTGCGCGCGTTCACAGGAAATCCCGGCCCTCGCGAGATGACGCGTATATGCGTCGTTGAGTGCAGGGCTGCCACCTCCGGACCGCACATCTGCGTTAGGCGGTCCGGAGGTGGTTAAAGGTGCTTCCTACCACAGGAAGATGCCTGAGCAACTCATGGTAACTAGCTTGTCTAGTTCCAAGTGTGAAGGTGTTTTTCAAGTTCACTTTGCTGTGTACCGGACCCTGCTTTTGGAATGATCGGATTTCGCCTGTTTGCCGCCTGACTCTGACCTCGGACTTCGTTTACAGATCTTGCTTGATCGCTGCCTGTCCTGACTCCGGACTTCCTGACCACATACTTCCCAACGGTGCTAGCACCGGTATCTCTGACCCCCTGGTCAGATGCCACAAACTTGGGGACTGCTCTGGAGGGGCACCTGGCAACTATCCTAATGGCCCAAGCATATCCACACCATCAGAGGCTAGTTGCTTAGTCACGCCCCTCCAGAGTATAGCCAGTCAGTGGCGCAGTGGGTCCACACCCGCTTGCATAACAAATGTATGTTCACAGTGACTCCACCAGCAGAATAGTGAGTGCAGCTCTGGGGTATAATACAGGATGTAACTCAGGATCAGTACAGGATAAGTAATGTATGTACACAGTGTCTGGACCAGCAGAATAGTGAGTGCAGCTCTGGAGTATAATACAGGATGTAACTCAGGGTCAGTACAGGATAAGTAATGTATGTACACAGTGACTGCACCAGCAGAATAGTGAGTGCAGCTCTGGAGTATAATACAGGATGTAACTCAGGATCAGTACAGGATAAGTAATGTATGTACACAGTGACTCCACCAGCAGAATAGTGTGTGCAGCTCTGGAGTATAATACAGGATGTAACTCAGGATAAGTTCAGGATAAGTAATGTATGTACACAGAGACTGCACTAGCAGAATAGTGAGTGCAGCTCTGGAGTATAATACAGGATGTAACTCAGGTTCAGTACAGGATAAGTAATGTATGTGCACAGTGACTCCACCAGCAGAATAGTGAGTGCAGCTCTGGAGTATAATACAGGATGTAACTCAGGATCAGTACAGGATAAGTAATGTATGTACACAGTGACTCCACCTAGCAGAATAGTGAGTGCAGCTCTGGAGTATAATACAGGATGTAACTCAGGATCAGTGTGGAATAAGTAATGTATGTACACAGTGACTGTACCAGCAGAATAGTGAGTGCAGCTCTGGAGTATAATACAGTCTATAATTCTGGATCAGTAAGGGATAAGTGATGTATGTACACAGTGATTTCACCAGCAGAATAGTGAGTGCAGCTCTGGAGTATAATACAGGATGTAACTCAGGATTAGTACAGGATAAGTAATGTATGTACACAGTGACTGCACCAGCAGAATAGTGAGCGCAGCTCAGGAGTATAATACAGGATGTAACTCAGGATCAGTACATGATAAGTAATGTATGCACACAGTGACTCCACCAGCAGAATAGTGAGTGCAGCTCTGGAGTATAATACAGGATGTAACTCAGGATAAGTACAGGATAAGTAATGTATGTACACAGTGACTGCACTAGCAGAATAGTGAGTGCAGCTCTGGAGTATAATACAGGATGTAACTCAGGGTCAGTACAGGATAAGTAATGTATGTACACAGTGACTGCACCAGCAGAATAGTGAGTGCAGCTCTGGAGTATAATACAGGATGTAACTCAGGATCAGTACAGGATAAGTAATGTATGTACACAGTGACTCCACCAGCAGAATAGTGAGTCCAGCTCTGGAGTATAATACAGGATGTAACTCAGGATAAGTACAGGATAAGTAATGTATGTACACAGTGACTGCACTAGCAGAATAGTGAGTGCAGCTCTGGAGTATAATACAGGATGTAACTTAGGATCAGTACAGGATAAGTAATGTATGTACACAGTGATTTCACCAGCAGAATAGTGAGTGCAGCTCTGGGGTATAATACAGGATGTAACTCAGGATCAGTACAGGATAAGTAATGTATATGCACAGTGACTGCACCAGCAGAATAATGAGTGCAGCTCTGGAGTATAATACAGTCTATAATTCTGGATCAGTATGGGATAAATGATGTAATGTATGTTCACAGTTGCTGATCTTTTTAGTATATTATAGCCATCTCTAGACTTTAATATGGTTTTTAAAGGTAACAGTCTGTGTAATTTCTCCGGGAGGCGGTGTGTGCCTTTCCTCTGTATGTTTGCTCTGTAGATTACAGTGATATCAGCAGTGAGGAGCTGACGCGCTGATGCTTTATATAATGATGGCCATTCTATAATGTGAATGGCATAAAAGCACAACTAGATTTCTAGGGTCTGAATGTGTAACTTTCCTCCTTTCTTCCTGGGAGTCCAGATAGGGATGCAGTATTATACCCCATCTGCTTTGAGATCCTGGCTCCTGATCACCCTGCAAGACGGACCATAAAGGGGCAGCACTTGTGCCAATGTCCCCAAAGGTGTCATTTCTGTACGGGCATGAGGCTCAAAATGTATTGTGAATGGGAAGGGACTGGGCATACTGGGTTTCATCCTGTTCGATTTATTGTTCCTTGTAGAAACTCAGCCCATAGGAGAAGACACCGTTATACCTTTATATGCATGCCGATCATGTATTTCTCTTATATTCTACCGCCATATACCTCCTTATGGCGCTGTCTCTTCTACATTACCCTTATGGTTTAATCTACACCAAGTTAATATCTTTCATACATGTTCCAGAATTTTATTTTAGAGCGCCCCCTTATGGCTTCTCAGGTAGTTGCATGCAGCCCCACGTCTGTAATGTGACAGCATGTTTCCTGTGGTCATAGTAATGCCCTTATGGAGCTAAGCTGTAGTGTAAAGCAGGACAAACAATGTGTCTCTACATCAGTGCATGAAGCTGACACAGAGACACTTACTGTACCTGAGTGCACAGAGCAGGACATGGCGGTATTACACTGTGTCGGTCTGCAGAGCAGAACTGGAGGTTCAGCACTGGAAATGAGGGGTTCACTTCACACCAGAACACATATTACTGACAGCACACTCACTTCTCACCTAAAGTCATCGTTTTCGCAGAAGTCACTCTCATCATCCTCTACAGAGGAATGAAATCCCAACTCCCGTGGCACAGAACAAGCCAACTCAGCGCCCAACAGCGAGACAACGTAGAGCGCTAGTCGGGACTCCGGCGGGTGCAGAGCTAGCCACTGATGATGTACTGAGTAAAGGGGGGCCCGAGGACAGGACAGAGGAAGCAGGGAGCTGGAAAGCAGAGCCTGAGCCCCAGACAAGGGACTCAAGACAGGAGCGAGAATTTAGTGTAATTAGGAGGCGGGCCTTTTGTCCAAGACTGGGCCCCTTCCTCCAGGGGTCCCATAGCAACTGCGTGGTCTGCCTCCGTTGGAGGTACACCGCTGACTCTACCTCTTAATATTTTTATTTTTTCAGTAGACTCTGTATAACCCTCCATGCACACAACCATATCTGTTTTGCGGTCTACAAATTGCGGTTTCGCAAAAATAAAAATCTGGATGTGGTCCATGTTACATCCACATTATTGCGCACCTGTTGACTTCAAGGGGTATGTGGTTCAGAGATAGTTTCTGTCGATACAAAACGTTCCCCTATCTACAAAATATCTGGGACCACCACTGATCACAGAACTGGATCCTGTGTCCACTTATGAATGAAGTGGCAGGTCGAGCGTGCACATAGCTACTCTCCATCGAGATAGTCGAGTACAATGCTCAGCTATTTCCAGAAGTCCCATAGACACTGAATGAAGCAGAAGGGAACATGATTGACCTACCATTGCATTTCTTCGGGGACACAGGATCCCCATACTCATGATCATGGGGGACCCAGCAGTCCCCACCAATCAGTCCCCCACCTGTAGGTAGGGGACAAAAAGAATAAGCCTAGCTATAAAACCAAGAAAGGCCATCACTATCTGAGCAGCAAGGGTCGGACACCCTGCACCCCCATCCAGTTGACTATGAAGATTCATAAAGAGGCTCAGACACACCACTACTTAATATACACTGACTTCTTTATTAACTGCAAGGTATCAAATGTACAGTAGATGTTCTCATTAGAAGTCAGGGCACTGGTCTTAAATTTGGCCCTGTTGATGATGGGCCTTTGACTCATGATGAGTCGGGCCTTCAGCACTCAGGAGAGGAAAAACCCCCAGTGGAGGAAACCTCTAGGGAGCCATGGCTGAAGGACTGCCCTTCCCCTAGGCGGTGGAAAACTGGTGAATGTCAAGTAGGTTGACTTCTGCAGAGACCAAGCCTGGAATCTGCCTTTTGATGCAGCAGGAAATTCACTTCTTTGGTGAATACATCTGTCTGCGGAAAGTCCGGTGAATGTCAAGTCCAGTGGTGAATGCAGAGACCAAGCCTGGAATCTGCCTTTGATGCAGCAGGAAATTCACTTCTTTGGTGAATACATCTGTCTGCGGAAAGTCCGGTGAATGTCAAGTCCAGTAGGGAATGCAGAGACCAAGCCTGGAATCTGCCGGTGATGCAGCAGGAAATTCACTTCTTTAGTGAATACGTCTGACTGCAGAAAGTCCGGTGGGTGAGTGCAGAGACCGAGCCCGGAATCTGCCTCTTGCTGAAGTGCAGGTCATCTGATCCTGACATGGTGGCCACCATGTCGCTGACTTGTGGTAGAGTCATCACCTCCAACTGTATCCCATATTCATTGCAGGGACACAGTGAGACCCCCGCTCTGGTACAGTGATCTGCAGATGCAAAAAATATAATTATGACTGAACATGGAACAACGAAAAATTACATGTAAGTGACACACAATTTACTCCCGGTCACTGTGAGTCATTATAATCCCTTTAACTGTATTAAACTTGGGCCGATGTTTATAACAGCGATACCAACGCTTATCAATGTCATTGACTGTTATAGCTGTTATTCTTGTTCTGGGACCCACTGCTGTATCCAACATAAACAGAATACACCTTATAATCGTGAGATGATTTATTTTCATATATTTTTGGAGCTCAGGAAGGTTTGGAGCTCAGTTTTCCTGATACAAATCACCAAAACCCCTGCTTTCTTACACACTTCCATAGTTACAATTCTGTGAGCCATTGCTCAAGGTGATCTACATATCAAGGTCAATGGGAGCTCCCCCTAGTGGCGACTGTAGGCAGTTAGAATTTTATCATTCTTATATGCCATGTATCAGGCGGTTTGGATGATTTTTCACTAATGTCTACTGCTCTGCTCATCTTCGTGGAGAATCTAAATCCTAAATTATTCTGTGTCATAAATCACATTACATTTGATGACTCCTGTAACAAGGATCTTACCTTATTTAGGGCTCTTTTTGGTTCTTAAGGCCAATACCTTCTAGCAGGGGCCACTGGTGAAGATCAGGAGATGGTTTCTTCTGCACCTCATTTTGTCTCAGACCTCTGGTGATCCGATCTGCTGCAATTGCCTTCTTAACCCCAGGCTGTTTTCATTTCCAGTGGTGACCAGTGGATACCGCTGTGTCCAAATTAGACAGAAAACAATATCAATATACACAATGAGGATACAATTAGGCTACCCCCCCTTTATAAATGGGTATAACTATAGACACAGCAAAGTTATGGGGCCCATAGGATAAAAGGCCAATGTTTGTGGCGTGCGATTACCCCGAACATTTGGTGTTGTCTAAGTACTTTCTACACATACATTTATTATCACATGAGAAGACATTATTACAATCCGTACACGGAAATGATGAAACTTAGAATAGTCACTGGTTACTTACCGATGCCAACAAGTCTGTGGGTTGTAGACCTGTGCCATGGGCCAGCAGTTGTAATCTGGGATTGGGTAGAGACTGCAGCTTTGGTGAAGTAGAGGATCCAGGTCTGTTTCGGTAATATCAGGCTTCTGGTCAGGGGGCGATCTCTTGGCCCATCATAGACTCAACATGTCATGAAAGACATGGAGTCGCTAATTGACCTTTTTGGGAAAGCCTGTGATCCTGCCATTCTGTAGGCAGGATATTAGATGGTCTCTCATCACGTCGTGCTGGAAGATCGCTGTGGGTTCACCGTCATCTGCCAGAAACTCAAAGGCAAATGCTATGGCGAACACCCCACAGTCATAGGTGTTTCTCTGCTGATCCACGTTGAGACATTTTAGATTTTTCAGGGGCTCATTGACCACTACACTGTAGATGTTATTAATCTGCTGGCAAACAGATAGAGGCAATTTGCTGGTCTTGATGCTGTCGGCCACTAGGATGTCGCCATTTTTGAAGCAGGTGGTCAGCCAGTGCACCCTGTCCTCGTCGTAGTGGATTTGTACGGCCTTCTTTAGCACACTGTACCCTGGAAAGAGAATAGCAGCGGCGGGCTGCAGGCCATCAAAGTCCCCAAACTGATTCTGCAGGAGATCCTGGGCCTGATTAATGATGTCATCGTCCAGCATGCCTTCCTGGCCGCTGCTCTTCAGGATGGATAAGTGCTTTGGAGACAAGTTGTTCTGTGCTCTCCGGGTATAGGCCATCTCCACTTGTGATGTTCCCAGCTCCGGGCTTCCTACATCTTTGGTAGATGGAGCGGACATGTTTTCTGCCGCAGCTCTTTTGGCTGGTGGAAATGTCCCGGACTGACTGTCATTGGAGGTTGGTGCTTTCCGTTTAAGACTGGCTTTGGAAGCTTCACCAGATGCCTTCAAAAGGTCTTCAGCAGACTCAGCCATTTTCTTGTCCGATGTTTTAAGGGTCTCAAAATTTAAAGAGACATCATCCTTCTTTGCTGTGTGTTGTTTTTGACGAGTCTTTCTATTACATCGTCGCTTACAGCTCTTTGGTGTTTTTTTAGAAGGTGGTGCTTTGTGGACAAGGACTGGCTCCACAGTATCAGCGTCCCGAGGTCTTTTTTGTGGGGGTTCCCCACTTTCTGTTTTTTCTCCCAGGGACATGCCGTGTGGTATTAGGGGCCCCTCATGTGCAACTTTTGGATCAGCAAGTTGGTGTCTTCTCAGCTATGTCATGGCGGATGACGTGGTTTTTACGTCTTAAGGCAACTGACCTGAAGAAGCTCCTGACCTGTGTCATGATGGTTGATTTCTTGGCCAGGAAGCTGGAGTTCCTCATCAGAGTCCTCCATTTTTGATTCAGTTTCCTGAATCGGGTCAGAAGGAATGAGCCAATCGACATGCAGGATGAGAGAGAGTTGACCAGCAGCCGCCGATCAACATATCGCAGACGCCTATGAATCCTCATGGCGTCCAATCTTCTTTCTAAAGTTGTGTGCATCCAACATGGAGTCACACTTTCACAAATCCATCATTGTGATGTCATCCAGTGACATCACAGCTGTAGGCCCAGTTCTAGAACATTCTATGCAAATGTGGTGACATCACAACACTCTGCCAGGATAAAGGCCAGATTATTTGAATATGTTAATGAACTAAGATATATGGATAGTGTTTGTTTAATGAATGCAGATTTTCAGTTTTCAATACATTGATTTTTACCTTAACAGTAAATTTTCTGCTTCACATTTTTAGTTTGATTTGGTTGATTTGTGTGTATCTTAGCACTATAGGGTATTATTTTGGAAGCTGTATATGACGGTCTAGTCTTAGCACTCCATGGTGGTATTATACAGGCGTTATATGGCAGTATTATTTTAACGTTATATGGTGATAATTAGGGTTGAGCGAATTGAGCTTCAGAATATCGATTTAAAGTCGATTCGCTCAAAAAAAAATTATTTATTTTTTTATTTAAAACTTTCTTTTATTTTCAATTATGTATGACAGCAATAGGGTTCTTTGACCCTTAAATATTACAACATTGGTGTACGCAGATCCCTACAACAAGTTTGATACAAATGGGGTACATCTCAACAATTCGAAAAAAAAGCTAATAGTTACATTTCAGTAATGTATTTCTTACATCTTTTACATTGTTATTATTACCACATGCTAGAGGGTTGCAGTAGCAGTCTACCCAAGCGCCCCTTCATCTGTTCCACCAAATTCCACTCCGTCAAGGAAAATGATCACGTAATATATTCTATTTCCCCATCTGACATGTACGTAGCAATAAATGCTTCCCATTTCTGAAAAAAATGTCTAATCTTTCCACGTGGAACACTTTTTTCAACTGCTCCAGTACACGCTGTATTGTTGGTGCATCCGATTGTAGCCATCTTTGTAATCTACTCCTCTCTACCACCATACTTATCGCGTGGAACAAGCGGGGCGTCCGCCGCCTCCCTCCTTCTCTTCCTCATAATGAAATAGAAAGAGCTGGGGAGTGAGGTCCGCTCTCTGTCCCCATAACTTCCCAATCATCTCTGCCACTTCTTCCCAAAGCTTTTTACTAATTGGGCAAGTCCTTAGCCCGCGATACAGATCGGTATTTCCTTGACCACACTTAGGACAATTAGTTATCCGGTCGGGCCTCTCTGTATGAGGGGGTATGTTGGAGCCATAAATGGCTCTATGTATTATCCTTAGCTGAGTATCCCTCCATATTCCGCTTACTATATGCCTTCTTACTTTCATCCATCCTTTTGGTATGATCTGCTCTATAGTTTCGTCTCCTATCTGTTCTGCCCATTTCTCACAAATGTTCACCTTATCCTTTTGCATCTCATGTTATAATAAATAGATGACACTGATCCCCGTCCACCCCCCGGTTCCAGGATTTTATTCAGTAGGTTTAGGTGTATTTCTTAATGTACCAGCACTAAGTGTGAAGTGATAGCAGCTTTGATCTGGGCAAATTGAATAGTTTGAAAGGGGTTCAAAGAGAACTTTGCCACCAGCTCCTCCCTTTTCATCCATCTTGGCTCTACATCATAGTAACATAGTACATAAGGCCGAAAAAAGACATTTGTCCATCCAGTTCGTCATGTAGGAGATGTCTAGCCTGTGTGATCCCTTTATTTCTCCATTCCTCAAAAAGACTGTTAGTTCTACCCTGTGTGAATGCGGATTATTCCATAGTGGAAGATGTTTGGATATCTTGTAGGACAACCAGTATTTTTTCCTCAATATCCTCCATGTTGCTATAGTATCTTTGATAAGTACAGACTGTTTAATCCAGGGTTCCCCAACTCCAGTCCTCAGGGCCCACTTGCCGGTCAGGATTTAGGAGTATCCCACAAAATGAATACCTGTGGTAAATCCTGATGGATGGACACTAATTATATCAGCTGCCCAATACTAAGGAAATCTTGAAAACATGAACGGCAGGTGGGCCCTGAGGACTGGAGTTGAGGACCACTGGTCTAATCCATATAGGGATGTTTTGTAACCTGGCATGTAGTAGTGCCACTAGGGACCAGGGAGCACAAAAACCTTGTTCCAATGACAAAGCTGAAAAATAACTTGTCCCGTTTATCCAATCATTTTTATGTCTAGCCAAACACGCCAAGTTATATCCTCTAATATCTGGGAAGCAGTGGTGGATTACAATAGGGACGTTCGGGTCGGCAGCCCTGGGCCCAGCACCGCTGGCGGGCCCAACGCTGACCCGAACGCCCACATACTGCGGCGGGGCACGGGAGCGCATAGCTCCCTGTCCCGTCGCCGATCACCGCCATAGGCTTCAGGCCTTGTAGGCCTGAGGCCTATGCGGTAGTGAAATCCCAGCGCAGACGTGCGTGATGACGTCATCGCGCTCCTGTGCCGGGACGCAGCACTGTGACGCGCCTGACTCATCCCGCCTTCCTCTGCGAGCAAGCGCCTGGCCCTGGACATAGGTGAGTATTTAGCTTTTCATTTTTTTTCATTTTTTATTTTTTTATTTCATGTGCCTGCTTTGGGGGACATGTGGGGGGGACACACAGGAGGACATATTAGGGAAGATAAATCGAGTACATGGGGGGGATGTGGGGCTGTATGGGGCCAAATTATTATGGGAGAGAATACTATGTGGGGACAAATTATTAGGGGAGGGACTACTATGTGGGGGCAAATTACTAGATGGGGCAGTGTGGGGGCAAATTATTATGGGAGGGACTACTATATGGGGGCAAATTTCTATATGGGGGCAGTGTGGGGGAAACTATTGTGTGGGGGCAATGTGGGGGTAATTGCTATGTGGGGACAGTGTGGTGGAAATTACTATGTGGGGACAAATTACTATATGGGGCAGTGTGGGGGCAAATTGCTAAGTGGGAGCAGTGTGGGGGCAAATTATTATGGGAGGGACTACTATGTGGGGGCAAATTACTAGATGGGGCAGTGTGGGGGCAAATTATTATGGGAGGGACTACTATATGGGGGCAAATTTCTATATGGGGGCAGTGTGGGGGAAACTATTGTGTGGGGGCAATGTAGGGGTAATTGCTATGTGGGGACAGTGTGGTGGAAATTACTATGTGGGGACAAATTACTGTATGGGGCAGTGTGGGGGCAAATTACTATGTGGGGGCAGTGTGGTGGAAATTACTATGTGGGGGCAAACTATTGTGTGGTGGCAGTGTGGGGCAAATTACTGTGTGGGGGCAAACTACTATATGGGGGTAGTGTGGTGGAAATTGCTATATGGGGGACGTTGCTATTGGGGAGGCACTGTAGGGGCAATTCTATTATTTCTGGGGATACTATACAGGGATTATTACCTGGAGCACAATAGAGGGTGTTATTATTACTGGGGGTCTCTAGGGGACATTATAGCTGCTGTGGACACTATAGGGACATTTGGGGTAATTTATCAAACGGGTGTAAAGTAGAACTGGCTTAGTTGCCCATAGCAACCAATCAGATTCCACCTTTCATTTTCAAAATGAGTTTTGAAAAATGAAAGGAACGATCTAATTGGTTGCTATGGGCAACTGAGCCAGTTTCCCTTCATATCAGTTGAGATAAATCTCCCCTCTGTGTTATGTGCGGTATTACGTATATGGGCCCTTCTGCTTTAAGGGACACTACAGATACCTAGTAAAGATGGCAATATATATATATATATATATATATATATATATATACTGCATGATCATATGTGATTACTATCCTCTTATATGTAACTTGAATGTCCGCCTTTTATCATCAGGACATTTTTATGTTGATTCATTTCTTGATATATTTTTATAGTGATCGGACACCACTAGGGGGAGCTCAGGACTGATGACTGCCTGTACAGTGCGCTCCTCTGCTCCCCCTAATGGTGGCTGCAGGAAGCTACAATTTATCATTTTATTCTAAGGCTTTGCAGGGGATTTGGAGCTCTGTATGAGGAAAGCTGATCTCTGTCTGACTGCTATAAAGATATATGAAGAAATTATAAATGGTTCTTCAGGACTTCTATATTACCACCCCTAGGACCGGCCATCAGTGTGTGATCACGAGGGTCCTACACCTGGGAGAACATTCACTGCCTTTATCAGATCTGTGACTAAGTCTCTTTTATGGGTTAACAGATCGCGCTATGATTTCTTCAATTCTGGACGAGTACAGGATTGGAGCAGGCCACACTTCTCTGGAGGTAAGTAGCTTCATTGTAATCTGGCCCTTTGTCCTATCACCCATGAGGAGTGGTAAGTGGTCACTTACTGTATTCTCTTCTCTTTAGGACATCTACTGCCTCCAGCACTGCATCTATGGCCTGACAACCTTTTTAAGTGAGTATTTTTGGTAATAAGAGTCGACTATGAAAACTTGATCTAAGCTCGAGGTTTAGACTGATCTGAAGTAAACTCATGATCTGGTTGTGTTCTCTCTGCAGCTTATCCCCGCACCATGGAGGAGAGAGACCAACAACGTCTCATCTACTCCATGAGATTCCTCCCATCTCCAATCTTCAAGATGGAGGTGAGTGATCCTACTGCCTATCATATTGTCCTTCAGATTCCTCCATGTTCTGTTTATAGATGTGAAAGTTTAATAGGAACGTCTGATAGACGAGTGACTGAATCTTTTCTTAGCCCCTCATGCCGACCAACCCAGAAGCTCAGAAGAAATTCCTACCTTTTCCATTGGAGGAAGAAGATCCAGAGCCGGCATTGATGATGGCAAGCCAACTGTGCGAAGACCTGCCGGTGGAGAAGGCCAAGAGAGAGCAAGAGGAGGCAGAGACATCCCGGGAGCAGCAGGATGAGACTACTGAGAAGAAGCAGAAAAAAAGAACACAGGATGGTGAAACTGGATGTGAAGAGCAAGAACCTGAGAGGAGTTCAGCATCAGTCTGAAAGAAGACAGAAGATCCGCCATCCAACCACCTTCCAGTATGTCAACACCAACCCGAGAGGAAAGAAGAACATCCTCTGGACCATCCTCTTCAAACCATTCTGCCGGTGAAGGATGGTAAGGAGCTGTAAGACCATCAGCAGCAACCAAAAAAAATATATATATATTATAGTTATTAAATATTAATACTTAGGTAAAAGGGTAGTAATATAGTAATAAATCTATAACAATAGTAAAAATTTAAAAATAACATGATTTTTAAAAAACAGGGGTTTTGATCCAGGGTTTTAGGACTGATCGCCTTTTCCCGGGGTCGAGAAGGAATTTTTCCCCTGTGACACGAATTGGCTGAATGTGTCCAAGGGTTTTTGCCTTCTTCTGGATCAACAGGTTTAGGGATAGGGACCTAATTTAGGGATAGGGATCAGAGGGTTTGATCCAGGGTTCTAGGACCGATCGCCTTTTCCCGGGGTTGAGAAGGAATTTTTCCCCTGTGACACGAATTGGCTGAAAGCGTCCAGGGGTTTTCGCCTTCTTCTGGATCAACAGGTTTAGGGATAGGGACCTAATTTAGTGATCAGGGGGTTTGATCCAGGGTTCTAGGACTGATCGTTTTTTCCCGGGGTCGAGAAGGAATTTTTCCCCTGTGACACAAATTGGCTGAATGTGTCCAGGGTTTTTTGCCTTCTTCTGGATCAACAGGTTTAGAGCTAGGGAACTAATTTAGGGATAGGGATCAGGGAGCTTGATCCAGGGTTCTAGGACTGATCGCCTTTTCCCGGGGTCGAGAAGGAATTTTTCCCCTGTGACACAAATTGGCTGAATGTGTCCAGGGTTTTTTGCCTTCTTCTGGATCAACAGGTTTAGAGCTAGGGACCTAATTTAGGGATAGGGATCAGGGGGCTTGATCCAGGGTTCTAGGACTGATCGCCTTTTCCCGGGGTCGAGAAGGAATTTTTCCCCTGTGACACGAATTGGCTGAATGTGTCCAGGGGTTTTCGCCTTCTTCTGGATCAACAGTTTTAGGTGTAGGGACATAATTAACAATAATAGTAATAGTTCTAATACCGTAGTCTTATAATAAATAATAATAGTCATTAGTGTTAGTGTAGGGACCCACTTGAAGGAGGTCGCCGTGACGTGGCAAGTAGGCTTATACATTTTGATGACAATGTATACTAAGAACCTCCTGTCCATGGTTATAGCAGCAGTAGATGGCGGTACAACATGTGGATTAGCACCCGTGGTGTTTCTTCTACACTTGTCACATTGTAATAGATATCAGGAGGCAGGGCCGGCTCCAGGTTCATGTGGGCCCTTGGGCGATAAAGTCTCAGTGGGCCCCCTTGTAGCATTTTGCACAGCGCTTACTGCAATGAAACTGTATGTATTATAGATGAAATACCTTACACAGAGCATACTACAGAGCGGATATATGTAAATCAGTCCTTATGTGCCTACTTTTATTTTCTACCCAGTGTTTTAGTCCCTCAGGTGTACTCACAGATAGGTGCCCCCTCACAATAGGTATGCCAAGATATGTGCCCCCTCACAGTAGATATGCCAAGATAGGTGCCCCCTCACAGTAGGTATGCCAAGATATGTGCCCCCTCACAGTAAATATGCCAAGATATGTGCCCCCCTCACAGTAGATATGCCAAGATATGTGCCCCCCCTCACAGTAGATATGCCAAGATATTTGCCCCCTTCTCATTAGGTATGGCAAGATATGTGCCCCCTTCACAGTAGATATCCCAAAATGTATGCCCGCTCACAGTTCATATGCCAAGAAATGTGTCCCCTCACTGTAAATATGCCAATATATGTGCCCAGTGCCCCCTTCACGGTGGTTATGCCCAGATGTGCCCCCTTCACAGAAAGTAAAAAAAAATACTCCTCGCCTCAGTCATCTGGCTCCTCCCATGATCTGCGCTCCCAATCAGCAGCAGCAGGACAATGTGCCACATCGCGCTGCTGTGTAGGAGGAGCAGAGGCTGATTCCCAGCCTGCCCCGCTCCTCCTCCTACACAGATCGGCAGGACCATGTGTGAGGACATTGTGCTGCTGCTGCTGCTGTGGAGCACTGGTGTAGCATACCAAGCCACAGGGGATAGTGAGTGTAGTGGTGGTGAGCCAGTGCGTGTAATAGTTAATTTACTCATGGTTAGCAGAGCCTCCCTGGGCTGGCGTACAGGTGATGGGAAGACAGCACAAAATCCTCTAGGGCACTCTGGTTACAGGGAAGACCAGCCAGATGTGGGTTAAGGTGCCCTTGATGGTGATGTTTAGGGTGCTTGTACAACTGGGCCCCTGGTTCGTGGCGCCAGCACCATAAGGTGAAAATGTTGAGAGTAGTAGTTGTAAATGATGAAGAGTCATTTGTTCTAAAACAGTTGAACATTTACTGAATCAATAGTCTCTGGACAGTTGTTACAGTTCATCAACAAGGTGCATTTGTAGGGCATAGGCAACTATTCAGAAGTTAATACAGTGGCTATCCTTGTATCAGGCTTTAGGCAATTGTCAATGGAGGGATTCTCAAATACAGTTCTTCTACAGGCAATACCTCTGTAATTATCTTAAGTCCCATCTATAGCACTCTGGTACTAAATATACTATTTCCTTACTGAATATTGAGCTATTCCTTAAAGACGTTCCCCTCATGGAAGGCAAAAACTCTGCTTATTTATTTGCAGGAAGCTCTCCTGAGGTATTCAGGTTCCACTATATCCTGGAAAGCTTTGCAGTGGATAAAGACAATTCTGCGCACTGTCTATTTGTGTCTGGTACTCCTAAAGTTGCTCCTGGTCACTTTTGCTTGTGAAGTCCAAAGGCTTGAATCAGCTCCTACCCCCACTATGCTTACTTCATATTTAGACATAGACTTGATGTCTGGTGCTTTGCTGCTGTAAATAATGATCTCTGTACTCCCTTAGTCTGGCCAAAACCAAGGGGTAAAAATAGAAGGCTACATGTTGGAGGAGGCCTGTTTCTCTTCCTCCATACACTTGCTTTCTTCCTCACAGTTCTTCTAACTAACACTTCAAATCAGACTCTGCACTGACTAGACACACCTCAAGCTATATAAATAAGTGGTGCCAGCACCACCTAGGGGCAAATGAGTGTAATGACAATATCAGCCTGATTAATAGGGAATGCCATACAATTAATAATACATATAATAAATACACAGATGTTTTTAAAGTGGCCCTTTCACACAAATGTGGGACACTGCATACACCACTGCTAAAATAAAAGTCGCCCTCGATGTTTGTACTGAAAGAAGCTGTAGATCTCTACTCCATCACCTGAAATACACCAAATAAACGCCACATATACAAATATGGATATAAATATTGTAATGTACTGTCATGACACTTAGTTACCTCCTGCAAATGAAGGGTTATGCACAACAACACATTCTAGGCAAATATATCACATTTATATACACTCACCTAAAGAATTATTAGGAACCCCTGTTCTATTTCTCATTAATGCGATTATCTAGTCAACCAATCACATGGCAGTTGCTTCAGTCCTGTGGGCGAAAATGCCTTGTTTATGCTAGAGGTCAGAGGAGAATGGGCCGACTGATTCAAGCTGATAGAAGAGCAACTTTGACTGAAAAAAACACTCGTTACAACCGAGGTATGCAGCAAAGCAATTGTGAAGCCACAACACGCACAACCTTGAGGCGGATGGCCTACAACAGCAGAAGACCCCACCGGGTACCACTCATCTCCACTACAAATACGAAAAAGAGGCTACAATTTGCACAAGCTCACCGAAATTGGACTGTTGAAGACTGGAAAAATGTTTTCTTGAACATGACAATGAGTTCACTGTACTAAAATGGCCCCCACAGTCACCAGATCTCAACCCAATAGAGCATCTTTGGGATGTGGTGGAACAGGAGCTTCGTGTCCTGGATGTGCATCCCTCAAATCTCCATCAACTGCAAGATGCTATCCTATCAATATGGGCCAACATTTCTAAAGAATGCTATCAGCACCTTGTTGAATCAATGCCACGTAGAATTAAGGCAGTTCTGAAGGCAAAAGGGGGTCCAACACCGTATTAGTATGGTGTTCCTAATAATTCTTTAGGTGAGTGTATATATCACTTTTTCCTAGTGCATATGGAAATTGTGTGTTGCAATCTTCTTTACTTGACAGTGACAAAAATGGGCGTTGATCTCACATTGGGGCAAGGTAGTCCATGACAAAAGTCCTGAGACAAAGTGCATCCCTGATTTGGGGTATAAATCATTTGTAATCCACATGGAATTAAAGTGCAAAGTTTCTTGATTTGTAAAAGGCTGTGCTTTGCATAGGATTAGGCACAGAAAAGTATTTCTGGGTACATTTTTCTTGAACCTTGCAGAACATGTGGTTGCTTTAAAGTTCCGGACAACCTGAAAAGGGGGTAAAATTGGAATAAAATTGGTGCAAACAGTGGCATAACTTGGGTTTTGCTGAATGATGGAGTCTTTAATAGAGTCATTTTTATAAAAGGGAGAGGGAGTTCCAAACTGGAAAAGCAAAACAAAGAACTCCGCCCTTAACAGTGCTCTTGCTCCTTCTTGTTTCCTTTAAATGAGTAGCCTGTCCTACTTTAATTGTAGGGGTCCGGGCTAGACGGAACATCTGTAGATTAGAGGCTTCCAGAATCCCAAGAATCGGGAGATGAACAATCTGGGGTTACTCCAGGAACACATTTTTAGGGCCACAATAGGCAGTTTTAGTTGTCTCCTGACTTCATCAAAGATAGAGGGTTTTTCTAGATCTTTAATAGAGATGGGCTCTGGCCCAACTATGGGTTTCTTATCAATAGGCTCCTGTCATGCCCTGCCCTGCCCTGTGAGTGATCTGAGAAGGTCTGTCAGACTTGCGGCATGTGAGCCTATCTGACAGATTGCTTTGTTGTGTTGTTGGGCTGGGTCCCACCTCCTCGCAGATTCTGCTCGTTAGTTAGTGATGCTATTTATCTCCGCCTCTCACTTTAGCCCTTGCGGTTTATAGTTTCCTCTGGAGTTCTCTGCTAGTGCTTGGTGGATCTCCTGCTCCCAGTCCGTCTTGAGATAAGTCCTCTTTTCTTCCCTTTTGTTGTATTTCCTGGCTAGGCCTTAGGAAGACACTGGTTCCTTCATCTCTTGCAAGGAACCGGTTGTCTTATCGCCTGTTCCCTAGCTGAGGGTCTGTTTCAGTTGCAGCAGGGATTAGGTTCCAGTGCATGAACACCTCTACCATTGGGATTTGTTTATGTTGTTAGCAGTGAGGAAAAGGCTTAGGGTTTGTCCATTCCCTGTTTCTTAGCTGTGGGGCCTAGCCTGGTGTTTATTTGCTCTGTGCAAAATGGAAGCTGTTGATACTTTAGTTGATCGCATGCAGGAATTATCTTGGGATGTAGCAGACCTCCATAATTCAGTTGCACTGTGTCAGAGCTTTCTGGCGTCTGGCACTACCAGTGCGAACCAGATCAGCCTTGAACCAAAGGTCGCTCTCCCAGATAGGTTTTCCGGGGGAAGTGATAACTTTGTCCTGTTGGGGGAATCTTGTAAATTTTATTTTCGTCTATGTCCGATTTAATCTGGTGACGAAAATCAAAGAGTGGGGATTATCATTTCTCTGCTAAGGAGTGATGCTCAGTTTTGGGCTTTTTCTCTTCCGATCGGTTCTCAGTCCCTCCGATCGGTGGACGAATTTTTCAGAGCCCTGGGGCTGATTTATGATGACTCAGACCGGGTCTCTTTAGCTGAATCTAAGCTGCGTAGCTTGTGTCAGGGAGAACGTTCTGCTGAGTCATCTTGTGCTGAATTCAGAAGATGTGCGACTGACTCGGAGTGGAATGATCCTGCACTCCGTAGTCGGTTCTGTCAGGGGCTGTCTGAGAGACTAAAAGACGCCCTTGCATTTCATGAAAACCCCGATTCATTGGAGGTGTCGGGCATATTTATATCTGCACATTAAGGTCTGACAATATTAGAACCAAAATGGAGATTCACATTACCTTTAAGAGGCCAAACTCTCTGTTGGAATAAGCCAGAGTAGGAATGGTCACTGGCATACAATGTATATTGTTTTAAAAGTTATTGCCAACAGATGTGATATCTTAAGAGAATGTAATGGGTCTCACATAAACTGTCTCAACTACCGGGGTCATGAGAGGTTATTGTTTAAAAACACTGGTTTCTCTAAACATATCAGTCTGAGGAACAATGGGTGTTGCATGACTAAACCATCTGATAAGAGACGTCCATAAAACACATCTGGTGTGGAATAGATATCTATTCGTATATATATATATATTCCTGTGTGCATTTATTTAGCGTTTGAACTTGTTAATGATTCATATATACTATGCAATATTAATGTATTATAACCAAACATTATTAATGTATCTTTTTGTATTGTATCTCATTGAGGGGATATAGCAAGTTGTTGTTTTCTTCTCTTAAGAAGGGTCTATTCAGAGGAGCTGAGGGTATTTCAAACATCATTATTCAAATAGCTGTGACAATTAGGTGTATACAAACCAGGGCAAAAGCTAGAAGTTTATGGTTCTCTTATCTGACCATAAATAAGATGGTCTGTTAACTGTCAAAATGGATCCATGGTGTCTGGGAAAGTGATCCTAAAGTGTCAGAAAGAATACCTCCTAATTGATTTAAGTTGGGAGAGACCAAAGGTTAAGAGGTGTAATAAAGCCGGATATATATGTTAATTCTAAAAATTGCTATATGATACAACAGTGCCATCAAGTGGTAGATGGGCAGAAGGAATGCCAATTAAATGACATCATCCCCATGATTACCATACGTAACACCCACCTTATCTAATTGGAAATCCCTAATCCAAGAGGGGATGGGCATAGATAAGGATGAGGATATCTAAGGCAGTTTTTGGAGATGCAAAAAGAACTAAGATCACTTGAAAAATCACTTGAGACAAAGAGGACGGGAGCCAAACATCACTTGGAACTTCTTCAGGGAGAACACTTGGGAATTCATTCATCAGCATCACTTCACACGTCAGGAACGTACCTCAGGACGGGATAGATCTGAATCTTGGAAAGCTGGGTCCCTTCTAAAAGCTCTTTATCCCAAAGCAAGGGGTAATGTATAATCCATTTTATTTGCAGTAATTATAAATCGCTCCAATTGGCATATAGTTGAGACCCCATTATTAGTGGGTCAATAGTGTTAACATTAATTTTACGGGAAATTTTAATGAACGTGCACATCATTAGAATTCCTATAATATTGCTATCAGAGTGGAATCTCTGATCGGATTTTATTATCCGTAGTTAGGTCAACGGGCGTATTTATAAGATGTCTCTTACTGCCATATTCTCTGATTGAGCATAAGGGATTTTCCACAGATTCATTTCTATTGTTTTTTTTGTTGTTGTTGCATTATAATATTTTGATTACCAGTATATTAATCGGTAATAATTTGATAAAAGGAAAAAGTAGTATTGTACTTAGGTCAGCCTGTAAACGGTGGAGCACCATCTTATGGTCAATTTTGATATTATCTTTGTATTCATTTGTATGCCATTTGTACTGCTTGTATTTATAATAAATTATATTTTGTATAATTAATTGCACCCTGTTTCATTAGCTACACAAATTAACTTTAGATCTCATCAATAAAAGAACTGGCGTTTATATGTCCGCCAATTAAATTTTACATTTTTTTTTTTATTTTTATTTTTCATAAAAATATGAAATCATATTTTTATGACTTCATATCTTATGTAAAATAAATACCCGACATATCTGGAGGCACTGCTGAGATTGATTGAGATATTTCTATAACCAATTTGTGCAATTAGTGAAAATATTATTTAATCCTTATTGGCAAGTCAAATTATTGTTGTTATTGATTATTGATCATAATCATGAGTGTAACAAACAGCGACCCAGGTAATGGCCAGGTTTTAGCAGATAATCCATCTGACCCAGGAAAGATAATCTCTAAGGTTATCAATTATGTTTATTCCCGTTTGAAGTTAGATAAAAATATAGATGAATGGACTAATGAACTGCAAGCGAGAGCCTTTGAAGAACGTTGTGATGTATGGAAGTTAGGTGGCATGGTTGATAGATACCTGACCTATATGGATTTGGCAAATGATAATACCAAGAGGGACCAACACCTCTTATGTGCATTGCCACCTGTTTTGTATGCCTTGTTGGCAGTCAATACTCTTTCAAAAGCTAGGTATAAGTCTATAATGGGTACAAAAATATATGTATCCAAAATGGAATCAGAACTAAAATCCGCAGAAGCGAAGATCAAAGACTTAGAGTACAACCTTAGTCTCAGCCTTGATGCATACCAAAAGGCAAAAAGTGATTTAGAGGAGTTATATCTCCAGTATTCCAAAATTAAACAGACAGATGAATCAGCCCATAATATAGTCAATGCTGAAAGGGATCCATCTAACACTGTGAGATCTCCTGACCCTCCATTTCTTACTCCCCAATATCCAGACATGTCATCACATGCTTTTACAGCAGACCCCATCCAAAACACTCAGCAACCTGAAAGTGTTGGCATGATTAAACAGGAGGCATTAACCCAATTAAGTCGGGCATTCCAAACTGTAACCACCTTACTAGGTGTTGATATCATGGAAGCCCCTAGAAGTGTCTCTCCTCATACTCCCCTGGATAGACATGTTAGGGTTAGGGTTAAATCACCTGTGCGATATAAGTCTCATGAAAGTTGTGAAAGTGCATGTGAGTCTGACGGTGATGTGGGGAAGCGTGTGACTTATTCCTTGCCACAGAATCACAGGCGACCAACATATGCTGAGGTGGTTTCTAGGAAGAAAAATTCCCAATATTCAGAAAAGGATCAGAGCTCCTCCAGCATAATTAAGTTTTTAAATAGTACAGTATCCAAATTTTCCAAGAAAGGTTCTTCTCAGATAGCCAATCACTTAGAACTGTATGAATCCACTATGGATTCTTTAAAATTATACTCTGATGCTGACCGGATTAGGTTCCTTCCATGGGCATTTGATGATAGATATCGTCATTACTTTACATCCTTTAAGGAGAGAGGAGTACAAGATTGGCCAAGTGTTTTGCATGAGGTTAAATTGGAATTCGGACCATACCGAACCACTACTGCTGCAAAACGGGACATATATAGCCTTACGTGTAGACCCAATCAGAGTCCCCGTGAATTCCTCTCTGTCCTCAAAAATGCCTATGGGTTGGCATATAGATCCCCAAATTGGGAATCTGAAGAATTCAAGCAGTTATTCTATGATGCTATGCCAACCCAGATCAAACTTAACTTAGCCAGAGATCTGGATATTGATGCTCCCTTGGATAGGTTGGTGACGGCTGCCACCACGCTGTATAATATCAGTGAGTGCCATACAACAGGTGAGAGAAGGTTTAAAAATTCCCCAGAGCAAAAGGTAGCTGAAGCTAAGGTAAACCCTAGCTTGGGATTTGAAAGCCAGCCACGAAGGTTCCCTCAGTCTACAGGACCTACAGCCTAATCCTTTTTTAGGGGCAACTGCCGGTCCCAGCAATGTAACAGCATAAAGCAGATTGGGCCGGGTCAAAACCCAGGTCACTGTAAGGATATTAAATTGATTGTGGTAGAATCTGATGTGATTCCTAATTCTTTATTTCCTTGCAGTACCCCTGACCCTGAAATTAGGGCCAGGGGGGAAATGTCTAATATGTCATTTGTCTTGCAGTCTAATGATGTCAATTCAGTTGACCAGATGTCTGTTCCAGTGTATAATCACATCGTCCCAGCATCTAGCCATAAGCCAGCTGTGATTTGTGATGTCACACAGCTTGTTCCAAAGGGGGGGGCTAACGCTGCTCCTCCAGCTTGTCCTGGGAGACTCAGGAATGCAGAGGTCACGGAGCTGCAGAGAGGTCAACCTCTCAGACAGGAGATGGGTAAACATCCTAACTTTCTCTGTGATTTGTTGCAGGTGGATGGCCGATACTTTGTGGACATATACCTACAAAATGAACTTATCGGACCAATCAAAGGATTAATAGATACTGGATCACAAGCCACCATTTTATCTGACACCTATTTCAAAAAAGTTTCAGATTTAACATCAAAGAAGCCACGATTAAGGTCATTTGATGGCTCTTTGATAAGTGTAGGTGGAAATGCCTTACAGGTAAAAGGAACATCCTGGTTGACATTTAAAATTGGCAAGAAGACAATTAGACATCCCACATTGATTGTGGATCTTCCATATGATCGGATGATCATAGGAATCGATTTATTAAAAAGATTGAGTCCCATAGTTGATTTCATTAATGAAGCAGTATGGACTCAGGTGAAGGCACCCATTGCCTATGAATACTCTTGCAACACACAAGCACAACGCAGTTGTCATGTGATTGAAGAGAAACCTAACTCTATTGAAGTGCATTTTAGGAACAATCAAATACCGGAGGTCACAATCCTGAAGAATGGTAAGCCCGAGGAAGATGTCAATGGTGCTGCTCACACCATTACCATCCAGAGGGACAAAATCAAAAAGGTAACTCTGGATGATGATCTATTAACCATTTCTCTTGAAAGGGGGAATCACGAAGTCGTGGACCTGACCAGGCACATTCAATCGATGGTACGGATTGAAAAGGTCAATGACAATTTATTGATTCCCGTACAGGTAAACAATATAGCCCGGGTGAAATATGCCAAGTTGGATCTGAAATCCGAAGCGAGTTACATAAGCCTAGGACTTTTACAACAGATCACCAACCCTAAAATGATTAAAAGTTCTTCTCCACAGGACCAATGGATTCATGATCTGGATGGAGATTTCCAGAGTCATAATGTTGTTGCAAGATGTGTTTTATCTATCTCCATAGGAAGTAAAACTACGGAGCACGTTTTCATCGTGATAAATGAACCACGGTATCAAATGTATATAGGTAATGACCTTCTGCACCGATTTGCCATACAGATTGACATGGTAAATAACACCTTATGGTCCAGATTGCCGGGAAACCCAGAGGGGTTCCAGGATGAAGAACAAGACTTACGATGGGGACAACAGATGCCCTATGCCGTAAGTATCATGGTTGCTGAGAAAGTTGAAATTCCTGAAGGATGCAAACCATTTCTTCTCCCCATTAAAGTAAAGAAGGGACAGAAGCTGAAGAACGCAGACGCGTTGATCTGTTTATCCAACAGAATGCAGCAACTCGGCCTAAAGGTAAAACCTACTCCACTGATAAACATCCATCAGAATCAGTTACACATGGTAATTCATAATATGGTTCCCCATAGCATATCCCTACAAAAGGACACCGTAATTGGTTTAGCTATGGATTCAGAATACTACACGTTTGGATTCCAAAATGATGTTATTGGAATAATTCCTGATGAATACCTGACAGAGGAACAAACAGTGGAACAACATTTTTCCTCAACCCCTGAGGGGTTATTTAACATACACTCTGTTTATCCTTTCAGCTCTGAAGAAGGTACATGCCACATCGAAGAGTCATCATTAGTTTTCAACCATGAGATCGATGAAAAAGAGTATGAATCATACCAGCAAGGAAAGGATAAGGTACGCTACACCCAGAATGATTTAACTAGTGAGCTTGAAGAAGCTTACGAGTTAAGTCAGCCTGAGATTTTCCCAGAATTTCAGGAGCGGGTGGAAGAACAAATCTCCATGGCTGACGCATGCTCCGACGAGTCGAAGCGTCAACGGCTAAAGGAGCTCTTTGCAGAGTTCCAGGAGATGTTTGCCAAGGATTCTTATGACTGTGGGGAAACAAACCTACACGTTACAAGAATCCAAACAGATCCCGATGCACCCCCTGTTTTTGTCAAACAATACCGACTTCCGCTGGCGGCTTACGAGTCACTATCGGAAATCGTCAAGAACTTGGAGGAAAGGGGTATCATCCGTCCAGTACACAGTTCATTCAATCATCCGATACTTGGAGTCCTCAAACCTAACGGTCAATTTCGTCTTTGCTCGGACCTAAGACAGTTGAACAAACGTGTTTATATGTCCGGATGGCCCGTGCCATATATTGACCAAAGTTTGGCACAAATACAAGGATCCAAAATCTTCACTGCCCTTGACTGTGCACAAGGATATTGGACGATTAAGATAGATGAAAGGGATCAGTACAAACTGGCCTTTACATTTGGCAAACGACAGTATGCGTGGACCCGATTGCCCTTCGGGTACATAAATGCGGGCCATGAATTTGCAGTGTTCATGCATAAGGCAATGCCTGATGCCGCTGAACGAGGTACCTTATCCTATGTGGATGACATCCTGATCAAAAGTACAACTTTTGAGGAACATATTCAGGAGTTGAGGCATGTACTAACCCAGCTGAGGAAAGCAGGTGTAAAACTTTCTTTACAGAAGGCTCAATGGTGTCGGACCAAGGTTAATTTCCTAGGTCATGAAGTCACTGCGGATGGAATTAACCCACAGAAAAGGAAGGTGGAAGCAGTGACCAAGACAAAATCTTCTACAAATCTCAAGGAGTTGAGATCATTCCTGGGTATGATGAACTACTCACGTAAATTCATAGATAATTATGCCGAAATTACAAAACCTCTTTTGCAGTTGCTAAAGAAAGGAGTAAAATGGGAATGGAGCGAGCGTCATGAGCAAGCTGTAACTGAGCTCAAGGCCAAACTTATCCAGGCTCCATGCCTTGCATATCCAGAGGGGGGAAAACCTTTCTTCGTGGAAACAGGTTTCACTGATAAAAGCATAAGTGCAGTTCTTTTCCAAAAACAGGAAAACCGAAACAAGATCATTGCCTATGCCAGCAAGTCATTGTCACCGGTTGAGGTAAAATTCAACAATAGTGAAAAAGCATTATTGTCAACTGTGTGGGCTTTGCAATATTTTAGGAGTTTTATCCAAGGCGAAAGGATCATTGTGGAGACTGCACACCAGCCGCTGCAATACTTGCAGAGTGATCGTATAAGAGATGGAAACTTGTCAAACAGCAGGATAACCGCCTGGACAATGTCCTTAATGGGATGGCCATTGGAGATCAGGTACAAACAAAATAATAAAAACCCAGTTGCTCAGGGATTAGCAGAACTCCATGACTGTACCAATACGGAACGTAAAGGTGAGACAACGGAAAATGATTTCCTGGAGGAACAATCATCATCACCATATAAATCTTATGAAGAGGAGTACTGCAAATCGTTACCATGTGTGTATGTAGACGGCTGTTCCTTCCACGCCGATGAAGGATCCGAACGTACATTGGTTGCAGGTATTGGAGTCGTGTGGAATAATACATTCCTAGATGTATCCGTTGGATACAAAATTGGTTCTAAAAGCAGCCAGGTTGCAGAACTTACTGCTGTGTACAAAGCCGTACAAATGGCTATTGAATATGATATTAAGGAGTTTGTAATCATCACAGATTCTGATTATGTTCGTAACAGCTTTGTGGAGTACTTTCCCGGATGGAAAAGATCCGACATGATGAGAAGCAATAACAAGCCAGTAAAGCATGGTAAGATGTTTTGTAAAATTGACGAGATGGTTACCGTCCACAGTCTTATCATTTATTGGAAGAAGGTAAGAGGTCATTCAAAGTATCCAGGCATGGATAAAGAGGGGAATGACCTAGCAGATTCCCTTGCCAAGCAGGCAGCCATTGACGGAGAAGTCTTTGATGTTGACGACCTCATGGGAACTGTCCAAGTGGATGCTATGACAAGGAGTCAGGCCCAAAAGGGAGCTGAAGCCAATGTGGCACAGTGGAGCCAAGATTCCCCTAGTGAAGATCTCATTGCGAGCCAAAAGGGGGATCCGATTATTGGTCTCTTTTATAAATACATTGAGGATCCACACAACTGTCCCATAACCACGGAAGACTGTATGGATAAGGAGGAGTTACGAATTTTGATGAAAGGTAAGTCCCAATTCTCATTACAGGATGGATTACTGATAAGGACCTCGAAGAACGGTATCACGCAATGGGTAGTACCTGCAGCATACCGAGGTCTGATGTTGCAACATGCACATGATGCCCCAACCGCTGGTCATCGAGGTGAGAAAATAACGTACGAGTTACTACGGGACTACGCTTACTGGCCACATATGTTACAAGATGTGCGAACATATTGTCAGGGATGTCTAATCTGCCCTCAATTCCAGCCACAAGGACCCACTCATCGGGCACCGCTGATGAAAAGGGGGATGTCCATGCCATGGTCAGACATCCAAATTGACTTCATTGGACCAGTAACAACCTCATCAAAAGGAAACAATTATATGTTAACCGTAACTTGTCTGTTCACCAAATGGGTGGAATGTTTGCCGTGCAAAACATGCAGTTCAAGCGTATGTGCATCTCTGCTCATTAACCACGTATTTTCTAGATTTGGTCTTCCCCAGCGCATTGAATCCGATCGTGGAAGTCACTTCACCAGTGAGGTGATGACAAAGATGTGGGAAATCCTGGGGGTAAAGAGGAAGCTACATATAGCTTATCGACCAGCCTCTAGTGGTGGAGTAGAGCGTTACAACCAGTCCATTGTAAACATCCTGAAAAAGTTTGTCAATGAATCTGGTAAGGACTGGGATGTCAAGTTGCCTTTGGTGCTTATGGCCATCAGAGCCACCCCAAGCGCAGCAACTAAGCTTTCTCCCTTTGAGATGATCACGGGAAGGAAGATGGTGTTACCCCAGCATTTACTTTATAGAACAACGGACCATAACTTGATCAATGCTACAACATCGCATCAGTATGTGGAAAATTTACGCAAGCACCTTCAGCATGCTTTTGCGTTCGCACAGAAGAATATAGAGAAAGCCGCAATGAATGCTAAGACATACTACGATCTGAAGACTACACAGAAGGAGTATCAAATTTCCGATCGGGTATATCTCTATAACTTCGCTCGGGATCAAGTGAAGGAGAGAAAATTCCTACCTTCCTGGAAAGGTCCCTATGTCATCACTGACAAATTATCTCCAGTGGTCTACAAGATCAAAATCCCTAAGGGGGATGAGTTTATTGAAAAATGGGTGCACATTAATCAGCTACGTGTTTGTCACCCTAGTGCACGACTTCGAGAGATTGAAGGAGTTGGATGAAAAGAGGTGAAGAGACTTTATGGTTCCAGCTAAAGACGGAAATAAGGATTGGTATCGTATGAACTAAAAAGTGTTATCTGTTATTGTACATCTTTAACTCATACTAACCCATCCTGATGTATGTTTCCTCTGTAACAAAATGTCTCCTAACTCACCTCTGAAACCAGAACTTACTCTGTCCAAGAAAAGAACTTATGCCAATCAGAGGTATATGGTATTAGTAACTCTTTTCTTGCAGGATAAAGTTGAAAAGTGTATGTACTCATATGTGTCAAACAATATTTTAGAGGCGTAAGATGTCATCAAAGATGATTGCCATTATCTACGTCGTCCTGATCTTGGGGAAGAAGTTCCACGCTGAGCCGATTGCTATGCCAAGTCCTTCATCCGGAATCATGCTACAGGACACCGCAGGGTTCATATTGACGAACAAGAGGATTCTATCCCAGAAGATCGACATCAGCCTGGATCCCCATGTCTTCGTCGGAAAACAACTCAACGTGTCTGAGATCCTGTCGCCGGAGCTCCAATCCTGGTATCAGATGCACATCGGATATTTCCAAGAACGGATTACGCAGATCCTGGAACAAGCAAGGAAGACCTTGACCAAAGAAGAGTTTTCTACAGACCAAAGCGATTCATATTTTTGCAATCGTAGCCGCCATAATCTTTGGCATAGTGGGCACTGTTATTACTACCGGTGTGACAGTTGCCGATTCCATCTCTATCAAGACATTGGAACTTGAAGTTGGTTCATTGAAAAGGAACCTATTAAACATTCATGTGGAGATGGAGAATCAAAACAAACCTTTATCGAACTTATATCCTGTTTTGCAGGATCTATAGGATGTTTGAATTTGTGTCCCATCCAAGTCATGCGTTAGATAAGGTTCTCCAGAAGAACTTTAACCAAGCTCTGGTTGGAACACTATAAGCCAAGTCTACGCATCGAAGAAAATATATGGAAAGCCCTTTATTACATTCCAAATGCATTCACATTTTATGGAATATTTTGGAATGAAGGGGGATTTGTCGGGCATATTTATATCTGCACATTAAGGTCTGACAATATTAGAACCAAAATGGAGATTCACATTACCTTTAAGAGGCCAAACTCTCTGTTGGAATAAGCCAGAGTAGGAATGGTCACTGGCATACAATGTATATTGTTTTAAAAGTTATTGCCAACAGATGTGATATCTTAAGAGAATGTAATGGGTCTCACATAAACTGTCTCAACTACCGGGGTCATGAGAGGTTATTGTTTAAAAACACTGGTTTCTCTAAACATATCAGTCTGAGGAACAATGGGTGTTGCATGACTAAACCATCTGATAAGAGACGTCCATAAAACACATCTGGTGTGGAATAGATATCTATTCGTATATATATATATTCCTGTGTGCATTTATTTAGCGTTTGAACTTGTTAATGATTCATATATACTATGCAATATTAATGTATTATAACCAAACATTATTAATGTATCTTTTTGTATTGTATCTCATTGAGGGGATATAGCAAGTTGTTGTTTTCTTCTCTTAAGAAGGGTCTATTCAGAGGAGCTGAGGGTATTTCAAACATCATTATTCAAATAGCTGTGACAATTAGGTGTATACAAACCAGGGCAAAAGCTAGAAGTTTATGGTTCTCTTATCTGACCATAAATAAGATGGTCTGTTAACTGTCAAAATGGATCCATGGTGTCTGGGAAAGTGATCCTAAAGTGTCAGAAAGAATACCTCCTAATTGATTTAAGTTGGGAGAGACCAAAGGTTAAGAGGTGTAATAAAGCCGGATATATATGTTAATTCTAAAAATTGCTATATGATACAACAGTGCCATCAAGTGGTAGATGGGCAGAAGGAATGCCAATTAAATGACATCATCCCCATGATTACCATACGTAACACCCACCTTATCTAATTGGAAATCCCTAATCCAAGAGGGGATGGGCATAGATAAGGATGAGGATATCTAAGGCAGTTTTTGGAGATGCAAAAAGAACTAAGATCACTTGAAAAATCACTTGAGACAAAGAGGACGGGAGCCAAACATCACTTGGAACTTCTTCAGGGAGAACACTTGGGAATTCATTCATCAGCATCACTTCACACGTCAGGAACGTACCTCAGGATGGGATAGATCTGAATCTTGGAAAGCTGGGTCCCTTCTAAAAGCTCTTTATCCCAAAGCAAGGGGTAATGTATAATCCATTTTATTTGCAGTAATTATAAATCGCTCCAATTGGCATATAGTTGAGACCCCATTATTAGTGGGTCAATAGTGTTAACATTAATTTTACGGGAAATTTTAATGAACGTGCACATCATTAGAATTCCTATAATATTGCTATCAGAGTGGAATCTCTGATCGGATTTTATTATCCGTAGTTAGGTCAACGGGCGTATTTATAAGATGTCTCTTACTGCCATATTCTCTGATTGAGCATAAGGGATTTTCCACAGATTCATTTCTATTGTTTTTTTTGTTGTTGTTGCATTATAATATTTTGATTACCAGTATATTAATCGGTAATAATTTGATAAAAGGAAAAAGTAGTATTGTACTTAGGTCAGCCTGTAAACGGTGGAGCACCATCTTATGGTCAATTTTGATATTATCTTTGTATTCATTTGTATGCCATTTGTACTGCTTGTATTTATAATAAATTATATTTTGTATAATTAATTGCACCCTGTTTCATTAGCTACACAAATTAACTTTAGATCTCATCAATAAAAGAACTGGCGTTTATATGTCCGCCAATTAAATTTTTCATTTTTTTTATTTTTTTTATTTTTCATAAAAATATGAAATCATATTTTTATGACTTCATATCTTATGTAAAATAAATACCCGACAGAGGCGGCCATGTCCCTAGCCATAAGGATTGATAGACGTCTGAGGGAGAGGTGCAAGGTTTCCCTCAGGCAGGAGGCACTGTCATATGGGGAATCTATCCCTCCTGTCCCTCGGGGTACAGTGACACCTGAACCAGGGACTGGCGATGAGCCTATGCAGTTAGGTCTCTTCTTACCCTGTTTATAGGAACTCTAGAGGGCAGAAAAGACTGTGTTATTTCTGTGGTAAAGAAGGACATTTCATTAATGTGTGTCCTTTTATTAAGCCTCAAAGTGGTAATATAAAAAAGGGGGGGTTCTTTCAAAGGAAAAACGAGTTCCCTTACACTTTGTAGTGTGAATGGGTAGTCAGAACAGGTATATTTGTATTCTACCTGCAGTACCCATTTTCTCCTGCCTGCCATGGTGTCGGTAGACTCTGAAAATATTGAGTTAGAAGTATTTGTTGACAGTGGCGCAGGGGTTAATCTTATTGATTATCAATTTGTTCAGAGTCATGGTTTTATAACTAACGCATTAAACAAAGAGATATCAGTGTTTGCTATTGATTCCGCTCCTCTCTTGCAAAAATGTCTAACTCATATTGTGCAGGATATTCATTTGAGAGTGGGTGATTCTGAGGTTGAATCCATCTTGTTTTGTTCTGAAGGGTTTACCTGCTCCTTTGGTTCTGGGTTTACCATGGTTGATCAAACATAATCCTACTATTGATTGGCAAACTAGACAAATCAGTAATTGGAGTGATTTTTGTATGGACAACTGTCTCGGCACATCTATTTCCGTGGTATCCACTAAGATGTTACCTCCGTTTCTACATGATTTTTCAGACGTATTCTAGGAGGGTGGAGATCAGCAGTTGCCCCCCTACCGAGAGTATGATTGTCCGATCAATCTTATTCCCGGAGCTAAATTGCCAAAATCTCGGTTATGTAATCTTTCCCAACCCGAAAGAGTAGCTATGCGAGAGTATATTGCCGAGAGTTTGACAAAAGGTCATATTAGACCATCTAAATCACCTATGGCAGCGGGCTTCTTTTTTGTAAAGAAAAAAGACGGGTCGCTTAGACCGTGTTTAGATTTCCGGGAAGTGAATCTCATTACGGTCCGTGACCCTTATCCCTTTCCCTTGATTCCGGATCTATTTGATTAGATTGTCGGTGCCCAGGTGTTTTTTAAGTTGGATTTAAGAGGGGCCTATAATCTGATCAGAATCAAGGAAGGGGATGAATGGAAGACGGTCTTCAACACCCCTGAGGGTCACTTTGAAAACCTGGTTATGCCCTTTGGTTTGACTAATGCCCCGGCAGTCTTCCATCACTTTATCAATGACATTTTTCCTCATTTGGTGGGGAGGTTCGTTGTTAAATACCTCGATGACATACTAATTTACTCACCCGATATAGAGGCTCATCAGGATCAGTTAAGACAAGTATTATCGATCCTTCAGGAGAATAAATTGTAGGCTAAGTTGGAGAAATGTGTGTTTGCTGTCCAGGAGCTGCAGTTTCTGGGTTACTTACTTTCTGCCTCAGGTTTTCACATGTGCAATGAGCCACCGGATGTACGTGATAGTTTATAGTTCAGTTCGTGATGCCAATTGCAGCGTGCGCAGGGTACAGTTGCAGGGCCCTTTAAGGTGTTGTAACTCACGTACCAGGTTAGGAATGCCAGAGTGGGTTAATGTCTCTGTATGGTAGTGGTAATGGTTTCAACTGTGTCTCCTACCTGGGAATGGCTGGACTCCTGGATCCTGGCACACTTGCAATAAAATGAGTGTGGTGCTAGTAGGAGTAATAGAGGAATTTGCAGCAGTAATTGAGATCCAGACCTTAGGTAAAGTTCAAACTTGTCTTTACTAGTTGCAGCTTTCATCCAAGCGTGATACAGCATTAGTCTTTGGTCCCAGCAGGTATTGCGAATGTGTGGCAAGAAATTATCTTCTGCTCTATCATGTGCCTGGAGCTTTTGCAGGAAAAGGACATCTGCTTAGTAGCTCTGTAATGTGGCAGGAATTTAGCTTCTGCGCTTTCTGTCTTCTGCTGTCTTGGGGACTGACTAGCTGAGGAGGAATATGGCTTCTCCTGGGTCTCTGGATGGTACTCACAGTTATTGTCTCAGGGTATGCTTCTTCCTGTAACTGGAGGTGGCTGCTTGTTTCTTTCCAGCTGAAGCTGCATGCTCAGGCTAGGGATGATGATCAATTGTCTCAGCCGAGACAAGATCCTGGCTTTGGATCCCTATAGCTGGGAGCTCCTACTCGCACAGCCTTCCCCTAGCCAGGGTGGCTGGCACACTAACTTAACTTCCTTCCCTCCCCATGAGGCAGGAAATGGGCGCAGCCCACTTTGCTCATGGAGAGGGGAAGTTAAACTGGAATGTACTATTCCAGGCTAGAAACACTGAACTGGCTTAAGTCCCTACCAGAACATTGCTCCCACCTGCTAGTGAACATAGAAATTACAGCAATATTCATGTAACAAGGCTTACCATGCACATTTATGAGAATATTATGTGAAATTACACAAGATAACAAGGCAAATACTCTTAACAGGTTGTAGCGGGGTAAAAGAGTTTTGTAACACAACTCTGGGGTGTTACATTCCCCCTTACTTCGAGTTAAGCCGCCCTTGGCTTATGCTTAGGAGAGAGCGGAACCAGCTCTGGGGTACCCAAATTAATACAAAGGGCTGCCTGACATTACACATAAAGACATACATAGACAAAACTTATAACGGTTACCCTAGGTTCCTGCCCGCATGAGTAGGGTGTCCTAAATAACAGTTTCCCTCTCGGTGTAACCAGTGAACCAAGGTCTGCACTAAGCAATCACTACTGACTAACTTTGAAGTGTTGTTATGGCCATTAAACACCAAAGGAAACATGGGGGTGTCTTTACTCTGTAGTCCCACCATTATGTAATGAGATGCCCGCAAATGAAAGGGTGGCCTTATCCTGTATTCCCTTCTCTTCACCAAAGTCTGAAAAATTTGGCTTATAGCACGATCAATATGGTGACTATGGGTAGCTTAATGTGGCTCTAAGGCTTGAGGTACCATACCTTAGGCAAAGGCACAGAAGGGTAGGTATTAGCTTCTCCATACACTTCTGGCAATGTCACAGGAGGAGGGTATTATTGTCCCATCAAACTCCTGGAAGAAACACCTCAGGATGGGAGCAATCCTGAACATATAAAAAGCAGGAAGGAGGGGTCAAAAACTCCTCTAACCATTCCCGAAGCAGCGGAGTTACCCGTGGAGTTACTAGACCTGCCAGGACTTACCACTTGGTCCTACCCTGGGTACCTATGGGTATATAACACCGGGTGTAGGCCATTAGTATTTAAGCGTCTGTAGAGGCAGTCCGTATAAAGGGGTGAGAGAACAAGAGCTGTAATGTAAGGCACACTAGAGTAAGTTGCTACATTTCTGGTTAAGTGCAATTGTCACAATAAGTGCATTAGGGTCACATTGCGGCACCTAGGAGAGAATACGCACAATGGGCATATAATACTTGAACGTTACATAATATGTAAACAATTATGCAGAATGATAGTGCAATTATATCACATAGAAATCACAAAGAGCTCAGGTATGCGTCTTTTCTATGGGTGCAAGCTTTTTACGTTGCAATAAACATTTTTTTCGAACCTGGAAAAAGCTCAAAATACTCAGAGTCCAGGCCAATAGGAAACGTTCCATGGGGGTGAACTTTCAGGTGGGGGATAAGGTGTGGTTGTCCTCTAAATATCTATCACTCAAAGTTGCTTAAAAAAAGTTTGCCTCTTGCAAACATCTGATTTTGCCTACAGAGCCTGGGTCCTCCTGCCAGGTCTCTGGGGTGATGGCAGGGGTCAGCGGCTTGTCAAATAGAGTCACGCCAGCCGCGAAGGGGCCCTAACACAACCTTCCCGTAGCTGGGGTGGCTGGTAAACTAACTAGAACTTCCTCTCTTCCCTATGAGACAGGACATGGGACCGGCCCACTTCTGCTGACAGAGGGGGGGCTAAACTGGAATGTACTATTCCAGTTTAGCAATGCTAAACTGTCTAAGGTCCTCCTAAACATTGCTGCCACCTGCTGGTGTACATAGAAAACTACAGCAAATATATAAAACAGGCTTAGAAAATGCACATAATGACAATAGATTATACAGACTGACAATACACATACACTTAACATGCTGTAGTGGAGTAAAAGAGTTTGGTAACATAACTCCGGGATGTTACATTTCCCCTTACTTTAAGTTAAGCCGCGCTCGGCTTACGTTTAGGAGGGTGGAGAGATCAGCTCTGGGTACCCAATAAATACAAAGTCAATGAATTACACATATATGACATACATAGACAACCATGAAATGGCTATCCTCAGGTTCCTGCCCGCTAGAGTAAGGTGTCCAACACACAGTTTTCTTCTCTTTATATAATCAAGTAACCTAAATACTACACAAAGCAAACATTACTGACTGACTTTGAAGTGTTATTATGGCCATCAAACACCAAAGAAAGCATGGGGGTGTCTTTACTCCGTTATCCCGCCATTGTGTAATGAAATGCCCGCAAATGGGTACCTGTGAAGTTACTGGACCTGCCTGGACTTACCACTTGGTCCTACCCTGGGTACCTATGGGTATACATCACCGGGTGTAGGCCATTAGTATTCAACGTCCATATGAAGACAGTCCGTATAAAGAGGGGAGAGAACAAGAGCTGTTAAGGTAAGGCACACTTAAGTAAGTTGCTACAATTTTGTTACGTGCAATGGTTAAGTTAAGTACAATAATCATAAACAGTGCATAAATTCACATTGCGGCATCTGGAAGGAGAATACACACAATGGGCATGTTATCTTTAATGTTGCATAACATGTAAACTCGTAAAATTGTGCAAAAATATTAAATAGCATGAAAATCACAAAGAGCTCTATCACGTTTGAGTCTTTTCTTTGGGTGCAAGCTTTTATGTTGCAAACATTTTTTATAAAATAGTGCAAATTTTAACACCAGATGAGGCTGAACAATAACTTGAGTCCTTTTTCTTGGAAGTGCTTAAAGTTGTAGGATCCTCTGGAAACGGATAAAAGTCAATTGTAATCCACAGAGATAAAAGTTTATTGTAATCTAAAAGGTATAAAATGTTTAAGAGCACCAGGCTATCAAGTAACCTGAGAAAGGGGATAAAACACTGAACTTGGACGTGAGGGGGTTAAATGCTGTTGGGGGGAGTCCTAACAGAGCATGACCATCAGGGTGAGGACTAACCAGGCAACCTGAAACATAAAAACATTAGAACACACAACTGCCAACAGGTCCTCACTCGTCAGGAGTAGTCCATGATGTGGCTCCCAAATGTCACTATTTTGTTGTAGAGGACACAGTTTAGAGGAGGGCATCCATGTCCTCCTCGCTGCTAGAGCTGCTGAAGCGGATCAGGGGACGCTCCTGCCTCTGGTAGCTCATGGTCGCAGCTGTGGTAGTGCGCCACTGACCTCTAGCGGTGGCTGATGAAATTGGCTGTGCTGACAGCCTAGAGAATGCAGCAGTGACTTGCTGTAACCCGGAATCCCTGGCTGGTAGAGAGGGGCTCAGAACCTCTGGCTGAAGGGGCTCTGGCAAGCATGCAGAAGGTGCCTGAGGCTGTTTCCAAGGCAGTATGTACGGCTGCACCTTGGGGTTGAATGTTTAGACTATTGATTATTATTATTGATCTGGCCTACCCGCAGAGTTGGTGGCGCGGCCAGGTCAGGGATGAGAGGTGCAGGCTCTGGCTGGGGTTGGTCCCTAAATCGTAGTCTGCCATCCGGGGCCTCTTGCAAACATCTGATTTTGCCCGCAGAGCCTGGGTCCCCCTGCCAGGTCTCTGGGGTGATGGCAGGGGTCAGCGGCTTGTCCAATAGAGTCACGCCAGCCGCGAAGGGGCCCTGTACTGAGCGCATGGGGGTATACTCCACCTGGTCCCCCACATACAGGTTGTGAAGGGCCTGCGGCAGGTAGTAGCGTTTTACTGAGCGACGGCCTACAAAGATCTCCGACCCGGAGTGACTGTCTTGTAGAAACCCGACCCCCCCTCAACAGAGAACCATAGCACGGTTCCTGTCAGTCTGATCAGTCTTGGGTCTCCTGGCTGGGGGTCGTCCACTACCTGTTTCACCCATTCTTCGATGGCGGACTTATACTCCCACGCCGTCTGGTCAAAGGCAGTTATTTCACAGGGCACCTCAGGGTTCAGGCATCCCAGCTTCATGGGGGTAGAACTGGGCGGCGGAGTGGAGTGCCACCTCCGCCGCACCAGTGGGAGTCTTCGGCGGAGCAGGCCTAGGCCTGGTGGCAGTTTCAGGGCCGGGGCCTCAGGGAGCGCGGCAGCTCCTACCTGTTGTCGCGGCCGGGCGGCCGATTCCGGTGGCTCCTGGTAGTCATCACGGGGTCCCATCTCCGTCCGCTGTGCAGGCTGGTCAGATGCTTGCGCAGCAGCGTCAGCGGCGTCCTCCGCGGGAGCAGGTTCGATGTCGGCGCCCATCTTGTCTGGCGTCCAGTGTTCCGCACTGACAATTGATGGAGCGGAGGGATCTACAGCCTCCAGGGACTTGACCAGGGTCTTGTCTTCCTCCGCGGGGACCGGGATAGTGACTGCGGCCTTCTCTGGTACGTCAGGAGCGCTGGTCAGGGTAAGTGGTGCAGACTCCTTTGCCGCAGAGGAATCCACTGCCTATGGGCTTGTAGCAAAGGCGGAGGGTCCACTCTTGTTCACAAGTTGCGAGACTTGGATCTCCGGCGGGTACTCTTCGTACACTGGCTCTCCACCAATAGCCATCTGATTCCACTTAGGCTGGGGGAGCCCCATCTTCACTGCCTCCTTGATCATGAAGACTGCTAGAGATAAAGGTGGAGCCCAGAGGGAGGAGTCTGCCCTCCCTTGGTTCACAATACAAAGTTCACGGTGGGCAGTCTTTAGATTTCCCGCTTCTAGGGGGGTGTATTCGACATCTTTGCGCTCTTGAGGGGACGTTACTGAATTTTCCCGCTTCTGGGGTGCGTATTTGATAATTTTGTGCTCTTGAAGGGGCGAGCTTGTCTCTTCCCACTTCTGAGGGGCGTATTCGATATCTTTGCGCTCTTGAAAGTCATAAAGATGCTGCGCAATGAGGGAAACATGGCTGATTAACCCTTGCAGTGCTGATGCTCACAATGCAGCGTTTTCAGGTCCAGCAATAAAAGTAATAAAGTCCATTTTCAGGGTTTTTACACAGCTCTTGTAATACTGTGAAACATGCGCTTGGATCCGTTTTAACACAGAATTGGATCCGCTTCTGTTGACAGGGATAGGCACACAATTCAATCCGTATCCTGTTCATGACGCCATTTTAATGCAGTAAGCCGGATTAGGGTTATGCACACTGGCGCAATAATATGCACTGACGGGGTCAGGTGTAAGTAATAGTTAATGGTTTTTGTTTGTGACGCCAATTGCAGTGTGCGCAGGTTACAGTCTCAGGGCCCTTTAAGGTGTTGCAACTCACGTACCAGGTGAGGAATTCCAGAGTGGGGTAATGTCTCTGTGTAGCAGTAGTAATAGTGTCAACGGTGTCTCCTACCTGGGTACAGCTGGACTCCTGGATCCTGGCTCACTTGCAATAAATTGAATGTTGCTAGTAGGAGTAATTGAGGAATGAATGAGATCCAGACTTGAAATATAATTCAACTTGTCTTTACTGGAGGCAGCATAAATCCATATGAGATACAGCAATAGTCTTTTAGGTCCCAGCAGGTATTGGCAATATGTGGCAGGGATCAATATCTCTTCTGCTTCTTATCATATGCCTGGAGAATATGGCATGTATTTGTCTTCTGCTCTGTCTATCTTCTGCTTGGTATGGGCCTGATTAGCTGAGGAGGAATTTGGCTTCTCCTGGTCTCTGGATATGTACTCACAGCTATGCTCACAGGGAATGCTCTTCCTGGAGGACTGGAGATGGCTGCTTGCTTGTCAACCAGCTGAGGCTGAATGCTCAGGCTGGGAATGTTCTCTGGTCTCAACCGAGACAGGGTCCTGATTTGGGATCCCTAGAACTGGGAGCTCCAACTAACACAACCTTCCTCTAGCTTGGGTGGCTGGTACACTAACTAGAACTTCCTTTCTTCCCCATGAGACAGGACATGGGACTGGCCCACTTCTGCTCACAGAGGGGGGGCCTAAACTGGAATGTACTATTCCAGTCTACCAATACTAAACTGTCTAAGGTCCTGCTAAACATTGCTGCCACCTGCTGGTGTACATAGAAAACTACAGCAAATATATAAAACAGGCTTAGAAAATGCACATAATGACGATAGATTATACAGACTGACAATATACATACACTTAACATGCTGTAGCGGGGTAAAAGAGTTTGGTAACATAACTCCGGGATGTTACACTTACCTCCTGTTGAATTCCTTACGATCCTCTGCCTGCTCCTTGTGTACTTTGCTGCTCTCCTGGTATTCTAAACCAGGCTTCCTCCTGACGATCCTCTGCTGACTCCTTTGGTACATCACGACTCTCCTGGTATTTATGACCCCGGCTTCTCCTGACTATTCTCTGCTAGCTCCATTTGTACTTCGTAGCTTTCCTGGTATAGACTTGGTCCGTTCACATTCTGTTGTTTGTCTGGTCTGTCCTCCCTGCACTTATTCCAAGCTAGGGATTGCCGTCCAGTTGTCCCCTGTCATTAGGACTCGCAAGGCAAGTAGGCAGGGCCAGGGGTGAGGGTGGAGCGCAGTGGTCACTTCCCTCCCCCCTGTGTGTGTGTCTGCGACCGTTACAGGAGGTGGGGTTTGAGAACTTGCTAGAAGAAGCAGCATCCATCTTAAGAGCTAGTTATGACTGAGGAAAAAACTAAAAAGACAGGGTGGCATTAGCAGGAGGTGCTCAAACCCACATGCAGTCGTGCATATATATACAGGGGAGCAAATCCTGCACTTGTGGCCCGTTGCTAATGGCGATCCCCAGCAAAATGCATACAATGGAGGATGCCCGCGGCGAACCACAAGTACCACAATAGACATCTCACACAAGGTAACAAGTGCGTATGTCATAATCAATATAACAATATAACAAAACAATAACAAATACAGCTGCACTCTGCAGTCTCACTAAACCCTCAAACTGATTTTAAAATTGAGAGATTAGTCAACATGTCCTACGGTGTAGAACATGTCTAAGCCCGGGCACCACGTCAAGGTTTCTCAAGTAGCCCGAGACCTAACACTCTCCTACCTGAGCCGTATGGGCAATACCAGGAGCCAGTGGGCAAATTACAGGAGCATGAGGCCGACTCACAAACAGCTCACCAGTTACCTCCAGCATGTAACCATGCTTGCAATGGGAGGAGGGAGGAGTCTGCGAGTCCCACTCAAGACTGACTGATATGGCCCAGGCCTCACAGGTGCACCTAAATGTGGCCTGTAGATGGAAAACAGGCACATTTAAATTGGAGTTTATACACCTCCAGGAATCTATATATACAAACTAAAAAGACAGGGTGGCATTAGCAGGAGGTGCTCAAACCCACATGCAGCCGTGCATATATATATACAGGGGAGCAAATCCTGCACTTGTGGCCCGTTGCTAATGGCGATCCCCAGCAAAATGCATACAGTGGAGGATGCCCGCGGCGAACCACAAGTACCACAATAGACATCTCACACAAGGTAACAAGTGCGTATGTCATAATCAATATAACAATATAACAAAACAATAACAAATACAGGTGCACTCTGCAGTCTCACTAAACCCTCAAACTGATTTTAAAATTGAGACATTATTCAACATGTCCTACGGTGTAGAACATGTCTAAGCCCGGGCACCACGTCAAGGTTTCTCAAGTAGTCCGAGACCTAACACTCTCCTACCTGAGCCGTATGGGCAATACCAGGAGCCAGTGGGCAAATTACAGGAGCATGAGGCCGACTCACAAACAGCTCACCAGTTACCTCCAGCATGTAACCATGCTTGCAATGGGAGGAGGGAGGAGTCTGCGAGTCCCACTCAAGACTGACTGATATGGCCCAGGCCTCACAGGTGCACCTAAATGTGGCCTGTAGATGGAAAACAGGCACATTTAAATTGGAGTTTATACACCTCCAGGAATCTATATATACAAACTAAAAAGACAGGGTGGCATTAGCAGGAGGTGCTCAAACCCACATGCAGTCGTGCATATATATACAGGGGAGCAAATCCTGCACTTGTGGCCCGTTGCTAATGGCGATCCCCAGCAAAATGCATACAGTGGAGGATGCCCGCGGCGAACCACAAGTACCACAATAGACATCTCACACAAGGTAACAAGTGCGTATGTCATAATCAATATAACAATATAACAAAACAATAACAAATACAGGTGCACTCTGCAGTCTCACTAAACCCTCAAACTGATTTTAAAATTGAGAGATTAGTCAACATGTCCTACGGTGTAGAACATGTCTAAGCCCGGGCACCACGTCAAGGTTTCTCAAGTAGCCCGAGGCATCCTCCCATTGCATCCTCCACTGTATGCATTTTGCTGGGGATCGCCATTAGCAACGGGCCACAAGTGCAGGATTTGCTCCCCTGTATATATATGCACGACTGCATGTGGGTTTGAGTACCTCCTTCTAATGCCACCCTGTCTTTTTAGTTTGTATATATAGATTCCTGGAGGTGTATAAACTCCAATTTAAATGTGCCTGTTTTCCATCTACAGGCCACATTTAGGTGCACCTGTGAGGCCTGGGCCATATCAGTCAGTCTTGAGTGGGACTCGCAGACTCCTCCCTCCTCCCATTGCAAGCATGGTTACATGCTGGAGGTAACTGGTGAGCTGTTTGTGAGTCAGCCTCATGCTCCTGTAATTTGCCCACTGGCTCCTGGTATTGCCCATACGGCTCAGGTAGGAGAGTGTTAGGTCTCGGGCTACTTGAGAAACCTTGACGTGGTGCCCGGGCTTAGACATGTTCTACACCGTAGGACATGTTGACTAATCTCTCAATTTTAAAATCAGTTTGAGGGTTTAGTGAGACTGCAGAGTGCACCTGTATTTGTTATTGTTTTGTTATATTGTGACTGAGGAACTGTGTTTGAGCAGAGGATCTGATGGATCCAGGAGTGAGAGGACCCCTCAGTGACCACAGCTGCAGCTGAGGCAAACTGATCGTTGTACAAGACCCAGATCCTGTCCAGGGAAAGGAGGATTGTTTCCAGGAAGGTTGATAAGAGCTGAGGAACAAAGCTCCATACCCTGCGGGACCTCGTGTTTGCTGGAGAAACAGGTTGTTCGGTTCAGAATTATCAGCAGATAAAGAGCAGACCCGGGTGGATAAGATCGTGCATGCACCTGACTGCAGTGTTGGCGCCTAGAGATTGAGACCAGGCCTGTAGTTAGCTAGTTAGGGTCTCTGCTTTGTGTCAGGCCTAGAGTGTTGCTACTGTTACTACAAGGACTCCATTACTTAAAGGGACATTACACGTTTAAGAGCTGATAAACAACCCCACAAACTCAATCCAGTTCAGCGTTTTGCTCAGGAGTAATACTCAGGCACGTGCTACCCGACTAGTTATGGGAGTGGGAATACTATAGAGCACGGTAAGATTGTAAACTGTTGTGTTGTACCACAGGCCAACCTGTACCAAGCACCCAAACAATTGCTTGTGTTTGCTTCAGGGTAATAATAGGTACGGCAAGGCAGTTTTAGTTGTGCCTGCCAGTAGGTAAATTACTGCAAAATTTCCTCCGGCATCCATCAGAGGGCGCCGTGCTGTGCCACACAGGGGTCTCAGCCTTCGGGCTGGGTGTCTGTAAATTTATTTTATGTTCTCAGCATTTGTGGTTGTGTTTATTACCACGTGGTTAGTAAAATTTTGTTTTGGCAAAAGCTGGTGTTGGAGTTGATTTCCTTCTTCATTACTTCGCTGTATGCTGGGGAGCCCACCCCGTTAAACAACTTACACTAGAAAAAATAGGAAGAAACAATAATTGAGGGGGGGAAAAAATTCTTATATTTAGTTTCTGATTCTAGGTGGGAATGCCTTTTAAAGGGGACTGTCACAATCAGTGTGTGTGTGTGGCGGGGGGGCTCCACACTAAACACAGGAGGGAGGGGAACAGTAACTGGGCCTGGAAACTGGGGAAAGAACAGGTTACCTCCTAAACAACCCTAATCCGGGCCCTAACTACCTATTATTATAAATAGACCTTGAAGGTAGGAATATTCATATGCTGTATACCTAGGCCCTTATATCCCTATATGGCCCTGGAATGAGGTTAGGACCAGAGACAACCCATTCTTCCACAGATGGATGAATGGAAGTCTCTGTCTCAGGCCCAGATACAAACATCAGGGAATATAACAAACACAATACAATAAGAAAAGACAAACTTAGCTGAAAGTAGAAAACTGGCAACTCCAGAAGCACCACAGAGAACAACCGACCAGCTAGTTAGACGTTAGGAAGAAAATCTATAAACCACACCTCTAAGAGTGAGAAGCCGCTACTTATGGGAAAGGTGATATACCAACAAGCAACACCTGAAGCAAGGGGTGTGGCATTTACCAAAACACAGACACAACAAGATCCACAGGGAACTTGTCAATTTAACCCACGAGTTGCCAGTCTCTCCGATCTCCTGGTACCTGCCAGTACACCCCCTTCTACGGGTGACCTCCGGGCACCCAGGACCGACCTTATCCGAGTGAGATCTATGAAAGGCATTCACTAAATGATTGGCATTATTGTCGGATGCCCGCACCCACATCCTCTCCTCCGGTCCATAACCTCTCCAGAGTCAACTATTTTCGCGATCTCGCATTCTAAATTACCGCCCACCATGACTGGAGCAGGTGGCAAGGAAGATGGCTGTAAAGGTTCCACATATTTTTTCAACAAAGACCTATGGAACACTTTATGAATTTTCAGGGCCTGAATAAGCTCAAGACGAAAAGCTACAGGATTAATAATGGCCGTGATCTTATATGGGCCGATAAACCTTGGACCCAACTTCCAGGAAGGTACCCTAAACTTAATGTTTCTTGTGGACAGCCACACAGAATCGTCCGGACCATTCATACGTTTCCTGTCAGCTACACGTTTATATTTGTTGCCCTTATTTTTCAAGTTATTTTGAATTTTTCGCCATACCGATGACAATGATGACAAAAAACGTTCTTCCTCAGGGATACCAGAAGTATTAAAACCAGAAAATGTGACAAACTGCGGTTGAAACCCATAGGCCCCAAAAAATGGCAACTCAACAGTACTCCTGACTACGATTGTTTATGGCAAACTCTGCCAAAGACAAAAAGGAAGACCACTCCTCCTGGTTCTCAGATACAAAACATCTCAAGTAAATCTCCAGACTCTGATATGTGCGCTCCGTCTGTCCGTTCGACTGAGGATGAAAAGCTGAAGAGAAGGACAGTTGAATTCCCAGACGAGTACAGAACGCATTCCAGAATCTGGAAACAAACTGAGTACCACTATCTGAGACCACACCAGAGGGAATGCCATGATGTTTCACAATGTTGTCAACAAATACCTGTGCAAGGGTATTAGCATTTGGTAGGCCTGGTAATGCAATAAAATATACAATTTTACTAAAGCGATCAACTACCACCAGACTTAGGGCTTGTTCACATCAGCGTTAGTCCTCCGTTCGGCTTTCCGTTATGAATTACGTCCGTCTCAAAATTAAAACGGATTCATTTATAACGGAACGTAACAGACATATTTTGCTACGTTTTGAAACGGTTACCATCTAACATATACGTTAATAAACGGATTAAAAATGTCCGTTAAATGTCCGTTCAATCCGTTCAATTACTCCATTAACGGATCCGTTTTCTCTTATTTTTTTTTCTTCAGTTGTCCCTCCCCTATCTGCATGCTATATAAAAATGGTGCTATATTGTGACATCCAATTGCTGGAAGAGGAACAATGCTGCCCGCTCATGTCCTTTTTTCTGTGGACTATATGGTATGGAAACTTCGAAAACATGCGAATGTCATCCATGAAAAGGAAACAGCGATATTGGGTGCATCCCATTACATCATGCCGAATGACACAAGGTGTTTATTCGACCCTTTATCAAGAACTCAGAAAACACCCTGTCAAATTTTCAGAATATCTCCGTGTCAGTGTCGCAAGCTTTGATGACCTTTCACAACGTTTACGTCGCCGATTGAGATGGAAGGATACGAAATTTCGTCGAAGTGTAACTCCAGAAGAACGACTCATGGTCACTCTGCGGTATGTATTGTACAACTTTCCATTATTGCTTCTACTGGGTTTCAGAGCCTTTTTGATTTGATTATTATTGAGAGTATATGATTAATCTCAAGAGACAACTTTTTATATATAGTAGTTACCTAAAATATGTAAATGCATCCAAATTTTATACCATTTTCCATTCAACCACTAGGTAATGTTGATCTGTTTGCTGTGAAGGATCTTTAATTAATGCTTGTGGGACAATCCGAAAAGTTGTTTTGCTGCAGTGTATTTCTTGTCAATAGTATTTGTGTAAAAATTATGTTAAATTTTATTAAATTTTTTTGTAGGTTTTTGGCTACTGGTGAAAGTTTTTCCAGTCTTCATTTTCAATTTCGACTAGGGAAATCTACAATATCTTACATTGTTAAAGATACCTGCCGGGCAATTTGGAATCTTCTGCGTGAAGAATTTCTTCCCCATCCTACTTGCCAACAGTGGATCAGCATAGCCGACAACTTTTATGAGGTGACACAGTTTCCCAATTGTATTGGTGCAGTGGATGGGAAGCATGTGAGGGTCTTGAAGCCCCCACATAGTGGATCCTCCTTTTTTAACTATAAAAAGTATTTTTCTGTGATCCTAATGGCAATTGTTGATGCACATTACAAATTTGTGTCTGTTGATATTGGAGCTTTTGGACGAACAAATGACTCACGTGTTTTTAAAAATTTGAATATGGGAAGGAGGCTGTACTCGGGAAACTATGGTATACCAGAGCCCAGGCCTTTACCAGGTACTACAAACCCTGCTCTTCCATTTGTTCTGGTCGGAGATGAAGCTTTCCAAATGTGTGGAAATTTACTGAAGCCATATGCCAGCCGTGGTCTAGACTATCGCAAAAGAGTGTTCAATTACAGACTGACTCGCGCAAGAAGAATGGTCGAGTGTGCCTTTGGCATATTGACTGCAAAATGGCGAATATTCACTCGTGCAATACAATTGAAAACAGATACTGTGGATGATGTCATAAAAGCATGTGTTGTGTTGCACAATTATGTACTGACCAAAGAGCCTTTGCCTACGGAGCCACTGGCATTAAATCAACCAGGAGATCACATAGAAACTGGCCCAAGATCAACAGTTGCCGTGAGTCGCATGCGCGATCGATTTGCAGAATATTTCATTTCTTCATCTGGATCTGTGCCTTGGCAGGATGAACATATTTGAACTGAAATATTCAAGCGTTGTTCTAAAAAAATAAATAAATAAAAATTCTCTATTGCTTGTTGCTGTTTGTTTATTAAATATGTACAGTTGAAAGTTGTAATTAGTTATGTACATCATAGTTTATTTTATTGTTTGTTCTTAATATATTGTTGAGTCAACCATGATGCATCGGTCTACCTACATTTAAATCAGCAGAAGGTAAGCTATGCCTCTCCAACCATCTGCATATCCCTTGTTTGTCGTTTTGAGTCTTGACTGTATTAAAACCACTGACAAAGTATATTTGAAATAATAAAAGTATTTATTTAGATAAAGACTTTTTTTAATATATATTTTTATATTTTAAGAATCATTTGCATAAGTTTACAAATAAACTTCCATAAAAGCACATAGCTCAACACAATGGAAGTAGAATTCACATTAGAAAAGGATAAGATAATCTCTACCGTACATGTAGAAATAACAAAATGTCCATTGTGAAAAGGTTGTTCTATCTGTGACTGTGATCCTCCTTAGTACATGATGCAAGTGTACACCATTCTCATGATTGCACATGCTATGTGATAGCATCATCATACCAAGTTCTGAATCATCACACTACAGTATGCACCGCGAGACATGTCTTCCTTGAGCGGGACAGAAGTTATATGGTGACATGGAACATGCAAATGGAAGTGCACATTATCAGCTATTTCAATGTTATGCATGTCTTGCCAAACACAGGGCTACTGTGCATCATCAATATGATGTAAAAAGTGCTAGACTACAGCCATGTGGGTGGCACAACATGCAAAGAATCAGTGTAATCACTGATGGTGTGTCCTCCAGTACCCCTTTAAATTACATCAGCAGGTACAATTGTTCGTTGACAAACCCCATGTCTCTGAGTGTGTTCAGTCTTGTGCATGAGACATTATATCAAAGAAAATAGTAATGACATATGCCATTTATAGTATTGTATTTCCATAGTTTTCAAGCTAGTGTACAATGGAGAATCACGATAGCGAGACAATAGCAATGGAACAACAGGTGGAAGACTGAAAAAGTCATCAGTAGAGTTGAGCGAACACCTGGATGTTCGGGTTCGAGAAGTTCGGCCGAACATCCCGGAAATGTTCGGGTTCGGGATCCGAACCCGATCCGAACTTCGTCCCGAACCCGAACCCCATTGAAGTCAATGGGGACCCGAACTTTTCGGCACTAAAAAGGCTGTAAAACAGCCCAGGAAAGAGCTAGAGGGCTGCAAAAGGCAGCAACATGTAGGTAAATCCCCTGCAAACAAATGTGGATAGGGAAATGAATTAAAATAAAAATTAAATAAATAAAAATTAACCAAAATCAATTGGAGAGAGGTCCCATAGCAGAGAATCTGGCTTCACGTCACCCACCACTGTAAGAGTCCATTTTCATAAATTTAGCCCCAGCACCCAGGCAGAGGAGAGAGGTCCCGTAACAGAGAATCTGGCTTCATGTCAGCAGAGAATTAGTCTGCATGTCATAGCAGAGAATGAGGCTTCACGTCAGCCACCACTGCAACAGTCCATTGGCATATATTTAGGCCCAGCACCCAGGCAGAGGAGGGAGGTCCCGTAACAGAGAATCTGGCTTCATGTCAGCAGAGAATCAGTCTGCATGTCATAGCAGAGAATAAGGCTTCACGTCAGCCACCACTGCAACAGTCCATTGGCATATATTTAGGCCCAGCACCCAGGCAGAGGAGGGAGGTCCCGTAACAGAGAATCTGGCTTCATGTCAGCAGAGAATCAGTCTGCATGTCATAGCAGAGAATAAGGCTTCACATCAGCCACCACTGCAACAGTCCATTGGCATATATTTAGGCCCAGCACCCAGGCAGAGGAGGGAGGTCCCGTAACAGAGAATCTGTCTTCATGTCAGCAGAGAATCAGTCTGCATGTCATAGCAGAGAATGAGGCTTCACGTCAGCCACCACTGCAACAGTCCATTGGCATATATTTAGGCCCAGCACCCAGGCAGAGGAGAGAGGTCCCGTAACAGACAATCTGGCTTCATGTCAGCAGAGAATTAGTCTGCATGTCATAGCAGAGAATGAGGCTTCACGTCAGCCACCACTGCAACAGTCCATTGTCATAAATTTAGGCCCAGCACCCAGGCAGAGGAGAGAGGTCCCGTAACAGAGAATCTGGCTTCATGTCAGCAGAGAATCAGTCTGCATGTCATAGCAGAGAATGAGGCTTCACGTCAGCCACCACTGCAACAGTCCATTGGCATATATTTAGGCCCAGCACACACACAGGCAGAGGAGAGAGGTCCCGTAACAGACAATCTGGCTTCATGTCAGCAGAGAATCAGTCTGCATGTCATAGCAGAGAATGAGGCTTCACGTCACCCACCACTGCAACAGTCCATTGGCATATATTTAGGCCTAGCACACAGGCAGAGCAGAGAGGTCCCGTAACAGACAATCTGGCTTCATGTCAGCAGAGAATCAGTCTGCATGTCATAGCAGAGAATGAGGCTTCACGTCACCCACCACTGCAACAGTCCATTGGCATATATTTAGGCCTAGCACACAGGCAGAGCAGAGAGGTCCCGTAACAGACAATCTGGCTTCATGTCAGCAGAGAATCAGTCTGCATGTCATAGCAGAGAATGAGGCTTCACGTCACCCACCACTGCAACAGTCCATTGGCATATATTTAGGCCTAGCACACAGGCAGAGCAGAGAGGTCCCGTAACAGACAATCTGGCTTCATGACAGCAGAGAATCAGTCTGCATGTCATAGCAGAGAATGAGGCTTCACGTCACCCACCACTGCAACAGTCCATTGGCATATATTTAGGCCTAGCACACAGGCAGAGCAGAGAGGTCCCGTAACAGACAATCTGGCTTCATGTCAGCAGAGAATCAGTCTGCATGTCATAGCAGAGAATGAGGCTTCACGTCACCCACCACTGCAACAGTCCATTGGCATATATTTAGGCCTAGCACACAGGCAGAGCAGAGAGGTCCCGTAACAGACGATCTGGCTTCATGTCAGCAGAGAATCAGTCTGCATGTCATAGCAGAGAATGAGGCTTCACGTCACCCACCACTGCAACAGTCCATTGGCATATATTTAGGCCTAGCACACAGGCAGAGCAGAGAGGTCCCGTAACAGACAATCTGGCTTCATGACAGCAGAGAATCAGTCTGCATGTCATAGCAGAGAATGAGGCTTCACGTCACCCACCACTGCAACAGTCCATTGGCATATATTTAGGCCTAGCACACAGGCAGAGCAGAGAGGTCCCGTAACAGACAATCTGGCTTCATGTCAGCAGAGAATCAGTCTGCATGTCATAGCAGAGAATGAGGCTTCACGTCACCCACCACTGCAACAGTCCATTGGCATATATTTAGGCCTAGCACACAGGCAGAGCAGAGAGGTCCCGTAACAGACGATCTGGCTTCATGTCAGCAGAGAATCAGTCTGCATGTCATAGCAGAGAATGAGGCTTCACGTCAGCCACCACTGCAACAGTCCATTGGCATATATTTAGGCCTAGCACACAGGCAGAGCAGAGAGGTCCCGTAACAGACAATCTGGCTTCATGTCAGCAGAGAATCAGTCTGCATGTCATAGCAGAGAATGAGGCTTCACGTCACCCACCACTGCAACAGTCCATTGGCATATATTTAGGCCTAGCACACAGGCAGAGCAGAGAGGTCCCGTAACAGACGATCTGGCTTCATGTCAGCAGAGAATCAGTCTGCATGTCATAGCAGAGAATGAGGCTTCACGTCACCCACCACTGCAACAGTCCATTGGCATATATTTAGGCCTAGCACACAGGCAGAGCAGAGAGGTCCCGTAACAGACAATCTGGCTTCATGTCAGCAGAGAATCAGTCTGCATGTCATAGCAGAGAATCAGGCTTCACGTCAGCCACCACTGCAACAGTCCATTGTCATAAATTTAGGCCCAGCACCCAGGCAGAGGAGAGAGGTCCCGTAACAGACAATCTGGCTTCATGTCAGCAGAGAATTAGTCTGCATGTCATAGCAGAGAATCAGGCTTCATGTCAGCCACCACTGCAACAGTCCATTGGCATATATTTAGGCCTAGCACACAGGCAGAGGAGAGGTTCATTCAACTTTGGGTAGCCTCGCAATATAATGGTAAAATGAAAATAAAAATAGGATTGAATGAGGAAGTGCCCTGGAGTCCAATAATATATGGTTATGGGGAGGTAGTTAATGTCTAATCTGGACAAGGGACGGACAGGTCCTGTGGGATCCATGCCTGGTTCATTTTTATGAACGTCAGCTTGTCCACATTGGCTGTAGACAGGCGGCTGCGTTTGTCTGTAATGACGCCCCCTGCCGTGCTGAATACACGTTCAGACAAAACGCTGGCTGCCGGGCAGGCCAGCACCTCCAAGGCATAAAAGGCTAGCTCTGGCCACGTGGACAATTTAGAGACCCAGAAGTTGAATGGGGCCGAACCATCAGTCAGTACGTGGAGGGGTGTGCACACGTACTGTTCCACCATGTTAGTGAAATGTTGCCTCCTGCTAACACGTTGCGTATCAGGTGGTGGTGCAGTTAGCTGTGGCGTGTTGACAAAAGTTTTCCACATCTCTGCCATGCTAACCCTGCCCTCAGAGGAGCTGGCCGTGACACAGCTGCCTTGGCGACCTCTTGCTCCTCCTCTGCCTTGGCCTTGGGCTTCCACTTGTTCCCCTGTGACATTTGGGAATGCTCTCAGTAGCGCGTCTACCAACGTGCGCTTGTACTCGCGCATCTTCCTATCACGCTCCAGTGCAGGAAGTAAGGTGGGCACATTGTCTTTGTAGCGTGGATCCAGCAGGGTGGCAACCCAGTAGTCCGCACAGGTTAAAATGTGGGCAACTCTGCTGTCGTTGCGCAGGCACTGCAGCATGTAGTCGCTCATGTGTGCCAGGCTGCCCAGGGGTAAGGACAAGCTGTCCTCTGTGGGAGGCGTATCGTCATCGTCCTGCCTTTCCCCCCAGCCACGCACCAGTGATGGACCCGAGCTGCGTTGGGTGCCACCCCGCTGTGACCATGCTTCATCCTCATCCTCCTCCACCTCCTCCTCATCCTCGTCCTCCTCGTCCTCCAGTAGTGGGCCCTGGCTGGCCACATTTGTACCTGGCCTCTGCTGTTGCCAAAAACCTCCCTCTGAGTCACTTCGAAGAGACTGGCCTGAAAGTGCTAAAAATGACCCCTCTTCCTCCTCCTCCTCCTCCTGGGCCACCTCCTCTTCCATCATCGCCCTAAGTGTTTTCTCAAGGAGACATAGAAGTGGTATTGTAACGCTGATAACGGTGTCATCGCCACTGGCCATGTTGGTGGAGTACTCGAAACAGCGCAACAGGGCACACAGGTCTCGCATGGAGGCCCAGTCATTGGTGGTGAAGTGGTGCTGTTCTGTAGTGCGACTGACCCGTGCGTGCTGCAGCTGAAACTCCACTATGGCCTGCTGCTGCTCGCACAGTCTGTCCAGCATGTGCAAGGTGGAGTTCCACCTGGTGGGCACGTCGCATATGAGGCGGTGAGCGGGAAGGCCGAAGTTACGCTGTAGCGCAGACAGGCGAGCAGCAGCAGGATGTGAACGCCGGAAGCGCGAACAGACGGCCCGCACTTTATGCAGCAGCTCTGACATGTCGGGGTAGTTGTGAATGAACTTCTGCACCACCAAATTCAGCACATGCGCCAAGCAAGGGATGTGCGTCAAATTGGCTAGTCCCAGAGCTGCAACGAGATTTCGCCCATTATCACACACCACCAGGCCGGGCTTGAGGCTCACCGGCAGCAACCACTCGTCGGTCTGTTGTTCAATACCCCGCCACAACTCCTGTGCGGTGTGGGGCCTGTCCCCCAAACATATGAGTTTCAGAATGGCCTGCTGACGTTTACCCCGGGCTGTGCTGAAGTTGGTGGTGAAGGTGTGTGGCTGACTGGATGAGCAGGTGGAAGAAGAGGAGGAGGAAGCCGAGAAGGAGGAGGTGGCAACAGGAGGCAAAGAATGTTGCCCTGCGATCCTTGGCGGCGGAAGGACGTGCGCCAAACAGCTCTCCGCCTGGGGCCCAGCTGCCACTACATTTACCCAGTGTGCAGTTAGGGAGATATAGCGTCCCTGGCCGTGCTTACTGGTCCACGTATCTGTGGTTAGGTGGACCTTGCTACAGATGGCGTTGCGCAGTGCACACTTGATTTTATCGGATACTTGGTTGTGCAGGGAAGGCACGGCTCTCTTGGAGAAGTAGTGCCGGCTGGGAACAACATACTGTGGGACAGCAAGCGACATGAGCTGTTTGAAGCTGTCTGTGTCCACCAGCCTAAATGACAGCATTTCATAGGCCAGTAGTTTAGAAATGCTGGCATTCAGGGCCAGGGATCGAGGGTGGCTAGGTGGGAATTTACGCTTTCTATCAAATGTTTGTGAGATGGAGAGCTGAACGCTGGCGTGTGACATGGTTGAGACGCTTGGTGACGGAGGTGGTGGTGGTGGTGTTGGTGGTACATCCCCTGTTTGCTGGGCGGCAGGTGCCAACGTTCCTCCAGAGGCGGAGGAAGAGGCCGAGGCGGCAGCAGCAGAATAGGCCGAGGCGGCAGCAGCAGAAGAGGTAGCAGGGGGAGCCTGAGTGACTTCCTTGGTTTTAAGGTGTTTACTCCACTGCAGTTCATGCTTTGCATGCAGGTGCCTGGTCATGCAGGTTGTGCTCAGGTTCAGAACGTTAATGCCTCGCTTCAGGCTCTGATGGCACAGCGTGCAAACCACTCGGGTCTTGTCGTCAGCACATTGTTTGAAGAAGTGCCATGCCAGGGAACTCCTTGAAGCTGCCTTTGGGGTGCTCGGTCCCAGATGGCGGCGGTCAGTAGCAGGCGGAGTCTCTTGGCGGCGGGTGTTCTGCTTTTGCCCACTGCTCCCTCTTTTGCTACGCTGTTGGCTCGGTCTCACCACTGCCTCTTCCTCCGAACTGTGAAAGTCAGTGGCACGACCTTCATTCCATGTGGGGTCTAGGACCTCATCGTCCCCTGCATCGTCTTCCACCCAGTCTTGATCCCTGACCTCCTGTTCAGTCTGCACACTGCAGAAAGACGCAGCAGTTGGCACCTGTGTTTCGTCATCATCAGAGACATGCTGAGGTGGTATTCCCATGTCCTCATCATCAGGAAACATAAGTGGTTGTGCGTCAGTGCATTCTATGTCTTTCACCGCTGGGGAAGGGCTAGGTGGATGCCCTTGGGAAACCCTGCCAGCGGAGTCTTCAAACAGCATAAGAGACTGCTGCATAACTTGAGGCTGAGACAGTTTCCCTGGTATGCATGGGGGTGATGTGACAGACTGATGGGGTTGGTTTTCAGGCGCCATCTGTGCGCTTTCTGCAGAAGACTGGGTGGGAGATAATGTGAACGTGCTGGATCCACTGTCGGCCACCCAATTGACTAATGCCTGTACCTGCTCAGGCCTTACCATCCTTAGAACGGCATTGGGCCCCACCATATATCGCTGTAAATTCTGGCGGCTACTGGGACCTGAGGTAGTTGGTACACTAGGACGTGTGGATGTGGCAGAACGGCCACGTCCTCTCCCAGCACCAGAGGGTCCACTAACACCACCACGACCATGTCCACGTCCGCGTCCCTTACTAGATGTTTTTCTCATTGTTATGGTTCACCACAACAACAAATATATTATTTGGCCCAATGTATTGTATTCAAATTCAGCGGGATATAAATTTGAGGCCTAGTATTTAGGCGCTGGGTGACCGGTATGGATTTAGTGACAGAATTAGACTTGGAAATGCACAGAAACGTGTGTGTGTGAAGTTATTCTGAATGACCCAATGTGCACCTTGAATATTATATACCCTTTTAGGGATAGATTTCAAATAGCTCTGATATAGCAGAAACCACTAAATTATGAAATTGTTAAATTGGGAATTGTATTTAAACCCAGAACAAAAAATGTGCTTTGACGGACACTAAATAACTTTCCCAGCCACAACAGGACAGCGTTAACGAGAGATTTAGCAGGATATAAATTTGAGGCCTAGTATTTAGGCGCTGGGTGACAGGTATGGGTTTAGTGACAGAATTAGACTTGGAAATACACAGTAGCGGGTGTGTGTGAAGTTATTCTGAATGACCCAATGTGCACCTTGAATATTATATACCCTTTTAGGGATAGATTTCAAATAGCTCTGATATAGCAGAAACCACTAAATTATGAAATTGTTAAATTGGGAATTGTATTTAAACCCAGAACAAAAAATGTGCTTTGACGGACACTAAATAACTTTCCCAGCCACAACAGGACAGCGTTAACGAGAGATTTAGCAGGATATAAATTTGAGGCCTAGTATTTAGGCGCTGGGTGACAGGTATGGGTTTAGTGACAGAATTAGACTTAGAAATACACAGTAGCGGGTGTGTGTGAAGTTATTCTGAATGACCCAATGTGCACCTTGAATATTATATACCCTTTTAGGGATAGATTTCAAATAGCTCTGATATAGCAGAAACCACTAAATTATGAAATTGCTAAATTGGGAATTGTATTTCAACCCAGAACAAAAAATGTGCTTTGACGGACACTAAATAACTTTCCCAGCCACAACAGGACAGCGTTAACGAGAGATTTAGCAGGATATAAATTTGAGGCCTAGTATTTAGGCGCTGGGTGACAGGTATGGGTTTAGTGACAGAATTAGACTTGGAAATACACAGTAGCGGGTGTGTGTGAAGTTATTCTGAATGACCCAATGTGCACCTTGAATATTATATACCCTTTTAGGGATAGATTTCAAATAGCTCTGATATAGCAGAAACCACTAAATTATGAAATTGTTAAATTGGGAATTGTATTTAAACCCAGAACAAAAAATGTGCTTTGACGGACACTAAATAACTTTCCCAGCTACAACAGGACAGCGTTAACGAGAGATTTAGCAGGATATAAATTTGAGGCCTAGTATTTAGGCGCTGGGTGACAGGTATGGGTTTAGTGACAGAATTAGACTTAGAAATACACAGTAGCGGGTGTGTGTGAAGTTATTCTGAATGACCCAATGTGCACCTTGAATATTATATACCCTTTTAGGGATAGATTTCAAATAGCTCTGATATAGCAGAAACCACTAAATTATGAAATTGCTAAATTGGGAATTGTATTTCAACCCAGAACAAAAAATGTGCTTTGACGGACACTAAATAACTTTCCCAGCCACAACAGGACAGCGGTAACGAGAGATTTAGCAGAATATAAATTTGAGGCCTAGTATTTAGGCGCTGGGTGACAGGTATGGGTTTAGTGACAGAATTAGACTTGGAAATACACAGTAGCGGGTGTGTGTGAAGTTATTCTGAATGACCCAATGTGCACCTTGAATATTATATACCCTTTTAGGGATAGATTTCAAATAGCTCTGATATAGCAGAAACCACTAAATTATGAAATTGTTAAATTGGGAATTGTATTTAAACCCAGAACAAAAAATGTGCTTTGACGGACACTAAATAACTTTCCCAGCCACAACAGGACAGCGTTAACGAGAGATTTAGCAGGATATAAATTTGAGGCCTAGTATTTAGGCGCTGGGTGACAGGTATGGGTTTAGTGACAGAATTAGACTTGGAAATACACAGTAGCGGGTGTGTGTGAAGTTATTCTGAATGACCCAATGTGCACCTTGAATATTATATACCCTTTTAGGGATAGATTTCAAATAGCTCTGATATAGCAGAAACCACTAAATTATGAAATTGCTAAATTGGGAATTGTATTTCAACCCAGAACAAAAAATGTGCTTTGACGGACACTAAATAACTTTCCCAGCCACAACAGGACAGCGTTAACGAGAGATTTAGCAGGATATAAATTTGAGGCCTAGTATTTAGGCGCTGGGTGACAGGTATGGGTTTAGTGACAGAATTAGACTTGGAAATACACAGTAGCGGGTGTGTGTGAAGTTATTCTGAATGACCCAATGTGCACCTTGAATATTATATACCCTTTTAGGGATAGATTTCAAATAGCTCTGATATAGCAGAAACCACTAAATTATGAAATTGTTAAATTGGGAATTGTATTTAAACCCAGAACAAAAAATGTGCTTTGACGGACACTAAATAACTTTCCCAGCCACAACAGGACAGCGTTAACGAGAGATTTAGCAGGATATAAATTTGAGGCCTAGTATTTAGGCGCTGGGTGACAGGTATGGGTTTAGTGACAGAATTAGACTTAGAAATACACAGTAGCGGGTGTGTGTGAAGTTATTCTGAATGACCCAATGTGCACCTTGAATATTATATACCCTTTTAGGGATAGATTTCAAATAGCTCTGATATAGCAGAAACCACTAAATTATGAAATTGCTAAATTGGGAATTGTATTTCAACCCAGAACAAAAAATGTGCTTTGACGGACACTAAATAACTTTCCCAGCCACAACAGGACAGCGGTAACGAGAGATTTAGCAGAATATAAATTTGAGGCCTAGTATTTAGGCGCTGGGTGACAGGTATGGGTTTAGTGACAGAATTAGACTTGGAAATACACAGTAGCGGGTGTGTGTGAAGTTATTCTGAATGACCCAATGTGCACCTTGAATATTATATACCCTTTTAGGGATAGATTTCAAATAGCTCTGATATAGCAGGAACCACTAAATTATGAAATTGCTAAATTGGGAATTGTACTTCAACCCAGAACAAAAAATGTGCTTTGACGGACACTAAATAACTTTCCCAGCCACAACAGGACAGCGGTAACGAGAGATTTAGCGGGATATAAATTTGAGGCCTAGTATTTAGGCGCTGGGTGACCGGTATGGATTTAGTGACAGAATTAGACTGGGATATGGCCAAAAAATAACCACACTATTGCTGGTTAAATGCACTTGGTGACGGGCGCAGCTTGCCCCTGATTTAGTATATGGCCAAAAAATGAACAGACTATTGCTGGTTAAATGCACTTGGTGTCACAGCTTGACGCACCACACTACTGAGGGTTAAATGCACTTGGTGACGGGCGCAGCTTGCCCCTGATGTAGTATATGGCCAAAAAATGAACAGACTATTGCTGGTTAAATGCACTTGGTGTGACAGCTTCACCCTGATGTAGGCTTTAGCCAAAAAACAACCACACCATTGAGGGTTAAATGCACTTGGTGACAGGCGCAGCTTGCCCCTGATTTAGTATATGGCCAAAAAAATGAACAGACTATTGCTGGTTAAATGCACTTGGTGTGACAGCTTCACCCTGATGTAGGCTTTAGCCAAAAAACAACCACACCATTGAGGGTTAAATGCACTTGGTCGCAGCTTGGATGCACTTGGTCGCAGCACCGCACAAGACACAAAATGGCCGCCGATCACCCCAGAAAAAAGTGACTGACAAACGGTCTGGGCAGCCTAAAAACAGTGAGTGAGCATTTGAATTTCAGCAGCTCAATGATGCACAGCTGCAGATCGATCGATTAATCAAGTGAAGTCCTTTGGAGGAGTTAATCTGCCTAATCTCGCCCTACTGTCGCATCCGCAACCTCTCCCTACGCTAATCAGAGCAGAGTGACGGGCGGCGCTATGTGACTCCAGCTTAAATAGAGGCTGGGTCACATGGTGCTCTGGCCAATCACAGCCATGCCAATAGTAGGCATGGCTGTGACGGCCTCTTGGGGAAAGTAGTATGACGCTTGTTGATTGGCTGCTTTGCAGCCTTTCAAAAAGCGCCAAGAAAGCGTCACAAAAGCGCCAAGAAAGCGACGAACACCGAACCCGAACCCGGACTTTTACGAAAATGTCCGGGTTCGGGTCCGTGTCACGGACACCCCAAAATTCGGTACGAACCCGAACTATACAGTTCGAGTTCGCTCATCCCTAGTCATCAGCTCTGTGCAGACCAGGCAAGGTGCTGAATAAGTGACAGTAATATGGATTTGTGTACTGTGTCACTCACTCACAAGTGGTAAACAAGAACTATCATCATAATCATTGCAGTCCATTACCGTAAAAGAGTTGAACCAACCTGAGTCTAGTCATGGTAGCTAATCTCTGTCTCTCTGACCCATGTGCTGATGAATGGCATTTATATCCTTAATATAAGGAAAAAAACTAGCTGGAAAACTGTCAGTCATTAGCATCTTGGCCTGGAGATAAAGTAATCATGAATAATAAGGCCAATTACTATTTTCAGGGTCCAATCTGCTATGATTATCATGTTAGTTCTTGAAAATCTAAATGTACGAATGAGGAAATCAAACCACCTGCCTATATTTAGCAGCTTGTATGGGCTTCTGAAAGCTGATAAGTGCACAATAATTACACACATATCTGAAACATCCTTAAAAGTAATCTAAAACTATAAAAGCATAAAACATAGAACATTTTTCAAGTTCAACATCATTAAAGTGCAAAAATTGACACAGTGGTCAATATAAACCTTGTGAGGTACTCATTTATAAACTTCAAGAAAACATATTATATATTGTGTTAACTAGGGTGGTGGTTGAGTGAATGGAGCCTTTCCTGGGGCTGCAATTGGGGACCCATAATCTTCTGCACTTTGGTCTAGGAGTGATTGCATGAACGACTGTTGCGATCTGACATATTCACCCTGTTGTTGATGTTGTGGAGTATGAAGGGAATATGAATCAGTACCAGATTGGTATGGAACAGATTTGTTTGAGAAAGGGGTATTAAAAGTGGTGGGAGTGGGAAAACCGGAGGTAGAAACACCGTCGTTTTGGGAGATTCTATTTGGAGCTGACATAGAAATCACATTCGTACTTGGTGTCTGTAGACGTGTTGGAGAACTAACAGTGCTTTGGGATTGCAAAGGTGTTTGTGCAGAGACATAGGAAGGTAGCTGTGATTTAGATTGGCTTAAAGTCTCTTGAAAGGTTGATGCAGGTTGATAGCTGAGGGATGTGCTATGGCTTTGAGAAGGTTGAAATGTGTGAGACGTTGGGTATTGGTGGGACTTAGGTTGTCTTTGGGATGGTGGATGGCTTTGGGATGGAATAAAGTTGTGGGATGTTGATGGAAAGTTGTGGAAAGCTGGAAAGTTTGGTGCAGTGCCTACGTTTTGGGCCTGTTGGAAGTTGTTGTACAGAGGTAAAGTGTTGGATGGTGGAAAGTTTTGGGACTGACTAAAGTTTTGTGAATGGGGAGCGATATGTGGCTCAGTGTATGAGTGAGCCGGTGGAGAAGTCATGGATGTTGGGTAGGAGGTGGCTGGGGGATACGACTGAGCCAGAGGACCAAAATGAGAGGGTGGAGGGTGTTTAATATTCCAAACAGTTTTTATCGATATCACTCGACAATCACAATTCTGCTCTGGAGTCATGTTGTCCATCCAATGACTTAACGTTAAGAGAAACTGCTGATTATGGTTAAGGGGTTCGGGCCGACAAACTACCTCGACATGCTTGATCATGGTAGTTAACTCTTGCTTATACCGAGTTTGCTCCTCCTCTATTTTTAATAAACAATCTCGGAAGATCAGTGCAAGATCCTCAAAGACTATGTGGTCTTCGAAGTGGTCTCGGCCTACTTAAAACTCTGTCAAAGGCAGAAGAAATGAACTGTCGAGTATCTTCAATCTGAGCACATGTCTCAGTTTGGCGGTGGCACGACTCCAGAGCAGAATCCTGTGACTGAGATGGTAACGAAGTTTGATCGGTAGATCGTCCAGACAATTGTTTGGTTGATTCCTCATGTTCAAGAGGTTCTGCTTCAGGAGGGAGTGTGCTTGAATGAGTCCTAAAATAGATAGGGAAAATAAAGGTATAATTTCTATATTCATTATTGTTTTTTGCTTCCCTTTAGGATATTTAACTCACGTGCGCTGCTGAAAACAATGTTGAAGAAATTGAAGATGTGGTGCATATTGGTAAGCTTTCCTCCGAGAAGCACCCGAACCACTTGGCGCCGTTCGATCACGATTGAGGTCACGCATATACCTATCGCGTATTGACCGCCAGCGTGTTGATATGATTTCAGCTAGAAAATAAAAATCAATTATAATAACCGTATATACTGCTATATATATTCTTATCTGTCGACATCGGATTGCGACATCGGATTGAATAAAAAACTGTTGCCCTAGGCAGTCCAACATTCGGCATTGTATATAACAGTTTTTTTGCCCGGTACCTGTATCAGTTTTTGAAACCAACTTTTCTGAACATAAAACTTATGCTCACTTCACTATTCTTCCAACTAGAAACATCACTATCAAATCTTCTAAAACCAAATGAATTAACAAAAGGAATGAAATTAATGTACCACAATTATTTTGAGCCTAACGGCTCAAATCGTTCCATGTGGGAACCACATTGGCATAGACCTCTTGCCATTGTCGACGAGTCGTGTTATGGTCCGAGTGTTTGGGGTCTGTTTGGTCCCATAGAGCTGGCCTTGCTTCTACTAGCTGTATTAGCAGCTCACAGTTTATGATTGGGAGAAATTGCCTAGCTTCCTCGTCCAATTCTTGCTGTCTACCCTATTTGGTTTAAAACAAATGTTATCATTACCTTAAAAAGAGACCTGCAATTCCAACTGCACTAAAGTTTTTTTGTTAAAACTTGTATAGTGAATATGTTGCATGTGCCACCACTGCCCACTGCATCTTTGGTTTTAATTAAAAAAATTTAAAAAAAAATTGGTATCCTTGTATTTGGTCTTTCAGTGTGAAGGGGTATAAAGATATAGACTTGGCGAGCGGGTCGTTGCTTTTAATTTAATATGAGAGTGGCCCCTGTTCATGGTATGTCCATTATGGGATAAGCAAAACTTAAATTTTTGTTTGGGTAAAACCAATGTCTCCAATCCTCAAGGTCATTTGTTATAATAATAATAATTTTTTGGGCGGGTATGATGGCCACGTTATCTTATAGGTGATATAAGATACTGTATACTGGGGGCAGTGTGGACAGCTCACATCACAGCACATGTGCCTACTCACACGGCCTACACGTCCACGACGACTGCCACGACCACGTTGTCCGCGACCACCACGCCTGGAAGTTCTTGTTTGAACAGGTGATGGATTTTCACTTTGCCTGTTTGTGTCCTAATAAATAATATAGTTATAGTTATCACAAAAGACAATTGATTACTTTAGAGAACCGAAGTATAGATACTCACATCGTCGTGGTTATGATGTCTACTTCGCGGATTTTCAATGGAATGTGAACCCTCCTGTGTCTGAAAAACAAACACAGTTTTGGATTCATTGAAAATTGCCGTCTGCCTGCCCTGCAGCAACCAAAATGCATCACCCATATACACTCTTTCATATCTTGTTGCCAATACATTGGCCTATCTATCCTTTTGCGGTGTTGGCAAATCATGTACCTTTCGAGTTTATATCCATTGTACCAATTATGGATGTGTAGAAACCAAAAAATCTAAATAAAACATTCCACACTTACTGACTCCATTGGTTCAGGAGAAAAACGCAATTCCTCGCCAGCAGTGTCGGAGTGTCCCTGAAATATATAAATATGTATTGTGGTTCAGACATATTTATTATTTGGAACATTAATAATTTATTTTTATTTAAAGATTTTTACCAGCATGTGAAAGGATGAAGTACTTCGACTGCCAAACGAAGGAGAAGGCGAAGACATCTGAAAACGTTACAGAACCATTATAGACAAGAGCTTATAGACATATTTTTAACATACACATTGGCACAAGATGCAACAAGGGTTAAAACAGGGATTAGTCAAAACACAAAATTGCTCCTCTGGTCCTTAGAATTATATCAACCCCCTATTGCAATTCGACTTTTGCCAACATCAACAGACCAGACCACAACTTAGATCACTCTACAATGTGAATGACCCACACAAAATCAGACGGCAGATTAGATCCTCATGACTCTCATCCGGCCCACGGTAGCCTTATAGCATTCCCAAGTAGCCTTATAGCATCCCCCAGTAGCGTAATAGCATCCTCCAATAGCCTTCCACAGTAGCATAATAGCATTCCCCAGTAGCCTTATAGCATCCCCCAGTAGCCAGAGCATTCCCCAGTAGCCTTATAGCATCCACAGTTTCAAAATATTTGCTCCCAGTAGCCAAATAACATGTCCCAGTAGCGTAATAGCATCTCACAAAAGGCTAATAACATCCCCCATGTGCCTAATAGCATCCACAGTTTAAAGATATTAGCCCCAGTAGCCAAATAGCATTCCCCAGTACATGATTAAAGTAAATACTATTTAATTGCATCAATTCATACCCTTTTCTTGAGACTTTCTCCAACTTGAACTTTCAGAAATGGTGAGGAGTAGCGCTCACGTGACTGTCACATGACACTACCTTGTTTTCCTGTCTTCGTTTGGAAGTTCCTGTTTGTTCTGCACATGTTCATAAACAAAAAAACGTACTATAGGAACGTTGTGTCCGCGAAAGAAAAATTTAACAATCCGTTTCTCATTTACTACAATGAACGTGAATGGACGCTCCGTCAAGAATCCGCTATTCTGAACGTAGAAAAAAATCCTGCAAGCAGGATTTTTTCTTCCGTCTGAAAAAACGTATTCCGAACGTATTACCAACTAACGGAGTCAAACGTATGCATACATACGTCAATTAGTTTCTATGGGAGGTTGAACGGATACGTTTTTAGATTTTTTTTTATACTTCTGGACGGACTACAGGAACGGAGAGCTTGAATGCAGATGTGAACATAGCCTAACTGTGTTTCCTAAAGAATTAGGTAGATCAGTGATAAAGTCCATGGATACATGAGTCCATTGTCTGGACGGAATGGGTAACGGAAGTAAAGATCTAGGATGTCCTGTAAGAACAGTACAATAATGTTCCTCCAACACCTTGTGACGCAATTCAGGTGGCACAAATAGTTTCCCAGAGGGACACGAGTCCGGTACGTCTCCCTGAGCCTCTAACACCTTCACCTCAAGGTTAGGGTAAAATCAGTTTTGAATACCTTGAGGGGTGTAGTTTCTTGGATGGGGTCACTTTTATGGAGTTTCTACTCTAGGGGTGCATCAGGAGGGCTTTAAATGGGACATGGTGTCCAAAAAAACAGTCTAGCAAAATCTGCCTTCCAAAAACCGTATGGCATTCCTTTCCTTCTGCGCCCTGCCGTGTGCCCGTACAGCAGTTTACGACCACATATGGGGTGTTTCTGTAAACGACAGATTCAGGGCCATAAATAATGAGTTTTGTTTGGCTGATAACTCTTGCTTTGTAACTGGAAAAAAATTATTAAAATAGAAAATCTGCCAAAAAAGTTAAATTTTGAAATTGTATCGCTATTTTCCATTAATTCTTGTGGAACACCTAAAGGGTTAACAATGTTTGTAAAATCTGTTTTGAATACCTTGAGGGGTGTAGTTTCTTAGATGGGGTCACTTTTATGGAGTTTCTACTCTAGGGGTGCATCAGGAGGGCTTCAAATGGGACATGGTGTCAAAAAACCAGTCCAGCAAAATTTGCCTTCCAAAAACCGTATGGCATTTCTTTCCTTCTGCGTCCTACTGTGTGCCCGTACAGCGGGGTGTTTCTGTAAACTACAGAATCAGAGCCATAAATATTGAGTTTTGTTTGGCTGTTAACCCTTGATTTGTAATTGGAAAAAAATTATTAAAATGGAAAATCTGCCCAAAAAGTGGAATTTTGAAATTGTATCTCTATTTTCCATTAATTCTTGTGGAACACCTAAAGGGTTAATAAAGTTTGTAAAATCAGTTTTGAATACCTTGAGGGGTGTAGTTTCTAGAATGGGGTCATTTTTGGGTGGTTTCTATTATGTAAGCCTCACAAAGTGACTTCAGACCTGAACTGGTCCTTGAAAAGTGTTTTTTTGAAAATTTCTTAAAAATTTCTAGATTTGCTTCTAAACTTCTAAGCCTTGTAACATCCCCACAAAATAAAATGTAATTCCCAAAATGATCCAAACATGAAGTAAACATATGGGGAATGTAAAGTAATAACTATTTTTGTAGGTATTACTATGTATTATAGAAGTAGAGAAATTGAAACTTGGAAATTTGCAATTTTTTACAAATTTTTGGTAAATTTGGTATTTTTTATAAATAAAAATTTATTTTTTTACTTCATTTTACCAGTGTCATGAAGTACAATATGTGCCGAAAAAACAATCTCAGAATGGCCTGGATGAGTTAAAGCGTTTTAAAGTTATCACCACATAAAGTGACACTGGTCAGATTTGCAAAAAATGGCCTGGTCCTGAAGGTGAAAATGAGCCCGGTCCTTAAGGGGTTAAATATACGTTATGAGTCGGATATTTAAACATGGCGCCCACTCGCAAGCGCAGCAGGCGCTATAGCCGCTAAGTGTTTGCTGTTTTAATGTATGTAATGTATTGCAATTGTATGCTAATGTATGCAATTGACAATAACGTCAGTCACACACACTTAAAGGGAGTCTGTCACCACATTTTAGCATGTTAGACCGTTAAAATAGGGTTATGTGATCCAGCCAGAACATAAAAACGGTACCTTTGTGGTAGAAAACGGACTTTTCAATTTGCAGAAAACGAACTTATAAGATTATCTTCTGAGCCCTCTCAAGTGCCCAGGGCGGTCTCTCAATCCTCGGAGCCCCAGGCAGGCACCTCCTAAACGGCTGATAACTCCGCCCTCCGTGCGCCTCTGCCAGCCCGTTTACTCCCCTCCCCTGTCCCTTTCCACTGCGGCTGTGCGGTACAAATCGTAGCGGGCGCATGCACAATGCGATGCCCGCTCCTGGCAGGGCATCGCAATACCTATTGCGCATGCGCCCGCTACGATTTGTACCGCACAGCCGCAGTGGAAAGGGACAGGGGAGGGGAGTAAACGGGCTGGCAGAGGCGCACGGAGGGCGGAGTTATCAGCCGTTTAGGAGGTGCCTGCCTGGGGCTCCGAGGATTGAGAGACCGCCCTGGGCACTTGAGAGGGCTCAGAAGATAATCTTATAAGTTCGTTTTCTGCAAATTGAAAAGTCCGTTTTCTACCACAAAGGTACAGTTTTTATGTTCTGGCTGGATCACATAACCCTATTTTAACGGTCTAACATGCTAAAATGTGGTGACAGACTCCCTTTAACTCCTCAGATGCCATGGTCAATTGTGACTACAACATCTGGGAGCTCAAAAACCTAGTGGGGATCAGGGTACCTAGATAGTGCTGAATGATCAGAGGATGAAGCAGCTATGTTTCTATGAAGACCCTGCCTGAAACTCTGATAGACTCCAATGCTAATGAATTGGAGTCTATGTCAGAAGCAATCTAATAATTTATTGTTTTATAAAAAGTGAGCAAACAGTCGTACACACTCCAACATGGTATCAATAAAAACTAGATTGACCAGCAAAACAAAGCTCCATAGACATAAAAACAAAAAGGTTATTTGTGATAACATGATGATGCAAAGAAAGAAACATTTTTTTCAAATTTTTTTTTTTCAGTATTAAATCTAAGCATATGTGGTATAGATGTAAATAATACTGACCCAGAGAATGGAAGTAACAAGTCACTTTTACCGCATAGAAAATTATGTAAAAACAAAACTCATAAAACTGCAGTGGAACAGTGTTTTTTTGTTTTTTTTTTATAATTCTACGCCATTTAAAAATTGTTTCCCGTTTTCCACTACATTGTATGCAACCTTAAATGCTGCTGTTGAAAAGTACAACTTGTCCCGAAAAAAAACAAGCCTTCATACAGCTATGTGAATGGAAAATAAAAAAGTTATGGCTCTGGGAGGGGCTTGGAGTAAAAAAAACTAATGAAAAAACTGAACATGGCCCTGTCCTGAAGGGGTTAAACCCGCAACTGTCCCAAGAAGAGACTTGTCCACTTTTCACGCAGTGTCCTTTCATGGCTTAGCTCCATTCAATGCAGCGTATATAGCAGCAGAAGCCACAGCCAGCAGCTTCTATCATGGTATACATGGTGTGAATAAGCCTAGCAGTATGGCATTTTGCAGTGAGGAAAACTACAACTCTCAGCAGGGCCTGAAGCTCTGCATCTGACAGGGCATGCTGGGAGTTGTAATTTTCAGAGAGAGGAAGGGTAAAAATATGAGCATTTTTATTTTATTTTTTATCAGTAAATACCTTTTCTTCTATTATTTTAGGGACTTGGGAACTGGCCTGGCTGAGCATACTTTTATAGCTTTATTTGAAAAAGAGCCTCCTGCTACTCTTCTCCTGCCATCACATTCTCCCACACTGAACTCCTGCACTCTGCTCAGCTCTGGAACAGGGGTGGCAGAAGAGCCATCTCTCTGTACGTGCAGTGTCAGCTGGATGACGGATGCACGTAGTGAGAGCAGAGGTCAGGAGGCGGGGCCCACAGTTGAGTAAGATTGCTCCGCAGCACTATGTACCGTAATAGGCTCCCCAGGATACAGTGAAGTCACGAATGAGGAAAGCAACCCTAACACCAGCTTTTGCCAAAAAAGAATTTTACTTAAATGTGGCAATAAACACACCCACAAATGCTGGTGCCCTCCGATGGATGCAGGCGGAAAGTGCAGTAATTTACCTACTGGCGGGCACAACTAAACTGCCACACCTTACCTGTTATTACCCTAAAAAAAACAAGAACCACTGTATGGGTGTGTGGTACGGGCTAGCCTGCGGTGCAGCACAACAGCTTACAATCTTACAAAGCTCTACAGTATTCCCCCTCACATAACTGGTCCTATAGCACGAGCCTGAGTATTTCTTCTGAGCAAATGGCCAGCCTGGCTTGAGTTTGTGGGAATTTTATCAGCTCTTCAATGTGAAATGTCCCTTTAAGTTATGGAGTCCTTGCAATGAACAGTAGTAGCACTTGTGGCTTGACACAAACAGAGACCCTAACTAACTAACTACAGGCCTGTCTCAGTCTCTAGGTTTTAACACTGTAATGAGGTTCGTGTACGATCTTACCGACCCGGCTCTGCTTTGTATCCGCTGGTGACTCTGAACAGAACAAATGCCTCTCCAACAAGCATGCGGTACCACAGTGTATGTAGCTTTGCTCCTCAGCTCTCATCAGCTTTCCTGGAAGCAATCCTCGTTCCTCTGGACAGGATCAGGGTCTTGAACATGATCACCTTCACTTACCTGCAGCTCTGGTCACTGAGGGATGCTCTCACACCTGAATGCTGTCAGATTATCTGCTCACACAGTTCCTCAGTCTCAGCTTCCTCTAAAATGGCTGCTTCCTTTTCTTCTCCCGCAATGAAACTCCACCTGTCATGAATATGGAAATATATGCAGCCTGTTAGCAGTGTTTTTGAAACAGCTGCATCTTGTAGCCAAACAGCAGATCATTTAATTTAATCTATACAAACAGTGTTCAGACAATGAGAGCTGTTTCCCCATCTCACATACCACTCCACTAACTCCACTAGAGGTTGTCATCCTCGGCAACCCTCCCCATACAAACTCATCCTGGGCATAACACTGTGGGGGCACACCGCAATTGGACCTCATTGACCTTTGTAGAGTGACAGGCTCAGAAGCACAGGGGACGTCAGGCACATCTAATGGGAGAGGAGCTGCTGACTGCTCAACACTTTCCCTGGGTGGCAAACTTGCCACGAATGGAGCCTCTGCGGGTATAGGGGCAGGGACAACCCACCATTCCTCCTCCTCTAAGGGGATTTCCTCTGTACTCTGAGCAGGAGGAAGCATCTCCTCAACGCACACTGGCTCATCAAAATTACAACTCCTCAACATGTTATTGTGCAAGTTTCGTGAGGGCCCCCCAGGCCCTATTGGCTCTACCTCATAGACCGGGATGGCAGGGTCTACCCTCCTCTTCACCGTATATGGGACTGCCTCCCACCGCCCATCCAACTTCCCAGACGGCCGCTTGGCTTTGACCATCACTCGATCACCCGGGGCATACCCATCCATCTGCACTGGTCTTAGGTTAGGGTGTACCACTTGTCCCAGGCACTCCCCCACAACCTTGTGGATTGCTCTCAGCCGGCAGCGGTACTCTTGCACCCATGCGGTGGTATTTCTCAGTGGTGGCTCCATCAGTTCGGGCATGTGGAGTAGAGATGTCCCGAACTATTCGCCGGTGAACAGTTCCCGGCGAACATCGCTTGTTCGCCGCAGTGGGCGAACATATGCGATGTTCGGTCCGCTCCCTATACGTCATCATTGAGCAAACTTTGACCCTGTACCTCACAGTCAGCAGACACATTCCAGCCAATCAGCATACCCTCCCTCCCAGACCCTCCCACCTCCTATAAAAAAGCAAGGACGGCAGCCCTCTTAGATTCATTCTGAAGCTGCAGTGTTAGTTAGAGCAGGGAGAGTGCTGCTGCTGCTGAATTAATAGGGAAAGCATTAGCTAGGCCAGTGTTCTGTGTCCACTCCAGTCCTCAAAGACTCATCTGCTGTAAGGACAGCGTCCTGACAGCACCCCAAAAAGCACTTTTTAGGGCTGGTACATCAGTCTGCTTTTATTTATTTTTTCTATATATATATATTGCAGTTGCCTGCCCGTGTGTGAGAGGCCACAGGCCCATAGACTGTACTGTGTGCACACCACTCATATAGGGTGGCACAGTACCTTGCAGATAAAAAAAAAGTCATTTAATTTTTCATCTGTAATATAATTGCAGTTGCCTGCCAGTGAGTGTCAGGCCCACTGACTGTACTGTGCCCACTGCCAGTGCCCACCACTCATATCGGGTGGCACAGTACCTTGCAGATTAAAAAAAAAGTCATTTAATTTTTAATCTGTAATATAATTGCAGTTGCCTGCCAGTGAGTGTCAGGCCCACAGACTGTACTGTGCCCACTGCCCACCACTCATATAGGGTGGCACAGTACCTTGCAGATAAAAAAGTCATTACATTTTTCCTCTGTAATATAATTGCAGTTGCCTGCCAGTGAGTGTCAGGCCCACTGACTGTACTGTGCCCACTGCCCACCACTCATATAGGGTGGCACAGTACCTTGAAGATAAAAAAGTCATTACATTTTTTCTCTGTAATATAATTGCAGTTGCCTGCCAATGAGTGTCAGGCCCACTGACTGTACTGTGCCCACTGCCCACCACTCATATAGGGTGGCACAGTACCTTGCAGATAAAAAAGTAATTTAATGACCTTCAATGAGATCAGTGAGGACGAGGAACGGGACATGAGTAGCTCTGCATCCAACCTTGTGCAAATGGGGTCTTTCATGCTGTCATGCCTGTTGAGGGACCCTCGTATAAAAAGGCTGAAGGAGAACGACCTGTACTGGGTAGCCACGCTACTAGACCCCCGGTATAAGCAGAAAGTGGCTGAAATGTTACCAAATTACCGGAAGTCGGAAAGGATTCAGCAGTTCCAAAACAAGTTAAAAAGTATGCTTTACACAGCGTATAAGGGTGATGTCACAGGACAATGGGAATCTAACAGGGGGAGAGGTGAAAGTAATCCTACGCCTACCTCGACCATGCTGGCAAGGACTGGACGCTTTACAGACGTGTTGTTGATGGAGGACATGCTGAGCTTTTTAAGTCCTACGCATCGCCACAGCCCTTCGGGGTCCCCCCTTAGAGAACGACTCGACCGACCGGTAGCAGACTACCTCGCCTTAACTGCAGATATCGACACTCTGAGGAGCGATGAACCCTTTGACTACTGGGTGTGCAGGCTTGACCTGCTGTGGCCTGAGCTATCCCAATTTGCGATAGAACTTCTGGCCTGCCCCGCTTCAAGTGTCCTGTCAGAAAGGACCTTCAGCGCAGCAGGAGGTATAGTCACTGAGAAGAGAAGTTGCCTAGGTCAAAAAAGTCTAGATTACCTAACCTTTATTAAGATGAATGAGGCATGGATCTCGAAGGGACTGACAGTGGGGGATGCATTTGACTAAAAAAGGCCTGATGAGATGCCTTGGGCTAAAAATGGTCCCCACGCTGCTGTATTTAATCTCTGCATGCCGGATGACTTGCGTGACTTCTCCGCCACCAACTAGGGTTCAAGCCGCAATGTTTTAGTACACTTTCTGCCTGCTACAGCAGCGGCTGCAACAATACAAAATTTTTCAGGCATGTGTACATGCCTTATTTTTCTGGCCTCTGGTGCTGCACTGTGGCTGCAAAAACAAAACAAAACAAAAAAGGCACATACATGTGTTACTTCCCCTTCGTGATCGTTACCTTGTTATGGTGAAGGGGCTTGCGTATCACAATTAAACGATCACCTCTATGAGTGTGTTGGCAATGTTGGCACACCCCAGATGATAAGGTCATTGCTTCATTGTGAACAGACCAAAAGCGATCGGCTGGATAATTTTTCATAGAAAAAACATGAATTTTCTATGTGATCATCTAAGGTGATCATTAAAGCCTACTAGGCCAACAATGGGCCCACACTGCAGAATCATTGTTTTCTGGGTCACTTAACTGTCATTGAAACTACCTCAGCACGACCATAGGCTTTGAAAAACCGCCATCGCCTGCAATATCCCGAATGTGCGCACGAGCGCAGTCATCACTACATCAAGATTGACGCATAGAGGAATAAAATTTATGTCATGAGTGTGTCAACTATTGACAACTCTTTGCGGTTGTTTGCGGTGCATTAAACAGGGAGTTTGGTCTGTCAGAGTTTGGTCTGTCACTGTGAAGCGGGCGTAACCCTTATACTACCTGATCGATACAACATCATACCTGATCGTATACACACACTGAATGTTTTAAAGCACGTTATTCCAAACAATTTAGGAATGTTAGGTGATTTATGCACTTTATGGATTAAAACCCGACTCTGCGTCAACAACGTAATTTTCCATGGGAGTTTTGCCATGGATCCCCCTCCGGCATGCCACAGTCCAGGTGTTAGACCCCGTGAAACAACTCTTCCATCACTATTGTGGCCATAAAGAGTCCCTGTGGGTTTTAAAATTCGCCTGCCTATTGAAGTCTATGGCGGTTCGCCCGTTAGTGAACATTTGAGTAAATTTGCGGAAAATGTTATGTTCGCGACATCTCTAATGTGGAGATCTTCAATCTCCCGTCCGGTTCTCCCAAACATGAGCATATGTGGGGAGTATCCGGTGGTACTGTGCACCCTGTTATTAGAGGCCCACATCAGTTCAGATAGGTACTCTGGCTGTCCTCCAGAGTCCGCAGCATCTAAAGTCGTGGCCAAAAGTTTTGAGAATTACATAAATATTGGAAATTGGAAAAGTTGCTGCTTAAGTTTTTATAATAGCAATTTGCATATACTCCAGAATGTTATGAAGAGTGATCAGATGAATTGCATAGTCCCTCTTTGCCATGAAAATTAACTTAATCCCAAAAAAAACTTTCCACTGCATTTCATTGCTGTCATTAAAGGACCTGCTGAGATCATTTCAGTAATCGTCTTGTTAACTCAGGTGAGAATGTTGACGAGCACAAGGCTGGAGATCATTATGTCAGGCTGATTGGGTTAAAATGGCAGTCTTGACCTGTTAAAAGGAGGGTGATGCTTGAAATCATTGTTCTTCCATTGTTAACCATGGTGACCTGCAAAGAAATGCATGCAGCCATCATTGCGTTGCATAAAAATGGCTTCACATGGAAGGCATATTGTGGCTAATAAACAATATAAAAACAATCTTTAATTTTTGGTGTACTTATCGGCGCTGCAGATCCACCAAGCAATGTGAGTATAGGTCGCTTCACAGTTAAAATGTCCACAAGTTTGTTGATCGCGCTGCCTTCTGAGTGCAAAAGTTCCAATCCCAGAGCCTCTTTTTTCTCCAATGCTCAGGTTGTTTCACTTTGTAGCCACACAAACGGTTACCAGAGGCTAGGTGCAGTCATGTACACCTGCACCCTAGCGGGAAGTATTAGTACAAATTGTGAAGTTCCACCAGGTATTTATCGCAATCAGCAGGTTTTATTTTACTTACAAAAAAGTCTAAAATCTTAGTCATAAAAACAAGTCTTTTTCATCACAGATCCACCCGAGCCGGGTTTCGCCAGTCCAGCTTCGTCAGGGGCGATGATGTCTTGCCCCACAGGTGCAGTATTTATTGAGTCACAACCCCTTTTAAGGGCCGCCCACTAATATGCATATTTATATGTTATTTTCTCCTGTTCAGATAATACAATAACTGACAACAGGTTTCAAAGCCTTAGGCCACCTTCACACTTGCGTTCAGAGCGGATCCGTCTGGTGTCTGCATAGACGGATCCGCTCCTATAATGCAGACGATGGGATCCGTTCAGAACGGATCCGTCTGCATTATATTTCTGAAAAAAATTTAAGTGTAAAAGTGAATGAAGCTATTGTGGTGGGCTGTCATTGGCTCAAGGGGAATCATGCGAATCATGGGGGAGATACGGGGTGGTGCAGGAACGTTCGATCCTATACAGTTGGTACAGCTCATTCATTAGAGTACCCTGAAAACATGCCCCCTGGTCCGAATGTATCCTCCGTGGACAGACCGCTTCAGTGGCCAACTCTGATGTCTGGTCTCTGGTGGGTACAGCCACCACATACTTTTTGAAATGATCTGTCATGATTAAACAGTATGAGTGTCCCGAGGTAGAGTCCCCAATCTGTACATAATCGATCATAAGGAGCTGTAGGGGCGCTGAGGTTCGGATGGCCTGGACAGGAACCCCCTGTTCAGTACTCTTACTCAGCCCGCAGGGCCAACACTTAAGATATGCCTCGGCCACCATGTCTGCCAAATCTGGACAGTATACCAGCCGTTGGAGCAACATTTTATTGCTCCCAAAATAGGCACCCCTCTCTTGGGCTTCCCGGGAAGCCTCCGGTCCCAATGACATGGGGATCACAATCTGTTGCCGATACTACCCTGATTAACAGTCAGCTTAACCCACTGCCTCAACAACTTTTGGCCCTCTGGAGTCAGTCGGGCCCGCTCTTCTGGCCAAGGCCAGATCTTGGTCCAGACCCATTATTTCACTTTCCACAGGTCCGGCAGCTATTCTGGACCCTCTCCCAATCAGCCAACATCTTTCCCAGCACCATTGATATCCCGGACGCCACCCCACTTGAATGTGCCACTTCCTGGAACATGGGTAATCGACCAAGGTCAGGAGTTTCATAACCTCTAGCTCCTCAACGGCACTTTGAACCGACAACCCTACAGAGACTTGGGAGAGTGCATCGGTGTTGCCGTTCTCCCTACCTGACCGGAACTTTATGCGGTATTGGTAATAGAAAGGCGAGCCAACCACCTCTGCTCAAGCGCACCGAGCTTGGCATTCTCCAGATGTGCTAACTGGTTGTTGTGCATCATCACGGTCACCTCTGCACCTGTCAGGTACTCTGCGAACCTTTCGGTCATGGCCCACACCAGTGCCAGTAGTTCCAATTTAAAGGAGCTATAGTTGTCAGGGTTGCGTTCGGACTCCCTCAGAGACTGGCTGCAATACGCAATGACTCTCTCACGTCCATCCTGGATTTGGGATAACACGCCCCCAGACCATGTAAACTTCCGTCAGTGTACAGCAGGAATGGGGTGTCGAACGGCGCATAAGCCAGAATCGGGGCACTGGTCAGTGCCTCCTTCACTGCTTCAAAGGCCTCTTGTTGCCGGGGTACCCACACGATGGGACGATTCTTGATAACTCGGTTAACTGGCCCACCAAATGAGCACATTTGGGTTTAAACCTCCTGTAGTAGCCGGCCAGTCCCACGACCGCCCGCACCTCTCATAGTGTACTCGACTTGGGCCACTTCTGGACGGCCTCCACCTTGCTGGGAGCCAGCTTTACCCCCTCCTGGGTGACCAAATGTCCCAAATACTCTATCTGCTGTTGAAACAGTTGGCACTTCTTGAGTTTGATCTTGAGCCCATGGTCTCGCAGCTGTCCTATGAACTGTCGCAGCTTCTGGACGTGATCCTTAAAGTAGGCCCCGACACTACTATGTCGTCCAGGTATATCAATAACGACTCGAGGTTGAGATCCTTCAGACAGTGCTCCATCAACCGCTGGAATGTTCCCTGGGTATTGGAAAGGCCGAATGGCATCCGGTTGAACTCGTAGAGTCCCATAGGTAGCATGAAGGCTGTCTTCACTTTGTCCTTCTTGGCCATCGGTCCCTGCCAATACCCACTGGCCAGGTCAAGAGTCGAGAAGAACTTTGCATGACTCAAAGCGGACAACAACTCCTCAATCAGCGAAAGGGGGTAGGCATCCCGGACGGTCTGGGCATTCAGCTTCCGATAATCCACTCAGAACCGGAGACTCCCATCTTTCTTCCGCACCAAGACTACTGGAGCAGCCGAAGGACTTTGACTCTCCTGGATCACCTGGTTTTCCGACATGCTGACCTCCATATCCATCACCTCCTGGTACATTTTAGGCAGGATTTGCCAGTAACGTACTCTGATCGGTGCAGCATTGCCGGTGGGGATTTCGTGCTCAATGGCACAAGCACACCCAAAGTCCTCATCATGTCTCGAGAATGCCTCCTGAAATTCCTAAAGGGTGTCTTCCAGCAACTTCTGTTGTCCTGGATTCAGGGTCTTGCAGTCCATCCCCATCCGGGCCATGATCACCTGACCATTCCACTCCGCTGTTGGGGTCTCCCTTTGATGGACCTTAATAGCATAGGTCCAGGCTGATCTCCTATCTGGCTGTAGTGTGCAGCCCCTTCATATGTCCCTTTGGACATATAAACTTTGGCCAGCAAGGGATTCACAGGAACGGTTAACTAGCAGTATTCAACATTGAGGCAGCGTACAGGCACACATCTATCCTTCACAATAGCGAGGGCTCAGGCTACCAGTGGGCGAGTCTCCAGTTTCCTCTTTGTAACAGGGCTCGATCAGGACCTTCAGTCCATTTAGCTGTTGTCAAGTCCCCACTGGCAGCATCAATATTTTGTTCTTGTCGAGGTGGGCTCTTCACCGGGGTCCTCCGCGGCGCCTTCACGTGTCCAATAGGCAGACCGGACATGTTGCTCTTTTGCAGACTACAGCTCCTTACCATCTGCTGCAGAACCTTCTGGGTTGGCGGTGTGTGGTGGCCGGTTGCCAATACTTCGGCCCTTCTTTGGCATAGAGTTGATGGTCTAGGTCTCTCAGCACATTCATACCTAGTGTCACATCCATTCCTCTCCGGGACAAATGGTCCACCAGCATGATCCCCTTCTTGCTGATGTCTTGAGCAAACAGTCGGACCCACATCCAGACTATCCCTCGGACGTCCATCTCTCTGTTATTGGCAGCTCCCGTCTTCCGGCTCCATCATATGTCCAAAGTGTCTTTCGAAGAACTCCAGAGGCGTAAGGGTGCAATCCGACCCTTTATCAACTAGGCAGCATACCTTCTGGCCTTCCAACTCAGCTTCCATAACGGGGCTGCTTGCATACAGGTTGTGTTCCTCATGCTTAGGGCTTAGCTTCTGGTATACCACCCCAAGACGCCCAGCTATTGCGGCGGTCGGAAGTTTAACGTTGGCTCGGACTTCATCTGCTCTGGGCACTCTCTGGCCATATGGCCATACTGTCAACCAGCCCAACAGAGGGGCCCTCTTTTGACATGCCCCCACACATGAGTTATCATGGGTGGAGTGGCACGGGTTGCTGGGGTCACTTGCAGAGATTCTGCCTTCATCTGGGACACTTCCAGCCAAAGTTCTCTCAATTATGTCCACAGGGCCAGGACCACATCCTTTAAGGACTCTGAGTCTTCAGACCCCAACCGGTCCCCTGTAGCATGGGTGCTAATCACTACTCTCGCCACCTCAGGCATGTGCTCTTCCTCTCTCTCCATGGTGGCTAGGTAGACGCTATAGAATGTCATGTCGGCCATCATCCGGGTCATCTCTTGCAATTAGTCTTGTAAGAACTTGTTGGAGAGCTCCACTATGAACTGGTCTCGTAGTAGCCAGTCCACCTCCCGGAAGGCTCCCATGGCCTCTGGATCTCGCCGCTGTAGTTAATTTACGGTCTCCTGTAGGGCATTGGAGTACTGCATCAGGGTCTCTCCCTCTCGCTGTGGTCAGTTAAAGAAGTGGCTCGGCAACTGCACTACTTTATCACGCCCCCCCGGGCTCTCTCCAGCAGTGAGAATATTTTCTCTAAGGCCTCAGATTCAGGCCTTACCATCACTGTCCGTCTGATGTCACCCTCTAGATTCCCTAATGCAACCTCTGCCAACAGCTCGGGGGTCAGGTTACACATTCTAACCGCACTTCGCAACCTTTCAGTCCAGTCATGCACCGTTATGTTTTTACCATCAAATTTTGGAACATAATGCAACAGCATCCCCACAGGGATGTACCCTACTGGTGAAGGCATGGCGGCGGCAAGCTGTATCAGAGGTGTTGGGGTAAGTTGGCCTTCCACTGGCGCACCCTGAACTGGGTCCTGGACTGGTGCCATTGGCGCCGGGGGAAGGTCTCCCGCCGTGTTCCCACCAATAACAGTCGCTGTATCCTGCCGACTACGCCAATATGTAAGCCATGTACCGGGGTGGGATCCCCAGGATACAGTAAAGTCACAAACGAGGAAAGCAACCCCAACACCAGCTTTTGCCTAAACAGAATTTTACTTAAATGTGGCAATAAACACACCTACAAATTCTGGGAACATACAATAAATTTACATACACCCAGCCCAAAGGCTGAGACCCTTGTGCTGCACAGCACGGCGCCCTCCAATGGATGCAGGAGGAAAGTGCAGTAATTTACCTACTGGCGGGCACAACTAAACTGCCACACCTTACCTGTTCTAACCCTAAAAAAACAAGAACCACTGTATGGGTATGTGGTATGGGCTAGCCTGCGGTGCAGCACAACAGCTTACAATCTTACAAAGCTCTACAGTATTCCCCCTCCCATAACTGGTCCTATAGCACGTGCCTGAGTATTCCTTCTGAGCAAAACGCCAGCCTGGCTTGAGTTTGTGGGAATTTTATCAGCTCTCCAATGTAAAATGTCACTTTAAGTTATGGAGTCCTTGCAATGAACAGTAGTATTACTTGTGGCATGCAAGAGAAAAAAAGTAGAGAGATGACATCGCCTCGTGTGTGGTGTTGCTTGAAAATATTATCGTATACAAATAAATAGTTTGCTTACCAGAGTCTGTTGTGAGGTAGTCACAACAGCTATACAGGCTCCTGCTGGTGTATATCCCGACCAGCACACGGGGACTTGGCTGCAGCCTGGGTTCATGACTGCGCCCAAAAATACGGGTGCTAGAGCTGAAGTGGAATGTAGGTAAAAAGAAACCAGATGAACCTCTTCTGTGAGCGCCACCAAGGATACCATCAAAGTTGAGCGTATAGTTCCAAAATCTTTATTGTCTACGCGTTTCAGGGGTGAATAATCCTCTTTATTAGGACAGTGATACACATATAACAGACGACATATACATATATATATATATATATATATATATATATATACAGTACAGACCAAAAGTTTGGACACACCTTCTCATTCAAAGAGTTTTCTTTATTTTCATGACTATGAAAATTGTAGATTCACACTGAAGGCATCACAACTATGAATTAACACATGTGGAATTATATACATAACAAAAAAGTGTAAAACAACTGAAAATATGTCATATTCTAGGTTCTTCAAAGTAGCCACCTTTTGCTTTGATTACTGCTTTGCACACTCTTGGCATTCTCTTGATGAGCTTCAAGAGGTAGTCACCTGAAATGGTTTTCACTTCACAGGTGTGCCCTGTCAGGTTTATTAAGTGGTATTTCTTGCCTTATAAATGGGTTTGGGACCATCAGTTGCGTTGTGGAGAAGTCAGGTGGATACACAGCTGATAGTCCTACTGAATAGACTGTTAGAATTTGTATTATGGCAAGAAAAAAGCAGCTAAGTAAAGAAAAACGAGTGGCCATCATTACTTTAAGAAATGAAGGTCAGTCGGTCCGAAAAATTGGGAAAACTTTGAAAGTGTCCCCAAGTGCAGTCACAAAAACCATCAGGCGCTACAAAGAAACTGGCTCACATGCAGACCGCCGCAGGAAAGGAAGACCAAGAGTCACCTCTTTCTTTATTTTCATGACTATGAAGGCATCAAAACTATGAATTAACACATGTGGAATTATATTATTTTCATGACTATGAAGGCATCAAAACTATGAATTAACACATGTGGAATTATATACATAACAAACAAGTGTGAAACAACTGAAAATATGTCATATTCTAGGTTCTTCAAAGTAGCCACCTTTTGCTTTGATTACTGCTTTGCACACTCTTGGCATTCTCTTGATGAGCTTCAAGAGGTAGTCACCTGAAATGGTCTTCCAACAGTCTTGAAGGAGTTCCCAGAGATGCTTAGCACTTGTTGGCCCTTTTGCCTTCACTCTGCGGTCCAGCTCACCCCAAACCATCTCGATTGGGTTCAGGTCTGGTGACTGTGGAGGCCAGGTCATCTGGCGCAGCACCCCATCACTCTCCTTCATGGTCAAATAGCCCTTATTTTCAAAGTTTTCCCAATTTTTCAGCTGACTGACTGACCTTCATTTCTTAAAGTAATGATGGCCACCTGTTTTTCTTTACTTAGCTGCTTTTTTCTTGCCATAATACAAATTCTAACAGTCTATTCAGTAGGACTATCAGCTGTGTATCCACCTGACTTCTCCTCAACACAACTGATAGTCCCAACCCCATTTATAAGGCAAGAAATCCCACTTATTAAACCTGACAGGGCACACCTGTGTAGTGAAAACCATTTCAGGTGACTACCTCTTGAAGCTCATCAAGAGAATGCCAAGAGTGTGCAAAGCAGTAATCAAAGCAAAAGGTGGCTACTTTGAAGAACCTAGAATATGACATATTTTCAGTTGTTTCACACTTGTTTGTTATGTATATAATTCCACATGTGTTAATTCATAGTTTTGATGCCTTCAGTGTGAATCTACATTTTTCATAGTCATGAAAATAAAGAAAACTCTTTGAATGAGAAAGTGTGTCCAAACTTTTGGTCTGTACTGTGTATATATATATATATATAATATATATATATATATATATATATATATATATATATAGTGTTTGTGGCTGTTTTTTGGCGCCAACATGTGGGGGGGTGTCTGCAGGAGGGGCACCCCGGAAGTGACAGAGCTAGTCGGGATGCTCATGATGCAGATCGCACCACTCTCTGTTTACTCATGGAAATGTACAGTGCGTCGAAGAACTCGGCGAGTCGGGTGGTGTGGTTCAGGCTCGGCCTCTCCTTAGGAACAGCGTGATAGGTCGCGCTTCCTTCACGGGTGCTGGAGTGGCCATGCCCCTGTCTTGTGTTTCGGTCTCAGCGTGCGCTCGCTGAGCTGACCGGGACAATCTACGATCCAGCACCAGGAGCGGGTAATACAGGTTACAGAGGCGTAGTTCGTGCCTCATGTTCTGCTGTAGAATCTAGGGTGGCTATATATGGTTATTTATATATACAGTATGCCTTAAATCTAGGGCTAAATATATATATATATATGTATACATATACAGTATCCCTTAGATCTAGGGCTAAAAAACACCATCTTAGAAATTATAAGCATTATGAACATTATTACATATGTATACATACTGGCAAATATATGCTGGAATGTAGCAATTGGTACCGTCAGCACTACTGTGGCTTCTAAGGTGCCTAATATGATTGTTTAGGTAACACTTGTGGCCTGACACTAAGACCCTAACTAACTAACTACAGGCCTGGTCTCAGTCTCTAGGCGCCAACACTGTAATGAGGTGCAGGCACGATCTTACCGACCCGGCTCTGCTTTACATCCGCTGGTGACTCTGAACAGAACAAATGCCTTTCCAACTTTCCTGGAAGCAATCCTCGTTCCTCTGTACCGGATCAGGGTCTTGAACACGATCAGTTTCACTTACCTGCATCTATGGTCACTGAGGGATTCTCTCACACCTGGATGCCGTTGGATTCTCTGCTCACACAGTTCCTCAGTCTGAGCTTCCTCTAAGGCCCCATTCACATTTCCGCAATTTCGTTCCGCATTTTGCGGAACGGAATTGCGGACCCATTCATTTTTATGGGGCCGCACAATGTGCTGCCCGGATACGGAATTGCGGACCCGCACTTCCGGGTCCGCAATTCCATTCCCCCCAAAAATAGAACATGTCCTATTCTTGTCCGCAATTGCGGACAAGAATAGGCAGATTCTATTAGTGTCGGTGATGTGCTGTCCGCAAAATGCGGAACGTACATTGCCGGTGTCCGTGTTTTGCGAGTCCGTGGATCCGCAAAACACGCGACGGACGTGTGAATGGAGCCTAAGATGTCTGCTTCCTTTACTTCTCCAGGCGCTGAAACTCCACCTCTCATGAATATGGAAATATATGCAGCCTGTTAGCTGTGTTTTGGAAACAGCTGCATCTTGTGGCCAAACAGCAGAATGTCAGTCCAGATCATTTAATTTAATGTATACAAAGAGTGTTCAGACAATGAGAGCTGTTTTCCCATCTCACAGTGCCAGCTATACAAGGCAAGCAGCTGGATGACAGGCATGATCATCTGGCTGCTTGCTACATACACACTGTGCCTGTGGTAAATGCTGCACTGTTCATTACAACAGCGCTTGTCAGCAGGCAGCTGGGGTTGCCACTGACTAGTATAGGCAGACAGGCAAGGGGCCCAACGAGAATTTCACAGTCTCCACGGTGGTCCAGTCTGAGCCTGTTATCATATATCTCCTACATATACTATATATATATATATATATATATATATATATAGTACAGACCAAAAGTTTGGACACACCTTCTCATTCAAAGAGTTTTCTTTATTTTCATGACTATGGAAATTGTAGATTCACACTGAAGGCATCAAAACTATGAATTAACACATGTGGAATTATATACATAACAAAAAAGTGTAAAACAACTGAAAATATGTCTAGGTTCTTCAAAGTAGCCATCTTTTGCTTTGATTACTGCTTTGCACGCTCTTGGCATTCTCTTGATGAGCTTCAAGAGGTAGTCACCTGAAATGGTTTTCACTTCACAGGTGTGCCCTGTCAGGTTTAATAAGTGGGATTTCTTGCCTTATAAATGGGGTTGGGACCATCAGTTGCATTGTGGAGAAGTCAGGTGGATACACAGCTGATAGTCCTACTGAATAGACTGTTAGAATTTGTATTATGGCAAGAAAAAAGCAGCTAAGTAAAGACAAACGAGTGACCATCATTACTTTAAGAAATGAAGGTCAGTCAGTCCGAAAAATTGGAAAAACTTTGAAAGTGTCCCCAAGTGCAGTCACAAAAACCATCAAGCGCTACAAAGAAACTGGCTCACATAAGGACCGCCGCAGGAAAGGAAGACCAAGAGTCACCTCTGCTGCGGAGGATAAGTTCATCCGAGTCACCAGCCTCAGAAATCGCAGGTTAACAGCAGCTCAGATTAGAGACCAGGTCAATGCCACACAGAGTTCTAGCAGCAGACACATCTCTAGAACAACTGTTAAGAGGAGACTGTGTGAATCAGGCCTTCATGGTAGAATATCTGCTAGGAAACCGCTGCTAAGGACAGGCAACAAGCAGAAGAGACTTGTTTGGGCTAAAAAACACAAGGAATGGACATTAGACAAGTGGAAATCTGTGCTTTGGTCTGATGAGTCCAAATTTGAGATCTTTGGTTCCAACCACCGTGTCTTTGTGCAATGCAGAAAAGGTGAACGGATGGACTCTACATGCCTGGTTCCCACCTTGAAGCATGGAGGAGGAGGTGTGATGGTGTGGGGGTGCTTTGCTGGTGACACTGTTGGGGATTTATTCAAAATTGAAGGCATACTGAACCAGCATAGCTACCACAGCATCTTGCAGCGGCATGCTATTCCATCCGGTTTGCGTTTAGTTGGACCATCATTTATTTTTCAACAGGACAATGACCCCAAACACACCTCCAGGCTGTGTAAGGGCTATTTGACCATGAAGGAGAGTGATGGGGTGCTGTGCCAGATGACCTTGCCTCCACAGTCACAGACCTGAACCCAATCGAGATGGTTTGGGGTGAGCTGGACCGCAGAGTGAAGGCAAAAGGGCCAACAAGTGCTAAGCATCTCTGGGAACTCCTTCAAGACTGTTGGAAGACCATTTCAGGTGACTACCTCTTGAAGCTCATCAAGAGAATGCTAAGAGTGTACAAAGCAGTAATCAAAGCAAAAGGTGGCTACTTTGAAGAACCTAGAATATGACATATTTTCAGTTGTTTCACAGTTTTTTGTTATGTATATAATTCCACATGTGTTAATTCATAGTTTTGATGCCTTCAGTGTGAATCTACAATTTTCATAGTCATAAAAATAAAGAAAACTCTTTAAATGAGAAGGTGTGTCCAAACTTTTGGTCTGTACTGTATATATATTTATTATTATTATTATTTATTATTAAAGCGCGGTTCATTCCATAGCGCTGTACATATGAGAAGAGGTATACATACATAACACAGACAATTGCACTAATCATAAACAAGACTGGTTACAAACTAGTACAGAAGGAGAGAGGACCCTGCCTGTGAGGGCTTCTAATCTACATGGTATATGTAGCAAGGCCGAGTATTGGCCTGCATTTGTGGGAGGGGCGCCCTGGCCTTTATCAACGGCTTCCCCCCGGCATCAGGGCACGGACAGCGGCAGCAGTGTTCATGTCCTGCTTCAAGCACTCCGATTCTTCAGCCGGCAGATCGACGTCAGCGGAAGCCTCCAGCGGTCTTCCAGTCAGCTGACTCCCCGTCGCAGCAGCAGCAGCAGCGGCCGGCTGTGCGGCTCCAGTCCCAGGTAAGGGAGGCTGTCACTTCACAGCAGCGTTTCTCCAGTCCGGTCGGTGGGGTTGTCCCTTCAAGGTGAGGAAGGGACATCCCCACACCGGAACGGCAGTCCGGCAGCACATCCGCTCCCACGTGACTTGCACGCAGGTAGCAGGAGTCAGCGAGACTCCGTCCGGCTAATTTGGCAGCATATTTCTCAGCATGGGGTAGGTTAGGGGTGTTTTCAGGGGATAACAGGGGATGCAGCGGTTGCTCAGCTGTGGCATGGTAAGCTGGCCTATTGGAGTGTCTGCAGCTATTATACTATTCATGGGGTTGAATAGGTTGGGAGCCATGTGAAGGGGGAGGAAAGGTCTGGCACGGGCCGCCGTGCTGATGCTGATAGTTAGGTGGGGAGGGGGGGGGGGGTTGTGATGCCTCTGAGTAGTTTTTCTGCAAGGTGTGTTTTTATGATAGGCCTCGGTTGATTTCACCTTCAACACATCAGGGCAGATAGCTGTGTCTCATATTGATAGAGTGTCAGCATTTATCATCCGCCGTTTGTCATGGGCCCCTTTGCCAGTTCTCTCACATCAGTCACTTCACCGTATCATGCTCATCATCCCAGTTGTTTTCCGTTACGTGGGTGGCGGAGGAGCCCATGCTCAAAGGTGCAAACTAGTATGAACTAAAGTCAACAGCAGAGGCTATCTCTGTGTCAGGTAAAAAAAATCTCCTGATTCCCTCAGGTGCTCTGGTTCCACTTCGATTGTAACCGGTTTTCATCTTACTCACCTCGTGTCCTGTTCATTTGTGGTAAGGTCCACCAGACAGACTTTGCACGTTTTCCGCTTCCTCTCATACTAGAGCTGGTTGGTTCCACCGGAATCGGTGTCTTTTTCTTTGCATGATGATTTCTGCAGTGACGGTGGTGGTGTCTGTGTTTCACGGGGTTAGTCAGCAGCTCTCTAGATTGTGTTAGTGACGTTCCATAAATTTTGCTTGTTTTAACAGTCTGATCATGTCACATGTCTCGGATGTCGTGGATCCGTCTGGGGAAGATTTTGGTTCAAGGGCTTCTGATTCTGGGAGTATTCCTTCGCTGCTCAATTGGACTGTGCCTAAACTCATGTCAGAGTTAACAAAGAGAGGCTTTCTCTTCTCAGCTGCAGCCCGCAAGGCCGAGTTATATCGGTTACTGGTGTCCACCCCCGCAGAACCAAGTCACCAAGAAGTTTCTATGTCCACGGTTCAGACCTCCTTGACGCAGCTGCATGTCATGCTCAATAGTCTCACGTCCTCCATGTCTAGCGTCCAATCTAGGTTGGAGTCAGTAGAATCAAGGGTCTCTGGCTTGGCTTCACCTACCGCACTGTTACCGGTTGTGACTACCCTAGGGGATAGTACTGCAGGTAACTTTGTTTCAGTGCCCAATGTCACACCGGCCCATTTTATCCCGGCCAACATTAAAAAGGACATTCTCGATGGGAGGGATGTGAACTTAGCTTCCCTGCTAATCGCCACTCGGGACCTGTTGGACAATAGGGTCATCGCTTGCGGCGATGTCTCTGTCGTCCTGAAGGGTCGCGACCTCAGGCTTAGTAGGAAACTAACCATTCCAGAATTTGTACTTGCTTTTAGTTTGTACCGAGACATCATTTGTTCTGTTCGACCGGATAGGAGGGAAGAATTGGACCTTTACTTGTTCAGGGTCACGGAGCTGGGATACAAATATAGTGGCTTCGGCTTCTACGATTATCATTGCTCCTTTTCCGCGAAGGCTGCAGCGGCCCTCAGCCAATTCCAGTTCACCACTAACTGGTCCAACATCGACACAGAGATCTTTTGCAGGCATTTTGCTGGACTGAAAGCTCCAGCATGTTCTTCTTGCCAGTCTATATACCACACTAGCGAATGGTGTCACAATGCAGATAGTACACCAAGGTCCAATCCTTCTGCTCCTATCCCAGGTCCATCGGTTGGTGCTCAGCAGCAGGCAACTGTGGGCAAACTTGGCCGTCCCATCAAGTACCTGGGCAGGTCACAAATATGCAATTACAATTTCTCAGCATGCAATTATAGTCAATGCCGTCTGTTGCACATTTGTGTTAACTGTTTCCGGGCTCACCCGAAGGTTACTTGCTCATTAAAATCAGACAAACATTGCTTGAGCGTTGTGAATGTGGATCTCCTGAAGTTCTATCTGCAGGGGCATGGGGATACCTCCTTTTGTGATTTTCTAGTGTCCGGGTTAACCACGGGTTTCCACACAGGCCTAGTGGCATTACCTGAAGATACTCAAAAGTGTAGAAACTTGCAATCCGCTTTACTGAACCCTGGGTCCATAGATAGGCTCTTACAGTTGGAATTAGTGAAGGGGTACATCATCGGGCCCTTTACAACATCCCCTTTCGAGTGGTGGAGGGTCAGCCCCATAGGGGTCGTGACAGGCAAGTTCAACAACAAAGAGAGATGATATTCGATTTATCGGCTCCTCATGGCACACACGCGCCTAGTCTTAATTCTCTCATACCAGCAGAGGAGGTCAGTATGGTGTACGCATCCATTGATCAGGCTATCGCACTGATCTTAGCAACAGGTCCCGGGGCCATTTTATCTAAGGCAGACATATCAGATGCGTTTAAGTTAATCCCGATCAGGCCAGAGCTTTGGCAATGGCATGGGATCAAGTGGAATTCGTATTATTATTTTGCCACAAAATTGACTTTTGGGTCCCGTAGCAGCCGTTGGATTTTCGATCAACTGGCAAAAGCCCTACATTGGATCCTCGAAAATAAGTTTGAGTGCGAACATGTGATACATTACCTGGACGACTTCCTGCTGATTGAGTCTCCTTAGGGCCCGCGAGGCAATCTCCAAAGTCTCCTAGCATGCTTCGCGCAATTAGGGATTCCCGTTTCCCCAAAAAAGGTTGATGGTCCTGCCACTGTCATCACTTTTTTGGGCATTGTCTTGGATACAGGGAGCATGTCCGCCAGGCTACCTGTAGACAAGTTGGTCAGGGTCCGGGATATCATTCACACATTCACTGTGGACAAGGTCACTACGAAGGCGCATCTTCAATCATTATTGGGCATGCTTAATTTTGCCATGCGCGTTATCCCTCAGGGTAGGTCTTTTGTAGCAAGGTTACTACCTCTCCTGTCAGAGGCCCCCTGTCAGGACAGTCCGGTGTTCCCTAGATAATCAGGCGCTTGCAGATTTAGTGATGTGGGACCATTTTTTAAGTCACTGGAATGGCGTGTCCATGTTTATTCCAGCAGTCTCAGATAACTCTCCCATCTTATTCTCCAGCGGAGCGGTAAACACAGGTTACGCTGCAATATTTTGCCCCCATTGGCTAAATGGGACCTGGCCAAGGGAGTTGCTCGAGGCCACGGGAGTTTGTCAATCAGCAGAGGCGGGGCACCTGTATCCCATGGTGGAGCAGCTTACATTTGGGGTAGCCTTTGGACAGGCTGTACCGTGGTCTTTACTTCCGGCAGTTCCTCCGTCGTCACCCTCCTTGAGAGTGGCAAAACTAAGTCACAACCGGCCTTCCTTAGGCGCCTGGTGCAGTTATCCCTCCAGCACCATTTCCTGGTCCACGGCTCCCTCATACATGATGCTCAGCTGGTAGCCGTTGACGCCCTAGCTAAGCATGATTACTCTCTGTTTTCCCAGGTCTGTCCCGAAGCCGACTCATCAAGGACCCCGTCTCCTCATCCCGCCTCGCTAATTCTCCACTAAACAAGTACCTAGTCGTGGCCCATGGGCTGTTTTCCAGGTCTCTTTCGGCCAATACCACCACAGCGTACAACACCGGCTGGCGGCTGTACTGTACATTCCTACAGGAACACGCACCAGGCGCTTTCGGTCACATCGACCGCATACTATCCTTTATCGGATACTGTCATGTGCACAGGCACCTATCGTATGGCACCGTGAGAACTTACCTATCAGGGGTGCAACATCATTTATCCCTTTCCCATCCAAATTTAACATAGTTGTTTTCCAGTCATGTGGTCAAGGCCAAGCTGAAAGGTCTACAAAATAGTACCCCCGGTGTTAACTCCCGTAGACAGCCCATTTCTGGCCAGATATTCAGGGACATGTCCGATTTGATAGATTTAAGGCCCTTCGGGGCCCTTCAAAGCCTGGTAATCAAAGCGGCCATCTATTTGGCCTTTTACGGTTTCATGAGGCCAGTCGAGTTCTCCTCGTCATCACCCTGTAGGCCATTCCTAGCTCGTTGGCAGTTTGCCCCTAGCTCAGAGGGATTCATCCTCTCTCTACCCGTGACCAAGACTTCCCAGTCAGGCCCCCCTACCCACATTAAATTCTTCCGCACGGCGCACAAATGGTGTCCAGTCCACGTACTACAGCAGTTGTCTGGGGCTTTGGACGCTCTCGGCCCTAAAACTCCCCTGTTGCCCTTCGGAACAGTAGCATTGTCCACCTCCCAGTTCGTCTCACATGTACGTGTCCTGGCAGGTAATTTAGGCTTGGACCCACTCACCGTGTCTGGTCATTCCTTTAGGATTTGGGCGGCATCTGCCGCATCCAAGAATCAAGTACCGGCTCACATTATTCGCAAATTAGGCCGGTGGCGCTCCTCCTGTTTCAATCGATATGTTCCCAACCCCACGGGGGAGATTTCATGTGCCTTTCAAACATTGGTGTTGTAATGTTCAATAAAGTGTTTTGTATTTCTTGCTGGGTTTTTGGCCTCTTTCAGGTATACTCCCGACGGTAACGGTTATGGCACAACTCAGACCGTTGTCATCTTTCATGACTTAGGTAGGTTAGGCTCTGTCACATATAGCCCCGATCACAAATATATATATATTTGTGGTCGTGGCTCATCAGGAAACCGTGAATCCTACGGGTAACTACTTGACCTGTCTAACTAATAGGACTAAGCGGCTTGAGTTTTGCCATAACCGCTGCGTCTTAGGGGGACCTGAATAAGAGGGGAATTTATTACATACAATTCTTACATCACAAAGTTCTGAAATGCAAGCAACATTTCCTGCTTAGGTTGGGAAATGTATCTATTAAAGCAGGAGGATCGCCAGCGGCCTAATTTGCAAATAATATGAGCCGGGACCTTGTTTCTGGATGCAGCGGATGCAGTGCCAATCCGGAATGAGTGACCGGACACGGTGGCAGGATTCAACCCTAGATTTAAAACTAAACACGGACATGCTCAATGAATTGTGAGGTGGTTAATGGCCGCGTGGGAAACGGCAACAGCGGCCCCTGAGGATCAAGACTTGCTAGGGTGGTTAGTAAGTGTTGCAGGACCATGATGGGACACCAGGCATGTGCCATCAGGAAAAAGGTCACCTCTGTAGGGGGACCTGTCTGGGATGTCTTGGTGACCGGTAGGGATAAAACCAGACCATTGGGACTACGGATCAGCTGATTGATTCTGATAAACCTGCTGTTGGAGTTCTTGCAGGTGAACTCTCCTGGTCTTAGGAAGCGGTAGAAGGCGATGTAGACAGCTGCTTTAACACCAAACTGGGGAGAAGTCCGAATGGAGCTCTGGCAAGCATGTCCGATAGGTCTCGGAATAATTTGCCGGAAATGCCGGTACGGCGCGACTGTTCAGCAGTACCGGATTTCTCAAAGCAGCCTTGATGACTAAGCGAGGTGAAATGCTGGACCTCTGCGAGGTAGGACCGGACGGTATTGTGTGATAGTTTATACTCCGAATGGCAGTAGCCAATGAAGGCCAGGACATAGTTGATGAAATTGGTATCTAGCTGGGGATACTTCTCTTAACTTGCAAAACAAGCTCCAGCCCGTGGAGTAGCTTCTGGAGGTATTGGCCGATAGGGATCTGGCAACTAGTCGATGCACGGTGAGCAGATGGCTGGTTAATCCAAAAACAGGGTTGAAAATGGTGGGACTGCGGTCCCTGTGGCGCGTGCTTCTGGCATTACCTGGGAAAAGAGGGAAAAATTAGCCCGAGACAAGGCGTCGGCCACCACATTCTGGGTACTACGAATATGCGAACAGCAATAACGGAAATTGTAAGCGTCTAGCGAGAGAAATGAAATGTGGGGACTTGGACCTACCCTTCAATAAAATGTCTACTCTGGCAGTGTTATCGGAAATGAAGACAACAGTGGAATGGGACCATAAGTGACCCCAGGCATGAGCAACTGCTACAATAGGGTAAAGTTCGAAGAGAACTGACGTCTGCATGAACCCAGGAATCTTTCTGACTTCATCGGGCCAAGACCCGGCCAACCAGTGGGTGCCAAAAAATAGCGGTAAACCCTGTAGTGGCTTATGCATCCGAAAAGACCATAGTGGAAGTATTACTGGGGCCGGAATAAAGAAGGAGACTCCATTCCAATGATCTCACATGACTAAGTCTGCCATGGCTTGCGCATCTAATTGAACTGGACTGTCTTGGTTGGCTGCATCGGGGAGGAGGGCTAGTAACCGAGATATGAATGACCTGCCTTGAGGAATGATTCACATGGCAAAGTTCAGCATGCCCAAGAGTGACTGCAGATCCGCCTTGGTTGTGACTCTGTGTGAACCTGTGAATGAGGTCTCTAATCCTGACTAATTTCTCTTCTGGTAACCTAGCTACCATGTTGTCGGAGTCCAACACAATCCCTAAAAAGGTGATGACAGTGGAAGGGCCTTCGATTTTCTTAGGTGACACGGGAACCCCAAGCTTGTAAAAGACTGCCAACAAGGTGTCAAGAGCCTGCGGAGGTCTGTTGGGGGGTTTGATCAATAAGAAGTCGTTGAGGTAATGAATGACGTGATCACAGAGGAATTTGGTTTCTAAGATCCAGTGAACTGGTCAAAAAGCCAGGGGCTACTCTTGGAACCAAAAGTGAGCTTGGTGGCGAAATAGTAACGGTCCTTCCACTTGATGCCATGCCATTGCCATAGCGAAGGCATGATAGGGAGGATTTTGAAAGCATTGGATATTTCAGCTTTAGACAAGTAGGTGCGGGCCCAGACTGCATTATGGTGGGTATAGCGTGGTCAATGGTTGAGTATTTCATGCCCACTTCTTTGGAAGGGATAAGGTTGTTGAGGCTGGGAATATGGTAACCGCGAGGGGCAGAGAGATCATAAATTAATCTTTCTTTGTTGCTGAACTTGCCCGTCACTACCCGTACTGGACTGTCCCTCCAGCGATCGAACGGTGAGGTCACGAAAGGCCCTATAATAAAACCTTTTTCCGAGCCCGGTTTGAATCAATGTGTCTATGGCGTTGGGTGCTTTATTGGCCGACTGTAGGTTGCTGCATTCGTATGTCATCTCAGGAAGTGTGATCCAACCTGTATGGAAGCCCTTCTTGAACCCCGAGATGAGAAAATTAACGAACTCAGGGTCGTGATGATCCTGCAGACAGTGCTGTAAATAATCACTGTCCACTACGCTCAGGTAGGATTTATCCGGTTTTAATATACATACCACCTTGGGGTGAGCCCGGAAACAATTGGTGCACACGTGGAGAAGGCGACATTGTAATGACCGGCGTCACGCACAGGGAGGGAAAAGGTGGTGACCCCTGACTCACCTTGCGGCTGGCACCTGACTGCCCTGACGTCCCTAGACGGGTTCCTCACCCGTGTGGTGATCACGTGCCTAAACCCTGGATTTCCCTAAAATGAGCCCTAGATAGTGAACGGGCCGGTGGGATCGCTAGTCCGCACCACTGACACTAAGAGGAAAAACACCAGGGAGAGGACAGACAATACAGACAAACACATAAACCCAGGTGGGCGACCACAGCAGACCACAAAGGTCCAACAGGGATCCGGAGGGAAACGTTCTGGACCAACAACCAGAGAACGCAGCAACACAGCTCCAGTGGGTCAGTATAGAAGTCCAGGCAGGAAGCTCTATATCTGGCAACCAGAGAAGTGTGAGAGGGGAATATAAGGAGGTTGGGAGTGCTGGACAAGGAACAGCTGAGGAGAAGGAGCTACGGATCCCTGAGTGAGCCAAAAAGGGTTGCAAAGCAAACCCAGAAAGCTACCATACGGAAACAGCCCTATCTTACTACATAGAGCGTGCAGCCAACCGCTGCGACTTCCTGACCCCGGGTATAACGGAGTCAGGCGTGGTTCTTGACACCCTCGTGACAGACATTGACCATAGTTACAGGCTGAGAAATTGTAATTACTACATATTTGGGATCTACCTAGAAATTTGACAGGACGACCCAATTTGTCGACCGTGCCAATGCCCTTGTGGGCCTCTGACGAGCCGGCAGCAGAGGTACTGGGTGCTATCTCCATACCTCCAGCTGCCAGGTGACACCAGTCGGCGGTGTGAAAAATAGATTGACATCGATGCGAGATTCACATCTCTGCTCTCTAGATTGTCTTTCTTGATGTTAGCTGGGATGAAATGAGCTGGCGTGATGATGGGCACAGAGGGTATGGTACCTGAGGATCCTGCGGCTGAGGTGGAGGCATGTGGAAGATACTGAGAGGGAATACTGGTGGGGACCTCCCGGGCCTCTACAGTCTCTAATCGTGCCTGGATGTTATTAATCGAAGAAGTCAAGTTGTTGACCATTGCATGCAATTGGGTAAGAGAAGTCTGTAGAGTCGACATAGACCCCTCCTCTAGCTGTGGGCCTGTGGTACTGGAAACCAGTAAGCGGTACAGTTCCGCCTTCCTAGCCAAAGCCGAGAAGGGGATACCCCTTTTCAATAACTCAGAAGTACGCCTAGGAACAGTCCAACTCCGGAGCGACGGAATACTGCACGCTTCAGACATCCTGGTGACATTCTCATCCACAGAACCCTCCATGATATCAGATGCATGCGATATTGCTGACTGTGGACAAACATCAGTATTTTAGAACGGTACAGCGTTGAGGTGCGCTGTCACCTAAGTGAACAACCATGCGTGCCATCATAAGTGGAACATGCGTGCGCCGGCGTGGAAGTAACTTGTCGAACAGTGACGTGACAAAGCAAATACGAGAAGCCGAGACAGAGGAAAGTGTGGAAGTAGGAACTGACAACAACCATGCCAACGTTAGTCATGATGTGGACTTACCGAGACTTCAGAAAGGACCCGCATAAATAAAATAACAAAGTACTTACAACGGACATGATAACAGCAAAATGCAACTAAGAAGTAGTAGCGACCCCTCCCATTGTTTTTTGGGGTGCCCCCACCCAACATGTTTCTACTCTTTTTTGCCTTGCACGCACCCCTGCCTCACTACGAGCACGGCGGCCCGTGCTATACATTACAATGCGCCGAGAGTGGAGTCGTGCTGACTCCTGCAACCTGAGAGTCTGCCGCGTGGGGAGCCGATGCTGCCAGGCAGAAATGTTCCGATGCGGTGGTGTTCCTTCTTACCTAAAGGAGCCGACACACCGCCAGCCTGACTGAGAGGACGAAAGACCGCAGTAAGTCACTTACCCAACCAACCCGGATGCCGAGAGGCAAGAAAGAAACACGCGAAGGAGAGCAGGTGAGCCTCCTCAAGCAGGACAAATGTAGCATGCACTAGGACGCCGAATCCACGCAGGACGAGGTGGGTGCGCCTAGCTATATGAAGGTGTGGGGGAGGGGGGAACCCCTCCCACAAATACAGGCCAATAAATCTTCCTTTATATATATATATATATATATATATATACACACAGTGGGGCAAAAAAGTATTTAGTCAGCCACCAATTGTGCAAGTTCTCCCAGGCCTGTAAGAGAGGCCTGTAATTTTCATCATAGGCACACTTCAACTATGAGAGACAGAATGGGGGGAAAGAATACAGGAAATCACATTGTAGGATTTCTAATTAATTAATTGATAAATTCCTCTGTAAAATAACTATTTGGTCACCTACAAACAAGCAAGATTTCTGGCTCTCACAGACCTGTAACTTCTTCTTTAAGAGGCTCCTCTGTCCTCCACTCGTTAGCTGTACTAATGGCACCTGTTTGAACTTGTTATCAGTATAAAAGACACCTGTCCACAACCTCAAACAGTCACACTTCAAACTCCACTATGGCCAAGACCGAAGAGCTGTCGAAGGACACCAGAAACAAAATTGCAGACCTGCACCAGACTGGGAAGACTGAATCTGCAATAGGCAAGCAGCTTGGTGTGAAGAAATCAACTGTGGGAGCAATTACTGTATATACTCGAGTATAAGACGTCTTATACTCGAGTCTAGGTCGGTCTTAGCTCCGGTAATAGCAGGCAGTGCGGGGGGCGGCGCTCACCCACTGACGTCACGCGCCTGCGCCGCCTAGTGGGAGCAGGCGTGTGACATCAGTAAGTGAGCGCCGCCCCCCGCACTGCCTGCTATTACCGGAGCTAAGACAAAGTACCGGTAAGATATCCAAATAATCAGAGTAAAGAGCTCAGCAATGAGCGATTATTAAAGTTAAAGTAGTTACTGATTACGGTAGTTTATAAATATACTGCTGTGAGCGTCGGGAGGGGGATCTGTGGATGGCACTGTAGGGGGATCTACAGTGCCATCCACAGATCCCCCCTCCCCTAAACAGTGCCATCATGGCACTGTTTAGGGGAGGGGGGATCTGTGGATGGCACTGTTTAGGGGGGATCTGTGGATGGCACTGTTTAGGGGGGATCTGTGGATGGCACTGTTTACGGGGGAGATCTGTGGATGGCACTGTTTAGGGGGGAGATCTGTGGATGCCTCCCTGTATTTAATGCAGAGTGTGCATTAAATACATCAGACTCCCATCAATCTGAGTCACCCTCTTGCAGATGTGTGTATATAATGTAGAGTGTGTGCATTATATACACATACACTCTGCATTATAGCTGCATTTCCCACCCTAGTCTTATACTCGAGTCAATCATTTTTCCCATTTTTTGGGGGTAAAATTAGGGGCCTCGGCTTATACTCGGGTCGGCTTATACTCGAGTATATACGGTATTAGAAAATGGAAGACATAGAAGACCACTGATAATCTCCCTCGATCTGGGGCTCCACACAAGATCTCACCTCGTGGGGGTCAAAATGATCACAAGAACGGTGAGCAAAAATCCCAGAACCACACGGGGGGAGTTAGTGAATGACCTGCAGAGAGCTGGGACCAAAGTAACAAAGGCTACCATCACTAACACACTACGTCGCCAGGGACTCAAATCCTGCAGTGCCAGACGTGTCCCCCTGATTAAGCCAGTACATGTCTGGGCCCTTCTGACATTTGCTAGAGAGCATTTGGATGATCCAGAAGAGGATTGGGAGAATGTCATATGGTCAGATGAAACCAAAGTAGAACTTTTTGGTAAAAACTCAACTCGTCATGTTTGGAGGAGAAAGAATGCTGAGTAGCATCCAAAGAACACCATTCCTACTGTGAAGCATGGGGGTGGAAACATCATGCTTTGGGACTGTTTTTCTGAAAAGGGACCAGGACGACTGATCCGTGTAAAGGAAAGAATGAATGGGACCATGTATTGTGAGATTTTGAGTGAAAACCTCCTTCCATCAGCAAGGGCATTGAAGATGAAACGTGGCTGGGTCTTTCAGCATGACAATGATCCCAAAAACACCGCCCGGGCAACGAAGGAGTGGCTTCGTAAGAAGCATTTCAAGGTCCTGGAGTGGCCTTGCCAGTCTCCAGATCTCAACCCCATAGAAAACCTTTGGAGGGAGTTGAAAGTCTGTGTTGCCTAGCGACAGCCCCAAAACATCACTGCTCTAGAGGAGATCTGCATGGAGGAATGGGCCAAAATACCAGCAACAGTGTGTGAAAACCTTGTGAAGACTTACAGAAAACGTTTGACCTCTGTCATTGTCAACAAAGGGTATATAACAAAGCATTGAGATTAACTTTTGTTATTGATCAAATACTTATTTTCCACCATCATTTGCTAATAAATTCTTTAAAAATCAAACAATGGGATTTTCAGAATTTATTTTTTTCTCATTATGTCTCTCATAGTTGAGGTATACCTATGATGAAAATTACAGGCCTCTCGTCTTTTTAAGTGGGAGAACTTGCACAATTGGTGGCTGACTAAATACTTTTGCCCCACTATATATATATATATATATATATATATATATATATTATATTTTTTTTATATACACTCACCTAAAGAATTATTAGGAACACCTGTTCTATTTCTCATTAATGCGATTATCTAGTCAACCAATCGCATGGCAGTTGCTTTAATGCACCTAGGGTTGTAGTCCTGGTCAAGGCAATCTCTTGAACTCCAAACTGAATGTCAGAATGGGAAAGAAAGTTGATTTAAGCAATTTTGAGCGTGGCATGGTTGTTGGTGCCAGACGGGCCGGTCTGAGTATTTCACAATCTGCTCAGTTACTGGGATTTTCATGCACAACCATTTCTAGGGTTTACAAAGAATGGTGTGAAAAAGGAAAAACATCCAGTATGCGGCAGTCATGTGGGGTGAAAATGCCTTGTTGATGCTAGAGGTCAGAGGAAAATGGGCCGACTGATTCAAGCTGATAGAAGAGCAACGTTGACTGAAATAACCACTCGTTACAACCGAGGTATGCAGCAAAGCATTTGTGAAGCCACAATACGCACAACCTTGAGGCGGATGGGCTGCAACAGCAGAAGACCCCACCGGGTACCACTCATCTCCACTACAAATAGGAAAAAGAGGCTACAATTTGCACAAGCTCACCAAAATTGAACTGTTGAAGACTGGAAAAATGTTGCCTGGTCTGATGAGTCTCGATTTCTGTTGAGACATTCAAATGGTAGAGTCCGAATTTGGCGTAAACAGAATGAGAACATGTATTCATCATGCCTTGTTACTACTGTGCAGGCTGGTGGTGGTGGTGTAATGGTGTGGGGGATGTTTTCTGGGCACACTTTAGGCCCCTTAGTGCAAATTGGCCATCATTTAAATGCCACGGGCTACCTGAGCAGTTCTGAAGGCAAAAGGGGGTCCAACACCGTATTAGTATGGTGTTCCTAATAATTCTTTAGGTGAGTGTATATATATACAGTACAGACCAAAAGTTTGGACACACCTTCTCATTCAAAGAGTTTTCTTTATTTTCATAACTATGAAAATTGTAGATTCACACTGAAGGCATAACAACTATGAATTAACACATGTGGAATTATATACATAACAAAAAAGTGTGAAACAACTGAAAATATGTCATATTCTAGGTTCTTCAAAGTAGCCACCTTTGATTACTGCTTTGCACACTCTTGGCATTCTTTTGATGAGCTTCAAGAGGTAGTCACCTGAAATGGTCTTCCAACAGTCTTGAAGGAGTTCCCAGAGATGCTTAGCACTTGTTGACCCTTTTACCTTCACTCTGCGGTCCAGGTCACCCCAAACCATCTCGATTGGGTTCAGGTCCGGTGACTGTGGAAGCCGGGTCATCTGGCGCAGCACCCCATCACTCTCCTTCATGGTCAAATAGCCCTTACACAGCCTGGAGGTGTGTTTGGGGTCATTGTCCTGTTGAAAAATAAATGATGGTCAGACTAAACGCAAACCGGATGGAATAGCATGCCGCTGCAAGATGCTATGGTAGCCATGCTGGTTCAGTATGCCTTCAATTTTGAATATATCCCCAACAGTGTCACCAGCAAAGCACCCCCACACCATCACACCTCCTCCTCCATGCTTCACGGTGGAAACCAGGCATGTAGAGTCCATCCGTTCACCTTTTCTGCGTCGCACAAAGACACGGTGGTTGGAACCAAAGATCTCAAATTAGACCAAAGCACAGATTTCCACTGGTCTAATGTCCATTCCTTGTGTTCTTTAGCCCAAACAAGTCTCTTCTGTTTGTTGCCTGTCCTTAGCAGTGGTTTCCTAGCAGATATTCTACCATGAAGGCCTGATTCACACAGTCTCCTCTTAACAGTTGTTCTAGAGATGTGTCTGCTGCTAGAACTCTGTGTGGCATTGACCTGGTCTCTAATATGAGCTGCTGTTAACCTGCGATTTCTGAGGCTGGTGACTCGGATGAACTTATTCTCCGCAGTAGAGGTGACTCTTGGTCTTTCTTTCCTGGGGCGGTCCGCAAGTGAGCCAGGTTCTTTATAGTGCTTGATGGTTCAAAGTTTTCCCAATTTTTCAGACTGACTGACCTTCATTTCTTAAAGTAATGATGGCCACTCGTTTTTCTTTAGTTAGCTGCTTTTTTCTTGCCATAATACAAATTCTAACAGTCTATTCAGTAGGACTATCAGCTGTGTATCCACCTGACTTCTCCACAATGCAACTGATGGTCCCAACCCCATTTATAAGGCAAGAAATCCCACTTATTAAACCTGACAGGGCACACCTGTGAAGTGAAAACCATTTCAGGTGACTACCTCTTGAAGCTCATCAAGAGAATGCCAAGAGTGTGCAAAGCAGTAATCAAAGCAAAAGGTGGCTACTTTGAAGAACCTAGAATATGACATATTTTCAGTTGTTTCACACTTTTTTGTTATGTATATAATTCCACATGTGTTAATTCATAGTTTTGATGCCTTCAGTGTGAATCTACAATTTTCATAGTCATGAAAATAAAGAAAACTCTTTGAATGAGAAGGTGTGTCCAAACTTTTGGTCTGTACTGTATAAATATTTACACACTATAGCGATCCCTTGTCCCCACACAGAATCATTGTTTCTGGGCAGTAGATCTGCTGCTCAGGAACGATTAATGGGGTGCACGAGCAACAGAATCACTCGATGAACAAGTGTTTTGCTCGTTCATCGGGTGATTGGTGGCACATTTAGATGGCCAGATTATCAGGAATGAGCATTCGCAGGAACAGCCTATTATTGGTATGTGTAAATCCACCTTAATGCTCTGTTCTCATCACGTTAGTGGTTTCTGATGAATATGTCAGGAAATGCTCTGTATCCTTCCTGATATCACTGATAAGTTTCAAGAGGCAAACAAGGTGTTCAGACCACAGTGTCTCCATAAAAGATATAGCTAAAGTGTTCCTATAACAGTTTCCTCCATAAAAAGAACAACTAAAGTGCCATCATAAATGTGACATGCAAAGTTCCTGTGACATCTAGTGCCTTGCTCCTTCGGGTGGACACTGACACCACAACACTCACCCTGTGCCTGTCGAAGTTCCATCTCTCCAGCAGTGGGCTCGGGCTCCTGTGCCCTGTGTGTCTATTGGGGATATTCTTCATTGAACCTCACCTCATTCTTCAGTACTACTAAGTTTAAACCTTCATTTGGCCCTGTGTGCAGCTGCTAGGCTGTTTCTAATGTGTTTATCGGATTCTGCTACATATGCCATGCTGTTTGTCTCGTTTTCTGCCTGAGCAATATGTTTATCTAGCTTACTACTCACTGCTTAAGGTGCTGTTCTGCTTGTGCTGATCCTCTTGTGTAAAACCTCTGCCCGATTCCTCACTCTCACTGCCCGCTGCCTGACCTTGTCCTGAAACTCTGCTTGCCCTGACCTTGGCCTGTTACTGAGTATGAGTTTTGCCTGATTCCTCAATATACCACAACAGTGTCTCTAACCCTTATGGGTCTGCTTTCAACCACATCAAGATTACTCCAGGAGGTAGTGGCCTGATGACTCCCCTGCAGCAAAATCCAGATCTCTGTATAAGGGTTAAAGGGTGAATACCAGGGGACTGCCAGGATAATGCCCTTAGATTTAGCCCAAAGTCAAACTGATTTGTTGACACAGTGGTTCCTTCCTGACAATTGCCTGCTCAGGAGACTGGAGGCGTGTGCCAATGCCTCCAGTCTCCCCCGCAGCGCTTTCATGCTATGCAATGGGTGTCCTCTCTACCTGCTCCTGCTCCTCCTTCTCGTGACTTTTGTGACCAAGGTCTAGAATTGACCAAAATGTCAATATTTAGAGTCACATAAAAACAGGCATTTTTCCTTATCTGCCCATGTACTAAATGGAGGATATGTCATAATAAAATAATTTTATTTGCATGGTCACCCTGAGTGCGCAGTGATGCCCAATTAATTTACAATTGCCTGTTCGTCACTGGAGGGGAAATGCTACATTTACATGTCTTGTTCACCTCCACTATATGCAGAACACTACTGTCACTCATTCTCATCCAAATTTGTTGTTTCTGGGCAGCAGAGTGCTGTACAAACAGCACAATCTGCCTCCCAGAAACAATGACTAAGGTGTCGGCACTAACAATCATTGCACCCGATAAACGAGCATTTTGCTAGAAAGTGCGTTCATATGAACGTTGGTTCAAGATAATCGGTACCAACATCAGACTGTGTAAATCGCCCATCAGGCTAACTGCACTAACTAAAAAAATCACAGAAAAAACTAAGATAAAAACATCCTGCACGATATGATACAAATTTGCGGATGTCCCTGGCCATATTATTGAAGAAAACCACAGAAACAAGATAATAATGCACTTATTAAAGCAGATGCAAGCACTATATATGGACTAAGTCCTCACCCTGATATGATAATGTCTGAGACACTTAGTCGATATATTTTGATCAAAACACATCTAAGCCCGCCACCAAGCGTCAAGGTGGTCTCAGGTCAGGCGGGTCCTACGCTAAACCTACCTAAGCCGTTGGGCTTCTATGTTCAGGAGCGCAGACACCGCACATATGGTGTGCTGCTCCTAGTAACCTCCATGTGCATCAAGCAACCAATGGGAGGAGGAGCAAGCACAGCCATATGTACCACCTAATTGAGGCGCTCATTGGATAGAGGAGGGGGGCAAAAGTGCAGAGGAATGCTACTCCCAAGATACTAGGTGCGCATTCACACTTGAAGGTGCCACTCCCTCAAGCAAACACTACATAAACAAAAAAATCACAGAAAAAACTAAGATAAAAACATCCTGCACGATATGATACAAATTTGCGGATGTCCCTGGCCATATTATTGAAGAAAACCACAGAAACAAGATAATAATTCACTTATTAAAGCAGATGCAAGCACTATATATAACTGCACTAACTAACCAGAACCGCCATATCCTATTCACTATAATGGGGTCTGTTGTCCAGCATGAATACTGACATTTTGCTGGACAAAATACCGCTGCATGCAGCGGTATTTTGTCTATTTTTTTTTGCTGGAATCTGCAATGGAGACTCCTGCCAAAAGTTCCACGGCAGACATTAACATAACCTTAAAGATATTCACTCTACAACTATACAAAGTGAAGTAAAGCCATAATAGGATGCTGCTAGTGTTGTAAGTCATTTCTCCTCTTCGAGCCTTCAAAAAAATGACAATTTCTCGCTTAGGGCTATTACCATTTATTGGTTATATGGATTTGTATGAGTTTGTAGTTTGCCGTATGCAGAATGTAATGTTCCTGTAAAATGTGTGGCTTTATACTGTATCTAGCAGGCAGGCTCACATTACTCATATGTAGTACAGTTAAGTTTTGTTTCTTTGCTTTCTGATGCCCTTTGCTTACCCACATCCTCCCTATGCCAGGAAGAAGCTATCTTGTTTATAAGCCTTTAGCTACTTACTGTGGTTGAGAAGAAATTTAGACATATAGGGAGAAGAGTCGGGTCTTCCATGCAATGCTCCTAAAAAAGAAACCATTAATGCATTTCATTGCAACTTTAACTGTAAAGTGTGTGCTCTCCTTTCACACTCAGATCTGCTTTGTCTGTATGAATTTCCGATGATGCTATGTTTATAAGTCCATGTGTCCATACTTTACAGTCCAGAGTTAAAGGAGTTGCCCGAGATGTTTTTTTTTTCCATTTCATCCACCATGATGGCTACGGATGAGGTTGACCCCTTGACCTCTGTTGGGGCAGGAATACACAGAGATAGAGAGATTAAATGCCCCCACCCACTCTCTCCCTTCAGCGTTTCCTGTTTCTAAGGCCCCATGCAGACGAGCGTGAGCGGATGGGTTCAGTGAAAAATGTGCGATTTGGCAAGCAAGTTCATTCAGTTTTATATTCTCGCTTGTGTGAAAGGGGCCTAAAGGAGGCATTACACGGAGAGGCCTCCCAAAAAAAGAGGGAAAGAGTTTTATATTATATTTATTTGGGGTATTTCTTCCTCTACACGGGAGGTTGAGTTACCAAATTCGGTTCTCCTCTGCCCTCCCGCGGCTTCTGCTAAAGCTGGGCAGAGGAAAGTGGAGTGATTCTCGTCCCTGAAATCGGGGGCCTGCTCTCGCACCTTGTAGCACAGTCTTCCTTCCCTTTGGTGAGGAAGCAGACCTGTGAGAGCGGGATGCCGCATGCCAAATAGGGGCGGAGCCAAGTCTAGCTCTCAGATTCCTGGCGAGGTACGAAAGGGGCGGGGCTTTGAGTCACATGGGGAGACGCGTCATCTCACCGATGCGCGGGCTGATGACGTCAGACGCCGCTCCAGTTGAAAAAGAGTGGGCCGATTCTGAAAATGCCATCTCCTCTGACTCTATAAGACGCACCGGCGTTATGGGGGGATCTGTGGATGACGGACAATGTTATGGGGGGATCTGTGGATGACGGACACTGTTATTGGGGGGATCTGTGGATGACGGACACTGTTATGGGGGACCTGTGGATGACGGACACTGTTATGGGGGATCTGTGGATGACAGACACTGTTATGGGGGAATCTGTGGCTGGCACTGTTACAGGAGGGATCTGTGGCTGGCACTGTTACAGGGGGATCTGTGGCTGGCACTGTTACAGGAGGGATCTGTGGCTGGCACTGTTACAGGGGGGGATCTGTGGATAGCACTATTATATATGTGCCATCCACAGACCCCCCACACCATAGCAGTGCCATCCACAGACCCCCCCAGCCCATAACAGTGCCATCCAGAGACCCCCCAGCCCATAACAGTGCCATCCACAGATCCCCACCCCTTAACTGTGCCATCCACGGATGTTATCCACAGATCCCCCCCTCCTGCCGCTCCAGTATACAAATATAAAATGTCTTATTCAATTAAAAGTGATTACACATGCTCACTCACTCCTATTAGTACCGTACATCCTAACAGCTTCAGTAGAATGCCGGCAGGCAGGCCGGACGGCCGGCGCGTCACTCACTGACGTCACTTTCCTGCGCCGCCTGCTTCATTCACTTCTCTTACCACTGTAAGGGTGAGAGAAGTGGTCCCCTTTTAAAATGCTTTTGCAGTTACAACAAGACAAGCATGGATAGGTCCCATTTTTACGTGGGGCAAGAAGCATCTGTGAATATGATGCACTGCCACCAATATTTGATTTGACCAACTTGTCACGTAGGCTAGGGTTCCTCTTGTAGGCCATCATCGGCGGGCACTTGAAATCATCAATTTCAGGCAATCCTCTTTGTAGAATGTGCCATTCCTTCCTAAGGATGTGAGCAATGTCACCACTGTCCCGGCCGAAGATGGATACAAAGGGAACCCTAGCCCCGGACCTAGTTTTAGTAGGTTTCTAGAGTACTTACTCCCGTTCAACCAAATAAATCCTTTGTTTTGTTCTGTTCAGCAATGTCTTAGGAAAGCCACGTTTACCGAATCGTTCACACATAGCATCAACCCTCAATCCGAACTTGGAGTCCTCAGAAACAATTCTCCTGACCCTTAGTAGCTGACTCCAAGGTATGGAGTCCAGCATTCGTCGTGGGTGGTAACTATCATGAGTCAGGAGAGTGTTTCTGTCTGTGGGTTTTTGATAGAGGTCCGAACCAATTAGACCCTCTACCACATAGACTCGTACGTCCAGGAACTGCAGTTCATTATTGGACCATGTAACCGTGAACTGTAATCCTGGTACCCCGGTGTTCAAGTGTAGATGAAAATCCTCCAATTCATTGACCGTACCCGTCCAGATCATAAAGATGTCGTTGATGTAGCGCCACCAACACAGGACCCTCCCAAAAAAGGGGGATTGATATACCAGCCTGTCCTCCACCTCGGCCATAAAGATATTAGCGTAGGTGTGGGCCACATTGGACCCCATGGCCATACCCCGCTTCTGCTGGTAGAATGTGTCCCCAAAGAGAAAATAGTTCCTCCTCAGGACCACCTCCAAAAGAAGGAGGACAAACCGGCACACCCCCGAGGAGAGTCCCATGTCGGCCAGGGCCACATCGCCGACACCAAGCCCATATGTATGGTCAATGGGCGTGTAAAGGGACACGACGTCAAAGCTAACCAATAAAAATTGGGCTGGCAACTGTAGCTCACGTAGCTTAGACAGAAAATGGCCCGTGTCCTAAATGTAGGATGGGGCGGAGGTCGTCCGGATCTGCAACAGCCTGTCAAGGAAAACGGACAATGGGTTAAAGACAGAATCCCTGCCAGACACAATAGGTCGGCCAGGTGGATCGTCCAACCTCTTGTGCATTTTAGGGAGTACGTATATCATCAGGGTGACCGGGTGAAGCACAGTAAGATATTGACATAGTCCATCATCTATAATGGAGTTTTGCAGTGCTTCCCCTAAGATCACCCCGATGTCATGCATAATATCCCATTTAGGGTCTCCCAGAAGTTGTACATAAACTTCCAAATCATTTAATTGTCTGTTAATTTCCTTGACCTACATCGCAGCATCCATGACGACCACCGCCCCACCCTTATCCGCCGGTTTTATGGTGATACGGGCATCCCTTTCTAATGACACAATAGCTTCACGTTCTAGCTTGGATAGGTTATTCCTACCCTGACCTGTGGGTTTCAGGGTTTCAATCTGCTTGTGAACAATCTGTATATAGGACTCTATCACATGATTAGTGTGAGGAGGGGAAAAATAACTTGGTTTCTTTAGATCAAACATATTACACGTAAATTCAGCAGTACCCTTATTGCTACATGCAACAATACCCCTATGGTCAGTATTTTTTGGGGCAAAAAAGCCCTTTAGGCATAGGTTCCTGAAGAACCGCTGTAGGTCCAATTCAAGAGCAAACCAGTCTCTTTCAGTTGTGGGGGAGTGTCATGGAACCATGAACCAGACGTACAACAAGAGATAAGTGGAAATAAGAAGGCTTTATTGAAAATCAAGCTGTGAGGCAAAAGTCCAAACGGATGGCTAAACCGAAGCAGGGTCTTGCGAAGCCAGAGGTCAAGAACCAGAAGGGTAGTCAGACGAAGCCTGGATCAGGAACCAGCAGGGTAGTCAGACGAAGCCTGGATCAGGAACCAGCAGGGTAGTCAGACGAAGCCAGGATCAGGAACCAGAAGCAGCAGCAGTCTTAGAAGCATGTGAACACAGGAGGACCAAGCAAGGAACTGAAGCCACAGACCTCCTATATATATGAGCTAGGCATCCAGCTCCTCCCAGTGGGAAGGAGAAGCCGCAGGGTGGGAGGCTACAAGAAACCCAGAAACCAAGATGGCCGCCAGCACATGTCAAACGAAGGAGAACAGCAAGAAGGTAAGACCATGACAGTACCTCCCCCTCAAGGGCCCCTCCTCCGCGGAGTAAAGAACGGTTTCTGAGGGAAGCGTGCGTGGAAGGCTCGGAGCAAGGCAGGAGCATGGACATCTGCGGAGGGAACCCAGGAACGCTCCTCTGGACCATAACCACGCCAATGGACCAAAAACTGCACCCGACCGCGGACCAGGCGTGAGTCCAGGATATTGCTCACCTCATACTCCTCACGATTGCCCACTTGGACCGGACGAGGCCGAGGAACCGAGGAAGTGAAACGATTACACACCAGTGGCTTCAACAGGGAGACATGAAACACGTTGGAGATCCGCATGCCAGGAGGAAGCGCAAGGGCATAGGCTACCGGGTTTACCCAGCGAAGCACTCGGAAGGGACCAACAAAGCGAGGCGCCAGCTTGGGAGTGGGCACTCGAAGGTTGAGGTTGCGGGTGGACAACCATACGCGGTCTCCGACCTGGTAGGAAGGAGCGGGCGCTCGTCTGCGATCAGCCTGGAGTCTCTGGCGCTGCGCAGAGACCTCAAGGGACCTCTGGATCTGTACCCAAGAAGCACGTAGGACGGAAAGGTGATCCTCCACAGCCGGAACATCCTGGGGAGAGAATACCTCCGGTAACACGGCAGGTTGGAACCCATAATTGGCCATGAAGGGAGACGTCCCAGAGGAAGAGTTCACCGCCGTGTTCCTGGCAAACTCAGCCCAAGGCAGGAGGTCAACCCAATTGTCTTGGTGATCGGAGACATAGCAACGAAGGAATTGCTCCAAGGCCTGATTGGATCGTTCTGCGGCCCCATTGGACTGAGGGTGGTAGGCCGAGGAGAAAGAGAGATGAATCCCCAACTGGGAGCAAAAGGAGCGCCAGAACCTGGACACAAACTGACTCCCCCGATCCGACACAATCTCCTTGGGCAAACCGTGCAACCGGAAGACCTCCCTGGCAAAAATCGTGGCCAACTCTCGTGCAGAGGGTAACTTCTTGAGAGGAACACAGTGGCACATTTTGGAAAACCGATCCACAATCATGAGAATGACCGTATGGCCTCGGGATGCAGGGAGGTCCACAATGAAATCCATCCCCAGGTGTGACCATGGACGCTCCCCGGTGGCTATGGGTTGCAAAAGGCCCAACGGACGGTGCCGAGGGGATTTACTCTGGGCACAAACGGAGCATGCCGCTACATATGCGGCGATGTCGGAACGTAGAGAAGGCCACCAGAACAGACGTGAAACAGCCCATGACAGCTGATTCTTTCCAGGATGCCCCGCGGCCTTGGAGTTATGGTAGGTTCGCAACAACCGAGTGCGCAACTCCTCAGGCACAAAACATCTGCCGTTGGGTCTCCCAGAGGGAGCACCAGATTGAGCCGCCAAAATCTGCTCACCCAGGGGAGAGGTCAGGCTGGTGCGAATGGCGGCCAGGATCTGATTCGGAGGTATGACCGAAGTCGGAATCGACTCCTCCCCGGACAGCTCGGAGTACTGCCGTGATAAGGCATCCGCTCTGATGTTCTTGGAACCGGGTAGGTAGGAGACCAAGTAATTAAAACGTGACAAGAACAGAGCCCATCTGGCCTGACGTGGTGTCAATCTCTTGGCCTCAGAGAGGTAGGTCAGATTCTTGTGGTCCGTCAGGATGAGAACCGGAACCACCGAGCCCTCGAGCAAGTGCCTCCATTCTTTAAGGGCCTGCACGATGGCCAATAACTCCCTGTCACCAATCTGATAGTTGCACTCCGCGGAAGACAGTTTCCGGGAGTAAAACCCACAAGGAAGCAGAGGACCCTCTGGTGTTCTACGCTGAGACAGAAGGGCGCCTACTCCCGTCTCAGACGCGTCCACATCGAGGACAAAAGGCAACCCAGGGTTGGGATGCGACAGAATCGGAGCCGACACAAAGGCGGACTTTAGAGCCTCAAAAGCTCGGATGGCCTCGAGCGGCCAGACCTGGGGATTACTGCCCTTCCTGGTCAGATCCGTGAGAGGCTTGGCTAGCATGGAAAAGTCCCTGATGAACTTCCGATAATAATTGGCGAAGCCCAAAAAGCGCTGCAGGGCACGAAGACCACTGGGCTGGGGCCACTGTAAGACAGCCGAAACCTTCTCAGGATCCATGGAGAACCCCTCAGCGGAAATGATGTAACCTAAGAAGGTTACCTGGGATCGGTGAAATTCGCATTTCTCAAGCTTACCGAACAGCTTGTTCTCTCGTAACCGTTGCAACACTCGTCTGACATCCAGAATGTGGGCCTCCATGGATTCAGAATATACCAAGATGTCATCCAAATAGACCACCACACACTGCTGCAACAGGTCACGGAAAACATCGTTGATGAATTCCTGGAAGACTGCGGGCGCATTGCACAACCCAAAGGGCATAACCAAGGATTCATAATGACCGGTCCTGGTGTTAAACGCGGTCTTCCACTCATCGCCCGCCTTGATCCTTACCAGGTTATATGCCGCCCTCAGGTCGAGTTTGGTAAAGACCGTGGCCCCTTTGAGGCGATCGAACAGCTCGGAAATCAAGGGTATCAGGTAAGCGTTCTTGATCGTGATGCGATTGAGACCCCTGTAATCGATGGGTTTGCAACGCCACAGCGAACCGACCCAACAGGTGATCCTGCTGATCAAGTCTGGCAACCAGCGTAGGTAGCGAGGATGGCCCTGTACCGTCAGAATTCATGGCTTGGTCCTAATGTCATGGAACCATGAACCAGACGTACAACAAGAGATAAGTGGAAATAAGAAGGCTTTATTGAAAATCAAGCTGTGAGGCAAAAGTCCAAACGGATGGCTAAACCGAAGCAGGGTCTTGCGAAGCCAGAGGTCAGGAACCAGAAGGGTAGTCAGACGAAGCCTGGATCAGGAACCAGCAGGGTAGTCAGACGAAGCCTGGATCAGGAACCAGCAGGGTAGTCAGACGAAGCCAGGATCAGGAACCAGAAGCAGCAGCAGTCTTAGAAGCATGTGAACACAGGAGGACCAAGCAAGGAACTGAAGCCACAGACCTCCTATATATATGAGCTAGGCATCCAGCTCCTCCCAGTGGGAAGGAGAAGCCGCAGGGTGGGAGGCTACAAGAAACCCAGAAACCAAGATGGCCGCCAGCACATGTCAAACGAAGGAGAACAGCAAGAAGGTAAGACCATGACAGGGAGAAGGTAAGGCCACGGCCTAATACCTGCGTCTGTTCCAAAGTAAGTTGTACCGAGGAAATGTTCACTACCAGGTGCTTCATCTCCTGGAGTTGCGTCTCGTTGTTCTTGATGGTATCCCCCTGGTCTTGCCCGAAGTCGGGGGTAACATATTTTTTATGGCATCGGTGGTTCTTCCTTCCACCTCTGCTGCATCTCCGCCGCCTTGCTGGCCTAAAAAAGCAGCTGATGTAGAGGACTCATCCGTAGAGTCAGAATCAAGTGTAGAAAAACCTAAGTGCCCTCGATCAAACCGTCGGTTATGTCTTTTTCTAGGTCTATTCTGAGGTTGTGGATTACGCCAGTTATAGACCTTCCCCAGTTGATAGTCCTCAATGTCCCTGTGCCATTTATCTCGTTTGACCCTTTCGGTCTCACATTTATGGCGCAGTGTGTATTGCGCAATCTTATCGGTGTGAGTAACGAACTCATCAAAGCTGATAAGCCCTTGGATCTGTGTATTTACATCAATGATGCTTTTCTTAATGTTTTCCACCTCCTTATATAGAAAGTCTATGTTTAATAACATTAGGTTGAAGGAGTATTGGTTACTCACCGCCTCAAATTTAGCGCAGAAGTCCATATCATTCGGGAATAAATTTGGCCGTAGGTGCAATTGTAAGCCCCTCGGGATACGGCGACTTTTGTAATATTCCCTTAAAGTACTAAGATGGAGTTCCATCGTGATGAGCCTTTTGGATTCTTGCTCACATTTACATCTAAGCAGATCGACAGAGGGTGTGCTGAGAAAGGATACATCGCCAGATTCTGTTCCAATCAATCTCTGGATATCCTCATCCGTGTACATATACACTGTGTCGCCTGGAGTTTCAATACTCATGCTGGAGCCTGGGAGCGTATCCATATTCAAGCAATCATGCGTATTGGCATACAGTTATCCCGGTGCTCGCTCCTCAGATCAATAGATAAAGGAAAATAGGGGTTAGGAGCAGCACTGCAGTCGGCTTGTGCAGAGTTCTGGTGGTGTGATGCAGCAGCTGGGCAAGAGACCCCAGATCCAAGGCGGTCCACAGAACAGTCGAGTAAATAGAGGGCCACAGCAGCATGTCCATCCAAATTTCTTTATTGTGCGAAATTCCAATGCACAGTGTACAAAATCCACACAATGTTTCGGCTAGGTTAAGCCTTTATCAAGTGTATATTACAATTCCACAGACTCACATAACTACTCACATCATTAAATGCCCAATAAGTGACAAAATTCAACATGCCGCATGCCATTCATGGCCATAGTCAGTTAGTGAGTACCCGCTTTTGTTTCTTTCATTGAAGCAGGTTTGACAATTTGTATCCATGGGGCAATGCTTTGTACCAGCAATGTAGCGTAAGGCTACTTTCACACTAGCGTTCGGGCGGATCCGTTCAGAACGGATCCGCCCATAATAATGCAGACGGAGGCTCCGTTCAGTACGGATCCGTCTGCATTATTTTAGCAAAAAAAAGCTAAGTGTGGAAATAGCCTGGGACGGATCCGTCCAGACTTTCAATGTAAAGTCAATGGGGGACGGATCCGCTTGAAGATTGAGCCACATTGTGGCATCTTCAAACGGATCCGTCCCCATTGACTTACATTGTAAGTCTGGACGGATCCGCACGCCTCCGCACGGCCAGGCGGACACCCGAACGCTGCAAGCAGCGTTCAGCTGTCCGCCTGTCCGTGCGGAGGCGAGCGGAGCGGAGGCTGAACGCCACCAGACTGATGCAGTCTGAGCGGATCCGCCTCCATTCAGACTGCATCAGGGGTGGACGGCTGCGTTCGGGTCCGCTCGTGAGCTCCTTCAAACGGAGCTCACGAACGGAATACCGAACGCTAGTGTGAAAGCAGCCTAACTTACAACATGACATTGTGGTCATGTGATCGGGTTTTCCCTGGGCACGTGCCGGCTCCTGATGTCGTCGCTAGATGCGCACCTTATTGGTTGTGCGCTGATGATGTTGTTTTACGTCACATTGCTGGGCCCTCCTCAGTCGATTCTTGATGACGTGCACTGAGATGTATGACGTATGTGGACATGCGCAGTCGTTATGGCTGGACGCTGTGGGACACATGCCTTGCCGCCAAGGATCATTAGATACAGGTGAGATTGCCATGTATGTTCCTGCCTACCCATTATTGTTGTGAAAACTCACTATGGCTAGCGGCATGTTGAATTTTGTCACTTATTGGGCAATTAATGATGTGGGTGTGTCTTAGCTCTATATACATGTGAGTCTGTAGAATTGTAATATACACTTGATAAAGGCTTAACCTAGCCGAAACGTTGTGTGGATTTTGTACACTGTGCCTTGGAATTTCGCACAATAAAGAAATTTGGATGCACATGCTGCTGTGGCCCTATATTTACTCGACTGTTCTGTGGACCGCCTTGGATCTGGGGTCTCTTGCCCAGCTGCTGCATCACACCACCAGAACTCTGCACAAGCCGACTGCAGTGCTGCTCCTAACCCCTATTTTCCTTCATCTATTGATCTGAAGAGCGAAAACCGGGATAACTGTATGCCAATATGCATGATTGCTTGAATATGGATACGCTCCCAGGCTCCAGCATGAGTATTGAAACTCCAGGCAACACAGTGTATATGTACACGGATGAGGATATCCAGAGATTGATTGGAACAGAATCTGGCGATGTATCCTTTCTCAGCACACCCTCTGTCGATCTGCTTAGACGTAAATGTGAGCAAGAATCCAAAAGGCTCATCACGATGGAACTCCATCTTAGTACTTTAAGGGAATATTACAAAAGTCACCATATCCCGAGGGGCTTACGATCGCACCTACGGCCAAATTTATTCCCGAATGATATGGACTTCTGCGCTAAATTTAAGGCGGTGAGTAACTAATACTCCTTCAACTTAATGTTATTAAACCTAGACTTTCTATATAAGGAGGTGGAAAACATTAAGAAAAGCATCATTGATGTAAATACACAGATCCAAGGGCTTATCAGCTTTGATGAGTTCGTTACTCACACCGATAAGATTGCGCAATACACACTGCGCCATAAATGTGAGACCGAAAGGGTCAAACGAGATAAATGGCACAGGGACATTGAGGACTATCAACTGGGGAAGGTCTATAACTGGCGTAATCCACAACCTCAGAATAGACCTAGAAAAAGACATAACCGACGGTTTGATCGAGGGCACTTCGGTTTTTCTACACTTGATTCTGACTCTACCGATGAGTCCTCTACATCAGCTGCTTTTTTAGGCCAGCAAGGCGGCGGAGATGCCGCAGAGGTGGACGAAAGAACCACCGATGCCATAAAAAATATGTTACCCCCGACTTTGGGCAAGATCAGGGGGATACCATCAAGAACAACAAGACGCAACCCCAGGAGATGAAGCACCTGGTAGTGAACATTTCCTCGGTACAACTTACTATGGAACAGACGCAGGTATTAGGCCGTGGCCCTACCTTCTCCCCCACAACTGAAAGAGACTGGTTTGCTCTTGAATTGGACCTACAGCGGTTCTTCAGGGACCTACGCCTAAAAGGCTTTTTTGCCCCCAAAAATACTGACCATAGGGGTATTGTTGCATGTAGCAATAAGGGTACTGCTGAATTTACGTGTAATATGTTTGATCTAAAGAAACCAAGTTATTTTTCCCCTCCTCACACTAATCATGTGATAGAGTCCTATATACAGATTGTTCACAAGCAGATTGAAACCCTGAAACCCACAGGTCAGGGTAGGAATAACCTATCCAAGCTAGAACGTGAAGCTATTGTGTCATTAGAAAGGGATGCCCGTATCACCATAAAACCGGCGGATAAGGGTGGGGCGGTGGTCGTCATGGATACTGCGATGTATGTCAAGGAAATTAACAGACAATTAAATGATTTGGAAGTTTATGTACAACTTCCGGGAGACCCTAAATGGGATATTATGCATGACATCGGGGTGATCTTAGGGGAAGCACTGCAAAACTCCATTATAGATGATGGACTATGTCAATATCTTACTGTGCTTCACCCGGTCACCCCAATGATATACGTACTCCCTAAAATACACAAGAGGTTAGACGATCCACCTGGCCGACCTATTGTGTCTGGCAGGGATTCTGTCTATAACCCATTGTCCGTTTTCCTTGACAGGCTGTTGCAGATCCGGACGACCTCCGCCCCATCCTACATTTAGGACACGGGCCATTTTCTGTCTAAGCTACGTGAGCTACAGTTGCCAGCCCAATTTTCATTGGTTAGCTTTGACGTCGTGTCCCTTTACACGTCCATTGACCATACATATGGGCTTGGTGTCATCGATGTGGCCCTGGCCGACATGGGACTCTCCTCGGGGGTGTGCCGGTTTGTCCTCCTTCTTTTGGAGGTGGTCCTGAGGAGGAACTATTTTCTCTTTGGGGACACATTCTACCAGCAGAAGCGGGGTGTGGCCATGGGGTCCAATGTGGCCCCCACCTATGCTAATATCTTTATGGCCGAGGTGGAGGACAAGCTGGTATATCAATCCCCCTTTTTTGGGAGGGTCCTGTGTTGGTGGCGCTACATCGACGACATCTTTATGATCTGGACGGGTACGGTCAATGAATTGGAGGATTTTCATCTACACTTGAACACCGGGGTACCAGGATTACAGTTCACGGTTACGTGGTCCAATAGTGAACTGCAGTTCCTGGACGTACGAGTCTATGTGGTAGAGGGTCTAATTGGTACAGACCTCTATCAAAAACCCACAGACAGAAACACTCTCCTGACTCATGATAGTTACCACCCACAACGAATGCTGGACTCCATACCTTGGAGTCAGCTACTAAGGGTCAGGAGAATTGTTTCTGAGGACTCCAAGTTCGGATTGAGGGTTGATGCTATGTGTGAATGATTCGGTGAACGTGGCTTTCCTAAGACATTGCTGAACAGAACAAAACAAAGGATTTATTTGGTTGACCGGGAGTCAGTACTCCAGAAACCTACTAAAACTAGGTCCAGGGCTAGGGTTACCTTTGTATCCATCTTCGGCCGGGACAGTGGTGACATTGCTCACATCCTTAGGAAGGAATGGCACATTTTACAAAGAGGATTGCCTGAAATTGATGATTTCAAGTCCCCGCCGATGATGGCCTACAGGAGGAATCCTAGCCTACGTGACAAGTTGATCAAATCAGATATTGGTGGCCGTGCATCATATTCACAGATGCTTCTTGCCCCACGTAAAAATGGGACCTATCCATGCTTGTCTTGTAACTGCGGAAACATTTTAAAAGGGGACCACTTCTCTCACCCATACAGTGGTAAAAAGTATAAGATCAATGGGCATTATACCTGTAGATCCCGAGACGTGGTATATATCATTCAATGCCCTTGTAGTCTCATCTATGTAGGTGAGACTACAATGGAAATCTGCGAACGGATCAATAAGCACAAGAGCACGATCCGCAAGGCAAGCATGGATAAGCCCGTGGCCAAGCACTTTGTGGAGGCCGGACACTCGGTCAACCAATTGAGGTTCAGGGTTATTGACAGTGTGGGGACCCTTCGTAGGGGTGGAGATAAGGATGCCATACTGAGAAAAAAAAGAACTTAAATGGATTTATACACTGAGATCCTTACAGCCCTTTGGACTCAATTTGGAATTCAATGTGGCAGGACTCAGATAGATCCTCATCCGTTTTATGTATCTGTATGTATATGATTTTATGATTGAATTTTGCATAAGCACACCCCTAAAAAAAATGTAGTTGCGGTAATTTTTTATGCTGCATGCCTTAGGCCTTGTCCTTTTGTCATTTATGGCCTTTATAGTCAGTTAGTGAGTACCCACTTTTGTTTCTTTCATTGAAGCAGGTTTGACAATTTGTATCCATGGGGCAATGCTTTGTACCAGCAATGTAGCGTAACTTACAACATGACATTGTGGTCATGTGATCGGGTTTTCCCTGGGCACGTGACCTATATGCCGGCTCCTGATACCGTCGCTAGATGCGCCCCTTATTGGTTGTGCGTGATGATGTTGTTTTACGTCACATTGCTTGGCCCTCCTCAGTCGATTTTTGATGACGTGCACTGAGATGCGCGGCCGCGGCTGTATGACGTATGTGGACATGCGCAGTCGTTATGGCCGGACGCTGTGGGACACATGCCTTGCAGCCAAGGATCATTAGATACAGGTGAGATTGCCATGTATGTTCCTGCCTACCCATTATTGTTGTGAGAACTCACTATGGCTAGCGGCATGTTGAATTTTGTCACTTATTGGGCAATTAATGATGTGGGTGTGTCTTAGCTCTATATATATGTGAGTCTGTAGAATTGTAATATACACTTGATAAAGGCTTAACCTAGCCGAAACGTTGTGTGGATTTTGTACACTGTGCCTTGGAATTTCACACAATAAAGAAATTTGGATGGACATGCTGCTGTGGCCCTCTATTTACTCGACTGCAATGTTAAACTGTCAGCATAAAAGTGCGTCTTATGGGGCTAAAAATACAGTAAATATATTAAGTATGCCACTTGTACTAAAATTATTTACAATTGGTCACTAGGACCAGAAGTTGTCCCTGGGTTTACATATGTTACTAATCTTTATATGTATAAAATGTAACGTTTATTACTTGTCTCTAAAATGTACTACCTATGACTGACACTTGAGTGAGTGAGTGAGTCCCCTACTAGCGCTCCCTATTCGCTCAGTATTATTCCATAGTCTTTGCTCATGCCAACAACAAGCTGGTATAAACACATATAGTTTCACACTCTGCCCCCGACATGTTTCGACAAGCTTGGCGAAACATGTCGGGGGGCAGAGTGTGAAACTATATGTGTTTTAACCAGCTTGTTGTCGGCATGAGCAAAGACTATGGAATAGTACTGAGCGAATAGGGAGCGATAGTAGGGGACTCACTCACTCAAGTAGTAGCGTACTGTGAGATTAACAGTGCGAGTATAACACAGCACGAGAGGAGTGCGTGATTAATGAAGAGCATACTAAGCAGCTTTTAGTGGGCGTCCCGCAGCTAGCCCCACTGCTTAATATAGCCACGTACAAACAGCATTGCAGACACAGCTGATAATTTTAAAGTGTCAGTCATAGGTAGTAAATTTTAGAGACAAGTAATAAAAGTTACATTTTATACATATAAAGATTAGTAACATATGTAAAACCAGGGACAACTTCTGGTCCTACCAATTGTAAATAATCGTAGCATTGTGTCTCAACATATGTTAATGGGTCAATTTGTAAACAGGTAGACTTGTACTAAAAAGCTCCCTGAAGGATACAAAAAGAACCTATGCAAATCCTGCATGTGATCTGTTAATGGAAGAGCAACCATCTATCCTTATGGAAGTAAAGTCCATAATTCAGGATGAAATTAAATCCTCCCTGGCCTCCCTTACGCAGGTTCAGCCTATGCCTCCCTCCAAAAAAACAAGGTTATCAGCTCCATCCTCCTCTGATGCAGAGGACATGGACGAAGAGGCGTCCGTCTGTAGACATGATATTGAGGAAGATCAATTGTCAGAGAATAATATAGTCGAAGACGATAAAAAGTACAATTTTTTCCTCAGAGGAAATGGAGGAACTACTAAAGGCAGTAAGGGACACCAAGGGTATGGAAGACATTCAAAAACCAAGATTGGTACAGGTTGAAATGTTTGGGGGATTATGTACGAAAAGATCTAAAGTTTTTCCCATTAACGAGAATATTAAGGAAATTATCCTTGATGAATGGACAGATCCAGAAAAGAGGTTGGGGGTCTCTAAGGAGTTTAGGAATAGAATACTTTTTGATCCATCAGAATCTAAGATCTTTAATGAAACCCCAAAAATGGATATACAGGTGGCAAAAGTTGTAAAGAAAACTTCCCTGCCATTCGAAGATTCTTCTCAGTTATGCAACCCAATGGAACGAAAGGCGGGCACTCTTTTGAGAAAATGTTAGGAAGCATTTGGGGTAAAAACAAATATTGTGGCAACTTCTGTGGCTAGGGCCATGTATTTCTGGCTTAATGAGTTAGAAAACCACATAAAGAATAAAAACCCTAGGGAAGAAATTTTGCGGTTGTGGCGAAACCAACCTCGCCACTGGGTTTTGGAGGGGCCTGGCTGCTAGCCTCTTGCCCCATGATTATGGGCCCTCTCATCAGCCAGGCCTCATTTGTTCACAAAGGACTTGGACTAACTTGAACTCTCACCCCCACGAATTAGACCAGGGTTCAAGTTAGTCCATTACGTTTGGTAATTGTAATTTGTGGATTGCGTCTCAGACAATACTCATTGTGTTAGTTAATTGCGTCTCAGACAATGCTCATTGTATTTTGTTTATTGCGTCACAGACAGAGGGAAGGGGATTTTGTGTACAATTGCTGGGAAGGTTGAATACTGTAAATACATGTGATTGGCTGTTTTTACAAAACCCTGTGGGTGGTAACATTGTTGGAAGATGTGTATAAATCAATGCTTGTGTTAAAATAAAGGGAGTTCCTGTTTTATACCTTCATGAAGTCTTGGCTTATGTTTGGGGGATGGAATAACTACTCTCTTGGGGATTGCTATATCACAATACTCCCCTGAGTATAAGCTCTTGTAAGAGCTTGCTCCTGGTTCCTGTCTCTGGTTTTAGGAGAGGTTCACCCACTGGAGCCTGGAGCCTTGTCGTAGGTCCAGGGTGGGTAGGAGACGGCGAGACCTCCACCAAGCTTCAGCGGTTCGTGGGGTCTGCAGCGCTGACGGTGTCAAGTGGAGTGCTTGGAGTCCTCTGGAAGCACTAGGAGCATCTACTAACGGAGGTACCCGGTCGGGGTGCTAGGCGCTCCGTTACATTGGTGGCAAGCAGTGGGATGGCGTCCTAGTGTGAGGAGAAGCAGCTCGGAGACACCGTTCGTGGAGTATATTGAGGGCAACGCTAGTATCCGTACAGCGCCCCTGGCTACAGCAATATGGATGCCGTTGGTTCCTGCACAGCATTCCATGAGGAAGATCACCCGGATTACAGGGATGCCGAGCGGAAAGGCGTATGGCACCAGGCCCTGGAGGACATGCAGCGTCGGAGGGGTGAGAGTCTTCCCAGTGAGGAGCAGAGATTGCGAATGCGATTGGCGCTGCGACTACCTCTACTGGGGGAGCAACCATTGACAGAGTGGGTGTCAGAGCTTATGACACTGGTATGGCAGCAAACCTGGCTGGATGACGCTTACCAAGCACTATGGTGGGACACAGTACGACAGTCTCCATGAATGGAGGAGTACGCCAAGCCCGAAGGTGAGGAATATAATTGCCCTGGGTTATTGTGGGAGTCTTTTGAAGACATTGACTTTGGGAGCACAGAAGAATCTAGATTTTGGGACATTACTGACTACAGGTGGGACTTGCACAATTGGCCTACAACTAGTGGGGTGAGGGCAGATCTGACCTTTCTGGTCCAAAGGGAATGGGAACTGGAGCAAGATTATCAACAGTTGTTTCACTCCATTCAAGCCCAGCACAAGATACAAGACAGTTGGATACCAGGCCCAGACCTGCAGCCCAACCCCTGGCAAGTCACAGCTGAGGTATCCCCTACTTCCTCACCAACTGTGGAGGTAGGGGACTTTATAGACTGGTACTGGGAGGAACCCCAGTCGGTAGGTGGAGATGGGACCGTAGTCACTCCACCGTCCCAACAGGGTGGCTGGGCAGGCGGCCCAGATCCCCAACTGCCACTTGGAGTACAGGGAGAGGAGATTGTCGGTCCCTCATCTCTGCAACAACCAGAATCACTGGTAGTGGAGACAGCCGGTCTCACTACCCAGCGGCAGTATACTCTACAGGGAGAGGAGACAGTTGGTCTCTCTCCCCAGTGGCAGATGGAGTATCCAGAGGAGGGGTTAAGTGATAGCCCCCCTCCACAGCTCTCTCCCAGCCCAATACTGAGGGTAGTGGGTAAGGCTTTAAACCCCACTGACCCCTCTGCAGCAGAAGAGCTGGCATCAGAGCAGAGCGCCGCTGGCCTCTGCCCTAACCGTTTATTTACTACCCAGCAGGAGTTGGCACCATGCACCCCAGCTGAAGTGCTGGCATCAGGGCAGAGCGCCGCTGGCCTCTGCCCCCCCCCTATCCTCTTCTCCAGAGCCGGACTTCCCACAGGCTACCCCAGCGGAAGAGCTGGCATCTGGGCAGAGCGCAGTTGGACTCTGCCCTCCTCTATCCTTGTGTCCAGAGGCTGACTCCCCACTGGCTACCCCAGCGGAAGAGCTGGCATCTGTCCAGAGTGCAGTCGGCCTCTGCCCACCAAGTACCTACAGCTCCAAGGTAGAGAACCACAAGGAAGCAAGGAGTAGCAGATGCCCACTCAACAGCTGGGGACATACAGAACAGAGCCAGGCCCCAAAATTCAACAGGTCCAGTACTGGGTTGTGGGTGGACTGCCAGACTAACTCAGGTACTGACCGTGAGTTCAGGTATCTGGTTAGTCTTCCCTGGAAGGGGAAGATGTGTGGCGAAACCAACCTCGCCACTGGGTTTTGGAGGGGCCTGGCTGCTAGCCTCTTGCCCCAGGATTATGGGCCCTCTCATCAGCCAGGCCTCATTTGTTCACAAAGGACTTGGACTAACTTGAACTCTCACCCCCACGAATTAGACCAGGGTTCAAGTTAGTCCATTACGTTTGGTAATTGTATTTTGTGGATTGCATCTCAGACAATACTCATTGTGTTAGTTAATTGCGTCTCAGACAATGCTCATTGTATCCTGTTTATTGCGTTACAGACAGATGGAAGGGGATTTTGTGTACAATTGCTGGGAAGGTTGAATACTGTAAATACATGTGATTGGCTGTTTTTATAAAACCCTGTGGGTGGTAACATTGTTGGAAGATGTGTATAAATCAATGCTTGTGTTAAAATAAAGGGAATTCCTGTTTTATACCTTCATGAAGTCTTGGCTCATGTTTGGGGGATGGAATAACTACACTCTTGGGGATTGCTATATCACAATACTCCCCTGAGTATAAGCTCTTGTAAGAGCTTGCTCCTGGTTCCTGTCTCTGGTTTTAGGAGAGGTTCACCCACTGGAGCCTGGAACCTTGTCGTAGGTCCAGGGTGGGTAGGAGACGGCAAGACCTCCACCAAGCTTCGGCGGTTCGTGGGGTCTGCAGCGCTGACGGTGTCAAGTGGAGTGCTTGGAGTCCTCTGGAAGCACTAGGAGCATCTACTGACGGAGGTACCCGGTCGGGGTGCTAGGCGTTCCGTTACATGGAACTGCTACAAAATCGAATTTGCCTCAAACCCCCAAGAAGATTTCAGACTAGGGATTGACCGATTATCAGAAGTACCAATATTATCAGCCGATATTAAGGATTTTGCACAATCGGTATCAGCTTCTAACCTTGCCGATTAATGCGTATAAAGCGAATACTAGTTAGCGCTTATGGAAGCGCTCACTAATATGCATCGGGTGCCGGGAGCAGGGAAGAAGCACAGCAAGTGCTTCCAATACTCACCCTCCCTGGTCTTCTTTGATGGGGCCCGAGCTGCACTGTCCTGACCGGAGCTGGAGAACACAGGGGAGCGCGACAACAGACCCGGAGATGAAGAGGAGTCGCGGCGCAGGAGAGGTGAGGAGTTTTTTTTTAGTCTGATGTGAGGTCTGATAGGGGTTAAAGTTTGATAGGGGATTAATAAAGTCTGATCTGAGGTCTGATAGGGGGTAATAAAGTCAGTGAGAAGGAATGGTGCTGGGGGATGGTGTGGAAATTGGCATTTGGCACTAGTATATTATAAATGTAAATTATAAATTGGCTACCAACTAAGGGCTTTATTAATTTATAATTTACCGTACATTTATAATAAACTAGTGCCAAATGCAAATTTCCACCACCTCAGTGACTACTTACTAATATAATATATATTATAATATACAAACCGGATTCCAAAAAAGTTGGGACACTATACAAATCATGAATAAAAACTGAATGCAATGATGTGGAGGTGCCAACTTCTAATATTTTATTTAGAATAGAACATAAATCACGGAACAAAAGTTTAAACTGAGAAAATTTACAATTTTAAGGGAAAAATATGTTGAATCAGAATTTCATGGTGTCAACAAATCCCAAAAAAGTTCGGACAAGGCAATTTTTCACCACTGTGTGGCATCTCCCCTTCTTCTTACAAAACTCAACAGACGTCTGGGGACCGAGGAGACCAGTTTCTCAAGTTTAGAAATAGGAATGCTCTCCCATTCTTGTCTAATACAGGCCACTAACTGTTCAATCTTCTTGGGCCTTCTTTGTTGCACCTTCCTCTTTATGATGCGCCAAATGTTCTCTATAGGTGAAAGATCTGGACTGCAGACTGGCCATTTCAGTACCCGGGTCCTTCTCCTACGCAGCCATGATGTTGTGATTGATGCAGAATGTGGTCTGGCATTATCTTGTTGAAAAATGCAGGGTCTTCCCTAAAAGAGATGACGTCTGGATGGGAGCATATGTTGTTCTAGAACCTGAATATATTTTTCTGCATTGATGGTGCCTTTCCAGACATGCAAGCTGCCCATGCCATACGCACTCATGCAACCCCATACCATCAGAGATGCAGGCTTCTGAACTGAGCGTTGATAACAACTTGGGTTGTCCTTGTCCTCTTTGGTCCGGATGACATGGTGTCCCAGATTTCCAAAAAGAACTTCGAATCGTGACTCGTCTGACCACAGAACAGTCTTCCATTTTGCCACACTCCATTTTAAATGATCCCTGGCCCAGTGAAAACGCCTGAGCTTCTGGATCTTGCTTAGAAATGGCTTCTTCTTTGCACTGTAGAGTTTCAGCTGGCAACGGCGGATGGCACGATGGATTGTGTTCACTGACAATGGTTTCTGGAAGTATTCCTGAGCCCATTCTGTGATTTCCTTTACAGTAGCATTCCTGTTTGTGGTGCAGTGTTGTTTAAGGGCCCGGAGATCATGGGCATCCAGTATGGTTTTACGGCCTTGACCCTTACGCACAGAGATTGTTCCAGATTCTCTGAATCTTCGGATGATGTTATGCACAGTTGATGATGATAGTTGCAAAGTCTTTGCAATTTTTCACTGGGTAACACCTTTCTGATATTGCTCCACTATCTTTCTGCGCAACATTGTGGGAATTGGTGATCCTCTGCCCATCTTGGCTTCTGAGAGACACTGCCACTCTGAGAAGCTCTTTTTATACCCAATCATGTTGCCAATTGACCTAATTAGTGTTAATTGGTCTTCCAGCTCTTCGTTATGCTCAAATTTACTTTTTCCAGCCTCTTATTGCTACTTGTCCCAACTTTTTTGGGATTTGTTGACACCGTGAAATTTTGAATCAACGTATTTTTCCTTTAAAATGATACATTTACTCGGATTAAACGTTTGATCTGTCATCTACGTTCTATTACAAATAAAATATTGACATTTGCCATCTCCACATCATTGCATTCAGTTTTTATTCACGATTTGTATAGTGTCCCAACTTTTTTGGAATCCGGTTTGTATAAAATATTGTTATAAATTATCGGCTACTGGCCTGAAAGTTCACCGATTATCGGTATCGGCTCTAAAAAATCAATATCGGTCGATCCCTATTTCAGACCACTTCCCACAATTCCACCATTCTATCATATGGCAGGGAATTCTAGAATTAAAAAAATCAGGTGTAGTAGTAGTAAAACATTTACCCGAGACAGAAAAGGGAAAGGGTTCTATTCAAGGCTATTCCTAGTCCAAACACCAGACGGATCCTTCCGTACCATCATAAACTTAAAGGATTTAAACAAATCAATAACATACAAAAAGTTCAAGATGGAATCAATTTCGTCCATTGTCTCCCCAATCAAAAAGGGAGCCTACATAACATCCATCGATCTCAAAGACACCTACTATCATATTCCTATCCGTCTAAACTCACAAAAGTATCTCTGATTTGCACTAAAAGGCCCTGGGGGCATATTGCACCATTTTCAATTCTCCGCCCTTCCATTTGGAATTTCCTCAGCACCAAGAATCTTCACAAAGTTGGTAGTAGAAATGATATCTCCCCTCAGACAAGAAGGTCTGTTAATCTTCCCATACTTGAACGATTTTCCCATAGTAGGAAATTCAGAAGGAGAAGCAGTCAAAGAGACTATTTTTTGCAAAAAATATCGGACTTAGGTTGGTTAATAAATGAAAAAAGTCCTACTTGATCCCGTCACCCAAAAGGAAGTTTCTAGGAGTAAGGTTGGACTCGGTATCACAAACATCATCTCTTCCACAAGATAGAAGCCATCATAGAAAAAATAAAACATTTTCAATCTCAAAACCGGTGCTCGATCAGGAAGGCTATGAGCATTCTAGGTCTTATGACATCTTGAATATCAGCGGTAGCCTGGTGTCAGGCACACACCAGAACTATGCAAACCTGGATCTCAGGGAGTTGGAACAAAAAGCAATCGTCCCCAGACAAAAAAATTGTCATTCCATATCCAGTAAAATCGGATCTGAATTGGTGGAAGAAAAAGATAAATTTATCAAAGGGCATCATCTGGCTAAGAGAACCAGAGACACGGATCGTGACGGATGCAAGCAGTGTGGGTTGGGGAGCAAAGGTAGCCTCCTCAACCTGGCAAGGAAGGTGGCAAGAAGAGATAAAAAACAAATCCTCAAATTACAAAGAGTTGCGTGCGGTCTGTTAAGCAAAAAACATAAAAAAAAATTTTTTCGGACAATACAACAGCGGTCGCTTATTTAAAGCATCAGGGTGGTACGAGGTCCCCAAGTTTGAAATTTCTAGCGAATTTTTTTTTCCTGGGCAGAATTTTTTTTCCTATCCATTACAGCGGTTCATCTCAGAGGATCAGAGAATTTAGAGGCAGATTTACTTAGCAGAAAGACCCTAGACGTGGGGGAATGGTCTTTAAATCCAGGAATTTTTCAAAAAATATCTGCCAAATGGGGCTTGCTGCAAATAGACCTGTTCACCTCAAAAAGAAATGCAAAGGTCAAGTGTAGTGTTGATCGAGCACCAAAGTGCTCGGGTGCTCGAGTAGAACACCTCGGGATGCACGGGTGCTCTACCGAACACCAGAGCACAATAAAAGTCAACGGGAGAACCCGAGCATTAAACCAGGCACCCCCTGCTCTAAAGAGGGTGTCTGGTTCACATGAAAAGGTCAGAAATTGATGGAAACACCACTGAAATGGTTCGGGAACAGCATAGAGAGGATGTCTGGATGCATCTTTGACTCCCAGGTCGCTGCTGGGAACGATGTTATCCGATTCGTACGCCAATTTTACAGACTAACAATAATACGCACAAAACTAAGATAAAATCGATTTTAGAGGAAAATTTGTTAGGAAACATTCTAACCTGTATATTTACTTGTATATAAGTGCAAGTGCTGCCAAAAATTACAAGGAAGAGGCACTCCGATACATCCTGTATATCACATAAAGGAGGGCCTCATTCACATTGTGGTACAATTGTTCAGGTAGTAGGACTCCTACACTCCTAAAGCCTATGCACTAAGTGAAAAGGCTGCCAAAACTTACAAGGAACCGGCGCTCCAATACACCCTTTATTACACTTAAAGGAGGGCATCATACACACCCTTGAAAAATTATGATTGATGGCCTGCTAGTTACCCTCTAAAACATTAGGGGCGAGGGCCTTCTGCTGATCCTACCATCTAAAACATTAGGGGTGAGGGTCTGCTGCTGAGCTGACCATCTAAAACATTAGGGGCGAGGGCCTGCTGCTGATCTGACCATGGAAAAAATTATGGACGAGGGCCTGCTGTTGAGCCGACCATCTAAAACATTATGGGCGAGGGCCTGCTGCCGAGCTGACCACCTAAAACATTATGGGAGACGGCCTGCTGCCAAGCTGACCATCTAAAACATTATGGGCGAGGGCCTGCTGCCGAGCTGACCATCTAAATCATTATGGGCGAAGGCCTGCTGCTGAGCTGACCATCTAAAACATTAGGGGTGAGGGTCTGCTGCCGAGCTGACTCTCTAAAACATTAGGGGCAAGTGCCTGCTGCTGAGCTGACCATCGAAAAAATTATGGTTGAGGGCCTGTTGCTGAGCTGACCATCGAAAAAATTATGGTTGAGGGTCTGCTGGTGAGCTGACTCTCTAATACATTAGGGGTGAGGGCCTGCTGCTGATCTGACCATGGAAACAATTATGGGCGAGAGCCTGCTGCTAAGCTGACCATTGAAAAAATTATGTTTGAGGGTCTGCGGAGGCAACCGTCTGCTGCTCCTTCTCCTCCTCATCATCCAATTCGCGCTGAGAAGACGAACGGAGCGTGGTATGGCTATCACCCTGTGTACTGACTTCACACATTTCCACCTCTTTCACATGCAAAGCGTCCGCCTTCATTGAGAGCAGCGAGCGTTTCAGTAGACACAGAAGTGGGATGGTTACGCTGATAATAGCGGCATTGCCGCTCACCATCTTTGTTGATTCCTCAAAGTTGCGTAAAACCTCACAGAGGTCAGACATCAATGCCCACTCGTCGCTTGTGAGAAGCGGAAGCTGACCGGAAAGGCATCAACCATGTTGCAGCTGGTATTCCACTACTGCCCTCTGCTGCTCACAAAGCCTGGCCAGCATGTGGAACGTGGCGTTCCAACACGTGCTCACGTCGCACAACAGTCGGTGAGCTGGCAATTACAAGCGCTGCTGCAGCGTTGCCAGACCGACGGCAGCTTTAGATGACTTTCGGAAATGGGCACACATGCTGAGAACCTTCACCAGTAGCTTAGGCAAATTGGGGTAGGTTTTGAGAAACTGCTGAACCACTAAGTTGAACACGTGGGCTAGGCATGGTATGTGTGTGACCTTGCCGAGCTCCAAAGCCGCTACCAAGTTACGGGCATTATCAGACACAACCATGCCTGGTTGTAGGTTGAATGGCGAGAGCCACAGCTCAGTCTGGTCCCTTATATCCTGCCACAGCTCTGTTGCTGCAAGATGAGAATTCAGAGGTGGAAGTGGAGGAGGGGGAGAGGGGAGTTACTAATGTAGGTGGTGGCGTAAATCCTGATGGAAGTAGGGCCCGCAATCCTTGGCGTCGGTAGCACCTGTGCCATCCCAGGGTATGACTCGCTCCCGGCCTCCACAACGCTCACGCAGTGTGCCGTCAGGGAAATGTAGTGTCTCTGGCCAAAAGCACTTGTCCATGTGTCAGTTGTTAAGTGGACCTTCCCAATAACTGCGTTGGTCAGGGCACGGGTGATGTTACGGGACACATGCTGGTTTAAGGCGGGGACGGCACACCGGGAAAAATAGTGGCAGCTGGAGAATAGGTAACGAGGTACGGCCACCGCCATCAGGCTGCGAAAAAGCCTCAGTGTCCACAAGCCTAAATGGCAACATTTCCAGGGCCAGCAATTTGGAAAGGTGCGCATTTAGTGCTATAGCCTGTGGGTGGGTGGCTGGGTATTTGTGCTTTTGCTCTAAGGACATCTGTACGCTGCGCTGGGACACAGAAGTGGATGTGCTAGCTGATAGTGCTTGTGAAGGTCCAGGTGCAGGGCGGGAGGCACCCGGACCTGCGTCTTGGACAGAGGATTGGCCAGCACGTAACACAGGGGAAGAGGAGGCAGTGGTGTGACCCGCAGACACTGATTGTGGACCCAGGCGTTCGGCCCACCTATTAGGGTGCTTTGATGCCATGTGGCGGATCATGCTGGTGGTGGTGAGCTTGCTAGTGTTCACGCCCCTGCTCTATTTGGTACGGCACAGGTTGCAAATGACAATTCTTTTATCATCCGCACTTTCCTCAAAAAAAGCGCCAGACTGCGGAACACCTACCCCATGGCAAGCGAGATTGCTGCAAGGGGGTTCTCCGGGGAACAGTTGTGGGCCTGTTTGGTGTGGCCCGCCTTCTCCCTTTTGCCACCCCACTGCCTCTTCCAGCCTGTTGCAGTACTGCAGATCCCTCCCCCTCTGTACTGCTGTCCTCGCTCAGCTTGCCACCTTCCCAGGTTGGGTCAGTGATTTTATCGTCCACCACCTCCTCTAACACTTCCTCACTCTGGTCAGTCTCATGACTTGTTGACCTAATAACAACCTCACTTATTGACAACTGTGTCTCATTCTCATCATAAACCTCTTGAAACACTAATTGCCATTGACTTATTGGCAACTGTGTCTCATCATCATGATCCACCTCGTGTAGGGCCGGCGTTAGGGGGGGAGTAAACTGGGCAATTCCCCAGGGCCCCCATGGTCTAAGGGGCCCCCTGCTTCAGTGCTGCTGTTCTGCTGAACGTCCGTGGAAACAAACAGCTGCACTTTACAATGCAGTGTAAGGTCCCCTCCCTGTACATGTAAGAGAAATCATTACCACAGTGCTGCTCTGCAAACTGACAGGTCCAGACACTAGCAATACTCTTCCACTAGAGCTGTAGGAGCTGCCGTGATGTCACCTGCAGGAGATGGACCTCAGCAGAGAAGAGGGGGATCAAGGACCTGCGATGACCTTACCATCATGTTACCAGAACAGGAGGCAGAGCTATGCAGTAAAGTAATGAAGAAAAAGATACCACCTAGCGCTCAACTGAGTAACACATAAAACTCCTTCATCAGTCCCCAGGCTGCACCCTTTCATCAGACCCCTGCCCCCTTAATCATACCCAGTGTCACCCTTATCCAGTCCCCTGCCCCCTTAATAATACCCAGTGTCACCCTTATCCAGTCCCCTGCCCCCCTTAATCATACCCAGTGTCACCCTTATCCAGTCCCCTGCCCCCCTTAATCATACCCAGTGTCACCCTTATTCAGTCCCCTGCCCCCCTTAATCATACCCAGTGTCACCCTTATCCAGTCTCCTGCCCCCCTTAATAATACCCAGTGTCACCCTTATCCAGTCCCCTGCCCCCCTTAATAATACCCAGTGTCACCCTTATCCAGTCCCCTGCCCCCTTAATCATACCCAGTGTCACCCTTACCCAGTCCCCTGCCCCCATACTCATACCCCGTGTCTGTCACCCTTATCCAGTCCCCTGCCCCCTTAATCATACCCAGTGTCACCCTTACCCAGTCCCCTGCCCTCTTAATCATACCCAGTGTCACCCTTATCCAGTCCCCTGCCCCCTTAATCATACCCCGTGTCATCCTTATCCAGTCCCCTGTCCCCTTAATCATACCCAGTGTCACCCTTATCCAGTCCCCTGCCCCCTTAATCATACCCAGTGTTACCCTTACCCAGTCCCCTGCCCCCTTAATCATACCCAGTGTCACCCTTATCCAGTCCCCTGCCCCCTTAATCATACCCAGTGTCACCCTTATCCAGTCCCCTGCCCCCTTAATCATACCCAGTGTCACCCTTATCCAGTCCCCTGCCCCCCTTAATTAGACCCTGCCCCCATTTAATGAAAGATATTTGGTAAAAAAAAAAACTAAAACACATTAAGAACAGGTACTCACTATTTGAAGTCTTCTGCTCCCTCGCACATTGAGCGGATCCTTCCGCGGCTCTCTGTGAAGGCGTAGCACTTGGACGCCTCGCCTGCGCCCTTAAGCTCCTCCTCCACGCTCCGGAACATGACCTGGCAACTGCAGCGACTCAGCTCGCCAGGCATGCCTCACATAATCTCGGGCGCCTCTGTTGCCATGGCACATCTCGCACACCCCAAAGGCCGGCCCTGCTTATACCTCCTGTTATGTAATATCAGAGTACATTACAAGAGGAGGTATAACAGGAGAGGACTACAACTCTCAGCATGTCCAGGCCACTATTATGTAATATCAGGGTACATTACAACACCCGGGATATGTTGGCAGTTGTAGTCCTCTCCGCTTATACCTCCTCTTATAATATACTCTGATATTACATAATAACGGCTTGGACATGCTGGAAGTTGTAGTCCCATCCTCTTATAAGTCCCCTGTAATGTGCTATTATATTAAATAATAATGACTTAGACATGCTGGGAGTTATAGTTCTCTCCTGTTATACCTCCTGCGGTAATGTGCTCTGAATTAGGGCCGGGACAATGGATAGGGGAGGGTAGTCATCCGCCTAGGGCGCCACTTCGCTACCCATAAAGGGGGGCGCACTCATGGCTGTCCAACTTCACAAGCCTGCTGAAATTACATCAACGCAACCTCCTGCTCTGGGTCTTGCATGATGACATCATCACGTGAGACCTGGAGCAGGAGTGGTGATGTCATTAGGACCGCATGCATCAGGACGCAGCAACACAAGCCACAGATAAAACTGTGGTCTGCATTGCAGACAGCAGCGAGGGGATGGGAGGGAGGTGTTTATTTTTTATTTTTTATACTAAGTGTCTGCACTGCTGAGGGCACTAGGAAAGGGGGCAAGGAGATCATTATCTATACCTGGCACTACTGGGGAGGAATGGAGGAGCATTATATATTGGCGCTATAGGGGAACATTATATATACACTCACCTAAAGAATTATTAGGAACACCTGTTCTATTTCTCATTCATGCGATTATCTAGTCAACCAATCACATGGCAGTTGCTTCAATGCATGTAGGGTTGTGGTCCTGGTCAAGACAATCTCCTGAACTCCAAACTGAATGTCAGAATGGGAAAGAAAGGTGATTTAAGCAATTTTGAGCGTGGCATGGTTGTTGGTGCCAGATGGGCCGGTCTGAGTATTTCACAATCTGCAAAGTTACTGGGATTTTCACGCACAAACATTTCTAGGGTTTACAAAGAATGGTGTGAAAAGGGAAAAACATCCAGTATGCGGCAGTCCTGTGGGCGAAAATGCCTTGTTGATGCTAAAGGTCAGAGGAGAATGGGCCACGTTGACTGAAATAACCACTTGGGATGTGGTGGAACGGGAGCTTCGTGCCCTGGATGTGCATCCCTCAAATCTCCATCAACTGCAAGATGCTATCCTATCAATATGGGCCAACATTTCTAAAGAATGCTATCAGCACCTTGTTGAATCAATGCCACGTAGAATTAAGGCAGTTCTGAAGGCAAAAGGAGGTCCAACACCGTATTAGTATGGTGTTCCTAATAATTCTTTAGGTGAGTGTATATATACTGGCACTATGGGGGGGAGCATTATATATTGGAACTAGTGGGGGGCACTACAGGGGGACATTATGGTTATAATATTACTACTAGGGTACCTTAGGGGCACCCGGCACCCCATGCCAATCAGCTGTTTGAGGAGACGGTGTGCATTGTGCGCATGTGCCGTCTCCCTTCTCTATTCCTGCTCACCGCTGTATGTCTATGGGACAGCAGCAGTGAATAGCACGCGCCGTCTGCTCAAACAGCTGATCTGCTGAGGTGTCAGGTGTCGGACGTCGAACTGTATTTTTAGCACATTATTACAAGATTTCAGGCCCCACTTTTGATTTTGCCCAGGGCCACATTTTGTCTAAAACCAGCCCTGACCTCATGAAACACTAATTGCTGTTCCCTACCGTCATCTTCAAGCCGGCTTGGCGAGAGCCCAAATCAAGGAATGGCGATAATAAGAGCTCCTTGCAATATCCAAGTGTGGGATCACTTGTATGACAAGACTCTCCATGGTGGGAGGAAGGAGGATCAGGGTGAGAATTCTGTTGGCTACTGAGACTGGACTTTGTTAAGACAGGGTGGTGCTTAACCGACTGGAAGCATTATCTGCTGCAATCTAACCGACCACCTGGTCGCACTGGTCTGACTTTGAAAGTGGTGTCCTGGTGTCCTGTGCTGCAAACTGGGACATGAAGTTAGGTATCGTAGATGAGTGTGTTTCTTGTGCTCTGGCAGCAGGCACAGTTCCACCGCGCCCAGGGCCACGGCCTCTGCGTGCATCATCAGCAGCACGGTCACTTCCCCATCCCTTACTGCTCACCTTCTGCATATTAAATGGTATATATGCTTGCAAGTATGTCACATGTATAGTAGCGCAGGTTTTGTAAGTGTATATGCAAATAAATGAAACTGAATGTCACTGATATTTGGGATGTGCTTAATGTCGCTGTCACCAGCGGCTAATAAAACATTACAGGGAATGTCACAGCTATTTCGGATGTGCAAACGTTATACAGGAGATGTAGCGCAGGTAATGTCGCTGCTGTCACCAGCGGCTAACATTATACAGAAGATGTAGCACAGGTAATGTGGTTGTTGTCACTAGCGGCTAACTTATACAGGAGATGTAGCGCAGGTAATGTCGCTGCTGTCACCAGCGGCTAACGTTATACAGACAATGTAGCGTAGGTAATGTTGCTGCTGTCACCAGCGGCTAACGTTATACAGGAGATGTAGCGCAGGTAATGTCGCTGCTGTCACCAGCGGCTAATGTTATACAGAAGTTATAGCGCAGCTAATGTCGCTGCTGTCACCAGCGGCTAACGTTATACAGGAGATGTAGTGCAGGTAATGTCGCTGCTGTCCCCAGCGGCTAACGTTATACAGAAGATGTAGCGCAGGTAATGTCACTGCTGTCACCAACGGCTAATGTTATAGAGGAGATGTAGCGCAGGTAATGTTGCTGCTGTCACCAGCGACTAATGTTATAGAGGAGATGTAGCGCAGGTAATGTCGCTGCTGTCACCAGCGTCTAACAAAAAATTACAGTCAATGTCACAGATATTTGGGATGCGGAAACGTTATACATGAGATGTAGCGTAGTAAATGTCACTGCTGTCACCAGCGGCTAGCGTTATACAGGAGATGTAGCGCAGGTAATGTCGCTGCTCTCACCAGCGGCTAAGAAAAAATTACAGTCAATGTCACAGATATTTGGGATGCAGAAACGTTATACAGGAGATGTAGCGCAGGTAATGTCACTGTCTGCACTGTCTACGGAAAAAGTACACTGGATGTCACAGATATTTTTAGGATGCGCAAACGTTATACAGGAGATGTAGCGCAGGTAATGCAACTGTCCACAGTGGACACCGTCTACAGAAAAAGTACACTGGATGTCACAGATATTTTTAGTATGCGCACATGTTAAACAGGAGATGTAGCGCAGATAATGTCACTGTCCGTAGCGTCTACGGAAAACAATAATTGCTCTTACTGGTAATTGTATTTTTTTAAACCCATGACGGCACCCATGCGACTAGGACCTCCCATCCAGGACAGGAAACCTGAAGAGATAAAATGGTTCACACCCCCACCACACCTCAGTGATTATAATAAACAGACCTCCGGAGGTGTGCCAACCACCAAGAACAACAAAAGGCCAGGTTGTTTAGGCCAAAAGCTGACTCTGGCCGTGGTGGCGCCAATAATTTGTAACCAGCGCTTCCCCAGATCAAGCTTCCGGACGCCATAGACCTCCTTCCAGCGTCCAGACCGCATTCTGGAGCGCAAATCCTCTTGTCCATATGACTTACGGTATCGTGACACGCATCGTGAACCGCATAAGGCTTGATGCGGATACTGGAAGTACTAGGAAGTCAGTTCCTGGCTCCCTAATGGAACGCATCAGTGGAACGCATCGTCAGACAAAATATCTCTACGATGATGCTGGACGGGAGGATTAAGGAAAACAACAATAAAGGAAAAATCGGAGCCCCAATTTAGAACAGAGGTTCATCCGACTCAATATTTTTTTTTAGATATATACTGTATATATTTTTATAGTTTGTAATGGCCCACCACCATACAACCAGAGACATCAAAGGGGGGACCTCACACACACATAAAAGTTTTTCCCATTAGTAAGGGGTATAAATAAATAATACAGATAAGGATAATAGTCGCTTATGTCAGCCCCCTAATAACCATAAACAAAGGGGGAAGGACACCAAGCTTAGCAAAGATAAGGTGACCTGATAATTGTATCACCATGACAACAAGATGTTTCTCGCATCGATTAGTCCAGTTAAAGGGCAACATACCTAGTAAATATAACTTATTCCTGAAGGAAAGTGAATATTAGACGAACAGAGAATTTTAGATGAAACATGTAAAATTGAGTCTTTCATTCAAACCAAGTGGGGATTGGGACTGGAAATGATATATCTAAGAAGTTTATTTTTTAAGAATCTTTTTGTCACCTTTCCTCTCGGGTAAGGGGACTACCTCGAGGAAAGAGAAACGAGCAGAGCCCACATCGCCCATATGGCAGCTGTTAAAATGGTGGGCCACAGGTGTATCTTTTAATTTTTTTATATCATTTATATGCTCGCAGGCCCTTCTTCAAAATTCTCTTTTCGTCTTGCCAATGTAGTCCATAGGACAATTACATTGGCAAATATATAAAACGCCTTTAGTTCTGCAATTTGAAAAATCCCAGATAGCAAAGGAGCGTTGTGTGACGGAGCAGGTCACTGTTTTTGAGGTATTGATAAAGTTGCAAGCCTTACACGATCCGCATTTGAAAACACCCAGGGGCTTACGGTCTAGCCAGGTTCCCTCTTTTTTGGGGCCCTCGTAGTGGCTGTGAACTAAGCGATCCTGCAAGCTCCTTCCTTTCCGGTGGGTGACTTGGGTATATTCCCTGATCACCTGCGTTAGATCGGGGTCCATTGTTAGTACTGGCCAGTGTCTTCTCAAGATGGAGATCACTTCCTTGTTGCCAGAGTCGAAGGTAGAGATTAGGCGAATCAAATCCTCGTCTGAACTGTCTCTGTGCCTTGGCATCAACCAGTCCTCCCTTTTCATCGACTCTGCATACTGGAAGGATTCCCTTAACCTGCTCAGGACCCCCGTACGCAGGATTGCGTCCTGCCGGCGGCCCTGCTCTTCTGGGTGGACGCATATACGCGTCCTCCCGCGAGAGCCGAGATTTCCTGTGAACGCGCGCACGCAGGCGCGCGCGCTCACAGGAACGGAAGGTAAGAGAGTGGATCTCCAGCCTGCCAGCGGCGATCGTTCGCTGGCAGGCTGGAGATGTGATTTTTTTAACCCCTAACAGGTATATTAGACGCTGTTTTGATAACAGCGTCTAATATACCTGCTACCTGGTCCTCTGGTGGTCCCTTTTGTTTGGATCGACCACCAGAGGACTCAGGCAGCTCACTAAAGTAGCACCAAACACCACTACACTACACCCCCCCCCCTGTCACTTATTAACCCTTTATGAACCACTGATCGCCCCATATAGACTCCCTGATCACCCCCCTGTCATTGATCACCCCCCTGTAAGGCTCCATTTAGACGTCCGTATGATTTTTACGGATCCACAGATACATGGATCGGATCCGCAAAACGCATACGGACGTCTGAATGGAGCCTTACAGGGGGGTGATCAATGACAAGGGCGTGATCACCCATATAGACTTCCTGATCACTTCCCTGTCATTGATCACCCCCCTGTCATTGATCACCCCCCTGTAAGGCTCCATTCAAACATCCGTATGATTTTTACGGATCCATGGATACATGGATCGGATCCGCAAAACACATGCGGACGTCTGAATGGAGCCTTACAGGGGGGTGATCAATGACAGAGGGGTGATCACCCATATACACTCCCTGATCACCCCCTGTCATTGATCACCCACCTGTAAGGCTCCATTCAGACGTCCGCATGATTTTTACGGATCCATGGATACATGGATCGGATCCGCAAAACACATGCGGACGTCTGAATGGAGCCTTACAGGGGGTGATCAATGACAGAGGGGTGATCACCCATATACACTCCCTGATCACCCCCTGTCATTGATCACCCCCCTGTAAGGCTCCATTAAGACGTCCGCATTATTTTTACGGATCCATGGATACATGGATCGGATCCGCAAAACACATGCGGACGTCTGAATGGAGCCTTACAGGGGGGTGATCAATGACAGAGGGGTGATCACCCATATACACTCCCTGATCACCCCCTGTCATTGATCACCCCCCTGTAAGGCTCCATTCAGACGTCCGCATGATTTTTACGGATCCATGGATCCATGGATCGGATCCGCAAAACACATGCGGACGTCTGAATGGAGCCTTACAGGGGGGTGATCAATGACAAGGGGGTGATCACCCATATACACTCCCTGATCACCCCCTGTCATTGATCACCCCCCTGTAAGGCTCCATTCAGACGTCTGCATGATTTTTACGGATACATGGATCGGATCCGCAAAACACATGCGGACGTCTGAATGGAGCCTTACAGGGGGTGATCAATGACAAGGGGGTGATCACCCATATACACTCCCTGATCACCCCCTGTCATTGATCACCCCCCTGTAAGGCTCCATTCAGACGTCCGCATGATTTTTACGGATCCATGGATACATGGATCGGATCCGCAAAACACATGCGGACGTCTGAATGGAGCCTTACAGGGGGGTGATCAATGACAGGGGGGTGATCAGGGAGTCTATATGGGTGATCACCCCCCTGTCATTGATCACCCCCCTGTCATTGATCACCCCCCTGTCATTGATCACCCCCCCGTAAGGCTCCATACAGACATTTTTTTGGCCCAAATTAGCGGAAATATATATATTTTTTTGTTTGTTTTTTCTTACAAAGTCTCATATTCCACTAACTTGTGTCAAAAAATAAAATCTCACATGAACTCACCATACCCCTAACAGAATCCAAATGCGTAAACATTTTTAGACATTTACAGACGTGGACAAAATTGTTGGTACCCTTTGGTCAATGAAAGAAAAAGTCACAATGGTCACAGAAATAACTTTAATCTGACAAAAGTAATAATAAATTAAAATTCTATAAATGTTAACCAATGAAAGTCAGACATTGTTTTTCAACCATGCTTCAACAGAATTATGTAAAAAAATAAACTCATGAAACAGGCATGGACAAAAATGATGGTACCCCTAGAAAACACAGAACATAATGTGACCAAAGGGACATGTTAATTCAAGGTGTGTCCACTAATTAGCATCACAGGTGTCTACAACCTTGTAATCAGCCATTGGGCCTATATATATGGCTCCAGGTAATCACTGTGTTGTTTGGTGATATGGTGTGTACCACACTCGACATGGACCAGAGGAAGCAAAGGAAAGAGCTGTCTCAAGAGATCAGAAAGAAAATTATAGACAAGCATGTTAAAGGTAAAGGCTATAAGACCATCTCCAAGCAACTAGATGTTCCTGTGAGTACAGTTGCACATATTATTCATAAGTTTAAGATCCATGGGACTGTAGCCAACCTCCCTGGACGTGGCCGCAGGAGGAAAATTGATGACAAATCTAAGAGACGGATAATCCGAATGGTAACAAAAGAGCCTAGAAAGACTTCTAAAGAGATTCAAGGTGAACTTCATGCTCAAGGAACATCAGTGTCAGATCGCACCATCCGTCGTTGTTTGAGCCAAAGTGGACTACATGGGAGACGACCAAGGAGGACACCATTGTTGAAAACGAATCATAAAAAAGCAAGACTGGAATATGCCAAACTACATGTTGACAAGCCACAAAGCTTCTGGGAGAATGTCCTGTGGACAGATGAGACAAAAATCGAAGTTTTTGCCAAGGCACATCAGCTGTATGTTCACAGACGAAAAAATGAAGCATATCAAGAAAAGAACACTGTCCCTACTGTGAAACATGGAGGAGGCTCTGTTATGTTCTGGGGCTGCTTTGCTGCGTCTGGCACAGGGTGTCTTGAATCTGTGCAGGGTACAATGAAATCTCAAGACTATCAAGGAATTCTAGAGAGAAATGTACTAGCCAGTGTCAGAAAGCTTGGTCTCAGTCGCAGGTCATGGGTCTTGCAACAGGACAATGACCCAAAACACACCGCTAAAAACACCCAAGAATGGCTAAGAGGAAAAAATTGGACTATTCTAAAGTGGCCTTCTATGAGCCCTGACCTCAATCCTATTGAGCATCTTTGGAAGGAGCTGAAACATGCAGTCTGGAAAAGGCACCCTTCAAACCGGACACAACTGGAGCAGTTTGCTCATGAGGAGTGGGCCAAAATACCTGCTGAGAGGTGCAGATGTCTCATTGACAGTTACAGGAAGCGTTTGATTGCAGTGATTGCCTCAAAAGGTTGCGCAACAAAATATTAAGTTAGGGGTACCATCATTTTTGTCCATGCCTGTTTCATGAGTTTATTTTTTTACATAATTCTGTTGAAGCATGGTTGAAAAACAATGTCTGACTTTCATTGGTTAACATTTATAGAATTTTAATTTATTATTACTTTTGTCAGATTAAAGTTATTTCTGTGACCATTGTGACTTTTTCTTTCATTGACCAAAGGGTACCAACAATTTTGTCCACGTCTGTATATTCCAGACTTCTTCTCACGCTTTAGGGCCCCTAAAAAGCCAGGGCAGTATAAATACCCCACATGTGACCCCATTTCGGAAAGAAGACACCCCAAGGTATTCCGTGAGGGGCATATTGAGTCCATGAAAGATTGAAATTTTTGTCCTAAGTTAGCGGAAAGTGAGACTTTGTGAGAAAAAAACAAAAAAAAAAAAATTTGTAAAAAATCAACTGTAAACATTGCTGCACGTTTACAGTTTGCACAAGAGCACCTGGATGTTCCACAGCACTACTGGCAAAATATTCTGTGGACAGATGTTGTTTGGAAGAAACACACAATACTATGTGTGGAGAAAAAGAGGCACAGCACACCAACATCAAAACCTCATCCCAACGGTGAAGTATGGTGGTGGGGGCATCATGGTTTGGGGCTGTTTTGCTGCATCAGGGCCTGGACGAATTGCTATCATCGAAGGAAAAATGAATTCCCAAGTTTATCAAGACAGGAGAACTTAAGGCCATCTGTTCACCAGCGGAAGCTCAACAGAAGATGGGTGTTGCAACAGGACAACGACCTAAAGCATAGAAGTAAATCAACAACAGAATGGCCTAAACAGAAGAAAATACGCCTTCTGGAGTGGCCCAGTCAGAGTCCTGACCTCAACCAGATTGAGATGCTGTGGCATGACCTCAAGAAAGCGATTCACACCAGACATGCCAAGAATATTGCTGAACTGAAACAGTTCTGTAAAGAGGAATGGTCAAGAATTACTCAGTTGTGCACGTCTGATCTGCAACTACAGGAAACATTTGGTTGACGTTATTGCTGCCAAAGGAGGTTCAACCAGTTATTAAATCCAAGGGTTTTGTCACGGAGCGCCAAAGGCGCACTTGATCTCCCATCAGCCGCAGACCTGCTGCTTAGCTTCGGGAGCGAGGATCTGTGTTTGGCCTCGTTCCCAGGGCGGCTTTGCTAGCTGGGAGGCTCCCTGCTCCTAGGTCTGCCTTGAGCTGATCACTCGGTGCTCGACTTGTCTGTCTGTCGGTCATGTGATGCTGGCCATGATTGCGCCATAGAGTTAGTAGAAGGTGCCAGGATTTCTACGGGGCGTATTTATAATCTCTCTAAGCCCGAACGCAAGGCCATGGAAGATTATATTAAGGAAAGCCCCGGTAAGGGGCACATTAGACCTTCTGTCTCTCCTATGGGAGCGGGGGTTTTCTTCGTTAAGAAGAAAGATGGTGGTCTTAGGCCTTGTATCGATTACCGGAAATTGAATAAGATCCCTATCCAGAATATATACTCTCTCCCATTGATTCCGGATTTATTTAACCAGGTTCTGGGGGCAACCTGGTTTTCTAAGATTGACCTGAAAGGGGCATATAATCTAATCCGAATCAAGGAGGGAGACGAATGGAAGACGGTGTTCAATACTCCGGCAGGACACTTTCAATATCAGGTTATGCCTTTTGGACTCAGCAATGCCCCAGCTGTGTTGCAAAACTTTATGAATGATATTCTTAGAGAGTTTTTATGTAAATTTGTCATTGTCTATCTTGACGACATTTTGATATCTCATGTGTCTCATATTAGACAAGTATTAGAGGTGTTGAGGGAGGATCACTTGTCCGCTAAACAAGAGAAATGTGTCTTTGGTGTACAGGAGATACTAGGGCATGTCCTAACCCCTCACGCCTTCAAGATGGATCCTGGTAAGGTACTAGCGTCTAAGGAATGGGTAAGGCCTTCATCCTTAAAGGCCTTACAACGGTTCTTAGGTTTTGCCAATTGCTACCGTAAATTTAATAAGAATTTTTCAGTAATTGCTAAACCGTTGACCGACCTTACTAAGAAAGGGGCGGATTTGGAGAACTGGTCTACTGAGGCCATTACTTCGTTTGAAACACTAAAAAAGGCATTCAGTAGCGCTCCCATTCTGATCCAGCCAGATCAGGAGAGACCTCTTATTGTGGAGGTGGATGCGTCTGAGGACGGCGCAGGAGCAGTCCTTTCACAAGGTCCTGCTAGTCTAACTAACCTGAGACCGTGTGCATTCTTTTCCAGAAAATTTTCTTCCACCGAGAGAAACTACGACATAGGGAATCGGGAGTTGCTGGCCATTAAGTAGGCATTTGAGGAGTGGAGGCATTTTCTAGAGGGGGCAAGGCATTGTGTAACTGTTGTCACTGACCATAAGAACCTTATGTTTCTGGAATCTTCTAAGACGTTGAATCCACGTCAGGCAAGATGGGCACTGTTTGTTACTCGTTTTGAATTCTCCATTACTTTCAGGCCTAGAAGTAAAAACGTGAAGGCTGATGCATTATCTCGGAGCTTCCATGCTTTTTAGCCTACAGAGGCACCGCCTGAATCCATCCTACCAGCAAATATCTTCGTAGCATCCTTAACCCAAGATATCTCGGCTCTCATTAAGGCTGAACAACATCTGGCACCAGCAACCACCCCAACAGATAAGTTGTTTGTCCCCATACAATTTCATCTCCAGCTGTTGGGTGAGTGTCATGATTCTGCCTTTTGTGGACATACTGGTTTTGAGTGCACTAGAGAGCTGGTTTCTAGATATTATTGGTGGCCCACTCTATTTAGGGATGTCAAGTCCTACGTGTCAGCCTGTGAGGTTTGTGCAAGGTCTAAGACACCTAGGACTCGCCCTGCTGGTAACCTACAACCCCTACCCATTCCCAGTAGACCCTGGTCCCATATATTGATGGACTTTATCACTGATCTGACGCCGGTGGGGGGTAAGACTGTGGTTTGGGTAGTGGTCGATAGGTTTAGCAAGATGGTTCATTTCATTCCTCTGTCTCAACTCCCGAATGCCAAGACCCTGGCGTCTATTTTTGTGAAAGAAATTGTACGGTTACATGGTATCCCGGAAAATATTGTATCTGACAGGATTGTGCAGTTTGTGTCCAGATTTTTGAGGGCCTTCTGTCAAAGATGTCAGATTTCGTTGTCTTTTTCCTCCGCCTACCACCCTGAGAGTAATGGGCAGACTGAACTCCTTAATCAGTCTGTGGAACAATTCCTGAGGTCGTATGTTGCTGATGACCAGCAATTATGGGTTAAATATCTTCCGTTGGCTGAATTTGCTTTGAATAACCGTGTTAATTCTTCTGCTGGGGTCTCCCCTTTCTTTTGTAACCATGGTTTTCATCCCTGTTTTCATTCTGGGTCGTCCGTCTCGTTCCTCAAATGCTGGAGTGGATAAACTCTCCTCCGAACTGTGCACAGTTTGGGCCCGGGTTCAATCGAACCTAGAAAAGGCTCAAAGTTCTCAAAAACGCAAGGCCGATAGGAGACGTTCCAAGGGGGTGAACTTTCAGGTTGGGGATAAAGTATGGTTGTCCTCCAAGAATCTATCTCTCAAGGTAGCTTCTAGAAAATTTACCTGTTGTACCGTTGAAAGCCTCGCCTCCGCCGGTTCTTGTTAGTGATGCTGTCGAGTATGTGGTGTCTAAGATAGTGGATGTCAGGAGAGTGCGTAATTCCTTACAGTACCTGATTTACTGGAAGGGGTATGGACCCGAAGAGAGATCTTGGGTACCTGCCAGGGAGGTTCATGCTCCTAGACTTGTTCGAAAATTTCATTTAGAACACCCTGAAAGGCCATCGCCTGAAGTCTTGGGTCCGGTGGCCCCTCGTAAAAAGGGGGGGTACTGTCACGGGCGACAAAGGCGCACTCTGTCTCCCATCAGCCGCAGACCTGCTGCTTAGCTTCGGAAGCGAGGATCTGTGTTTGGCCTCGTTCCCAGGGCGGCTTTGCTAGCTGGGAGGCTCCCTGCTACTAGGTCTGCCTTGAGCGCCGAGCTGATCACTCGGTGCTCGTCTTGTCTATCTGTCAGTCATGTGACGCTGGCCACTTCATATGACCCTCAGACCCGACTATAAATACAGGCAGCCTGCTGGCCACAGGTTGCCTGTTAATTTTAGGTTCCTGGCTATTTTTTGGACTACTGAATACTCACCTGATCCTGTTTTCTGATGATCCTTTGCCTGCTCCTCCTGTACTGCGCATCTCTCCTGGTATCCTGACCCCGGCTTCCACCTGACGATTGTTTGCGGACTCCTGGCTGTACTTCGTTTCTCTCCTGGTATTTGACCTCGGGTTTTCCTGACTATTCTCTGCTCATTCCTTAGTACTGCGTAGCTCTCTAGGTATTGACCCGGTCCGTTCACGTTCCGTTATTTGTCTTGTCTGTCTTCCCAGCACGTATCCTAAGTTAGGGACTGCCGTCTATTTGTCCCCTGTCATTAGGACTTGCAAGGCAAGTAGGCAGGGCCAGGGGTGAGGGTGTAGCGCAGTGGTCGCTATCCTCCCCACTGTGTGTAGTGTACGTGAACGTCACAGGTTTACATACTTTTTCCACCTACACTGTGAATGTTTACATGATGTGGTCAATAAAAACATGGTAACATTTAATTCTTTGTGTGTTATTAGTTTAGGCAGACTGTGATTGTCTATTGTTGTGACTTAGATGAAGATCAGATCACATTTTGTGACCAATTTGTGCAGAAATCCATATCATTCCAAAGGGTTCACATACTTTTTCTTGCAACTGTATGTTGCCTGTCATGTTCAGGCTTAAGTTTTAATTCGTAAGGTTCACGCCTGTCACGTCATTCAGGCTTACGTTTATAATTCATCATTTCTGTTGCCTGGTACGTTATTCATGCTTACATTTTATTTCATTTATATTGCCTGTTACGTTCAGGCTTACGTTTTTACTTCATAAGGTCCATGCATGACACGTTATCCAGGCTTACGTTTTTAATTCATAAGGTCAATGCCTGACACGTTATCCAGGCTTACGTTTTTAATTCATAAGGTCCATGCCTGACACGTTATCCAGGCTTACGTTTTTAATTAATAAGGTCCATGCCTGACACCTTTTTCCAGGCTTACGTTTATAATTCATCCTTTCTGTTGCCTGTTATGTTAAATTATACGTTTCATTTGTTTTCCTTGCCTGCCACCTCAGTCAGGCTCACGTTCTCAAATCATGTTCATAAATCATGTAACGTTTGCTGCTCGTTATGTTTTTCAGGTTTATGTTAATGTTATTCTATACCTGTCACGTCACCCAGTCTTATGCTTCTAGTTCATTTCCGTTGTCAGGTTACGTTACTCAGTCCATGTTCATTCGGTCTGCCAGCCTGTCATTCCAGGCTCATGCGAATTAACCTTCATTCCCCTGTACGTTTTCTAGGTCTGATCAGAGGTGTTTTTCTCATCTTCGTTTTTCCTAGTCCGTCCCCAAAGATCATCCAGAACTACATGACTAGTCTGGGTTAACGTGGACCTTTTAGCAGCACTTCTCCAACACCACCATGATCCGCAGTTCATCCACTTCCTGATATCTGGGTTCACTGAAGGGTTCAACACGGGTTTAGTCGCCCTTCCCCAGTCCACTTGGGAGGGACCCAATCTCCTGTCAGCTGCCGGGGATCCTGACTCAGTAGGGGCCATAATTCAGTCAGAATTAGATAAGGGTTTCCTCCATCCCCTTTGATTATTGGAGGGTCAACCCCATTGGTGTCGTTACAAAAATTTTCCAATAAAAAACGTTTGATTTACGACCTCTCCGCGCCTCATGGTTCCAGCATTCCTAGTCTCAATTCCCTAGTTCCCTCCGAAGAATTCTCCATGAAATATTCTTCAGTCAACGAGGCTATCAAGCTCATCCTCCAGGTTGGTAGAGGGGCTTGGTTAGCCAAAGCAGACATTGCGGACGCTTTCAACCTGCTGCCTGTCCAACCGCAGCTTTGGAAGTTTTACGCCATCAAGTGGCAAGATTTTTACTATTTTGCAAACTGCTTGACCTTCGGGTCCAAAAGCAGCCCTTGGCTTTTCGACCAATTTGCGCAGGCTCAGCATTGGATCTTGGTCAACCATTGTGATTGTCCACTGGTCATCCATTATCTAGATTATTTCCTGTTGATAGAGAAACCAGACTGCAGGCCTAGCAAACTCAATGTCCCGATTGCACCTTCAAAAATAGAAGGCCCCTCAACGGTAATTACCTTCCTGGGTATAGTCTTGGATACCATTAAAATGGAAGCCAGGCTACCAGAAGAGAAGCTCTCAAAAATTAAGGAAGACATCTCCAAACCAGTACGTTCCAGAGTTTTCACAAAAGTAGAATTACAATCTTTGCTAGGCATGTTAAATTTCGCTACCAGAGTCATGCCCCAAGGCAGGACTTTCACGTTCAGGTTATTGCAATTACTTCCCTCAGCCCCCGAGCAAGATATCCTCACATGTTTAGATGCCCCAAGCAATAGCCGATTTGGTCATGTGGAACACGTTTCTCGCCAGTTGGAATGGAGTCTCCCTGTTTGTTCCTCATGGGGGTCCCACATCGGCCATGGTTTTTTCGGATGCCGCTTCCTCCGGGGGTTTCGGGGCAATTTGTGGTAATTAGTGGTTCACAGGTTCTTGGCCCCCAGAAGTCCATTAAGTCAAAGATTCTTTGAAGTCTTCTCCATTACTAGAAGTCTACCAAATCATTGCGGCTGCACAGGTATGGGGCAGGCAATGGGCAAATTCTTTGGTAGTTTTCGTCACTGACAATCAGGCAGTAGAGAACATTATCACCAAGGGTTGATCAAAGTCACTTTTCTTCATGTCTTTTGTCAATAGGCTAGTCTGGCTTTCCCTGTGCCATCATTTTCATGTATCATGCAGGCACATTCAGGGCACACAAAATGCTTTATAACGTTTTAATTTTTATAATTTCTTCCAGGCAATGCCGGAGGCGGAACGAGTGGGATTATCCCCTCCAGCTTTCCTAACCTTGATCATGGATTAAAATGTTACATTTCTTCAGCCAGGTCTCTTGTGCAAAAGTCTCTGTCTATCAACACGGCTAGAAATTATAAAACCAGCTGGAACGTTTTTAACAGATTCACACTCCTTCACCCAAGAGATAATACTGACAAGATCACGTACATCATGGCTTTTATGGCCTACTGCCACACCGACCTCAAACTGTCCTACAACACAATTAAATTGTATCTAGCTGGGGTCCAGCATTTTCTCATGCTAGAAGATCCAGTTCAGGTCAGTAATCGATAGTCAGGACAGGCTAGTCTCCGCCACTTGTCACAGTCCAGAGACCACCTTGGGCTGGAAGGAAGGAATTGGTCTAATAATCACCTTATCCTCTAAAATCGTGGTATAGGGAGGAAAGGCAGAGAAATCTCAGATACCCGTCTAGCAGAGGTTATTGCTAGAAGGAAGTTCATTTTAAAGGAAAGCATTTTAATATAGATTTCACTTAATGGTTCAAACGGCTTCTGAGATAGGGCCGAAAGAACCGTATTCAAATTCCAGGGAGGAGACAATGGTCTTAAGGAAGGATGCAATCTGGAGGCTGCAGACAAGAATCTTTTAATCCATGGATGATCTTCTAACCTACAATCAAAGAAATAACTTAGAGCAGCTACCTGAACCTTTAATGTGGAAACCTTAAGATTCCTATCTAGTCCTGCTTGTAAAAAATGTAGGATCCTTGGTATTTCTGGAGATTTCAAAGGGTCTGGGCTCTGACCTCGGAAGGTAGAAAAAATATTCCATACTTTAATATATTTTTCCTACTTTTCAGCAAGGTGGAAACAATTTTGTCCGACGCTCCCCTTCTTGACCAGACTTCCCTTTCAAAATCCATGCTGAGAGATGAAGAACTTCTGGGCTGGGATGAAGTAGCGGACACTGGTAAAGAAGATCCTCTCTCAATGGCAGAGTCCATGGAGGTTGTAAAACAAAACATGCAATGCAACAGATCTCTGCAAACCAAATAAAGTACAAAATTGTATAATAATTGCAAGTGCTATACTAATAAGTTAGAGATGCTTGGCAAATCATTTTGTACAAAATTATTTGAGCCCGTCTGCCGCACGTCAAGGCAATCTCTGTAAGACGGGTTCCTAACACTAAATTCTACCTGTTATGTGCCATGACGGCTACCATATAATTCAGCGAGTGTAGGTTCCACATGCATGCTGGGCCTGCTTTAATTTCTGTCATTTTTGGTGCCAAAATGGCCTCCATTATATCAAAGGAAGGCAGGTACCAACATGCATGACGGGCCCACTCCACACCACTCCTGGTGCCAAATAGCCACCAAAGACTGCAATGAGAGTCCACAAACTATCTCTCTCCTGGTACCAAATGGCTTCCAGTGAGTGAGGGGGAGCAGGCCAAGCTATATACTCACACTAATTAAAATCAGCCTATGGGGCAGACGAGCTGGTCAGGAGTGCAAGACTAAGGTGTCAGCCACACCTCCAGTATAAACTGCAAAGAAAAAGGGGGTCAAACGGGCTCAAATAATTTTGTACAAAATGATTTGCCAAGCATCTCTAACTTATTAGTATAGCACTTGCAATTATTATGCAATTTTGTACTTTATTTGGTTTGCAGAGAGCTGTTGCATTGCATGTTTTGTTTTACAGTGTTGTTCTCAGCCATAGCAACGAGTCCATGGAGGTTGTATCGCCAACTTCAGAAGACTCAAGTACCAGGACCTCTTGGGCCACTTTGGAGCTATCAGAGGCTTCCTCTGTCTCTATTTTGTTCAATACTTGTGGGATAAGGCAAAATGGAGGGAAGGCGTACCCTAACTCTTGGCTCCAGTCCTGTGCTAACCCGTCCACTGCAGAGGGGCTGTCCCAGTGATTGAGGGAGAAAAATTCCTCTACCTTCCTGTTGGCTCTTGAGGCGAAAACACTGTAGGAAGACCGTACCTCTGGACTATCTGTAAAAAAATCTCTTTCAAACACCAGTCGCCCTGTTTTATGGAAACTCGACTGAGGAAGTCCGCTATGACATACTCATTCCCCTTCAAATGCACCGCTGAAATAAAAAGCATTATTTTTTCTGCTAAATAAAAGATCTCCTGGCATAGATGTAAGAGGGAAGAGACTCTCATTCCTCCTTGCCGGTTTATGTAGGCCACCGCTGTTGAATTGTCCGAATAGAACACAATCTTCCTGTTTTTTTATTTCCGGAAGAGCCATCCTCAATGCCATCTCTACTGCTTTTAACTCCTTGAAGTTGGAGGATGCTTTCCTCATATTCAAATCCCACCTCCCTTGCCAGTATCTGTTTTGGGAGTGGGCTCCCCAACCCCAAGGGCTGGCATCTGTGGTAATTATCTTTTGGTCTGGAAAGTCCATGGAACTCCTGCTGATAGATTTTCTGGTACCATCCACTACAACAGGGAGCGTCTTGCCTTTGAGGAAAGGTGGAAATTTTGTTTTAAGGAACAAGGGGAACCGTCCCATGATCTTAGGATGTCCGCTTGAAGATCTCTGGAGCGAATCTGTGCATAAGGTACTGCTGGGATCGCAGATGTCATCTGCCCAAGCAACGCCATCGCTTCCCTGAATGTACACTGGTAAGAAAGGAAGACTGACCATATTTGTTCCATAATCGACTCTCTCCTTTGAGGTGGAAGAAAACTCTTTTGTAGACAGGAGTCCAACTGAATTCCCAGAAAGACGCAAACTTATTAACAAATTATCCATCCTAGGTTTTCTAAAGTGGAGCAGAGGAATTTCATATCTTTTTCTAGCCCTTCTTTTGACTGAGAGACTAGTAAGAAATCGTCCAGATAGGGCACCAGAGTAATTCCTGACAGTGTTAAAAAAGCCGCTAATTCTGCTACCACTTTGGTGAAGACTCTTAGGAGCCTGAGATACCCCAAAGGGAAGTGCCCTCTATTGGAGATGTGGCAACTTCCCCTGAACCCAGACTGCTGTTCTTAAAAACTTTTGGGAGAAATAATGAATTGGAACATGGTAATACGCATATTCCAGATCCAGGCTTGCCATCCAGCAATTCTGGAAGAGGAGATTCACAGTAGATTTTATCGTCTCCATTCGAAATGTCTTGTAGAGCAGGAATTTGTTTAGTTTTTTTCAGATTTGAAATAACTCTTTTTTCTAAGAGAGAAAAAACTTCTGATTCCAAAGCTTTTTTTTTTTCGGATTTTTGGGACGAACTGTCTGAGTGAAATAATTTTGTGGATGGGAAAAGAATTCCAACCGGAATCCGTTTTCTATTACACTTAGGATTCACTTGTTCTGAGAAATGGACCTCCAGGCTGGGAAAAACTGAGACAGTCTTTCTGGCGTCATTGCGGTTTGTCTTTTGGTCTGTTGTCCTGGGTTTTAAACAAAAAAAAGAAAAAAGATTTTTGGGGAAATTTTTCTCTTTGTCTTCTATCACCCTGCATACCCCTTTGGGTGGAAATAGAGCCTTCCCTGCTGAATCCTCATCTGAAGAAAAAAAAATTAGAAGATAAGTTCTGACCTGATTCTATGTCCTTATCCTCCCCAAAAAGATCAGAATCAGAGTCCATATTATAGGTACAATGCTATAACTTAGACTGTTCAATGGGAATACTGCGATCTAAGTTACTACTCTGAAATCAATACAGATCGGGGCCCCCCCACGGATGTTGAACAGAATAAGTATAAAATATTTTTAGTGTGGGTTTTTTAATTTTTTATTTTTAAATATTTCATTGTTTAATAGTATTGTGAACCATTCCTAATTTTTATTTTCTATTATATGTAAATAAACACCTATTTTTGGGAGACTCTGGATGGTGAGTGCCTATCTAGTTTATAAAACAATTTTGGTAGAGTGACTAGAAGCATTGTCACAATAACAGCACCATATCCTTCTCAACAAGGAGGGGAGCCACCTTTTTTCTTTCTACCAAATACATATTATAGGTACGCCTTTCTGGTGACTTCGAATGGCTCCGACCGGAGGACTTAATAGAAGATTTAACTTCAGATCGTACCAAAGCCGTAATGGTTTTGGATAAGCTATGGGATTCTTCCATAACTAACTTATCTATACAAGCTTGACACAGTGGTTTAACATACAAAGCTGACAAAGCTACTCTACATCCTCCACATTCTTTATGTTTAGTTTTGCCGGAAGATTTCTTTGGTGTTTTTGCTACCTAGAAAAAAACAAAAAAACAACACCCAATATTATTAGTAGAGTATAAATCTCACCAATCGTAGAGTCAAGCTTCCCCACTCCTCAGGTCCAATACCAGGCTTGTGGGCCTCAAGGGTTCCAAGGGATTGGCGCGTCCTGCATCACCTGGTTCCAACATGTTTGTGGAAACTCCAGATCCTGCACAGCACTGTGTGCGCACCAAGGCTGGCTGTCCCCTCCTGCTGCCGACTTGTAATGTGCCTCGGCTCCTTTTAACACTAGGCCCCAAGTACGCCTAATCCATGAGCCAGCTCTGCCAGAAAAGGCGTCAATGCGCCGAGAGAGGGCATCCCGAACCACATGCGCCAAGCGGAACGCTGACCTTGCACCACCATGGACCGGGAGCCGCCTGAACACAGCCACAGTGGCTCCCCAATGAGGTTCGGGAAGAGGCAGGAAGCAGGACAGACTTAGGCAACGGCTCCTATCCAGGAGACTTACGCCACCAGGGATAGGTCCCGTTACGGTAATGTAGCAGCCAACAAACATGCGGGGAGGAGACTCGAGCATAGCGCTCGAGCATACACGGTATTCGGCCAAACATCGCAATGTGCCAAGCATCGCGATGCTGGAGCCGAACTGGTGTTCGGCCGAGCATGCTCGTTCAACACTAGTCAAGTGCTTTAGTTCTTTAGATCCCAGAGAAAAGCCATGGGAAGTAGACGCTTTACGTTAGACGCTTTACGTTCTACAAAAACTTCTAACAGACCCAGTAACGGTGATACTAATAACCCCCTACTGGCCCAAAAGAAGCTGATTCTCCATTCTAAAGAAAATAGCTCTGGAAGATCCTTGGGTGATACTTTTTAAGGAGGACATTCTTTCGCAGGGCCCAATTCTCTATCAGAAACCAGGTCTTTTCAAACTGTCAGCCTGGATCCTGAGAGCGAGGTCTTAAGGAGTAAGGGACTTTCGGACAAAGTTATTCGTACATTAAAAGCCAGTAGAAAGAAGTAGTACTGTACTTGGTTGGGGGAAGACTCTCCAAATATGTCTTCGCCATGTATTCAAAAGATTTTAGATTTTCTTCAGAAAGGGCTAGACCTAGGCCTTAGACCAAGTACCCCTAGGGGCATTCTATGATACAAATCTAGCCGATCATAGATGGGTTAGAAGGTTCATAAGAGCAGCATCCAGACTTAGACCATCATTAAAGCATAAGGTTCCTCAATGGGACTTAAATTTGGTCTTAATGGGATGACAAGATCACCTTTTGCTCCCATTTCAGATGCCTCACCTTTAAGTTTGCTTTCTTAATAGCCATAACATCTGCTAGAGACCTGGGAGAGATTCAGGCCCTCTCATGTAGATAACCTTATCTTTTGTTTTTTTCCGACAGGAAAGTATTAAAATTGGACCCGGGGTTCCTTCCTAAGGTGGTTTCAAACTTCCATAGGGACCAGGAAATTGTCTTACCATCATTCTGTAGTGACCCAAAAAAAAACACAGAAGAACAATTTCGTCTTTAAGACGCGAGGGGGACTATTATCCAGTACTTGAGGGCCACAGAAGCTTTTAGGAAAGATGATCTATTCATTCAGTTTGCAGGTTGCAATAAGGGAAAGAAACTTTCCAAAGCATCCATAGGTCACTGGATAAAATCCACTATATCATGCTGTTACTCCCTAATGGGTCACGCTTGTCCTACTAGAATAAAAGCCCACTCCACCAGAGCTATGGCTTCTTCATGGGCAGAGAAAACTGGTGTGTCTCTTGATCAGATATGTAAGGCAGCTACTTGGTCTAGTATCGATCCTTTCATAAAACATTATCGTCTAAATATCTCTGATTCTACAGATTTGGCCTTTGGCCAGAAAGTTCTGCAAGCAGTAGCCCCCCTTTCCACCCCTACTGTATAATCTGTTACAGTTGCGTACACAAAATCCATGGGGCCCCGGTGCGAAACTGATCCATGGGGCCCCCTCCCTGTCACCCCCCAACCTGCCGCAAGAATTTACTTGGGCCCCCTGGATTGGGATTAATAATGATCCGTGCCTCTCTGTGACCTTTTTACTACAAAATCACAGTGAGATAAAGTTGTCACTGTGATTTTGTAGCAAATAGATCACAGAGAGGCAAAGAGCATTATCAATCATGTTAATGCTCCGTATCTCGGCTGTCCGGGATGGGGCATGGCTCTCTTTCAAGCAGCAGATTACCTGCACGGCATCCGCTCATGTGAAAGAGCCCTAAGCCCAATGCATGGCTACACTCACCCAGTCCTATCTAATAAAATCTGGTCCTACCTCATCCAGGGTGTCGCTGGCGTCGGCGTGTAGTCCCCTGGATCCAGAACAAGGTCCCTGTGGTGATAGAGAAAAAAGAATAATCACATAAGGAAGGGATGGTGACTGCCTCTGTCAAATCACCAGCAGGGGGAGCTGTGCTGGCCTGTAACACTGAGCCATGCCAATATATAGCATACATTTCCCCTAAGTGCTACTACACAGTACTAATGCCCACCTTGTGGACCCTCACAGTAATTAAGCCCACCTTGTGGTCCCTTCAAAATAGTTATGTCCTCCTTGTGGCCCCTCACAGTAGTTATGGCCAGATATATGCCCCCCCCCCCCCCACAGTAGTTATGTTCGAATATGTGCCCCCTCACAGTAGTTATGTCCAGATATGTGCCCCCTCACAGAAGTAGTTATGTCCAGATCAGGGCCGGACTGGCCATAGGGCAGACCGGGCATTTGCCCGGTGGGCCGGGCAGCCTCAGGGCTCGAGTCAAGGGGGAACGGGTGGGAACGGCGTTCCTGCACTTTTTTCATGGCATGAATGCCATTCCCAAAGTTTCAGGGCAAAAGGACCAGGAAGCGGTGAATGCTTTTAACTTACCGCTTCCTGGTCCTCGGCTGTCGGCTCTGCAGGCTGCACACAGGAGTGAGTCGCTCTGTGATGTCATCACGTCACGCTGTGCGCAGCCTTCACAGCACAGCCGACAGCAGGAGAAGAGGAGCGTCTGCGTCCAGGAGCAGGAGAGGTAAGTGTTTTTTTTTCCATATATTATGGGCAGTGGGCTGATGAGAGGCAAAGGGAAGCTGATGAGAAGCGCAGGGGGGCTGATGAGTGGCGCAGGGGGCTGATGAGAGGCGCTGTGGGGCTGATGAGAGGCACTGGGGGGCTGATGAGAGGCACTGGGGGGCTGATGAGAGGCACTGGGGGGCTGATGAGAGGCGCAGGGGGGCTGATGAGAGGCGCAAGGGGGCTGATGAGAGGCGCTGTGGGGCCGATGAGAGGCGCTGGAGGGCTGATGAGAGGCACTGGGGGGCTGATGAGAGGCACAGGGTGGCTGATGAGAGTGAGACACAGGGGGGCTGATGAGAGGCACAGGGGGCTGATGAGAGGCACAGGGGGCTGATGGAGAGGCACTGGGGGCTGCTATGAGGCTACTGGGGGCTGCTATGAGGCATGGGGCTATTATCTGAGTTCTGATTGGGGGTCATTCATATTGATGTCTGATCTGAGGTCTTATTGGGGTCTTATTAACATTGGGGATCTTATTGGGGCTGTTAGCTGAGGTCTGATTAACATTGGGTGTCTGACCTGAGGTGTAATAAAAAATATTTTTTTCTTATTGTCCACCTCTAAAACCTAGGTGCGTCTTATGGGCCGGTGCGTCTAATAGGGCAAAAAATACAGTACTTGCTTGCTCCAGCCGACCTCCCCTGCCCTTTGCGAATGCCGCGCGCTGTGACATCATGCGGAGGCACTTGGGTGAGTTCCCACACTTTTTTTCCCAGGTGGCTGGCCCTGCCCCTCAATTGTGCTTCTGGTTTCGGCTCCGCCCCTAGACTGCAAATGGGTGGGGCCTGTTGGGGGTCATGTAAATGGACTGCTCAGTCAAAAATGCCCGGGCCTATATTTTGTCCCAGTCCGGCCCTGGTCCAGAAATGTGCCTCCTCACAGTAGTTATGGCCAGATATGTGTCCCCCTCACAGTAGTTATGTCCAGATATGTGTCCCGCTTACAGTAGTTATGGCCAGATATGTGCCCCCTCACAGTAGTAGTAATGTCCAGATATGTGCCCCCTCACAGTAGTAGTAATGTCCAGATATGTGCCTCCTCACAGTAGTTATGGCCAGATATGTGTCCCCCTCACAGTAGTTATGGCCAGATGTGTCCCGCTTACAGTAGTTATGTCCAGATATGTGCCCCCTCACTGTAGTTATGGCCAGATATGTGCCCCCTCACAGTAGTAGTAATGTCCAGATATGTGCCCCCTCACAGTAGTAGTAATGTCCAGATATGTGCCTCCTCACAGTAGTTATGGCCAGATATGTGTCCCCCTCACAGTAGTTATGGCCAGATGTGTCCCGCTTAAAGTAGTTATGTCCAGATATGTGCCCCCTCACTGTAGTTATGGCCAGATATGTGCCCCCTCACTGTAGTTATCGCCAGATATGTGTCCCCCTCACAGTAGTTATGTCCAGATATGTGTCCCGCTTACAGTAGTTATGTCCAGATATGTGTCCCGCTTACAGTAGTTATGGCCAGATATGTGTCCCCCTCACAGTAGTTATGTCCAGATAGGTGTCCCCCTCACAGTAGTTATGTCCAGATATGTGCCCCCTCACAGTAATGTCCAGATATGTGTCCCCCTCACAGTAGTTATGTCCAGATATGTGCCCCCTCACAGTAGTAGTTATGGCCAGATATGTGTCCCTCTCAGTTACAGGGGGCAAAATGGAATATATATACAGCGGAGGCAAAAAATTGAATATATACACAGGGGACAAATGGAATATATACAAAGGGGGCAACATGCATATATATACAGGGGCCCTGTGTATATATGTGTTTATATATATATATATATTTTGCCCCCTCTGTATATAGGGCCCCTATGAAGGATTTGCTGGGATTCCCACTGTGCCAGATGATCCCTGTGTTATAAAAAAAAAAAAAAACGTACTCTGAACCTGCTCTGCTCCCGCCGTCTTGTTCATAATCCAGTCTTCTGGCGTGCGTCGGCCGCGTCATCCCGTCAAGCAGCGTGATCCCGCGAGACCTGGTGCGAGGGTCACGGGTCTGGAGCGTGGCACTGGCAGCAGCCCTGGATGGAGGAGGGGCCGCAGCGTGTTACTTACTGCGAGTGCGCAGTGCTGCACCACCAGCCAGGCACAGAGGCCGGGGCCCGACCGGCCATATACTATTAAAAATTTTAAAATCTGCGGGCCCCAGCTGCCTTCTTGGGTACAGCACTACTGCAGGGGCCAGGGGTCCACAGGCGGCCGGGCCCCCTGGAGTGTCGGGCCCGGTCGCAACTGCGACAGCTGCATGTACGCGCCTGATCTGTTTGTTCTCATCGTAGCCGTCATGGTGAATGAAATGGAAAACCGTAATTAGATTTACAGGTAATTATGTTTCCTTGAATCCACCATGACTGCCCGTATATTCCCTCCCTTAGTGTACTGATAAGTATGAATTAAATACTTAAAAAAAAAAATTATACATTTTTCATATATATACAGTCAGGTCCATAAATATTGGGACATCGACACAATTCTAACATTTTTGGCTCTATACACCACCACAATGCATTTGAAATGAAAAGAACAACACGTGCTTTAACTGCAGACTGTCAGCTTTAATTTGAGTGTATTTACATTCAAATCAGGTAAACGGTGTAGGAATTACATAGTCAATCTAATCCGTAGCCGTCATGGTGGATTCAAGGAAACAGAATTAGTCTACTTTCACACTGGCGTTTTGGCTTTCCGTTTGTGAGATCCGTTCAGAGTAGAGATGAGCGAACTTCTGTTTTAAGTTCGGCGTCTAAAGTTCGGGGGCGGGTTAGCGGAGAATCCCGATCTGGAACCGGATATGGATTCCGACTTCCGTTGTGGTCCGTGGTAGCGGAATCAATAATGGCCGATTATTGATTCCGCTACCACGGACCACAACGGAAGTCGGAATCCATATCCGGTTCCAGATCGGGATTCTCCGCTAACCCGCCCCCGAACTTTAGACGCCGAACTTAAAACAGAAGTTCGCTCATCTCTAGTTCAGAGCTCTCAAAAGCGGTCCAAAACGGATCAGTTTTGCCCTAATGCATTCTGAATGGAATAGGATCCGCTCAGAATGCATCAGTTTGCATCAGTTCAGTCTCCATTCCACTTTGGAGACGGACACCAAAACACTGCTTGCAGCGTTTTGGTGTCCATCTGGTGAACCTGAGCCAAACGGCCTGGCACAAAATGTAACTCAATGGGGACGGATCTGTTTTCACTGACACAATCTGGCACTATAGAAAACGGATCTGTCCTCCATTGACTTTCAATGGTGTTCAAGACGGATTCGTCTTGAATACAATAAATATGCATCCGTTCAGAAGGGATTCAGACGGTTGCATTATCTGAACGGATCTGACCATGACGGATCCGCACAAAATGCGAGTGTGAAAGTAGCCTTACTGGTAAGTCTAATTACTTTTTATTTTATTTTATTTTTTTATAGGAGGGACACGCCCTCTCAATGGCATATAGCCCTTAGGAATACAGTATAACTAAAGCCTTTAGGTGTGTAGCATTCCAGGAAACAATATTTAAAACAAGCCTTAGATGGTTTTATACCCCTACTTGGCTTCATATCATGTTTCCATTTGCCTCTCGCTACTGCTGGAGGCAATGTGGAAATAGGGGCTCCCTTCTCCATGTCTTGTGGTCCTGCCCTAAGATTGCACCATTGTGGAGCTCCACCAGAGCAGAAGTCACTAAACAAGACCCGATGCTAGATCCAGAAATAGCACTTCTTTTTATTGAAATAGACAAAATAGCACAACCATATCGAATATTAGTGATAATGGCGACTAAATTGTTATTACTCGCCCTTAAGCAGCTTCAACTCCTAAGATTGGGGAATTGATAGCCCTGGTTAACTAAACCTGCATGTATGAACAAATTTGCCCCTGCAACTGTGGGCATCTAGTTTATACTGTATATTATGTATAATCCGAAGAGCAACGGAGCACGGCGTAGCCGTAGTGAAGTGCGGCTTGACTTAGGGGGAAGACAGAGGGCATCAAAAGGGTTAATGAAGTTAGTGTGTCTGGGGAGGTCAAGTGTAGGACAGGGGGGCGTGGTGTGGATGTGCATTTTCCCGGGCAGTATATAGTGCAGGGCTCTAAGGGGAGGTACATCTGACTGGTTTGCAGTTTTGAGTGAAGTTGGATGTCGGTGTCATGGCCTCCTTGGAAGATATGCTGGCTGCGGTTCGTGCTGCTGCAGAGCAGCGGGGCATGGAGTGGCTACAACAGAACCTGATGGGTACGCTGGGCATCCCCACTATTTCCCCTGTGGATCCCCCTGTTCGGCCTCGGACTTGTAGATCTGCGCCCCCTGAGCGCAGGAGACCCGATACTACCCCCAGGGCTCATCGGCGCCTAAGGAGCCCCTCCTGGGACCCTCAGCTGCGGGCGCCGGAGCGGGTGGAATCTTGCCCGGCGCGGTGGGGCTGCGGGAGAAGGCGGGTCCTCCCCCCGGCCTGTTTCCCTGGATCGATGTGGGGGTTCCAATTCAGATGCGGCGTCCTCCCCCCCCGAGATGTCCCGCGGGGGAAGCGAGCCGGGCGCGTCTTACCTGCACGAGATGTGGAGCCCTGTGAGCCGGCGGAGCGTCCGGCTGCGAGTGGTAGCGGAGCAGGCCTTCCTCTGGAGGATGGAGGAGCTGCTGCGGTGCGGCTGCGGCCTGGTAGCTCAGGTCGGCAGCCCAGGAATTGCGACGACCGGCCTGTGGAGGAGCGGTGACGAGCACCCGGGTTACCTGTCCCTCGGTGAGAGGACCTGTGTGGCGGGCGGCTGTGGCACTGCGGAGCGGTGTCTGTGCTGGCTCCAGGCCTGAAGTGTCTTCCTGCGCACCTGCAGGTGTGAGGCGGACCTGCACTTCGGCTGGAAGAGCCAGGAGTTTGAACTCGCCCTCAGTTCTGGGGGAACAGGAGCAGTACCACCAGGTGGCGCACTTTTCCTCTGATCGCCTGGTGACTGGCGAGGGTGAAGTGGATCCGGACTCGGGACCTGAAGATGACGGGCGCGGGGGGAGTCGGCTTCGTCTTCTGCTGGACCACCAAGGGCAGCTTCGGGAGGCATCCCGTAATTTGCGGTCGGCCTTGCAACACCCGGCTGTGGTTAGTGAGAAGATTGTTAAGGCGGTGGCTGCGGGCCGGGTTGTTGGTCCTTTTGCTGAGTGCCCTTTGCCGGGTTTATGGGTGTCTCCTTTGGGTTTGGTCCCCAAGAAGGAACCCAATAAATTCCGGCTTATTCATCACCTCTCTTATCCGCATGGGGGGTCGGTGAACGATGGCATTGATGAGGGCCTGTGTTCAGTTTCTTACACGTCTTTTGATGCAGCAGTTCGATGGGTGTGTTTGTTGGGGCAGGGAGCTTTGATGGCCAAGACAGACATTGAAGCGGCTTTTCGTTTGCTTCCCATTCACCCGGACAGTTTTCACTTACTTGGTTTTAAGTGGGAAGACCAGTTTTATGTTGATTGTTGTTTGCCGATGGGTTGCGCTATTTCATGTTCGTTGTTTGAGACGTTTAGTTCTTTTTTGGAGTGGGTCGTGAAACAGGATGCGGGGTGGAATTCTGTGTTGCACTACCTGGACAACAATTTTTTGTTTTTGGGTCCGGGGGGGGGTCACGTGTTTGTTCGATTTTGTTGCGGACTATGGAGCGGGTTGCAGCTCGGTTCGGGGTTCCCTTGGCCCCCGAAAAGACTGAGGGCCCTTCCACGTTGATTCGGTTTTTGGGCATTGAGATTGACAGCATGGCGATGGAGTGTAGACTTCCTGGTGACAAGGTGGAGGATTTGCGTAATGAGGTGGCTTCGTTGGGGCGGTTGAAGAAGGTGCAGCTTCATCGTGTCCAATCTGTTTTGGGTAAGTTGAACTTCGCCTGTCGCATATTGCCCATGGGGCGGGTTTTTTGTCGGCGTCTTGCAATGGCGACAGCGGGTGTGACGGTACCGAGTCACTATGTTCGGTTGTCGGTTGAAGTCCGTGCGGACTTGGCTGTGTGGGAGGTTTTTCTTACTGGTTTTAATGGCAAATCTGTGTGGATGGAGGAGACGGTGACTAGTGTGGATTTGGAGCTTTGGTCGGATGCGTCTGGCTCTTGCGGTTACGTTTTTTTTTGTCAAGGGCAATAGAGTGCGGTGTCATGGCCAGAGGAATGGAGAACTGTTCCCTAGTGTTTTGGCGACTGAGTTGTGGGGTGATGTGCTGCGGAATAGACGGGTGAGGTTTTATTGCGATAATTTGGGTGTGGTTCAAGTGATCAACAAACAAACGGCTAGTTCCCCCCCTGTTTTGCGGCTGCTGCAGCATTTTGTTCTTAGGGGTTTAGAGTCGAATGCTTGTTTTGTAGTGGTTCATGTGCCGGGGTGGATAATTCAATTGCGGACTCCCTTTCTCGTTTCCAGTGGGATCGTTTTCGGCAGCTGGTTCCAGAAGCGGAGGTCCAGGGGTTGCCTTGTCCCCAGTGGCTCTGGCACGTGGCCTTGGGGTTTGCTCAGGGTTGATCCGGCGGTCTGTGAGTACCAGTACGTGGTCAGATTATTCGTCTGTATGGGTCTTGTGGGAGCGGTTGCTGGATCAGGTTGGTGGGAGCGATTTGTTTGGGGATTTTCAGACGTTGCTGGTCTATGGGTTAGGGGAATCTCTTTCTTCCCAGGTTTCTTTTTCAGTGGTGTCTAAACGCGCTGCGGCCCTGATGTCGCTGGATCTCTGTTGGTTCATCAGGATGGGTCTGTGTTGTCGAGATTTCGGTTTGTGGCTGTGTTTAGCAAGTGCTTGGCGGCTGTGGGTTTACCGGCTCTGGATTATGCGGCCCATTCGTTTCGCATAGGTGCCGCAATGGTAGCGGCCGGGTGGGGTTTGGGGGAGGATGTTATAAAACGAATAGGTCGCTGGGAGTCGTCTTGCTTCCGGTCCTATATTCGTCCTCATCTTGTTTAAGTGGGTTGTGGCATTCTGTTCTTAGGGGATGTCTGTTAATGTGGTTTTGTTCAGTTTTTTCTTATAGGGTCCGACTGTTGTCTTGCATGGATACTCGGTCATTCATACGTGTATTGGGGGGCTTGTCGGGCGGATGTGCGGCGGAATGGAAGACAGCTTGGTTTTGATCCGGACGTGTTGCAGGTTCGGTGGATTGGCTTGCGGGGTCTTCTGTGGGGGCGGGTTTTGCCTGAGTTGCAGGCTACTGTGGCGTTGGATTGACCGCCGGACATATTGGTGTTGCATGTTGGTGGCAACGATTTAGGTGTTCGGAGTTCCCGAGATGTAATTTGTGATATTTAATTGGACCTGTTGCGGTTATTGTCCGATTTTCCGGGTATGTTGCTCGTGTGGTCCGATGTGGTTGCCATACAAACGTGGCGGTTTGCGAGATCTGTTGAAAGGATTAATAAGGCCCGGGCTAAGCTGAATAAGGAGGTGGGTCGTTTTGTGAGTCGTCTGGGAGGTTTTGTGGTGTGTCATCAGGATCTGGAGGCAGCTTCGCCTCAATTCCTCCGGTCTAATGGTGTTAACCTCAATGATGTGGGATCTGATTTATGGGCGTTAGGTGTTCAGGAGGGTTTGGAGACAGCCCTGAAGGTTTGTCACCTCTGGTCATCTGTGGCAGGAAGGGGGAAGGATCCTGGAAGGTAATTCAAGGGTGAAAATGGTGCACTGCATGTGAAAATGTTCTGAAGGCCTGCACATTCTAGAATAGGGTTGTTACACAATATACTGCCTACTGTGGGGTGTTATACTAATATACTATATATTGCATACTGAGGGGTGTTGCTGTGGGGTGTTATACTATATACTGCATGTTGTGGGGTGTTATGCTATATACTACTTATTGTGGGTGTTACACTATACAGGTCCTTCTAAAAAAATTAGCATATTGTGATAAAGTTCATTATTTTCTGTAATGTACTGATAAACATTAGACTTTCATATATTTTAGATTCATTACACACCAACTGAAGTAGTTCAAGCCTTTTATTGTTTTAATATTGATGATTTTGGCATACAGCTCATGAAAACCCCAAATTCCTATCTAAAAAAATTAGCATATCATGAAAAGGTTCTCTAAACGAGCTATTAACCTAATCATCTAAACACCTGCAAAAGATTCCTGAGGCTTTTAAAAACTCCCAGCCGGGTTCATTACTCAAAACCGCAATCATGGGTAAGACGGCCGACCTGACTGCTGTCCAGAAGGCCATCATTGACACCCTCAAGCAAGAGGGTAAGACACAGAAAGAAATTTCTGAACGAATAGGCTGTTCCCAGAGTGCTGTATCAAGGCACCTCAGTGGGAAGTCTGTGGGAAGGAAAAAGTGTGGCAGAAAACGCTGCACAACGAGAAGAGGTGACTGGACCCTGAGGAAGATTGTGGAGAAGGATCGATTCCAGACCTTGGGGGACCTGCGGAAGCAGTGGACTGAGTCTGGAGTAGAAACAAGCGTGTGCAGGAAATGGGCTACAGGTGCCGCATTCCCCAGGTCAAGCCACTTTTGAACCAGAAACAGCGGCAGAAGCGTCTGACCTGGGCTACAGAGAAGCAGCACTGGACTGTTGCTCAGTGGTCCAAAGTACTTTTTTCGGATGAAAGCAAATTTTGCATGTCATTCGGAAATCAAGGTGCCAGAGTCTGGAGGAAGACTGGGGAGAGGGAAATGCCAAAATGCCTGAAGTCCAGTGTCAAGTACCCACAGTCAGTGATGGTCTGGGGTGCCATGTCAGCTGCTGGTGTTGGTCCACTGTGTTTTATCAAGGGCAGGGTCAATGCAGCTAGCTATCAGGAGATTTTGGAGCACTTCATGCTTCCATCTGCTGAAAAGCTTTATGGAGATGAAGATTTCATTTTTCAGCACGACCTGGCACCTGCTCACAGTGCCAAAACCACTGGTAAATGGTTTACTGACCATGGTATTACTGTGCTCAATTGGCCTGCCAACTCTCCTGACCTGAACCCCATAGAGAATCTGTGGGATATTGGGAAGAGAAAGTTGAGAGACGCAAGACCCAACACTCTGGATGAGCTTAAGGCCGCTATCGAAGCATCCTGGGCCTCCATAACACCTCAGCAGTGCCACAGGCTGATTGCCTCCATGCCACGCCGCATTGAAGCACTAATTTCTGCAAAAGGATTCCCGACCAAGTATTGAGTGCATAACTGAACATAATTATTTGAAGGTTGACTTTTTTTGTATTAAAAACACTTTTCTTTTATTGGTCGGATGAAATATGCAAATTTTTTTAGATAGGAAATTTGGGTTTTCATGAGCTGTATGCCAAAATCATCAATATTAAAACAATAAAAGGCTTGAACTACTTCAGTTGTGTGTAATGAATCTAAAATATATGAAAATCTAATGTTTATCAGTACATTACAGAAAATAATGAACTTTATCACAATATGCAAATTTTTTTAGAAGGACCTGTATATGGCCTACTATGGGGTGTTATACTGAATACTGCCTACTGTAGGGTGTTATATACTGTATACTGTGGGGTATTATATCTTATATACTGCATATGGTGGGGTGTTATATACTATAAGGGCCCTGGCTGCTACATTATGTACTATGAGGGGCTGGGGGTACTATACTACATACTGTGTGTGGCTGGTAGTATTATACTTTATACTATGAGGGCTGGCAGTGTTATACTATATAATGTAAGGGGCCGGGGGTGTTATACTATATACTGTGTGGGGCTGGTAGTGTTATGCTATATATGTGGTATCGTTTTCTTTAATATTTACCACAAAAAATAACAATAGGGCGGAAAGCGAAAAGGAGGGGTGGTGATCAGGGGCAAATGGATGAAGGGGACCCAAGTTGGGTAAACAGCTCAGGGCCTGTGGTACCCTTAATCCACCCATGAAGCCAAGTGTGCATGTATGGTAAAAATGTATGTTAAGTGCATATAGGTGGACTGCTACTATAGTCCCAGTAAACTAGTACCACTGACATGGTACCCATAGAGAATTAACATATTATGCAGTAACAACACTATGGGATTTTACCATCTGCAAGGTTTATATAGGATACATAGGATTCTTAGATGAAAGCAAAGAGGCTACCCATATGAGGCCAACTCTCCATAATTTCCTGGACATTCTGTAAAATAGTGGTACTTTTTTAGTGCCCATCAAAAAAAGTGCACCTTAAAAAAAAAAAGGTCATCAGAAAATGACCTATTTTTTTAAATCATGTTTTTATTTTTAACATATTTTTAAAGAATTTTTGATTTATATTATTTTTAATTTTCCATGTTAATATCTATATTTAAACAAAACCATAAAATCCTGCATTTTTCACACTGGCCGCTAATAATAATTGGTGCCTCTTCTTGGTCTCTACAGATCACTTTACTGCAGTTACCTGCTTATCAATGCACAGAGGTGATATCATTACAGGCAGGGTTAGAATGACAGATAACACAAGATACACAATTCACAATAGGTGATTGTCAAAGCTTAACTATTCTTTCCTTGTACAATGACCTCTGCACAGGTCAGAGAAGTCACATGCCATGAAAACTCTCCCATAGAAGTCACTGAGGTCACCTCCTGACCATTGTGACTATGGCCCATGTGGCTGCCGTAAAGCAACATTCTTTATACTTTCTAAATGCTGTTAAGAATATCTCAGTCAAGATGGCTGCCCCCATAATCATGTTAAAAAAATTGAATTTAAAAAATCTGCAATCAGAAAATAAAAAGAGATTAAGAAAAAAGGATGCGTTGATATCTGGCTTTAATTGGCAAAAAAAACATTTGGTGACACATTTCCTTTAAAGAGGATCTTTACACACCTTCATTTAGTTTAATAGAGATTGGGGCAAGTCATGACTGCCACGGAGTGCCGTGACTTTAAGACTTTGTTTGTTGCCCTTTGCTGCCCCGCATTGACTTGCCCTGTGTGCTCCTATGTGTCCCCCTGTCCCAGGACCATGTTACTTGTCCACCTAAAGGGAAATGTGTTGTATTCCTGTGTATTCCCCACCCCCAGCGGCCTCACATATCTGAGAGATAGGGAAGCTTCAGATTTCTGACTTCCTTATCTATCAGACTCAGAGGCACCTGGGAGTGGCTACAATGTTCTATCTGTTTGTGCCCTGCTGTGTCCAGGTGTATATAAGATGTGTGGTTTTTAATTAAAAAAAATAGAACATTCAAAGAACAAAGGAAGTCGTGTGCACTTATTTGAATCATTAGAGCAGGGATCCAGACTGACTCATCCTAAGAGAGCTAACCAAGGAAGAAGAAATACAGAGAGCCATCCAGGTTGGAGGAGAATTTTTAAAGGCACAGTGCAAGCACTGTACCCAGACAAGTGAACCCGTTACATTGGTGGCAAGCGGTGGGATTCTCCTCAAACAAAGAAACCTCAGTACAGAGAGATGAACATAGCAGCACTTCAAGATCTACTAATGCAGAGAGGGGAAGACGCAGCAGGACTCAAAAAAGCGGAGCTAATTGCCACCCTCATAGATCTTGACCAGCGAGACGAAAGACAGCATGACACGGACGAAAGAGAAACAACTCTGAGCCAAAATGGCTATGAAGCCACTCGCCACATAGAAATGGATGTCGTCTCCCAGCGGGTAAGACTGGCAGTATATGGGCAAAATCCTCCCTTTGAAGTGATAGACCGGGTAACTCAAATGGCGGAGAGAGAAATGGGTAGCGAAATAGAAAGCAGCCACAACAGGAGCAGTTCTGGAGACACCACCTCCAACTGGAGCGCAACTGTGATGAATACCACCCCTTGTGTCCGCTGACGTCAACCACGTCAAGCTCACGAGACCTGGTATGATCACAGGGTTTACCAAAAACGTGAAGTTACACCCTCCAGAGGAGCACGTAAGGTCAGGCTGGTATAGTTTACACACACACCTCCTGTCCACGCGGGCACAGAGAGGCAACAAGCTGAGAGAGCCTTTTCACTGCCGCAGTGAAGACAGCACACACTCAGCCCGGGTAACTGCCACCAGTTTCTCGTTTGATATAAGCCCGGTCCGCTAACGGGATTATATAGGGTCAGAAACCAACCCGCGGTAGCTTATAACTAGGCCAAAACACGGACAAGGGGATTCGTGATCAAGATACAAGATAGCACAAGATTAAATTATATATTTAATCGCTGTAGGAGCACACTAGATATAACACAATATACACAGACAATATATACAGTGGTCTGAGGTTACAGATTACAGGGTATATGGTTACAACGGGGTTAAGCAGTGTAAAAGTCAGTTACCGAGTATGATGAAAGTTTCTTGTGATGTCCTGAGCTGGAGTCCACATGAAGGGCTGTGGTCTCCTGCTATTTCCTGGGTCCCTCTAAACACATGTGTAGGATGTGACCCCTCTTCAGAGAAAGACGCGCCTACTTGCTGGCACCAGACTTTTAACCTGTAGCCGACCCATCCCCTCCCTGCCACAGGGAGGGGTCAACTCCCCCTCTTCTGGGCTGACCGCAGATGACCCACAAAACCCTTTAGGGTTCATAGCTCCAGACCAGAGGGTCACCGGGAGATGGTTCTGGGACTAATGGACCTGCCTGGGTTCCGGCTACAATTAGAGCCCAAACCTGGTACCGGTATGTGGTTTCTATGGGGAGATATGGGTATCTCCCTACCCCGACTTGGTACGAGTAAACAAAGACCATGGGACCGTACCTAGGGATGAGCGAACTCGAACTGTATAGTTCGGGTTCGTACCGAATTTTGGGGTGTCCGTGACACGGACCCGAACCCGGACATTTTCGTAAAAGTCCGGGTTCGGGTTCGGTGTTCGTCGCTTTCTTGGCGCTTTTGTGACGCTTTCTTGGCGCTTTTTGAAAGGCTGCAAAGCAGCCAATCAACAAGCGTCATACTACTTGCCCCAAGAGGCCATCACAGCCATGCCTACTATTGGCATGGCTGTGATTGGCCAGAGCACCATGTGACCCAGCCTCTATTTAAGCTGGAGTCACATAGCGCCGCCCGTCACTCTGCTCTGATTAGCGTAGGGAGAGGTTGCGGCTGCGACAGTAGGGCGAGATTAGGCAGATTAACTCCTCCAAAGGACTTGATTAACTGATCGATCTGCAGCTGTGGATCATTGAGCTGCTGATCCTCAATTGCTCACTGTTTTTAGGCTGCCCAGACCGTTTGTCAGTCACATTTTTCTGGGGTGATCGGCGGCCATTTTGTGTCTTGTGGTGCGCCAGCACAAGCTGCGACCAAGTGCATTTAACCCTCAATGGTGTGGTTGTTTTTTGGCTAAAGCCTACATCAGGGTGAAGCTGTCACACCAAGTGCATTTAACCAGCAATAGTCTGTTCATTTTTTGGCCATATACAAAATCAGGGGCAAGCTGCGCCTGTCACCAAGTGCATTTAACCCTCAATGGTGTGGTTGTTTTTTGGCTAAAGCCTACATCAGGGTGAAGCTGTCACACCAAGTGCATTTAACCAGCAATAGTCTGTTCATTTTTTGGCCATATACAAAATCAGGGGCAAGCTGCGCCTGTCACCAAGTGCATTTAACCCTCAATGGTGTGGTTGTTTTTTGGCTAAAGCCTACATCAGGGTGAAGCTGTCACACCAAGTGCATTTAACCAGCAATAGTCTGTTCATTTTTTGGCCATATACAAAATCAGGGGCAAGCTGCGCCTGTCACCAAGTGCATTTAACCCTCAATGGTGTGGTTGTTTTTTGGCTAAAGCCTACATCAGGGTGAAGCTGTCACACCAAGTGCATTTAACCAGCAATAGTCTGTTCATTTTTTGGCCATATACAAAATCAGGGGCAAGCTGCGCCTGTCACCAAGTGCATTTAACCCTCAATGGTGTGGTTGTTTTCTGGCTAAAGCCTACATCAGGGTGAAGCTGTCACACCAAGTGCATTTAACCAGCAATAGTCTGTTTATTTTTTGGCCATATACTACATCAGGGGCAAGCTGCGCCCGTCACCAAGTGCATTTAACCCTCAGTAGTGTGGTTGGTCAAGCTGTGACACCAAGTGCATTTAACCAGCAATAGTCTGTTCATTTTTTGGCCATATACTACATCAGGGGCAAGCTGCGCCCGTCACCAAGTGCATTTAACCAGCAATAGTGTGGTTATTTTTTGGCCATATCACAGTCTAATTCTGTCACTAAATCCATACCGGTCACCCAGCGCCTAAATACTAGGCCTCAAATTTATATCCCGCTAAATCTCTCGTTACCGCTGTCCTGTTGTAGCTGGGAAAGTTATTTAGTGTCCGTCAAAGCACATTTTTTGTTCTGGGTTGAAGTACAATTCCCAATTTAGCAATTTCATAATTTAGTGGTTTCTGCTATATCAGAGCTATTTGAAATCTATCCCTAAAAGGGTATATAATATTCAAGGTGCACATTGGGTCATTCAGAATAACTTCACACACACCCGCTACTGTGTATTTTCAAGTCTAATTCTGTCACTAAACCCATACCTGTCACCCAGCGCCTAAATACTAGGCCTCAAATTTATATCCTGCTAAATCTCTCGTTACCGCTGTCCTGTTGTAGCTGGGAAAGTTATTTAGTGTCCGTCAAAGCACATTTTTTGTTCTGGGTTGAAGTACAATTCCCAATTTAGCAATTTCATAATTTAGTGGTTTCTGCTATATCAGAGCTATTTGAAATCTATCCCTAAAAGGGTATATAATATTCAAGGTGCACATTGGGTCATTCAGAATAACTTCACACACACCCGCTACTGTGTATTTTCAAGTCTAATTCTGTCACTAAACCCATACCTGTCACCCAGCGCCTAAATACTAGGCCTCAAATTTATATCCTGCTAAATCTCTCGTTACCGCTGTCCTGTTGTAGCTGGGAAAGTTATTTAGTGTCCGTCAAAGCACATTTTTTGTTCTGGGTTGAAATACAATTCCCAATTTAGCAATTTCATAATTTAGTGGTTTCTGCTATATCAGAGCTATTTGAAATCTATCCCTAAAAGGGTAGATCATATTGAAGGTGCACATAGGGTCATTCAGAATAACTTCACACACACCCGCTACTGTGTATTTCCAAGTCTAATTCTGTCACTAAACCCATACCTGTCACCCAGCGCCTAAATACTAGGCCTCAAATTTATATCCCGCTAAATCTCTCGTTACCGCTGTCCTGTTGTAGCTGGGAAAGTTATTTAGTGTCCGTCAAAGCACATTTTTTGTTCTGGGTTGAAGTACAATTCCCAATTTAGCAATTTCATAATTTAGTGGTTTCTGCTATATCAGAGCTATTTGAAATCTATCCCTAAAAGGGTAGATCATATTGAAGGTGCACATTGGGTCATTCAGAATAACTTCACACACACCCGCTACTGTGTATTTCCAAGTCTAATTCTGTCACTAAACCCATACCTGTCACCCAGCGCCTAAATACTAGGCCTCAAATTTATATCCTGCTAAATCTCTCGTTACCGCTGTACTGTTGTTGCTTGGAAAGATATTTAGTGTCCGTCAAAGCACATTTTTTGTTCTGGGTTGAAGTACAATTCCCAATTTAGCAATTTCATAATTTAGTGGTTTCTGCTATATCAGAGCTATTTGAAATCTATCCCTAAAAGGGTATATAATATTCAAGGTGCACATTGGGTCATTCAGAATAACTTCAAACACACCCGCTACTGTGTATTTTCAAGTCTAATTCTGTCACTAAACCCATACCTGTCACCCAGCGCCTAAATACTAGGCCTCAAATTTATATCCTGCTAAATCTCTCGTTACCGCTGTCCTGTTGTAGCTGGGAAAGTTATTTAGTGTCCGTCAAAGCACATTTTTTCTTCTGGGTTGAAATACAATTCCCAATTTAGCAATTTCATAATTTAGTGGTTTCTGCTATATCAGAGCTATTTGAAATCTATCCCTAAAAGGGTAGATCATATTGAAGGTGCACATAGGGTCATTCAGAATAACTTCACACACACCCGCTACTGTGTATTTCCAAGTCTAATTCTGTCACTAAACCCATACCTGTCACCCAGCGCCTAAATACTAGGCCTCAAATTTATATCCCGCTAAATCTCTCGTTACCGCTGTCCTGTTGTAGCTGGGAAAGTTATTTAGTGTCCGTCAAAGCACATTTTTTGTTCTGGGTTGAAGTACAATTCCCAATTTAGCAATTTCATAATTTAGTGGTTTCTGCTATATCAGAGCTATTTGAAATCTATCCCTAAAAGGGTATATAATATTCAAGGTGCACATTGGGTCATTCAGAATAACTTCACACACACCCGCTACTGTGTATTTTCAAGTCTAATTCTGTCACTAAACCCATACCTGTCACCCAGCGCCTAAATACTAGGCCTCAAATTTATATCCTGCTAAATCTCTCGTTACCGCTGTCCTGTTGTAGCTGGGAAAGTTATTTAGTGTCCGTCAAAGCACATTTTTTCTTCTGGGTTGAAATACAATTCCCAATTTAGCAATTTCATAATTTAGTGGTTTCTGCTATATCAGAGCTATTTGAAATCTATCCCTAAAAGGGTAGATCATATTGAAGGTGCACATAGGGTCATTCAGAATAACTTCACACACACCCGCTACTGTGTATTTCCAAGTCTAATTCTGTCACTAAACCCATACCTGTCACCCAGCGCCTAAATACTAGGCCTCAAATTTATATCCCGCTAAATCTCTCGTTACCGCTGTCCTGTTGTAGCTGGGAAAGTTATTTAGTGTCCGTCAAAGCACATTTTTTGTTCTGGGTTGAAGTACAATTCCCAATTTAGCAATTTCATAATTTAGTGGTTTCTGCTATATCAGAGCTATTTGAAATCTATCCCTAAAAGGGTATATAATATTCAAGGTGCACATTGGGTCATTCAGAATAACTTCACACACACCCGCTACTGTGTATTTCCAAGTCTAATTCTGTCACTAAACCCATACCTGTCACCCAGCGCCTAAATACTAGGCCTCAAATTTATATCCTGCTAAATCTCTCGTTACCGCTGTACTGTTGTTGCTTGGAAAGATATTTAGTGTCCGTCAAAGCACATTTTTTGTTCTGGGTTGAAGTACAATTCCCAATTTAGCAATTTCATAATTTAGTGGTTTCTGCTATATCAGAGCTATTTGAAATCTATCCCTAAAAGGGTATATAATATTCAAGGTGCACATTGGGTCATTCAGAATAACTTCACACACACCCGCTACTGTGTATTTTCAAGTCTAATTCTGTCACTAAACCCATACCTGTCACCCAGCGCCTAAATACTAGGCCTCAAATTTATATCCTGCTAAATCTCTCGTTACCGCTGTACTGTTGTTGCTGGGCAAGATATTTAGTGTCCGTCAAAGCACATTTTTTGTTCTGGGTTGAAATACAATTCCCAATTTAGCAATTTCATAATTTAGTGGTTTCTGCTATATCAGAGCTATTTGAAATCTATCCCTAAAAGGGTATATAATATTCAAGGTGCACATTGGGTCATTCAGAATAACTTCACACACACCCGCTACTGTGTATTTTCAAGTCTAATTCTGTCACTAAACCCATACCTGTCACCCAGCGCCTAAATACTAGGCCTCAAATTTATATCCTGCTAAATCTCTCGTTACCGCTGTACTGTTGTTGCTGGGCAAGATATTTAGTGTCCGTCAAAGCACATTTTTTGTTCTGGGTTGAAATACAATTCCCAATTTAGCAATTTCATAATTTAGTGGTTTCTGCTATATCAGAGCTATTTGAAATCTATCCCTAAAAGGGTATATAATATTCAAGGTGCACATTGGGTCATTCAGAATAACTTCACACACACCCGCTACTGTGTATTTCCAAGTCTAATTCTGTCACTAAACCCATACCTGTCACCCAGCGCCTAAATACTAGGCCTCAAATTTATATCCCGCTAAATCTGTCCCTAGTGCTGTAGCTGGGCGAGTTATTTAGTGTCCGTTCAAGCACATTTCTTGTTCTGGGTTGAAATACAATTCCCAATTTAGCAATTTCATAATTTAGTGGTTTCTGCTATATCAGAGCTATTTGAAATCTATCCCTAAAAGGGTATATAATATTCAAGGTGCACATAGGGTCATTCAGAATAACTTCACACACCCGCTACTGTGCATTTCCAAATCTAATTCTGTCACTAAATCCATACCGGTCACCCAGCGCCTAAATACTAGGCCTCAAATTTATATCCCGCTAAATCTCTCGTTACCGCTGTCCTGTTGTGGCTGGGAAAGTTATTTAGTGTCCGTCAAAGCACATTTTTTGTTCTGGGTTGAAATACAATTCCCAATTTAGCAATTTCATAATTTAGTCGTTTCTGCTATATCAGAGCTATTTGAAATCTATCCCTAAAAGGGTAGATCATATTGAAGGTGCACATAGGGTCATTCAGAATAACTTCACACACACGCTTCTGTGCATTTCCAAGTCTAATTCTGTCACTAAATCCATACCGGTCACCCAGCGCCTAAATACTAGGCCTCAAATTTATATCCCGCTGAATTTGAATACAATACATTGGGCCAAATAATATATTTGTTGTTGTGGTGAACCATAACAATGAGAAAAACATCTAGTAAGGGACGCGGACGTGGACATGGTCGTGGTGGTGTTAGTGGACCCTCTGGTGCTGGGAGAGGACGTGGCCGTTCTGCCACATCCACACGTCCTAGTGTACCAACTACCTCAGGTCCCAGTAGCCGCCAGAATTTACAGCGATATATGGTGGGGCCCAATGCCGTTCTAAGGATGGTAAGGCCTGAGCAGGTACAGGCATTAGTCAATTGGGTGGCCGACAGTGGATCCAGCACGTTCACATTATCTCCCACCCAGTCTTCTGCAGAAAGCGCACAGATGGCGCCTGAAAACCAACCCCATCAGTCTGTCACATCACCCCCATGCATACCAGGGAAACTGTCTCAGCCTCAAGTTATGCAGCAGTCTCTTATGCTGTTTGAAGACTCCGCTGGCAGGGTTTCCCAAGGGCATCCACCTAGCCCTTCCCCAGCGGTGAAAGACATAGAATGCACTGACGCACAACCACTTATGTTTCCTGATGATGAGGACATGGGAATACCACCTCAGCATGTCTCTGATGATGACGAAACACAGGTGCCAACTGCTGCGTCTTTCTGCAGTGTGCAGACTGAACAGGAGGTCAGGGATCAAGACTGGGTGGAAGACGATGCAGGGGACGATGAGGTCCTAGACCCCACATGGAATGAAGGTCGTGCCACTGACTTTCACAGTTCGGAGGAAGAGGCAGTGGTGAGACCGAGCCAACAGCGTAGCAAAAGAGGGAGCAGTGGGCAAAAGCAGAACACCCGCCGCCAAGAGACTCCGCCTGCTACTGACCGCCGCCATCTGGGACCGAGCACCCCAAAGGCAGCTTCAAGGAGTTCCCTGGCATGGCACTTCTTCAAACAATGTGCTGACGACAAGACCCGAGTGGTTTGCACGCTGTGCCATCAGAGCCTGAAGCGAGGCATTAACGTTCTGAACCTGAGCACAACCTGCATGACCAGGCACCTGCATGCAAAGCATGAACTGCAGTGGAGTAAACACCTTAAAACCAAGGAAGTCACTCAGGCTCCCCCTGCTACCTCTTCTGCTGCTGCCGCCTCGGCCTATTCTGCTGCTGCCGCCTCGGCCTCTTCCTCCGCCTCTGGAGGAACGTTGGCACCTGCCGCCCAGCAAACAGGGGATGTACCACCAACACCACCACCACCACCTCCGTCACCAAGCGTCTCAACCATGTCACACGCCAGCGTTCAGCTCTCCATCTCACAAACATTTGATAGAAAGCGTAAATTCCCACCTAGCCACCCTCGATCCCTGGCCCTGAATGCCAGCATTTCTAAACTACTGGCCTATGAAATGCTGTCATTTAGGCTGGTGGACACAGACAGCTTCAAACAGCTCATGTCGCTTGCTGTCCCACAGTATGTTGTTCCCAGCCGGCACTACTTCTCCAAGAGAGCCGTGCCTTCCCTGCACAACCAAGTATCCGATAAAATCAAGTGTGCACTGCGCAACGCCATCTGTGGCAAGGTCCACCTAACCACAGATACGTGGACCAGTAAGCACGGCCAGGGACGCTATATCTCCCTAACTGCACACTGGGTAAATGTAGTGGCAGCTGGGCCCCAGGCGGAGAGCTGTTTGGCGCACGTCCTTCCGCCGCCAAGGATCGCAGGGCAACATTCTTTGCCTCCTGTTGCCACCTCCTCCTTCTCGGCTTCCTCCTCCTCTTCTTCCACCTGCTCATCCAGTCAGCCACACACCTTCACCACCAACTTCAGCACAGCCCGGGGTAAACGTCAGCAGGCCATTCTGAAACTCATATGTTTGGGGGACAGGCCCCACACCGCACAGGAGTTGTGGCGGGGTATAGAACAACAGACCGACGAGTGGTTGCTGCCGGTGAGCCTCAAGCCCGGCCTGGTGGTGTGTGATAATGGGCGAAATCTCGTTGCAGCTCTGGGACTAGCCAATTTGACGCACATCCCTTGCTTGGCGCATGTGCTGAATTTGGTGGTGCAGAAGTTCATTCACAACTACCCCGACATGTCAGAGCTGCTGCATAAAGTGCGGGCCGTCTGTTCGCGCTTCCGGCGTTCACATCCTGCTGCTGCTCGCCTGTCTGCGCTACAGCGTAACTTCGGCCTTCCCGCTCACCGCCTCATATGCGACGTGCCCACCAGGTGGAACTCCACCTTGCACATGCTGGACAGACTGTGCGAGCAGCAGCAGGCCATAGTGGAGTTTCAGCTGCAGCACGCACGGGTCAGTCGCACTACAGAACAGCACCACTTCACCACCAATGACTGGGCCTCCATGCGAGACCTGTGTGCCCTGTTGCGCTGTTTCGAGTACTCCACCAACATGGCCAGTGGCGATGACACCGTTATCAGCGTTACAATACCACTTCTATGTCTCCTTGAGAAAACACTTAGGGCGATGATGGAAGAGGAGGTGGCCCAGGAGGAGGAGGAGGAGGAGGAGGAAGAGGGGTCATTTTTAGCACTTTCAGGCCAGTCTCTTCGAAGTGACTCAGAGGGAGGTTTTTGGCAACAGCAGAGGCCAGGTACAAATGTGGCCAGCCAGGGCCCACTACTGGAGGACGAGGAGGACGAGGATGAGGAGGAGGTGGAGGAGGATGAGGATGAAGCATGGTCACAGCGGGGTGGCACCCAACGCAGCTCGGGTCCATCACTGGTGCGTGGCTGGGGGGAAAGGCAGGACGATGACGATACGCCTCCCACAGAGGACAGCTTGTCCTTACCCCTGGGCAGCCTGGCACACATGAGCGACTACATGCTGCAGTGCCTGCGCAACGACAGCAGAGTTGCCCACATTTTAACCTGTGCGGACTACTGGGTTGCCACCCTGCTGGATCCACGCTACAAAGACAATGTGCCCACCTTACTTCCTGCACTGGAGCGTGATAGGAAGATGCGCGAGTACAAGCGCACGTTGGTAGACGCGCTACTGAGAGCATTCCCAAATGTCACAGGGGAACAAGTGGAAGCCCAAGGCCAAGGCAGAGGAGGAGCAAGAGGTCGCCAAGGCAGCTGTGTCACGGCCAGCTCCTCTGAGGGCAGGGTTAGCATGGCAGAGATGTGGAAAACTTTTGTCAACACGCCACAGCTAACTGCACCACCACCTGATACGCAACGTGTTAGCAGGAGGCAACATTTCACTAACATGGTGGAACAGTACGTGTGCACACCCCTCCACGTACTGACTGATGGTTCGGCCCCATTCAACTTCTGGGTCTCTAAATTGTCCACGTGGCCAGAGCTAGCCTTTTATGCCTTGGAGGTGCTGGCCTGCCCGGCAGCCAGCGTTTTGTCTGAACGTGTATTCAGCACGGCAGGGGGCGTCATTACAGACAAACGCAGCCGCCTGTCTACAGCCAATGTGGACAAGCTGACGTTCATAAAAATGAACCAGGCATGGATCCCACAGGACCTGTCCGTCCCTTGTCCAGATTAGACATTAACTACCTCCCCATAACCATATATTATTGGACTCCAGGGCACTTCCTCATTCAATCCTATTTTTATTTTCATTTTACCATTATATTGCAAGGCTACCCAAAGTTGAATGAACCTCTCCTCTGCCTGTGTGCTAGGCCTAAATATATGCCAATGGATTGTTGCAGTGGTGGCTGACGTGAAGCCTCATTCTCTGCTATGACATGCAGACTGATTCTCTGGTGACATGAAGCCAGATTGTCTGTTACGGGACCTCTCTCCTCTGCCTGGGTGCTGGGCCTGAATTTATGACAATGGACTGTTGCAGTGGTGGGTGACGTGAAGCCTGATTCTCTGCTATGACATGCAGACTGATTCTCTGGTGACATGAAGCCAGATCCTCTGTTACGGGACCTCTCTCCTCTGCCTGGGTGCTGGGCCTAAATTTATGAAAATGGACTGTTGCAGTGGTGGGTGACGTGAAGCCTGATTCTCTGCTATGACATGCAGACTGATTCTCTGGTGACATGAAGCCAGATCCTCTGTTACGGGACCTCTCTCCTCTGCCTGGGTGCTGGGCCTAAATATCTGACAATGGACTGTTGCATTGGTGGCTGACGTGAAGCCTGATTCTCTGCTATGATATGAAGACTGATTCTCTGCTGACATGAAGCCAGATTGTCTGTTACGGGACCTCTCTCCTCTGCCTGTGTGCTAGGCCTAAATATATGCCAATGGATTGTTGCAGTGGTGGCTGACGTGAAGCCTGATTCTCTGCTATGACATGCAGACTGATTCTCTGGTGACATGAAGCCAGATCCTCTGTTACGGGACCTCTCTCCTCTGCCTGGGTGCTGGGCCTAAATTTATGAAAATGGACTGTTGCAGTGGTGGGTGACGTGAAGCCTGATTCTCTGCTATGACATGCAGACTGATTCTCTGGTGACATGAAGCCAGATCCTCTGTTACGGGACCTCTCTCCTCTGCCTGGGTGCTGGGCCTAAATTTATGAAAATGGACTGTTGCAGTGGTGGGTGACGTGAAGCCTCATTCTCTGCTATGACATGCAGACTGATTCTCTGCTGACATGAAGCCAGATTGTCTGTTACGGGACCTCTCTCCTCTGCCTGTGTGCTAGGCCTAAATATATGCCAATGGATTGTTGCAGTGGTGGCTGACGTGAAGCCTGATTCTCTGCTATGACATGCAGACTGATTCTCTGGTGACATGAAGCCAGATCCTCTGTTACGGGACCTCTCTCCTCTGCCTGGGTGCTGGGCCTAAATATCTGACAATGGACTGTTGCATTGGTGGCTGACGTGAAGCCTGATTCTCTGCTATGATATGAAGACTGATTCTCTGCTGACATGAAGCCAGATTGTCTGTTACGGGACCTCTCTCCTCTGCCTGTGTGCTAGGCCTAAATATATGCCAATGGATTGTTGCAGTGGTGGCTGACGTGAAGCCTGATTCTCTGCTATGACATGCAGACTGATTCTCTGGTGACATGAAGCCAGATCCTCTGTTACGGGACCTCTCTCCTCTGCCTGGGTGCTGGGCCTAAATTTATGAAAATGGACTGTTGCAGTGGTGGGTGACGTGAAGCCTGATTCTCTGCTATGACATGCAGACTGATTCTCTGGTGACATGAAGCCAGATCCTCTGTTACGGGACCTCTCTCCTCTGCCTGGGTGCTGGGCCTAAATTTATGAAAATGGACTGTTGCAGTGGTGGGTGACGTGAAGCCTCATTCTCTGCTATGACATGCAGACTGATTCTCTGCTGACATGAAGCCAGATTGTCTGTTACGGGACCTCTCTCCTCTGCCTGGGTGCTGGGCCTGAATTTATGACAATGGACTGTTGCAGTGGTGGCTGACGTGAAGCCTGATTCTCTGCTATGATATGAAGACTGATTCTCTGCTGACATGAAGCCAGATTGTCTGTTACGGGACCTCTCTCCTCTGCCTGGGTGCCGGGGCCTAAATATCTGAGAATGGACTGTTCCAGTGGTGGGTAACGGGAAGCCAGATTCTCTGCTATGATATGAAGACTGATTCTCTGCTGACATGAAGCCAGATTGTCTGTTACGGGACCTCTCTCCTCTGCCTGGGTGCTGGGCCTAAATTTATGAAAATGGACTATTACAGTGGTGGGTGACGTGAAGCCTGATTCTCTGCTATGACATGAAGACTGATTCTCTGCTGACATGAAGCCAGATTGTCTGTTACGGGACCTCTCTCCTCTGCCTGGGTGCCGGGGCCTAAATATCTGAGAATGGACTGTTCCAGTGGTGGGTGACGGGAAGCCAGATTCTCTGCTATGGAACCTCTCTCCAATTGATTTTGGTTAATTTTTATTTATTTAATTTTTATTTTAATTAATTTCCCTATCCACATTTGTTTGCAGGGGATTTACCTACATGTTGCTGCCTTTTGCAGCCCTCTAGCCCTTTCCTGGGCTGTTTTACAGCCGTTTTAGTGCCGAAAAGTTCGGGTCCCCATTGACTTCAATGGGGTTCGGGTTCGGGACGAAGTTCGGATCGGGTTCGGATCCCGAACCCGAACATTTCCGGGATGTTCGGCCGAACTTCTCGAACCCGAACATCCAGGTGTTCGCTCAACTCTAACCGTACCTCGTGGCCACCGGGACACAAATATGTATCCGGTTTGCGCCTGCGATGGCCAGGCGCTTCATAATTCCTTATGAGAGGTAGGTGCCAATATGTCTGGGAAGTCTCATTGATCCGGGGCAAGAGCAGATACCCACAGCAGGGGGTTTTCCTGCAGATTCAGGTGGCTCCCAACTGCTGCACAGAGGTGTGAACTTCTCCTTGAAGCTTGGACCCCCTGTGGGGTGTCTTCCTGGCCAACTGACACTCAGTTGGCTGGGGGGGAGTGGAAACTTATTTTGCATGTACACTGAATCATGCCAAGAGGTGCATCAAATTACAATCAGGGCTGGGGGCTTTGAAGCCTGCTGCTTTCTGTCAGCAAATGGGGGGTGTGAGGACATGGCTGACAGTAAATATTAATCTATATTCCTCACACCTCCCCCTTTTAGAGGGTGCCAGGGGGCAGCACATTCCTGTGTTCCCCCGTGCGCCCATCCGCACCCTCTCCTTGTCGGGATAGCCCATCGGCGTTCCCATGGTCACGGCCCCTTTTGTGGCGAATGGTCAAGTGATACTGCTGGAGAGCTAGGCTCCAGCGTAGCAGCCTCCCATTCGTCCCGGATACCGTGTTTAACCAACTGAGGGGGTTGTGGTCGGTCTCCACCGTGAAGCAGCGCCGTATAAATATGGCTGCAACCGTTGCAGTGCCCAGACAATTGCCAGGCACTCCTTCTCCATTGTGGAGTACGCCACCTCCCTCGGCAGGAGCTTCCGACTCAGGTACAGAACAGGGTGTTCCTGGCCCGTAGTGTCAACCTGGCTGAGTACGGCACCGTGGCCGAAATCACTGGCGTCAGTCTGCACTATAAACGGCAGCGTGAAGTCGGCTGCCTGTAGTACAGGGAAGCTCGAGAGGGCGGCCTTCAGCGCTCGGAAGGCCGTCTCACAGTCGTTCGTCCAATCGACTGCGGAGGGCAGCTTCTTCTTGGTGAGATCCGTCAAGGGCTTCGCCAGGCTACTATAGTGGGGGACGAATCTCCTATAGTACCCGGCGGTGCCCAGGAAGGACATCACCTGTTTCTTGGTCCTGGGGGTGGGCCAGGATGCGATAGCATCCACTTTCCCGGGCTCTAGCTTAAGGGTTCCCCCGCCTACCCGGTGCCCCAGGTAGTGGACCTCGCTCATGCCCAGCTGGCACTTTTCCGGCTTGATGGTCAAGCCTGCCTGGTGGATCCGCCCCAGCACCTGCGTCAGGTGCTGTAGGTGATCCTCCCAGGTGGGACTGAAGACGGCAATGTCATCCAGGTACGCGGCCGCATACTTTTCAAGTCCCTTAAGCAGCGTGTTGACCATCCGCTGAAAAGTGGCAGGGGCATTCTTCATGCCGAACGGCATCACTGTGGATTCGTACAATCCAAAGGGGGTGATGAAGGCAGAGCGTTCCCGCGCCTCCGGGGTCAGGGGAATCTGCCAGTACCCCCGGCTCAGATCCATGATGGTCAGGTACCGGGCCCCGGCCAACTGATCGAGCAGGTGATCGATGCGGGGCATAGGGTACGCATCGGTGACTGAGACAGCGTTGAGTCCCCTGTAGTCCACGCAGAACCGGGTGGTCCGGTCCTTCTTTGGGACGAGGACCACAGGCGAGGCCCAAGCGCTGTTGGATGCCTGGATGACCCCCAGCTTCAGCATCTCGTCAATCTCCTGGCGCATGTGCTGCTGCACCTCCAAGGAAACCCGATATGCTGAACGCCGGATTGGGGGGTGATCCCTAGTGTCCACGTGATGGACAGCCAACTCTGTCCTTCCGGGCTTGTTGCTGAACAACTCCCAGAAGGGGTGAAGGGTGGCCCACAGCTGGGACCGTTGGTCCTTCAAGAGCTGTTGGCCCACCTCCACATCCTCGATGGACCCACCCGGCTTCACCTGGGTGAGCATGTCCAGGAGGGTTTCCTCCTCCCCCTCCTCGGGGAGGTTGCAGACAGGGAGGGCACATTCCTCCCTCTCATGATGGGCCTTCATCATGTTCACGTGGAAGGCCTTCCGCCTTCCTCAGGCGTGGTCCAGGGTGACCAGGTACGTCACGGCATTGAGGCACTGATGCACGAGGTACGGGCCTTCCCAGGCCGCCTGAAGCTTGTCCTGAGGTACGGGGACCAGTACCCATACCTTCTGACCCACCTGGTAGGTCCTCTCACAAGCGTTCTGGTCATACCATTGCTTCTGGTCGGCCGGGGCCCGCTCCATATTATCGTGCACCAGCTGCGACAAGGCCTGCATCTTGTTCCGGAAGCGTATGACATACTCGACGACCGACACTCCAGGGGTGACTACCTCTCCCTCCCAGGCCTCTTTCACCAGAGCCAGGGGCCCCCGCACACGTCGCCTGTACAGGAGCTCGAAGGGGGAGAACCCCGTGGAGGCCTGTGGGACCTCTCGGTAAGCAAACAGCAGATGTGGGAGGTACCGCTCCCAGTCACGCCTGTGGGAGTCGACGAACATCCTAAGCATCTGCTTTAAGGTGCCATTAAATCGTTCACACAGGCCGTTTGTCTGTGGGTGGTACGGGCTGGTCACCAGATGTTGCACCTGTGTTTGCCTACAGAGGGACTCCATCAATTGCGACATGAACTGGGTCCCCCGGTCGGTGAGCATTTCCTGGGGAAAGCCCACTCTGGAGAAAATCTCCAGCAAAGCAGTAGCCACCTTGTCAGCCCGAATGGATGACAAGGCTACCGCCTCCGGGTACCGGGTGGCATAGTCTACTACCGTCAATATGAAGCGTTTCCCGGAGCTGCTGGGAATGGACAGCGGTCCAATTAGATCCACAGCCACCCTCCTGAAAGGCTCTTCAATTATGGGCAGCGTTACCAGTGGGGCTTTGGGGCGTCACCCCGCCTTCCCCACCCGCTGGAAGGTGTCACATGAACGGCAGTAGGCAACCACATCAGCCCCCATCTTTGGCCAGTAGAAATGCTGGGCTAATCTGGCCCTTGTCTTAGCGATCCCTAGGTGTCCAGCCATCGGAATCTCATGCGCAACCTGCAACAACTCCGTCCTGAACTGATAGGGTACCACTAGCTGTCGGTCCCTAGGCCACGCCTCCTGTGAGCCCGGCTGGACCGTGACTTGGTACAGCCGTCCTTGGTCCCAGACCATCCGCTCGAGGTCTGAGTCCGAGGGGGGCTGTTCCGCTTGCTCCGTGAGAGCGTTCAGGCTGGCGTCAGCCGCTAACGCTGCCTGAAACTCCTGACTGGACGTGGCCAGAATAGACGAGACTGCCACGTCCCCTGTCAGGTCCCTGGGACCTGTCTCCTGGCCTCCCTCTGACTCGGCAGCCACTTGGTCGGAAGGGGGAAAGCCATCAGACCCCTGAGGGGCCCCTAGGGCCCCAGCACTCCCACTGCGCGTGACAGCAGCTATGGCCGCTGCCACTGCTGGTAGTGCCTGCTTTCCCTCGGCTCCTGACCAAGTCGCCAGTCCAGACGGACTAACCTGGCCTTCTGACATCCCAGTGGGGGAGGAACCCTGCACTGAGAGTTCACCTGGCAGTCCTACTTCTCCTGGGACAGCCCTGACCTCATTTGCATCCTCCCCCCTGCAGCTGTCTGCCCCCTGCTTGTCCCCCCAGTCACCACACTGGAGGACAACAGGGTCCAGCAGGCTTGCTGGCTACACCCTGGGGCTTCAGCCCAGCTGGCAGGAATGACCCCCTCTCCACTGAGGGGAGAGGCACACATCACATCCCCCACCTCCCCATCAACAGGCATACACTACGTGCAGAATTATTAGGCAAATGACTATTTTGACCACATCATCCTCTTTATGCATGTTGTCTTACTCCAAGCTGTATAGGCTCGAAAGCCTACTATCAATTAAGCATATTAGGTGATGTGCATCTCTGTAATGAGAAGGGGTGTGGTCTAATGACATCAACACCCTATATCAGGTGTGCATAATTATTGGTGTCCAGGTCCCCATCTTTGTCCAGTAGGGGAAAGTCCTCCGCCCGCAGTTTCGGAATCCTGACCTCTGGAGACTCACATTGGGCTGGGGATGGCTGCTGGAATTGGAGCTTTAGCTGGAGCATCTGTAGCTGGTGCTCACGCTCGGCCCACTCGCGACGCTCTGCAGCCTCTGCTCGCTCGCGACGCTCTGCAGCCTCTGCTCGCTCGCAACGCTCTGCAGCCTCTGCTCGCTCGCGACGCTCTGTAGCCTCTGCTTGCTCGCGACGCTCTGCAGCCGCCAGGAGGAGCTCCGAGGCTACCTGGTCTCCAGCCTGGAGACGGTCCATGGCAGCTTGTAGGAGAGCAGCTGAGCCAGCTTGGCTGGGGGGATGGGCAGGTGGATTGAGGCCCGCCGCGGACCTCACCTCTGGCGACTGGCTCCTTGGGGAGCTTTGGCTGTGCTCCCCCTCGCCTTCCACCTCCTCTCCGCCCCCATTTAAAGCATCGGCCATCTCCTTCGATTTGCTCCTTGTGATACTGGCCGTCATTGCAACGGATGGTCACTGACACCACTGCAACCTGATGCACACACACCTTATTGTATCTGCTATCAGACTGTCTAGTGTTGAGCTGATCTTAATACTCCAGCAGCAAGAGCTACTGCTGGTCGTCTTTAGTGTCTGGAAGTATGGGTCTCACACTCACACACACTAGTATCTCGATCCCACTTTGCTGCCACCAATATGTGATGAATACCACCCCTCGTGCCCGCTGACGTCAACCATGTCAAGCTCACGAGACCTGGTATGATCACAGGGTTTACCAAAAACGTGAAGTTACGCCCTCCAGAGGAGCACGTAAGGTCAGGCTGGTATAGTTTACACACACACCTCCTGTCCACGCGGGCACAGAGAGGCAACAAGCTGAGAGAGCCTTTTCACTGCCGCAGTGAAAACAGCATACACTCAGCCCGGGTAACTGCCACCAGTTTCTCGTTTGATATAAGCCCGGTCCGCTAACGGTATTATATAGGGTCAGAAACCAACCCGCGGTAGCTTATAACTAGGCCAAAACACGGACGAGGGGATTCGTGATCAAGATACAAGATAGCACAAGATTAAATTATATATTTAATCGCTGTAGGAGCACACTAGATATAACACAATATACACAGACAATATATACAGTGGTCTGAGGTTACAGATTACAGGGTATATGGTTACAACGGGGTTAAGCAGTGTAAAAGTCAGTTACCGAGTATGATGAAAGTTCCTTGTGATGTCCTGAGCTGGAGTCCAAATGAAGGGCTGTGATCTCCTGCTATTTCCTGGGTCCCTCTAAACACATGTGTAGGATGTGACCCCTCTTCAGAGAAAGACGCGCCTACTTGCTGGCACCAGACTTTTAACCTGTAGCCGACCCATCCCCTCCCTGCCACAGGGAGGGGTCAACTCCCCCTCTTCTGGGCTGACCGCAGATGACCCACAAAACCCTTTAGGGTTCATAGCTCCAGACCAGAGGGTCACTGGGAGATGGTTCTGGGACTAATGGACCTGCCTGGGTTCCGGCTACAATTACAGCCCAAACCTGGTACCGGTATGTGGTTTCTATGGGGAGATATGGGTATCTCCCTACCCCGACTGGGTATGAGTAAACAAAGACCATGGGACCGTACCTCGTGGCCACCGGGACACAAATATGTATCCGGTTTGCGCCTGCGATGGCCAGGCGCTTCATAATTCCTTATGAGAGGTAGGTGCCAATATGTCTGGGAAGTCTCATTGATCCGGGGCAAGAGCAGATACCCACAGCAGGGGTTTTTCCTGCAGATTCAGGTGGCTCCCAACTGCTGCACAGAGGTGTGAACTTCTCCTTGAAGCTTGGACCCCCTGTGGGGTGTCTTCCTGGCCAACTGACACTCAGTTGGCTGGGGGGGGAGTGGAAACTTATTTTGCATGTACACTGAATCATGCCAAGAGGTGCATCAAATTACAATCAGGGCTGGGGGCTTTGAAGCAGGGAAATCCTGTGGATTTCCCTACCTCTGCTGTCTGTCAGCAAATGGGGGGTGTGAGGACATGGCTGACAGTAAATATTAATCCATATTCCTCACAGCAACTTTGAACAATAGTCTAAAGGTGACCCATCAATTTTTCAAAGTGTTTGAGGACAACCCTGGGGACATTGATGGATTCCTCCAGGACTTCGAGAGGCAGTATAAACTACACAACATTGCCGACTCTGAGTGGGTCCCCATCCTGGCCGGCAAACTAACAGGCCGAGCAGCGGAACCATACCGGGCCATTCCAGATGAGCAAAGCAGAGACTATGCGGAGGTCAAAAAACGCCTCCTAGCCCTGTATGCCATTACCGCCGACACGTACCGGCGACGCTTCCGAGAGGCAAGGATGGGACCAAGAGACACTCACACGGAATGGGCGCACAGGATGAATCGTGTCACCTGCAGCTAGTTACAAGGGTGTAAGGCCAACACCTTTGAAACCTCACTACAGCAAGTACTAATGGAGCAATTTTTTTCTCAACATTGCTGGGGACATCAAAGACTGGGTCAGGGACCACAACCCAAAGACACTCGAAGAAGCAGCAGAAATGTTCAACAGGTTTATGGACATCAGGAGGCCCCCCACCAGGATCAGCAACACCTACCCCACGTCTTCGGGACCTACTTATCCTCGTTCCTGAGCACAGCCACTGGCACCCCAGAGACATGTTCCAGTCCCCTCATAACGCCATTACCCGACCCCAGCCCGCAACAATACCCCTGCAGATGGGTGCTTCCACTGCAACCAGCCTGGGACTTAAAGAGGAACTGTCCCCACCTCTGGCCAAGGCCCCGTCACAACCCACACCAAGCTTCACTGACACCCAGACAAGCTTATTGACTCTAAGAATCAACTAGAGACCTGGACACCTACCCTGAGGAAACCTACAACACCTACCCCATGCCTCAATATACATATGACGAATGGGGCTAGCCCGCATGAAGTCTCCCTTGTCCAACAACCAGCACTAGACAACAGGGGGCACCACTACCAGCCTGTCTAGGTTAATGGGCAAGAGAAGGAAGGACTCAGAGACTCTGGGGCTACCCTGACCCTGGTACACCCCAGCACACTTCTGCCAGCCCAGCCGCTAGGACGCAAGGTGGATGTAAAGGTAGCTGGCGGACAGGTCCACCAAATTGATATGGCCCTGGTCCACCTAGACTGGGGTGCAGACAAAGGGTACCGAAAGGTCGGAGTCATGCCAGGGCTACCCACAGATGTGTTATTGGGCAATGATCTGGGGCTTCTGGAAAGCCACTTTGTAGCCCCAGAGGAGGACAACACCAACCCTGAGTGCATAGCAGTGACCCAGAGCCAAGCCCTTCGCACCAGGACCCAGGTACGCTCTGACCCAGACCCCCTCCCATGACTGATCCCACACCATGGCCAGACCCCGACCTATTCCAAGACCAGACCCGTACTGACCCAACCTTGAAACGGTACAGGGAATGAGCAGAATCAGGAGGGATAGGCACGTATGCTGACCAGATAGTCTGGAATGGAGGCCTACTCTACCGATCCACCCCTGGTGACACTAAGGGCCACACAGCTGTGCCTAAACTCCAACTAGTAGTCCCAGCTGCCCACCATCCCGTACTTCTAGCCTTAGCCCATGAAGCTCCACTGGCCGGCCACCTAGGGACTGCCAAAACCACTGCCCGCCTATCCAAGACATTTTTGTGGCCTGGGCTGTCCTAAGACGTGTATTGCCGCTCGTGCGATCTGTGCCAGCGGGTAGAAAAGCATAATGACTCATCCAAGGTCCCCCTTCAAACCCAACCCCTCATAGACGAACCCTTTCAGAGGGTAGCAGTAGACATTGTTGGCCCCCTCAAAAAATGCAGCAAGTCAGGGAAACAATACATCCTTACCGTGGTAGACTTTGCTACCCGATACCCCGAAGCCATTGCGCTCCCCAACATTATGGCCACCACTGTAGCAGAAGCACTACTCAAGGTATTATCCCGAGTAGGGTTCCCCCAAGAGGTCCTCTCCAACCGGGGCACTCAGTTTACGTCCGAAATACTACAGCAGGTATGGGCGCTCTGCAGGATCAAAGCCCTCCATACAACCCCCTACCATCCTCAGGCCAACGGACTCTGTGAAAGGTTCAATGGAACCTTGAAACAGATGCTCCGAATGTTTGTAGCCCAGCACGCTGACTGGGAGCGGTTCTTACCACATTTCCTATTTGCGTACTGAGAGGTCACCCAGGAATCAACCAGGTTCTCTCCATTTGAATTGTTATATGGCCAGCGGGTCCGAGGGCCCCTAAATATATTATGAGAGTTCTGGGAGAAAAAGGGAAAGCCTGAGGAAACGCCAGCCATTACTTATGTAGTCGAACTCCGGGCGAAACATGCCTGACTCATGGAATTAGCCCAGGGCAACCTGAAGGCCACCCAAGCCAAACAGAAAGAGCCGTATGATGCCCACACAAGACCCCTGGAATTTATCCCGGGTCAGAGGGTACTGATGCTCAGACCCACGCGCCAAAATAAGCTACAAGCGGCATAGGAGGGACCCTATGAGGTATTAGAAAGGAAGGGAGAGACTACCTACGTTATTGCCAAGGGGGCACAACAACAGGTCAAACGCATCAGCCATGTGAACGCGCTCAAGGCATATATAGATCGCACTGAGAAAGCAGCAGCAATTTGCACCCCTTCCCATACCAAAGCAGGCGATAGGGCAATCCCAGATCTGCTAGCCAAAACACGAAATGCTAGCAGCCTAGAGCAGATTAAACTGGGCAACCGTCTGAGCCCAAGCGAGAAGAACCAGTTACAAGCAATACTGCACGCCAGGGCCCCCCTCTTCTCAGCCCACCCCGGGGCTACAACCCTGACCAGTCACAAAGTAGAGACCCCAGGCCAAGCTGCCCTACGCCAACCTGCCTACCGAGTCCCCGAAGCCATGCAAAGGCACATTTGAGCTGAACTTGACGAGATGAGAGGCCTAGGAGTAATAGAGCCCTTCAAAAGCCCCTGGGCGTTCCCGGTAGTTTTAGTCCTCAAAAAAGATGGGACTATGAGATTCTGTGTAGACTACAGAAAACTCAATGATAGAACCATGACTGAAGCCTACCCCATGCCTCGAGTAGATGAGCTCCTAGACCGATTAGCAGGTGCCACTTGGGTCACCATCCTATGATCTCAACCGCGGTTACTGGCAGATCCCATTGTCCCCCGACGCCATCCCCAAATCAGCCTTCATCACCCCGTTCGGCTTATTTCAATTTAAAGTTATGCTGTACGCGATGAAGAATGCCCCAGCCACATTCAAGCGGCTAGTAGATCAGCTGCTGGAAGGCCAACAGGAATTTTCTTGTGCTTACCTGGATGACATAGCCATCTTTAGTGGCGCTTGGGGAGAGCATCTGCAACACCTAGATGCAGTCCTGGGTAGGATACAACAGGCAGGGATGACCATACGCCCCTACAAGTGTCAGAAAGGGATGGCAAAGGTCCAGTATCTCGGCCATAGAGTGGGAGGGGGAACCCAACGACCCGAGCCAGCCAAGATAGAGGATATTCTCAATTGGCCGGTCCCCCAAACCAAGAAACAGGTGTTAGCTTCCCTGGGGACAGCTGGATACCATAGAAAATTTGTACCCCATTACAGCACGACGGCCAAGCCCCTGACCGACCTAACCAAAAAGTCCCCTCCCCGAGCTTTCCTGTGGTCCCTCGAGTGCAACAAGGCTTTTGAAAAACTGAAGACTGCCCTAGATGGCGGCCCTGTACTGGCTGCACCTGATTTTAACCGCAAATTTCTGGTCCATACAGACGCCTCCATCTACTGACTCGAGGCGGTGCTGAGCCAAGTCAACAACCAGGGGGAAGAACATCCCATGGCCTACCAAAATCAGAAGCTGCTAGACCGAGAGATGGGGTACGCGGCCATAGAGAAAGAGTGCCTAGCCCTCGTATGGGCCCTCAAGCGCTTCCAGCCTTACCTCTATGGGCGAGAGTTTACAGTCCTAACAGACCACAACCCCCCGGTCTGGCTCAATTGGGTGGCTGGAGATAATGGACGTTTTCTACGCTGGAGCCTTGCCCTCTAACCTTTTAACTTTTTAGTACAGTACCAGCCTGGGAGAGACAATAAGAATGCCGATGGCCTGTCCCAGCAATTGGATGTATAAGTAACCCTGCACCCCTGGCACAAGACCACCTAGCGACCAGTCACAAGGTTACCCATCAAGGCAACCCCAGATTGGCACTCCAAGAAAGGGGGAGTTATGTCACGGAGCGCCGTGACTTTAAGACTTTGTTGGTTGCCCTTTGCCGCCCCCCATTGACTTGTCCTGTGTGCTCTTATGTGTCCCCCTGTCCCAGGACCATGTTACTTGTCCACCTAAAGGAAAATGTGTTGTATTTCTGTGTATTCCCCACCCCCAGCGGCCTCACATATCTGAGAGATAGGGAAGCTTCAGATTTCTGACTTCCTTATCTATCAGACTCAGAGGCACCTGGGAGTGGCTACAATGTTCTATCTGTTTGTGCCCTGCTGTGTCCAGGGGTATATAAGACGTGTGGTTTTTAATAAAAAAAAAAATAGATACATTCAAAGAACAAAGGAAGTCGTGTGCACTTATTTGAATCATTAGAGCAGGGATCCAGACTGGATCATCCTAAGAGAACTAACCAAGAAAGAAGAAATACAGAGAGACATCCAGGTTGGAGGAGAGTTTTTAAAGGCACAATGCAAGCACTGTACCCAAACAAGTGAACCCGTTACAATGGCCACTAGAGGTTTCAATCCACCTAATTTGCAGTCTATCCATACCTACTAACAGCATACCTCCCAACTATCTCGGATCCGGTGGGACAGTCCCAGATTTCAGTGGCTGCCCATGGTCCCAGGTACGGGGGAGGTATGTCCCGGCCTCAGGCAGCTGTCCCTACTTCCATAGCACACAGAGACAGTTGCCTATAATGATGTAGTAGAGAGCGGTCCGCTCGCTGCTTCATCATTCCTCCCCCTGTTGGCGCTCCACACTGCTGGTCTGTGCAGGGTGCGGGGCTGGCCAGGAGTCAGCTGTGCTCCTCCTCCTCCTACACAGACCAGCATCTCAGTGTGTATCCTGCTTCTGCAGAGATCAGAGGAACCAGGTGAGTATGTATTTTATGTTTATTTTTTATTAATGTCAAGGGGGCATATACGTGTGCATAATACTGTGTGGGGGCACATAACTGGGCATATTACTGTGAGTGGCATATAACTGGGCATATTACTGTGAGGGGGCATATATATGGGCAAAACTACTGTAGGGGCTCATATCAGGGCAAAACCACTGTGAGGGGGCACATAACTGGGCATATTACTGTGAGGGGACACATAGCTGGTCATAACTACTGTGAGGGGGCACATATCTTAACCTAACGACTGTGATGGGACAGATATCAGGGCATAACTACTGTGAGGGGCACATATCTTTGCATAACTACTGTGAGGGCACATATCTGGAGAAAAGTACTGTGAGTGGCACAAATCTGGGCATAACTACTGTTTATTAGGGGGCACATCTCTTTGCATAACTACTGTGAGGGCACATATGTGGACAAAACTACTGTGAGGGGCACATATCTGGTCAACACTACTGGGAAGGGAACATGTGTGGGCATAATGCTGTAAAAGGGGCACATATCCGGACATAACTTCTGTGAGGCAGCACATATCTGTGCATAATACTGTGTGATGGCATAAGGGGGGAATAATTACTGTGGGGTCATTTAAGGGACTGGGTGGTATTGGATGTGTAAAGTAATGTATAGTAATGTTTTGCGTGGAGTGAAAGGTGTGGCCTAGTGTGGAAAATTTTGCTGTCCCTCTTCCTTCTTTTCAATAGTTGGGAGGTATGGTAACAGAGACACGAAAGACAGCAAGGAGGAAGTGGGGGAGGGGGGGTCAGAGCTAACTGAGATGCTGAGACACATAAAATAATTGCTTTTACACTACTTCTGAAGATCATCTTGCCTTTCTGTAAGTGTGATTTCCCCCTCCTTATCTGTTCTGTGAGCTCTGGAGCGGAAAACAATTTTAGTGGGAAGTAAGGGAAAAGACGTCACAGCAGTACAATGCTGGCAGATTCCACAGACACGAGAAGCCCCATCCCTGTGAGAGAAATGCATCTAGCTGTGCAGCTGAAGACAGGAATAATTAGGCTGAAAAAGACATTAGGGAATCCCCAAAAATAACTATTCCTTCACAGATATGACTGTACAAAGAAGCATATCCATTATGCAAATGATTTTTTTTTTTGTTTGTTTTTTATTCAGTTCTGCTTTAACGGCAATATTACAAATCTCAATTGTTCTCTGCCACACCATTTGCAACTAAGCAGAAGCCTGCAATAATTTGTGCACTTATAATGTTATGCTAATTTGCCAAGTCCACAGGATAATAACTGGATTTCTAGTGAAATAACTAAAATATCATCATTCCATATACTTTAATTTCCTATTAACTTTGTTTGGCTAATTTTAGGATGTTCTTTTGGAAGGGTTTATAATGAACTATCTGTATGAATGTATAAATATAGCATCATGGGAAATTATAATTCCTAAATACTCATATGGTAGATGAATTAGGCAAACAATCTGAGACCTTAAAACCCCTTAAAGCATTTTTTTTTTTTAATCTGACCCATGTTCCATCTTCTGCAATAACTGGTCTCCATCTTGCTAGTTTCTGTCATATCATGGGTAACACAAGTGAGTACACTGCACCCACTGGAAGTCATTGGCAGTTGAAGAAAAGGGCTCCATGCTGCTACTTCCTGGCTGTATCATGAACAATGTGTGTGTATGCGCAGTATGGTGGTCACCACAATTGATTGACTGTATATGAACTCAATTGCTGCTTGTTTAAAGAGCCATCACACTGTCTGATGGATACTTTGTGGGGAATAAAAAATTGTAACTACTATCATTCCTTCCTCATATACTTTACATTACCTCAGCAACACATCCCTGTTTACAAAGGAATATGTGCGGCCAACCACACGTTTGCATGTTTATCATCAGAATTTTATTTCTATTTATTGCTTTTAGATTATATAATAATTATGCTCATTGGCAAAAAAAAATGTGCGCCATGAAGTAGTGGTTGGAATAAAATGGAACTTTACATTTGTAAATGAAACAATGATATATGTAAGAAATTACAATATTAGGATAACTTTATTGAGGAAAAACTGTACAATTGAGAGGAGGCTCTAGTACCCTGTTGGGCTGCCTCTAGCCTGAAAACAAGATGCAGTTTAGCATGGAGACATACAGGTTCCATATAATATCCTGCAGCACATTTGCCCGCAGATGTTGCAGCTGGTCCTGTAGATCCTGCACACTTGTAGGTTTCAGATGCTATAAGACGCTGTCACGGGGCGCCAAAGGCACACTCGGTCTCCCATCAGCAGCAGACCTGCTGATTAGCTTCGGGAGCAACATTAAAAGACAAAAACATGCAATGCGACAATAAACTGCAATATAGAGTACAAAATTGCATAATAATAACAAGTGCTACACTATAAGTGCGAGATACTTGGCAAATCGTTTTGTACAAAATTACAATGGCTTCAGTGAGTGAGGGGGAGCAGGCCTGACTATTTACCAACACTAATTAAAATCAGCCTATAGGGCAGACAGGGTGGTCAGGAGTGCATGACTGAGGAGGCAGCCACACCTCCAGTACAAACTGCAAAGAAAAGCCAAAAAAGGGGGTCAGTCAGCACATACCAAACCGCATACTGTTATTATTATGCAATTTTGTACTCTATATTGCAGTTTATTGTCGCATTGCATGTTTTTGTCTTTTAATGTTGTTCCCTGCCATAGCAATGTGCTACTGCGGTTTGGTATGTGCTGACTGACCCCCTTTTTTGGCTTTTCTTAGCTTCGGGAGCAAGGATCTGTGTTTGGCCTCGTTCCCAGGGTGGCTTTGCTAGCTGGGAGGCTCCCTGATGTTTGTGCCAGGTCTAAGACACCTAGGACTCGCCCTGCTGGTAACTTACGACCCCTACCCATTCCCATAAGACCCTGGTCCCATATCTTGATGGACTTTATGACTGACCTACCGCTGGCGGAGGGTAAGACTGTGGTTTGGGTAGTGGTTGATAGGTTTAGCAACATGGTTCATTTCATTCCCCTGTCTAAACTTCCGAATGCAAAAACCCTGGCATCTATTTTTTAGAGAGATTGTTCGTTTACATGGCATCCCGGAAAATATTGTTTCTGACAGGGGTGTGCAGTTTGTGTCCAAATTCTGGAGGGCCTTCTGTCAAAGATATAAAAACCCTGGCGTCTATTTTTGTGAGAGAGATTGTTCGTTTACATGGCATCCCGGAAAATATTGTTTCTGACAGGGGTGTGCAGTTTGTGTCCAAATTCTGGAGGGCCTTCTGTCAAAGATATAAAATTTCATTGTCTTTTTCTTCCGCCTACCATCCTAAGAGTAATGGGCAGACTGAACGCCTTAATCAGTCTGTGGAACAATTCTTGAGGTTGTATGTTGCTGATGACCAGCAATTATGGGTCAAATTCCTTACGTTGGCTGAATTTTCTTTGAATAACCATGTAAATTCTTCTGCTGGGGTCTCCCCTTTCTTTTGTAACCATGGTTTTCATCCCCGTTTTCATTCTGGGTCGTCCGTCTCCTCCTCTAACCCTGAAGCGGATAAACTCTCCTCCGAACTGTGCACAGTTTGGGCCTGGGTTCAATCGAACCTAGAAAAAGCTCAAAGTTCTCAAAAACTCAAGGCCGATAGGGGACGTTCCAGGGGGGTGAACTTTCAGGTTGGGGATGAAGTATGGTTGTCCTCCAAGAATCTATCTCTCAAGGTAGCTTCTAGAAAATTTGCTCCTCGTTTTATTGGATCGTATAAGATCACGGAGGTGATTAATCCGGTATCGTTTAACTTGGAGCTGCCCGAGTTGTTCCACATTCATAATGTATTTCATAAATCTCTACCTAAAAAGTATTTTGAACCTGTTGTACCGTTGAAAGCATTGCCTCCGCCGGTTCTTGTTAGTGATGCTGTCGAGTATGTGGTGTCTAAGATAGTGGATGTCAGGAGAGTGCGTAATTCCTTACAGTACCTGATTCACTGGAAGGGGTATGGATCCGAAGAGAGATCTTGGGTACCTGCCAGGGAGGTTCATGCTCCTAGACTTGTTCGAAAATTTAATGTAGAACACCCTGAAAGACCATCGCCTGAAGTCTTGGGTCCGGTGGCCCCTCGTAAAAGGGGGGGTACTGTCACGGGGCGCCAAAGGTGCACTCAGTCTCCCATCAACCGCAGACCTGCTGCTTAGCTTCTGGAGCGAGGATCTGTGTTTGGCCTCGTTCCCAGGGCGGCTTTGCTAGCTGGGAGGCTCCCTGCTCCTAGGTCTGCCTTGAGCGCCGAGCTGATCACTCGGTGCTCGACTTGTCTGCCTGTCGGTCATGTGACGCTGGCCACGTCACATGACCCTCAGACCCCACTATAAATACAGGCAGCCTGCTGGCCACAGGTTGCCTGTTAATTCTAGGTTCCTGGCTATTTGTTGGACTACTGAATACTCACCTGATCCTGTTCCCTGACGATCCTTTGCCTGCTCCTCCTGTACTGCGCATCCCTCCTGGTATTGTGACCTCAGCTCCCACCTGACTACTCTTTGCGGACTCCTCTGGTACTTCTCTACTCTCCTGGTATTTGACCCTGGCTTCTCCTGACCATTCTTTGCTTAACCCTTTGTACTGCATAGCTCTCTTGGTTCTGACCCAGTCCGTTCACGTTCCGTATTTTGTCTTGTCTGTCTTCCCTGCACATATCACTGGTGTTAGCACACGCAAAAGCGGAAGCAGCGAAGGTATAAGCTCACTGCATTAGAAAGGAAGCAGCCATTAAGGCACAAGTCGCAGAGACACAAAAACCAATCTCAAGCTAATCAAGCAGCTATACAGGCCCAAGCGCAAGCGACCAAAGCCAAGGCCGAAGCTGAGTTGGAGGTCCTTCAGAAGGAAAGGGAAGAAGCAGTAGCCATAGCTGAACTCAGAGTTCTAGAAGAAGCTGCTGAAGAAGAAGCTTATCATCCTATGTCCAACATATCTAATGACTCAGAAAGGCGTACCCTGCAATTCTTTCTAAACCAAAGCAAAGTCAATGCATGTGCACCAGAAGATTCGGCCTCTGCACGCCAGCCTACTGAACTCATGTGAGTAGAAAGAGAGGCAGCCGATAACTATAAAGTTGACCCCAGTCCAGTGGACATTTCTCTTTCTTTCAAACCTTTGGCATCTTACACAGTATTTCAGGCGCCATTAGAGACCAAGCCACTTCAAGCTCATCAAATCACATTAAACCCTCCTGAGACTAGTCGCATAGCGACCAAGACGCTGGCGCCAAGATCACTTACGCTCAACCCCGCTGCCACTTCATTCCATCTTCCAACCCCCAAACATAGGGTATCAGATGGTGCCAATAACACCAGTGAGGGAGAAGTTCCCGTCGCCATGATGCAGGAAAAAAATGACGCATCAGAAATCGCTAAGTACCTTACCCTCAGGGAGCTCATCAGTACTAGCTTTACAAACTTTGATGATCGCCCAGAGAATTATAGAAGCTGGAAGGCCATCGGTGTTCCGCCTATGAACTTGACTTACTAATTAGATGGCTAGGTCCATGGTCGTCAAACTGTTAAGAGACTCGGAAGTAGTTGAACATGCCTTATTTAAACGACTATACGACTTTCCTGAATTATCCAATACAGACCGCTGAGGGTTCCACGAAATAAACTACCTTCTTCTTGAGTTTGAAATTGTCAAGGGAGACCCGCAGCTACCAGGTCTCAGCTTTCTTGATACCTCCCATGGTGTGGGCCTGATTGTGGAGAAATTACCCCTCAATGTTCAAGATCAATGGGCAACAGCAGGTTCAAAATACAAGGAGCAACCATTGCATTCCCTTTCCACCATTTTTTATTCTTCTGTAAGTTCATCAAGGACTTAGCTAGAGCCAAAAATTATCTGAGCTTTAACACCTTGGGGACCAACATCTTTGGCTATACCAAACAGAGACACGAGTCTTTCAGTCCCAGACAGCGAAACCCTAAAGGAATAATTTCCGTAAAAAAGACAGGGGTTGTGCCCACTATTAACACAGCCGCTTTCATTGGAAACGAAAGCCCTAAGGAACCCGATTATCATTGCCCTATCCATGATAAACCACATCCTTTAAGGAAGTGCCGTGTCTTCATAGGAAAGCCCTTTGAGGAACGTAAGGAGTTCCTAAGGAGTCGTAATATCTGCTTCAGATGCTGTTCATCCACTGAGCATTTCGCCAGAGACTGTGAGGTTCCATTCAAGTGTTCTGAATGTAATAGTGATCTACATGTGTCCGTGGTTCACCCAGGACCAATCAGGCGGAACCTAGAACCAGTTAGCGGGCGCAAGCTCCTTTCCGATCAAGGCAGGGAGAGTCATGGCGGGGAGAGTGCCGACCAACCAACCACTACTGTCACGCCCAGATGCACAGCTGTAAGTGGAGAAGGACTTGTGTGTGGTAAGTCTTGTTCCAAGATTTGCCTCGTGGGTGTGATTCCTACTGCACAACCAGAGAAGACCATAAGAACGTATGCTATTCCAGATGACCAAAATAATCGTTCCCTAGCTAGCCCTAAGTTCTTTGATCTGTTCAGGATAGAGGGCGAAACTACACCCTACACCCTAGGAACATGCTCTGGTCTTGTGACAACCTCAGGAAGAAGAGCTAATGGTTTCACCTTGAAGCCAAGGGATGAGATTCCCACACCTGAAGCCGTACAGCATCACCCTCATCTCAGGAACATAGCCAGAGAGATTCCTCCCCTTGTTAACCTTGCCGAGATCTTACTCCTGCTAGGTAGAGACATTCTCAAGGCTCAAAAGGTCCTTGAACTTCGCAATGGCCTTTTTAACGCTCCATATGCCCAGAAACTTACAGTGGGTTGGGTCATCGAGTGGGATCTATGTCTGGACAGAACCTGCAGACCCTGCCAAGTACACTCCTTAAGAACCTACGTATTAAGAGGGGGACGAACTTCTTACTTCAGGCAGTGTCCACTACTATGTGCAAGAGGGCCCCAGTGTGTGTGAATATGACCCGGGGTGTTTGGGTAGCAGAGCCTCATATTACAGCACGACCCCCTGGAGCAACCAGCAAAGCCCTGCAAATATACCTTAGACCATGCAGGACATGATGGACAGAAGAGAAGACATCTGGAGTATATTCCCACAGTCCTGGCTCCTGGACACAGGTCCCACGAATACGTCATCGATCATTCCAAACCTTCCACAGACATGGAGTATGACCCCATGGTAATCTACTCCTCCAGGCTCCTCAGCAAGGAGAAACCTGACAAGGCGACCAAAAGAAGCCAGGCCCATAGTCAAGGTGAAGGCCAAACCGCTTCTACTGAAAGAAGTAGGACCTATAGTCTGGGTGAAGGCCATACAGCCTCTTCTAAAAGGAGTAGAACGTCTAAGATAATGGTGGAAGCTAAATGTTCTTCTGACTCGGATTCTCCATCTCCAGATGTAAATGAAGGAGGAGACATTGTTGCCAATGCTGGAAACTCCTTGAAGTCCTTTAAAAAACTAGACAGAGATCTAAAGTCAAAATTCGGGAAAAGCGAGTGTATAAAAGAGCACAACCTTTATAAGTTTTGGTGGAAGCAGGTACAACATCTCGCCAGTCAGTTCTGGAAAAGGTGGAGAAGAGAGTACCTCTGCCTCTTGTAAGAACGCAGAAGGTGGCAAGAACCAAGGCCTAATTTAAAGGAAGGAGATTTGTTCTGTTAAGAGACAAACAAGTTGATCGTCTCAACTGGCCTACTGGACTTATTACTAAAGTCGTTTCCAGTTCGGATGAGAAGGTTCGTAAGGTGGAAGTAAGAACTGCGAGAGGTGGAGTAATCAAGACCTTCTTCTGCCCTGTTACAGAAGTTGTGTTACTGATGCCTGCAGAACTTCCATGTTGAGATCCCTTCTACCAAAGATGCTCAACATCTTCTAAGACTGTTTCCAGTACCAGCTCTATGGCCCGAACTGAAGACTTATCCTTTTTTGATTTGCATAATGTTCATTGCATGTTTCCTTTTCAGGTAGATGAACATTATTTGCATCTGCAAGCTATTGTTATTTTATACAATTCCATTGTATGCATATATATAGTGGTATCTACCGATACCAGACGGGGAGTGTTCTGTTCCAGTATCTTGCATTGTGTATTGGTATGCTCCTCTCCCCCCCACCCCCTGTTTTCAGGCTTCTAGTTAGTTTAGCCTAGCCACTCCGTGTTTTCCCAGTGATGCCTTGCTCATAGTGTTCTCAGCTTTCTGAGTAGCAGCATCCATCTTCTGAGTTAGGAGTTATTGTTGGCATAATTATTTTTCCATCTGGATTACCCTGCAACATCTTGTAATACAATATCCTGATAAAAAGGCTACTTGATTAACGCCTGGGTGTCTGATGCGTAAGCTGTAAGTGGAGAAAGTCAAATTCAACAAGTCACTCCCATGCGCATAGAGGTTGCTCTACACAGGTGCGTGATTGTATATAGCTGACTTTTGAAATGCCACGTAAGGAGTTATTTTTAAATTTCAGTAAAAGTGGGTAACCTGCACTAAAGAAGTGTGCTATCTGCAAGAAACAGTTAGCGGGTCACAGTAAAAAAAAAAACACTCTGTCAGAAGTACACAGAAAATCATGTCAGAAGAGGCCCCTTTGCTGGTGGATAGCTTGAAAAATATGATTTAAAGAGGAGGTTAGCTTGGCCATGGAAGCTAAAATGGCCACTATATAACAGAAAGCCTCTACAGCCAGACCAAATCCGGAATTACATATGGATTTTGATTAGGAAAGAAATTCTTTAGGTTCTGACTCCGCCTCTTCTTAAGATGAGTCAGGAAGGCTGCTATGTTCCATTGAGGAGACGGAATCTCTTCTCAAGACTATTAGGGCTACTATTAATCTTGAAGAATCTAAGGAAACTCATACAATTCAAGATCAGATGTTCAGGGGACTAGGGGATAAGAAAAGGGTCCCGGTCCATAATAACATAAAAAAAAAAAAAACACTAATTTCGGAAGACTGGAAAGACCTGGAAAAAAGATCATGAATCTCAATTTTTTTTTAAAGGAAATATCTTTTTAATGAAGCCGACTCATCCCACTGGGACAAAACCCTGAGAGTTAGACGCCCCTATAGCCAGGATTTAAAAAAAATCCTCTTTACCATTGAAAGATGTGGGATAATTGAGTGATGCCATGGATAAGAAATGTGAATCCATTCTCAAGACATCTAGGGAGACGAATGCATCTATGTTGAGATCCAGTATAGCAGCCACATACACGGCTAGTACCCTGTCCTTATGGTTGTCCCAGCTGGAAGAACATTTGGTTTCTGGCACCTCTAGGGAAGATATTTTATCTTCCCTGTCGGTATTGAAACAGGCCTAAAATCTTCTAGCCGACGCCTCTGCGGAGCTTAGTTAAATTGTCCGCTAGGTCTGCGGCTCTTTTCAGTATTGCTAGAAGGTCTGTATGGTTAAGATCCTGGTCAGGGGATGCCACTTCTAAGAGTAAATTATGTGGCATTCCCTGTGAAGGAGACAGACTCTTCGGCTCAGTATTGGATGATATTTTAGAAAAAGCATCCGATAGAAAAAAGGGGTTCCCTACTGAATCCTATTTTTTTTAATCAGAAACGTTCCTTTCGGAGTCAAAAAAGGAGCAGACCGGAGCAATAGAAAAGGATAATTCAGGTCCTTGGCAGCCCTCAAGAGGTAGAGGTAGGGGTTTACTCTTTAACCCAGATAAATCTGCAAAGCAGTCCAATTTATGACGCCAGAGAATTGGTAGGAGGAAGATTAAAAAGATCCTTCAGAGCCTGGAAAAATATCACAAAGTCCCCCTGGATTCTGTACATAATTTGTCAGGGGTACAGCCTAGAGTTCTCCTCTACCCTCCAGAAATATTCCTAATAAAGAAGAAGCTAAAAGAAAAAGATTATCATCTTCTAGAAACCCAGATCCTGCTATTGTTGGAAAAGAAAGTCGTTATCCCAGTTCCACAGGACCAAGTAGAAAGGGGGTTTTACTCCCTCGGCTCCTTCCGAGCAATTATCAATCTAAAACACCTTAACAAATTTGTCTTATACAAGAAGTTCACGATGGAGACAGTGAGATCAACCATCAACTTGCTGGTTTGCAGTCTGAAAAATCGACTAGTCCAATTGCAGTTTCAGATCCTCCCTTTTGGCCTCTCAGCTCCGAGGATTTTTACCAAGTTGGTGGCAGAAATCTCAAATTTCCTTCATCAGAAGGAAATAGTGTTTGTCCCATACCTGGATAATTTTCTCACCTCACCATCATCAGAAGATTTGCTACAAAAACACTTGCAGATAGTAAAAAAAAAAACACCCTCCAGTCGTCTCTGGGCTGGAAGTTAAATCTGGAGAAATCAGACTTAATTCCCAGCAGGAGGAAAATATTTCTGGGGATTCTGTTGGACTCTCATCAGATTACATCTTTTCTCCCATAGCAGAAGAGGAAGGACATTATAGCAAGAATCTCGTAATTTCGTCTACTCAGCTAAGTATCTTCAAAAGATCATGGTGATTTTAGGACTGATGACTTCTGCAATACCAGCTGTCAAATGGGCCCAGTCCCACGGGAGGATTCTTCAGAGCTTTCTACTGGAGTCTTGGAAACGAAGACAAAGTAGTGACTCTTCTTTCTCGAGTAAAGAATTCTCTATGCTGGTGGTTAAATCCGAAGAACCTAAGCCAGGGGGCCCAGTGGCGTACATCAAACCAAATTGTTATCATAATAGACGCAAGCGGTTCAGGCTGGGGGGCCCACTGCGAGAATCAACTAGTGCAGGGAGTCTGGGATCCAGAGCTCCTTTCTCTATCCTCAAATTCAAAAGAATTATTGGCAATGTTTCTAGCCCTGAAAGCATTTCTTCCAACCATCCACTCACAAAATGTCTAAATTCTGTCGGACAACAGGACCGCTGTAGCGTACATAAACAATCAGGGGGGCACAAGAGGCAGAAATCTCTGTCACATGGCATTCCGGATCTTTTCTTGGGCTCAGATACACATAAAATTCAATTTCCACAGTCCATCTAAGAGTGGAAGAGAATACTCTGGTGGATTCTTGAGCAGGGAAAAACTAAAACCAGGAGAATGGAGTCTAAACAAGACGATCTTTTTAGAAATCTGCAAGAGATGGGGTCCTCCAAGCCTAGATCTCTTTACCTCCAGGAGGAACAGACAGACAGATCAGTTTTATTCCCTCTCATCCAAAGACAATTTTCAGGTCCCTGGCCTGCGGGACTTCTGTACGCTTTTCCTCCGATACAGTTTATTCCAAGAGTCCTTACGAAAGTAGCGGAAAAAGATTCTCGCCTGATTTTGATAGCTCCATATTGGCCAAGAACATGGTTTCCCCTGCTTCTAAGCCTCTCAAAAGGGGAGTTTTGGGCTCTTCCTCAGATCCCGGATTTTCTACTGCAGGGTCCGGCTCAGCGCGCAGAGATTAAGGCATTTGAATCTAACTGCCTGGAGATTAAGCGGTCTTTCTTGAAATTATAGGGTTATCTGATGCTGTCATTAACACCCTTCTATTTAGTAGAAAACCAGTCAAGTCTAAGATCTATCTTAGAACATGGAACGCTTTCCTCAGTTTGGTTGGGGACTCTTGGAATCCCACCTTATCTCCTAACGTCAAGGTAATTTTAGAATTTTTACAGGAAGGGTAAGATAAGGGTTTGAGAGTAGGTATCCTAAAAGTCCAAATAGCAACACTTAGTGCCTTTATGAAAGTCAGACTAGCTGAGCTATATTTGATCAAGAAGTTTTTTAGAGGGGGCATGCAGAAGATTACATCCTACTATTAGGTCCACGGTCCCTCCCTGGGATCTTAACCTAGTCCTCTCAGTTCTCATGGATCCTCCCTTTGAGCCGCTTGGTGAAATCTCTCTTAGGTTATTATCCATGAAAACTGCCTTTCTACAGGTGAAACTTTGAAAATTTGAATATTGTGCAAACGTTCATTTATTTCAGTAATGCAACTTAAAAGGTGAAACTAATATATGAGATAGACTCATTACATGCAAAGCGAGATATTTCAAGCTTTTATTTGTTATAATTTGGATGATTATGGCTTACAGCTTATGAAAACCCCAAATTCACAATCTCAGAAAATCAGAATATTACATGAAATCAATTTAAAAAAAAAGGATGTTAAATAGAAAAATGTAGGACCTCTGAAAAGTATAACCATGCATATGTACTCAGTACTTGGTTTGGTCCCCTTTTGCATTAATTACTGCCTCAATGCGGCATGGCATGGATGAGGTGTTATGGAAGACCAGGATGCTTCATTAACAGCCTTCAGCTGTTCTGCATTGTTCGATCTCATGTCTCTCATCTTTCTCTTGGCAATGCCCCATAGATTGTCTATGGGGTGCAGGTCAGACAAGTTTGCTGGTCAATCAAGCACAGTAATCCCATGGTCATTGAACCAGGTTTTGGTACTTTTGGCAGTGTGGGCAGGTGCTAAATCATGCTGGAAAATGAAGTCACAATCAGGGCCGGTGCTACCATAGAGGCAAGGGGGGCAATTGCCCCCGCTCCTTATGGGCCCCCGGCCCCTAGCGCTGGCCCGGCCGCAACTACTATTATATTATCTTATCTATAATTGAATAATTGATTCTCAATTTCTCTTGTCTTCTTGGTGTCAGTGTCACACTCACAATGACACAGACAGTGTCTGGTCCGCGCGGCAGCCGGCAGTAATGTAATTAATAAATTAAACTAACTGGGCTGGTCGGCTGGAGACTGGAGTGTCTGGATTCGTCACTCTGGAGTCAAGTGTGGAGGGGTCCCCCGCCGTGCGCAGGCGGCCGCTGACTGTGCCTGCGCTGCCGCTGCTTGTCTCTTTAAGAGATTCAAGACTGGAGCGGCATGCACGGCACAGGCAGGCACGTCTGCGTCTGGCTGACGTACGTTGCTACAGGCTCCGCCCCCCCACCCAGAGCAGAGAACTTGGAGGAATCGGATTGTACTTAAGGAGCACTGAGCAGGAGGCATTGGCAATGGCACTGAGGCAAGGAGAAGGAGCAACTAGCAAAGCAAAGCAAGCAAGCGGATACGGATTGGATACCATTGGCATTTGGCAGCCAGGCCAGCCAGAGCACCACAGTCAGAAGGCAGCCAGCCCCCAGCCAAGTTCCAGTCTGGTAGGTTCATAATTCATTGGTTACATTGTTTTGTTGTTGTTAATGAAACTGGATCGGATCCATGATCCATCCATCCATTCCCAGTGTTTCCCACTCACTGACTTACTTAGTCCGGCACCATCTCACCCGCCCGGGCCGTCCCAGTGTACTACAAGCTCGGCCTGTGGCCCTGGTTCTGTTTGTGTTTGGAGTCAGTTGGACTGGAGAAATGTGCATTTGGGGGGGATGGAGGGGGGCAGTTACTGGTAGGTTGGTTGATTAAACTGGATCTGATCCATCCCAGGCACTATCTCACCTGTGCCAGTGGTGTACTAGCCCGCCCTGGTTCTGTTTGGAGTCAGTTGGACTGGAGAAATGTGCATGTGGGAAGTGTGCTGCCATGATGGAGGGGGGGAATAATGTGACGTGAAGGGGGTGATGACGTGACATGGAGGGGGAGAAATGTGACATTGAGGCCCGGGGGGCATCATTGGGGGCACGTTTTACTGGCACATTATTAGGTTGCACTATGGGGGCACTTTTTACTGGTACATTATTGGGGGGCATCTATGAGGGCACTTACTACTGGCACATTATTAGGTGGCACTATGGGGGCACTTCTTGCTGGCACATTATTGGTGGGCACTTTTGGGGCATCTACTGGGGCTACAAAGAAGTGGTATGTTATATGGACTCTGGGCAGTGGCATTTTATACTGGGACACATTATGGTGGGTACTATGGGGAAGGGGGAGAGGAGCACTATGCAGCATTTACTGGGGGCACTATATAGGGGTATTTTAGACTGGTACATTATGGTGGCACTATGGGAACATTAGCTCAACTGGGGGCATTACAAGAGGGTATTTTTTTGCACTGTCACATTATAAGGGGAATTATTTTTACTAGGGGGGGGCATTATAGTGGGCTTTATCACTCCCTAATGGTATGACCCCCTAGTAGCGATCACCTATAAGGACACAGAGCACCCATCCCCACCAGAGAACTTGGACATTCCGCTTCTGATCGGATATCACCAGGATCCGGGATTGTGAGAAGATCGCCACGAGAGTGTACAGTCGAGGACTGACTAACTGATTCCCTCACATACCTGTGGGACTGATAAGTATAATAAGGTTTCAGCTACAGTTGAGCTTATTGTTGCTAACGTAATGGTTGGACATTGCTATGATATGTTAACAGATGCTCCAGTATAATTTAGCTGTTAATGCAGAGGTACTTAACTCGGACCGGGGTAGGAATTGCTGTGGAGATTGCAAATGTATGTACGTGCTTTGGTAATACTTCATAAAGTATAGGGTCCGTATAGCAGAAAGCATTTATAGTGTCACCAGAAGGAAGAGATGTTACCCTGTTATTAGTCAGAAAGGAAGGAGATGCCTGGCGAGGGAGCTGCATATTACTAGCAAAAGAGTTAATGTTAGCATTGTTATTTTTTTGGGTACCTACTTACTTACTGTACACAGGTGTCTAGGACGGAGGAGGTTGGGAAAAGGAATAGTTTCTTGCTATTGTCGGAAAAAAGTGAAGCCAAAACGTAAATGCTTCTCAGAGGTTTAAAGCAATGGCTAGTTAGAGGGTGCAATTCACCCAGGGTTGTTCCATTGCTAAGACATCTTAAGGTTATAGTTTGGCATAAGATAGGAGGAGTGGGGGGGGTACCAGTTCCTCACTAATGGTCTACAGGGATACTTAACCGATAGCAGATACTCTAATGGATAGCCGCATTAAAATTGTCTCTTGGAATGTCAAGGGACTGAGGTCTCCCAACAAACGTAGGTTGATCCTGAAACACCTTAAACGACTGGGGGCCGATATTGCCCTCTTGCAAGAAACCCATCTCCCGATCGAAGAAATAGGAAGGATGAAGAAGTTCTGGGTGGGGGAAGTCTATGGCTCAGGAGCTGTGGGTAAGAAAGCAGGAGTGCTGACGCTGTTAAAGAAAGGGCTATCATATAAGGTGATAGGGCACACTCATGATAAGAAGAATAGGGTCTCCAAACTACATCTCACGGATGGAGAAAAGGATATCAGTATCTTTAACGTCTATGGGCCGAATGAATGTGATAGACCTTTTTTCAATATACTAGCAAGAGATATAGCCACAGAACCGACGAAATTGAAAATAATTGCAGGGGACATGAACACAGTTTTAGATGAGAGAGAGGACAGGAGGAGTGGTCCAGGGAAAGGGGGGAAAAAAGGTGGTATTGATAACAGACTAGCACAACTCATGGCCGACACAGATATGGTCGACTTGTGGAGAATCCGAAACCCAGAGGGAAGGGAATATACACACTACTCACATGCCCACCAGTCGTGGTCACGACTAGATTATATACTCTGCGATAACTCAGGATCACGCTGTGTCTCAGACCCACATATAGAGGATATGATAATCTCAGATCATTCCCCGATATCTGTCACCTTGAGAAGGGAAACCCCCCGAGGAACTGATTTCCTATGGCGGTTCCCAACCGCACTATTCAAAGATGAAGAGTTTAATAATTTCCTGAGAGGCTGGTGGTTAGAATATGAACAGGAGAATAAAGGCATAGATAACCATCAACTACTCTGCGATGCAGGAAAATCAGTAATTCGGGGGCGGATCATGGCGTACATGTTCAGTAAGCGTAAAAAGATAAAGGAAAAGATAAGTCAGTTGAGCCATGAGCTAAAAAGAGCCTATACCCTTTTTCAGGCCACCCCTACAAATGATTCTCGTATAAAATGGCAGAAGGCCAAAACGGATTATGAGGCATGGCTTAAAAATTGGGATAATTTTGCAATGACAAGATGGGAGGCACACCTATACCGTTACGGTAACAAGGCAGGTAGACTATTGGCTAGGTTAGCAAAGGGGCAAAGGTTGATATCTACCATTCATTCCCTTAAAGGAAAAGATGGAATAGTAACCTCACATCCGGAGGAGATCAACAAAATCTTGGGAGATTTTTATGCGGATCTGTATGCAGCTAACTCTACCAGAGAGATTTTTATGCGGATCTGTATGCAGCTAACTCTTCTCAAGGTCGTGAGGGAAGTAGTTGGTTAAATGGAATTCGAATGCCTAAACTATCGGCTGAGGACAGAGAGATTTTGAATGCCCCGGTTTCAATGGAAACGGTCGTCACGTATATTAAAAACTTGCCATTAGAGAAGGCACCAGGGCCAGACGGATATAGTGGGGAATTTTACAAAATCATAGCCCAAGACATAGCGCAAACTCTCTCGCGGATATACTCAGGTTACATGAAAGGGGACCCAATCCCATCATTGACTAATATGGCCTATATTAAGGTTCTTCCAAAGCCTGGGAAAGATCCCACGAATCCAGCCTCATACCGTCCAATTTCCGTCATCAATGTCAATCTTAAAATCATTTCTAAAATCCTGGCAGACAGGCTCTCAAACCTACTACCTAAACTGATATCACCTGCCAAAAGTACTGTTGGCATTGGATGAAGTAAAACTCAGACCCGCCTCCCATGCATCCCCGGCCATAATAACCATTGACGCGGAGAAGGCGTTTGACAATGTGGACTGGGGATGGATGGGAGCAGTGTTGGACACAATGGGCTTTGAGGGGCCATTTAGAAGCTTCCTGAATGGCATCTATTCAAATCCACAAGCTAGAGTAGCCACACCAGGCTTCTTGTCTAGACCCATACACTTAGGTAAGGGGACGAGACAGGGCTGTCCACTTTCCCCGCTTCTTTTCAATTTAGCATTGGAGCCTCTATCTAGACAGCTTGAAGAGATATACTAAATTGGAGGGGATCAAAATTGGTAAATTGGGAAAAAAGGAAATAAAACACGCATTCTTTGCTGATGACTTGTTAGTGTTCTTGGAAAAGCCACATAGAGGCATAGGTCACCTGTTGGGATTACTGGAAAAGTTTGGTTCCATCTCAGGATTCATAGTTAATACTGACAAATCAGAACTGATGTTTATCGGACCCCAGGCGACAAAGCCCCAAAAAAGGTCTTTAGGATTTCCCCTACAGGTAGCTAAGCGCTCGATAAAATACTTGGGAATTAATTTAGGAAGTACTCCTGACTCCTTATATTCATTAAACTACCCACCATTAATCAAAAAAATCCTCGCGGATATTAAGAGGTGGTTGACCCTACCGCTGTCTTTGGGAGGGAGAAGTCAACTCTTAAAAATGATGTGTGTGGCCCCCTATAGACAATACCCATCCTACTCAAACACAAGGACATAGATGTATTGGAGAAGGCATTTAGATCATTTATCTGGGGGGGATCTAGAATTTCCCTGGCTAAACTACAATTACCAAAAAATTTAGGGGGGTTAAACTTTTCAGACATAAGAGCATACAACCTGGCAAGTCTCCTAAGACACAGTCTACACTGGATATTTAGAATGCAATACTACACCAATACCAACTTGGATGAGCAATTGGTGGCTCCCTGGTCACTGACAGTTCTATTGCACACTAAATATGGTGCCCTGCCCCCTGAGACAAAAGGAAGTCTTCTGATAAAAGATACTGTGGCGAGCTGGAAAGAAATCCGCAAGTTGTTCTCACTGCCTTTCACTCTATCTAAACACATGAGCATATGGGGCCACCCAGAATTTCCAGCAGGGAGTGAGGCTAAACACTTTCAGAACTGGAAAGAGTTAGGGATTGGTAATGTCAGAGATATGTGGGATACACAGAAGGAAAGATATGTCAAGTATGGAGAGCTCATAGAGAGATTTCCAATGTTATGTAATCAACACCCTTTGGCATTCTCACAAGTCAAAGACTTCCTAACTAAGCGAGTCATAAACCTAACAAGGGAAATGGGGATGAAAGACTTTGACCTACTCATGGGACAGGGACTTAGGAAAAAATCTCTCTCAGAACTGTATGGGGGTTTGAGAGATATGAAGCAGAGACGAGTAACGGATAACCTCTTCTCACAATGGAGAAAAGAATTCCCATCAGTAGACATAAAACAAATCATTCTAAAGGGTGGGAGACAATTAGGAAAGTGACACTAAACGAGGGATGGAGGGAGACGTACTTTAGGATGATGCACAAAGCTATTTATGGCTTTCGTTTTGCCTCATACGGATAGAATCACAAATTGTCCAAAATGCCACGAAAATGGCACAGATCTCTATCATGGTGTGTGGTCCTGTCCAGAGTCGATAAAGTTTTGGAAAGCGGTCACCTTCCAACTTAAACGCCACCTAAAAGTGGAAATCCCATTCACTCCAGAGCTTCTGATATTCCAGGTGGTCCCTGAGGGACAAAAGGTAACCCCACTTGTGCATCTACTGCTACTAGCAGCCAAAAGATGCCTCTTTAGGGAATGGCTTAACCCTACAACACCCTCAATGAGTGATGTTTTTCAGTCATGTTTCTTACTTGAGAGGGCTGAGGCAGAGCAGAACAAGGGGAAATGGATCAATGTTTTTTTTTGGTAGATGGGAAACATTCATAAAAGTAGCCCTAAGCAGTGTTGTGATGGTAGAGACAATGAAACCCTTCATATACTCAGAATGGTACTTAAAAAGGAGATTACTGAACACCTTGGGAGTTTTGCAGATTGACTGAACTAGGAAGGAAACTATGTGGTTAAGACATTAGGGAGGAGGTTTAAATATGTAAAAGACCTAACAGTGAGGGGGGGTGGGGGGATAGTTGGGGATTGTTTAATGGAGGTTATTGTATATGCCCATGTATTAAAAAAAAAAAAAAATGGAGATAATGTCATACCGTTAATAATGTACTACGACATAAAGGCTTGTAAAATCAAGGCTTGTATCAATTGTAATATCTGAGATATATACTGTATGTTACGCATTGTTTCATTAATGACATTGTAACCACCTGTACTGAAACGAATCAAAAGGATATGATTTCTTTATTTATCTCAATAAAGACGATATTTGAAAAAAATATATATTCTACGTACATGGCTGGTTTACTCTGAGAAAGTAGATAAAGTATTTTGTTTCTGCTGCGTCGTATTTGGAAAACAGGATAACACAATATCCAAAGATGGGTTTAACAAGTGGAAAAATATCCATTCATACCTGAAAGAACATGAGCACTCTGCTGCTCATGAGCAGTGCATGCAGGACTGGCATAGCCTACGCACAGGGATGTGTGCGAAAAGGACAGTCGATAGTGCCAACATGCAGCAGATTGAACTGGAAAAAACCTACTGGTGCTCTATTCTAACAAGGATAATAGACAATATTTTTTTCATTTGGCGAAACGCAATCTGGCCTGATATAGATAGACAATATCATCCCCACAATGGTAATTTTCTTGGCATGGTGGAGCTTCTTGCTAAATATGACTCCGTTATGAATGAATATGTGAGAAAAATTCAGAAGAAAATTAAACAGCACTACCTCAGTAAGGACATTCAGAACGAACTTATAAGGCAAATGGGTAATACCATACTACAGGCTGCGGCAGAAAGAATTCGTACAGCAAAGTACTATGGTGTGATCATGGACTGCACACCTGATACAAGCCATGTGGAACAACTTTCAATAACCATTCGCATTGTGAAATGTGAACTATCAGTTGGAGCCTCAGTTTTTGAACACTTTGCTGGTTTCCTTGCTGTGGAAGAAACAACTGGGGAGGCCTTGTGTGATGTATTTTTAAAACACCTGGATGAACTGAACATCAGTATTGATAACTGCAGAGGTCAGAGCTATGATAATGGCAGTAACATGAAGGGGAAGAAACAGGGTGTCCAAACAAGGATTTTGGCTATTAATAAACAAGCATTGTTTATGCCCTGCAGCAGTCATACTTTGAATTTAGTAATACTGGATGCTGCCAAATCTTCAGTTTTTTCTGTGACATCTTTTGGCGTTTTACAGAGAATCTATGTTCTTTTTAGTTCCTCTACACAGCGGTGGGCTATCTTGAAGCAGAACTGCCCTCGTCTCACTCTCAAACCCCTCTCTGACACTCGATGGGAGTGTCGGGTTGATAGTGTTAAGGTTCTGCGCTTTAACCTAGGGGATGTTGTTTCTGCACTTGAAGATCTTGTCATCCATGCAACAACAAAGAAAGATGATTTGACAGCTGCAGAGGCTAAGAGCCTTTCCGAGGAGATATCTTCAGGTCAATTCACTCTCTGCACTGTGGTGTGCTATGATGTTTTGTACCACATTAATCATGCCAGCAAGTTCCTCCAGAGTCCAAATATTGGGATGGATGTCCTAACAAAAGAAATTGAAGCAGCACTGGAATTCTTGCAAGAATACAGAGATACTGGTTTTAAATCAGCCCATTCCATTGCTAAAGACTTGGGAGAAGAAATAGGTGTGGAATTTGTGTTGCCCATCAAGAGAAAAATAACAAAAGAAGAATGTTTGACTATGAGGGAATAGATTATGTAAACTCCAACCCTGAAGAACATATAAAACTAATTTTCTTTCTACCCCTGATTGATGTTGCCCTGACAAGCATAAAAGAAAGATTTACTCAAGTAAACACTTTCTACAATCTTTTCGGTTTCCTCTTTAGTACAAAGGAGATGAAGGTTGCTAAAGATCAACAAAGACTGGAAGATTGTTGTAAACACTTCTCAGAAGAAATGGGGGACATTGATCCTAATGACTTGAAGCTAGAAATAATTACTGCCATAAGAAGCATGCATGATGACGTATCTGATTCTACCCTGAATATGTTAAATCACATATATAGAGCCAACCTTTTGGATCTGTACCCAAATCTCAGTGTGGCCTTTTGTATCCTCCTGAGTGTGCCAGTTACAGTGGCATCCGGAGAGAGAAGCTTCTCACGTTTAAAGCTAATCAAGAACTATTTACGATCCTCCATGTCACAAGATCGGCTAAATGGCTTGGCGGAGATTGCAATTGAGCAAGACATTTGCAGAAATCTAGATTTCTCCAAATTGATAGAAAAGTTTGCCTCAGCAAAAGCCAGAAGGGTTCACTTTTAAGAAGTCAAAACTTTATTTAAAAGCAATAATTTTGTTGGTTCTCAAACCATTGCACTTTAAAGTATTTATTTTTGCTTGATGTTGCAGTATTTTTTTATCTAACGTTAAGTTAAAACATTTCATGTTAAATTGTTTGTTTATAATAATATTTATTTCTATTTGTTTATAGTAATTCTATTTATTTCTATATGGCCATTCTAATAATTTTGATGGAAACAATTTTGTTATAGCTTATGTTGATGTTGCATTTACTTACCTGGGATGACTTATTTATTTATTTATTTTTATTCCCATGTCATAGTTGATGTAATTGCACTGTTGCACGTATAATTTTGAAATTTGATTCCTTTTTTGTAGCATTTATGTATTGTAATAATATTAAAGAAATTTTTACTTGTACATGTTGCTTTGCCACTTGCATTTGTTTACAATACGGGACGTTAAAGTCAGCAAGTGTAATGTGGGGGGGGGGGGGGGGGGCCTTATTGTTTTCCGCCCCAGGGCCCCATTTCACCTAGAACTGGCCCTGGTCACAATCTCCATAAAGCTTGTCTGCAGAAAGAAGCATGAAGTGCTCCAAAATCTCCTGGTAGACGGCTGCGTTGACTCTGGACTTAATGAAGCACAGTGGACCAACACCAGCAGATGACATGGCTCCCCAAAGCAACACAGACTGTGGAAACATCACACTGGACTTCAAGCATCTTGCATTGTGTGCCTCTCCATACTTCCTCCAGACTCTGGGTCCTTGGTTTCCAAATGAGATGCAAAAGTTGCTCTTATCAGAAAAGAGGACTTTGGACCACTGAGGAAGAGACCAGTTCTTTTTTTCTTTAGCCCAGGTAAGATGCTTCTGACGTTGTTTGTTGTTCAGGAGAGGCTTGACAAGAGGAATACGACATTTGAAGCCCATGTCCAGGACCTGTCTGTGTGTGGTGGCTCTTGATGCACTAACTCCAGCATCAGTCCGCTCCTTGTGGAAGTCCCCAACATTTTTGAATGGCCTTTTCCTGACAATCCTCTCCAGGCTGTGGTCATCCGTGCTGCTTGTGCACCTTTTTCTTCCACACTTGTCCCTTCCACATAACTTTCGATTAATGTGCTTTGATACAGCACTTTGGGAACATTCAACTTCTTTTGCTATTACCTTTTGTTAGGTCAGCAGTCTTTCCCATGATTGTGATTCCTTCTGAAAAGATTAAAGAACGTTTTTTACAGCTTTTGCTTAATCTGCCTGCAGGAAGAAAATGATTGTTACAGACATGCTGCTGGCTACGCTAAGGTACTGCTGCAGGATTGGGATGTTTGTTGGAGGTGACAGGTTCCCTTTAAAGGCTCAGGAACCCTTTGCAGGTGTTATGAATTAATTAGCTGACTAGAGTGTGACACTTTGAGCCTAGAATATTGAACCTTTTCACAATATTCTAATTTTCTGAGATTGTGAATTTGGGGTATTCATAAGCTATAAACCATAATCATCCAAATTATAACAAATAAAGGCTTGAAATATCTTGCTTTGCATATAATGAGTCTATCTCATATACTGTATTAGTGTTACCTTTTAATTTTTCGAGTTTCACCTGTAATTACCTCTGCTAGAAAAATAGGGGAAATTCAAGCTTTATCTTGTAGACCTCCTTATCTTAACATTCTGGGTGATAGAATTGTGCTGAAACATGAACCTTCTTTTTTGCCAAAAGTATTTTCCAAATTTCACTGCCAGCAGTCGGCAGGCGAGAAGTTTCACAATTTGGATGTCCGAAGATGTGTCCTACCATATCTTGAGGCTACTAAACAATTGAGGAAGTCAGATCGTCTACTACAGTAGTTCAGTACACAGGGCAGAATAAAGGTCAAGGGGCCTCGAAAACTACAATTTCTCGCTGGATAAAAATGACTCTCTATTGCCTATAAAGAAAAAGGAGTCTCTCCACCTTTAAATCTGAGAGCGCATTCGACTAGGGCAGTGTCAACTTCATGGGAAGAAGGTGCCTCAGAATCTTTATCCCAGATTTGCCAGGCTGCAACCTGGTCCAGTCCACCCACTTTCTTTAAACACTACAGACTTTGTTATGGCTAACAGGGACTTGTCCTTCGGATAGAAAGTCTTGTCTGCAGCGGTCCCTCCCTAGTATTGTTTTCTTTGTTAATCCTCCTGTTTAGTGCCGTTGGGGAGGTGTACGGAAAAGATGATAATTACTCCTACCAGTAATTGGATTTTCCGTATAGCCTCCACAACGGCACTGGGATTACCCACCCTAATTATGTTTGCTGTAATTATTCTGATTTGAATTTCTTTGTGTCTGTTATACTCTTTCTCCCAGATAAAAAACGTATTCAGCATCATCCGGGATATTTACTGGAGAAGGTAAAGGAGAGGAGGCTTTTTAATCTTTGTTCTACATGTTGTTTCTTGTCCCTGGGAGACGGGGTATCCTCCTGTCTAGTGCCGTTGTGGAGGCTATCTGGAAAATTCAATTACCAGTAAGAGTAATAATCATCTTTTCCATCAGACCTCAGAGCAGATCCCCAAATCAAACCCCCATTCTTCATCAGACCTCAGATCAGACCCCCAATTCTCTTCAGACCCCCCCATTCTCCATCAGTCTTAATCAGACCCCCCATCAGAGCCCCAGCCTCCAATCAGACCATCAGAATCCCCAGCACCCATCAGACTCAGATCAGACCCCTAATCAGGCTCAGATTAGAGCCCATTAGCCTTAGATCGGACCCCTATCAGACCTTAGATCAGACGTTAAGTTTATTTTTTTTATCTTGTTTCCTCTGGACAACGCTGCAGAACCAGGACTCACTGCTCGCCACACCGCTTCTTCTGGCCCATGCTAGACTGTGACCTGGAAGAAGACCATGGAGGGTGAGTACAGCCAGCGGAACGTGGTCCCCACTTTCATAATGGAAGCAGTCATTAGCATTTAGACTATAAGACGCGTTGCCACTTTTCCCCCACTTTTTGGGTGAGAAGTAAGTTTTATAGGTTGAAAAATACAGTATATCTCTCTTGAACCTGCTAAACAGACAGGTGATAAGGAGGGACACGTGAGACAGTTCAAAACATGTAACCTCTTTTTTTAACATTGCTGCTCTCCAGAAGGGATGGTAAGGAGTGGTGCACCCCAATGGGAAATAAGTCTAGAGAGTCAGGGTCTGCAGTAAACCAGTGTGCTTCTTTACTGGAGAAACTCAAGTGCAAACCAATACAGGCAAGGCACTGAGCTGCCTTCTCCACTCTCCTCCCTGGTATCCTAGTCTAAGGCTTATGATCCAGGGTCTGTGGCAGAGTATGCCCATCTCAGCATCTTTTCTTCTGGTCACTCTAAGCAGTGATCACTGCTGTATGACCAAACGGCCGGGGCGCAGAAGGAAAGGAACGCTGTATGGTTTCTGGAAGGCAGATTTTGATGGCCTTTTCTTTTGGGCACCATGTCCCATTTGAAGAACCCCTGATGCACCCCTAGAGTAGAAACTCCATAATAGTGACCCCATCTAAGAAACTACACCCCTCAAGGTATTCAAAACTGATTTTACTAACTGTATTAACCTTTTAGGTGTTCCTCAACAGTTTATGGCAAATGGAGAGGAAATTTCAGAATTTCTATTTTTGGTAACCTTGCCTCACAAAAATGTAATATAGAGCAACCAAAAATCATATGTACCCTAAAAATATAGTCCCAACAAAACTGCCACCTTATCCCGTAGTTTCCAAAATGGGGTCACTTTTATGGAGTTTCTACTCTTGGGTGCATCAGGGGGACTTCAAATGGGTCATGGTGTAAATAAACCAGTCCAACAAAATCTGCCTTCCAAAAACCACACAGTGCACCTTTCCCTCTACGAACTACCGTGTGCCGTACAGTACTTTACGGCCACATATGGGGTGTTTCTGCAAACTACAGAATTGGGGCAATAAATATTGAGTTTCGTTTGGCTGTTAACCCTTGCTTTATTACTTGAAAAAATGGATTAAAATGGAAAATTAGCCCAAAAATTTAAATTCTTATATTTCATCTCCATTTCCCAATAACTCTTGTAGAACACTTAAAGGTTTAACGACGTTTGTAAAATCAGTTTTGAATACCTTGAGGGGTGTAGTTTCTTAGATGGGGTCACTTTTATGGAGTTTCTACTCTAGGGGTGCATCAGGGGGGCCTCAAATGGGACATGAAGTAAATAAACCAGTCCAGCAGAATCTGCCTTCCAAAAACCACACGGCGCACCTTTCCCTCTACGCCCTACCGTGTGCCTGTACAGTAATTTACGGCCACAAATGAGGTGTTTCTGCAAACTACAGAATCGGGGCAATAAATATTGAGTTTTGTTTGGCTGTTAACCCTTGCTTTGTTACTGGAAAAAATGGATTAAAATGGAAAATTAGCCAGAAATTTTAAATTCTTAAATTTCATCTCCATTTGCCAATAACTCTTGTGGAACACCTAAAGGGTTAATGACGTTTGTAAAATCAGTTTTGAATACCTTGAGGGGTAATTTTTGGGTGCTTTCTATTATGTAAGCCTCACAAAGTGACTTCAGACCGGAACGGGTCTTTAAAAAGTGGGTTTTTGAAAATTTCTGAAACCTTTCAAGATTTGCTTCTAAACTTCTAAGCCTTGTAACATCCCCAAAAATAAATGTCATTCCCAAAATGATGCAAACATGAAGTAGACATATGGGGAATGTAAAATAATAACTATTTTTGGAGGTATTACTATCTATTATAAAACTTGAGAAATTGAAATTTGCTAATTTTCTAATTCTTCCTGATTTTGTTTGTAAATTTGGTATTTTTTTTATAAATAAAAATGAATTTATTTTTTTTACTCCATTTTACCAGTGTCATGAAGTACAATATGTGATGAAAAAAACAGAATGGCCTGGATAAGTGAAAGCATTTTAAAGTTATCACCACTTAAAGTGACTCTGGTTGACTATGTTTTTATTGACTATGTTTTTATTGAACACACCATATGTAAACATTCACAGTGCAGGTGGAAAAAGTATGTGAACCCTTGGATTTAATAACTGGTTGAACCTCCTTTGGCAGCAATAACTTCAACCAAATGTTTCCTATAGTTGCAGATCAGACGTGCACAACGGTCAGGAGTAATTCTTGACCATTCCTCTTTACAGAACTGTTTCAGTTCAGCAATATTCTTGGGATGTCTGGTATGAATCGCTTTCTTGAGGTCATGCCACAGCATCTCAATCGGGTTGAGGTCAGGACTCTGACTGGGCCACCCCAGAAGGCATATTTTCCTCTGTTTAAGCCATTCAGTTGTTGATTTACTTCTATGCTTTGGGTCGTTGTTCTGTTGCAACACCCATCTTCTGTTGAGCTTCAGCTGGTGGACAGATGGCCTTAAGGTCTCCTGCAAAATGTCTTGATAAACTTGGGAATTCACTTTTCCTTTGATGATAGCAATCCGTCCAGGCCCTGATGCAGCAAAGTAGCCCCAAACCATGATGCCCCCACCACCATACTTCACAGTTGGGATGAGGTTTTGATGTTCGTGTGCTGTGCCTCTTTTTCTCCACACATAGTGTTGTGTGTTTCTTCCAAACAACTCAACTTTGGTTTCATCTGTCCACAGAATATTTTGCCAGTACTGCTGTGGAACATCCAGGTGCTCTTGTGTAAACTGTAAACGTGCAGCAATGTTTTTTTGGACAGCAGTGGCTTCCTCTGTGGTATCCTCCCATGAAATCTATTCTTGTTTTGTGTTTTACTTAACGTAGATTCGCTAACAGGGATGTTAGCATATGCCAGAGACTTTTGTAAGTCTTTTGCTGACACTCTAGGATTCTTCTTCACCTCATTGAGCAGTCTGCACTGTGCTCTTGCAGTCAACTTTACAGGATGGCCACTCCTAGGGAGAGTAGCAGCAGTGCGGAACTTTCTCCATTTATAGACAATTTGTCTTACTGTGGACTGATGAACAGCAAGGCTTTTGGAGATACTTTTATAACCCTTTCCAGCTTTATGCAAGTCAACAATTCTTAATCATAGGTCTTCTGAGAGCTCTTTTGTGCGGGGCATCATTCACATTAGGTAATGCTTCTTGTGAAAAGCAAACCCAGAACTGGTGTGTGTTTTTTATAGGGCAGGGCAGCTGTAACCAACACCTCCAATCTCATCTTATTGATTAGACTCCAGTTGGCTGACACCTCACTCCAATTAGCTCTTGGAGATGTGATTAGTCTAGGGGTTCACATACTTTTTCCACCTGCACTGTGAATGTTTACAAGGTGTGTTCAATAAAAACATGGTAACATTGTGTGGTATTAGTTTAAGCAGACTGTGATTGTCTATTGTTGTGACTTAGATGAAAATCAGATCACATTTTATGACCAATTTGTGCAGAAATCCATATCATTCCAAAGGGTTCACATACTTTTTCTTGCAACTGTATACTGAAGTTTTTAACTGTTTAATCTTCAGTATTTTACACAGCTCATTCATAACCCTGGACATAAATGGGGTCCCCTGGTCAGTCAAGATTTCTTTGGGGTGTCCCACTCTAGTGCATATATGAAACAGCTCCTGGGCAATAGACTTAGGCTAGGTCTACACAACGACATTTGTCGCGCGAAATTTTGTTGCACTAATGTCGCGACAATTTTTATAATGGCAGTCTATGGTGTCGCACTGCAACATGCGACATGCTGCGACTTCGACAGTCGCAGGAAAATCCATTCGAGATGGATTTTTCTGCGACTGTCGCGTCGCAGTCGCAGCATGTCGCAGTGCGACACCATAGACTGCCATTATAAAAATTGTCGCGCGACATTAGTGCGACAAAATGTTGCGCGACAAATGTTGCACCCTATCTGTCGGGCGACTTTTTGTCGCGCAACAAATGTCGTTGTGTGGACCTAGCCTTAGCGGAGGAGTTTCTTAAAGGCACTGCCTCTGGGTATCGGGTAGCATAATCGAGTACTACTAAAATAGACTGGTGTCCGCGAGCCCGATTTGTCTACCGGTCCCACTAAGTCCATGGCGATCCGTTCAAATGGTACCTCAATAATAGGAAGGGGCACCAAAGGACTTTTAAAATGAGACACCAGGGCCTTAAACTGGCATGTAGGGCAGGGTTTACAGTACTCATCTATTTCCTTATAACACCCCGGCCAATAGAACCTCTGGAATATCCGCTCCTGGGCTTTGTCTGTACCTAAGTGACCCCCCAATACATGAGAATGAGCCATGTCTAGCACCATTTTTGTACAGGGCCCTGGAAACACAAACTGTTCTATCACCTCACTGTGAGCTTTGGCTACCCAATATAAGAGATTGTTGCGCGCTTCAAAATGTGGATACCTGTTATGAGCACCCGGCTCTTGGGGAACACCATTTAGAGCAGTTACATTTACCAGAGCACCTTTTAGAGTGGGGTCTTGCAACTGGGTCGTTCCCAAAATAACCTTGTGGTATTATCCAGAACGGGTATGGTCTGCTCAGACTCTCCTGTCTCACACTCATCTCCTACCAACACAGATAGTGGAAACCGCCAAACTACCTCTCTGGGTTCAGTGGGCATAGCCTGGTTTCCAGATGCATCAACAGGAGACACATCATAATCAGGTGTAGCATTTCTCTGCTTAAGCAACACTTTACCCCACAGTTCCAAAAACAATGGTAGATCGCGGCCTATATCATTGCATGCACTAAGTTCTTCACCACGCCAACCTTATGTGACACTGTCCCACAATCCGTGGTTATGGTGACTTGAGCAATGGGATAGTCTTTCACATACCCATGTACACACATCACCCCCATGACCCGTCAAGCTGTCGGCAACACAGGGGAAAGATCCTATCTAAGAAGCGTTACCAGGCTTCCGGAGTCTAATAGTGCAGTCAGGGGCAGGGCATACATAGAAATCACTGGGCCCCATAGCAAGAATCTGAATTGGGCCCCCTAACCCCGCCCACTACCCATCCCTTTCCCATCCCACCTTCTGTGCTGGTTCCTCCCCTGCCATCCCCCATTTGCCAATAAAGAAATGTATACATACGTTCGTACGTATTTGTACTGACCCAGAGAATGAAGGGCACAGGTCAGTTTTGCGGCAAAGGGAATGGCGTAGGAACAAAACCCTGTGGTATCTGAATCTATGTGACTCCTGTGGATATTCCATAAAAGTTTTCTCTGCAGTCCTATATAACACTACGAATAACAGTGATAACTCTGAGTACAGATAATGTAGTAGATGTCACCTGCAGTCCTATGCAGGGCTTTTTTTTTCTCAGAGAAAAGGTGGTGGAACTCACACCCCCCCCCCCTCCCCTGGCCACGACCCTACCCACCCCTAGGACCACCCCCTAAAACCGCCCCTTTAGAGAACAGGGATGCAAGTAAAATTTGGGGGGGGGCTATAAAAGTCCAGCCCAGCAAAGAAACCCCCCAGATGGTGATGGCACTGGCATCCACAGATCCCCCATCCTATAACAGTGCCATCCACAGAGTAGACCCCCCCATCCTATAACAGTGCCATCCACAGACCCCCCCCCCACCCCATAACAGTGCCATCCACAGACCTCCCCCTTAACAGTGCCATCCACAGACCCCCCCAGCCCATAACAGTGCCATCCACAGACCCCCCCCCACCCACCCCTTAACAGTGCCATCCACAGACCCCCCCCCCCCCCCACCCACCCCTTAACAGTGTCATCCACAGACCTCCCATTGCCGCTCCAGTACAGTTATAAAATGTGTAATTCAATTAATAATGATTCATGCTGCCCCCTCTGTAGTATAACATTCAATATATCCTACTCACAGGGCTACTGTTATATCGTAATGCAGGCCGGCCGGGCTGCCGCTCGTCTGCCTGGCCGGCCTGCATTACGATATAACAGTAGCCCTGTGAGTAGGATATATTGAATGTTATACTACAGAGGGGGCAGCATGAATCATTATTAATTGAATTACACATTTTATAACTGTACTGGAGCGGCGGGGCCGGAGCACAGTGAACGCACCTGCCCCAAGCTCCTCCTCCCAGTCCCTCCCCGCTGATACATCGCAGCCTGCGATGCTGGAGCATGGCAGGCTGCGATGTCAAAAGGTGGTGGAACGCCGTTTTAGTGCGTTCCGCCATAAAAAAAGCCCTGGTCCTATGTAACAACACAAATAACAGTGATGGCTCTCTGATTATTGAAAATGTAGTAGTGTTACCTGCAGTCCTATGTAAAACCACAGATAACAGTAGTGTAGATTATGTGGTAGTGTTACCTGTGTCCTTAGTGTGCTTCCTTGTGCCTCTCCCACGGACTCCATGCTGGTGTCTCTGCCTCTCCTTCCTTCTTCTTTCTCTTGCCCCGCACAGAACGTCCTGATGCAGTTACGTCAAGACATAGAAACACTGTGGGCATGGTCATTGTGACACAAACACGGACACAGGGACAGACACACACACATACATACAATAAATATGATCACATCACACATCACTGCTCCTGCCTGTCTGATTTGGTAAAGCCGGGCATAGATGGGCTATGTCAGGCTTTAGCAGAGTGGGCACAGGGCACGATATGTATGTGAGCACAGCTGATCGAGTGCAGGGCAGGGGCCCACATATACATCGCTCCTCCTGCCTGTGTCATATCCCCCCGGGCATTTTGGGGGGCATTAGGAGTGGATAACCCCTTTAACTCCTTGCTGCTGATGCTGAGTGTGCACATAGCCAGCAATCATATTCCCCCCCTAAAGGTGACTGATGTGCTGGGGGGGGAAGGGGGGAATATGTTTGGTGGCTATGTGCACACCCAGCATCAGCAGCAAGGAGTTTAAGGGGTTATCCAACCCATAATGCCCCCCAAAATGCCGGGGGGGATGTAGGAGGAAAGCACACTGTTCCCCTGAGTCCTCTATGAGCCACCCTGAGGCCTTTATGAGCCCCCCCCCCCCCCCCCCGAAGTCCTCTCTGAGCCTCTATGAGCCCCCCCTCCCCCAAACCCCACTGCTTGCTGCTGCCCTCAAGAATACCCATATCTAACCAACCATATAGACCGGTCCGGAGCGGTCCTTCAGTCTGAGCTGGGGGGGGCTGCACTCACTGCCACTGGCTGATGCCTTTAGGGTGGCAGACGTGAGCGCAGGGACCGAGAGGATGCTAGTAGGTAGGGTGTTTGTGAACTTGCGCAGCGCCGGCTCCTGTTGCCTGCCAGCTGCACACTGGCCAATCAGCAGCAGGATCTTTGCACTGCGAAAAGCTGATTGGCCAGTGTGAAATGCTGCAGACGCCGGCAGCCCGGATCATCAGACAGGGAGCGGGGGGGGAGGACACAAGTGCCACTGCCGCATATTAACTAATAACTGTCTGTGCAGAGTAGGCGGAGGGGGCGGGGCCTTCCGTGTGCTCCGGGCCCTCCTATGCCATGGGCCCCATAGCAACGGCGTGGTCTGCCTATATTGCTGGTATGCCACTGGTAAGGGGGTTACCATTGACAGTCACCTGATACATCTGAGGCCCTGTGGCCTGGTATGGTATGGCACTGCAGACGAGATGTGCAAACAAGGAGCACCGTCGTGCCATATCACATTCTATAGGGTCAGTCGTCGTGGGACAGTGCGCGGTAATGTGCCCCGGGTTCTGGCACCTCCAACAAATCAGCTGGCGGGGTTGGGCTCTAGAACCAGTTTCAAGGAGTTCTCTTTTCTTGCCCCCTGGCACTTTCCCCTGCTCTCCCCCAGGTTTAAACCACCTCTTATTGGGCTCCACAGAGACCCTGGGGTTACCAGGCACCGCCTTTACTTTTTCTGCACCCTCAAGGAGGTTCTCCGCTGTGGTATACCTCTCCGTAAGGTTTACCAGCTGGTCCGCATTGTGGGGATCTCCTTGGGCAACCCAGCGCTGTACTGGCCCTGGAAGAGAGTGAACATATCGATCCATTATCACTTTATCCACCATCTGTTCTGGGGAGGACAACTCTGGTTGCAACCACTTCCATACCAAGTGGAATAGGTCAAACATCTGTGACCTTGGCGGCTTGTCCTTGCAATAAGTCCATTGTTGTACCTGCTGGGCCTGGAGTGCGGGACTGACCCCAAGGCGAGCAAGTATTTCTGCTTTTAGTTTGCAGTAATCCCTGGAATCCTGCAAGGTGAGGTCATAGTAAGCCTTCTGTGGCTCTCCAGTCACCTCAGCCCACTGATCTACAGGCAGCTTTTCTCTGTCCGTATCCTCCACCATATGTGGAAACGGGACCATTCAGACAGTCTCTTTTCCCAGGGTTTATTGGGACACACACAAACGGTACAGGCTTGCTTCTGTAAAATAACAGTTCATGGAAATAATAAAGAAACAGTGATACAAACGTCTTACCAGCTTGTAGGTTTTCAGCTAGAGATTCCACTCTGCAAAGTGGTCTTCTCCAGGGGTCTTTCTCTCAGACCAACACACGCCAACTGCTCTCTGGCAGCGTGTCTTTTAATTTGTTTCTTTTCCACCTGCTTGAGGTAGGAACATCCGGGATGGAGTATGGGAGTGACCTTCCCACCCAAACTCTTCAGTCACTCCTAAATCCCAGACCCAAATTCCAGCTACCACAAACTGAGTGATCTAACATCACTGGTCACAACTTACCTCCAGGATTTATATCACTGAGAGTAGCAGCCTCAGTGATACATACCTGCCCCTCCAGCACCAATAATACATTTAAAAAAATCCACACAAATACTCGCCTGTTTCCACTTCCGGCGTTCCCAGCAGCACCACAATGCGGTCACTTACATATCGCACTGCTGGGCTGTTTATGAAGAGGCTGATTCCTGCACCACTCCTCCAACACACCCAGCATTGAGATGTGTGACCTGCTGGGGAGCGTCGGAGCTCAGCGGAATGGTGATGCAGGGAGTGGACAGCTCCCTGATTCACCATATAAATGAACTGCCCAGGCGCACCCTCAACCCTCTGCATCCAGTGCACATGCCGCACTTGCCCCCCCCCCCCCCCCCCCCCCGCTACACCCCTGGTATTAATGATTGCTCAGAGTGCCTGCGCTGCACCAAGTCCTGGCAGTGCACAGCAGGACATAGTATGTGTGCGACGTCAGGTCACAGTGTAGCGTATGCCTGAGCAAAGAGCCAAGGAGCCCTCAGACGGAGAAGTAAGGAGGCTTCATTAAGGGGAACAGGGGGGGTTCTGTTCAAAAATTTGCTGTGGGGCCCAGTCAGTACTAATTACGCGACTGATATGAGTGTTTAAATTTTGTATAACAATGGTCCAGAGTCCTTTCCCCAGTGACATTACACATGATGTGCTGATAAAATTCTCTTTAATAATCAAAGAAGCGTCGGGGTTAGCTGACTGGAATGTACAAGTGCAAATACAAAATTGCAAATGCTTCATCAATATCAATAAGTGAATGGGCCTGATTTGCAATACCAAGCACAGCCGCTATTCAATGGACATGGTTGTGCTTGGTAAGCTATGAGGAGGCTGTGGTGCTCACCGGAGCTCCACAGCCGATCAGCAGGGGTGCTAGGTGTTGAACCCTCTCCGATCTGGTATTAATGACCTATCCTGGAGATAGGTCATTAATATTAAACACTCGAAAAAACCCTTTAAAGTTACTTACTGCACACTAGGATCCTTTTGTTGAAGGCGATAAATGAACGTTGTCTCATCACAGACAATGGGTGCATATCACTAGGATATGCACCTATTGTCTTATAGGTGCAGGTCCCACAGCTGGGCCCCGCAGCTATATCAGGAATGGAGCCCCGCAAAGTGGTGGCTGGAGACCTCCAGTCTGGCCACCACCAAGCGCTTTCCCCATAGAAGTGAATGGGGGCACACCGCCCATGACCGGCCACCGGTCCCGTTCACCTCTATGGGCCCGATGGAAATATCTGAACCAGCCCTTGACTATTTTCGGGGGCCATATAGAAATGAATGGAGGGTGGTTGCGCATGTGCACCGCTTTCCGGCTCTGTTCTCGATATAGGTGCATATCCTAGCAATGTGCCCCCACTCTCTGAGATGGGACAACCCCTATAACCTCTCTATAGGATCGGTGCCTGGTGATAGGCAGCATCCCAGCAGTTTCCTTTGTTTCCAAGTGTTAGCAGGCCGTGAAAAGGACTGTTCTACTTGTAGGTTAATTTGGCTTCTTACAAATCTGGCCCTACCATGTCGGTACATACACATGCCTCAAATAGGGAAATTATGCTGTGAGCCCCATGGGGACTGTTTTGTATGATTTTTGTATGTTTTCCTTGAACAAAGCCTATGGTATGTTGGTATTAAATATACAGCTTCCCCAAAATAACACTCATTTGAGAAGACCACCACTTTCTCTAGACCAGATTTTCAGTACTATGCATACTTGCCATCTTGTTTGAGAAGGCTACCTCTGTAGAGCACCACTTTTTAATGCAATTTGGGGTGATCCTGACCAAGTGGTTTAATTGCATCCTATGGAGAGTAAATAATAATACCGTAAATGAAATAATAAAAGGCTCTCAAAAAGCAAAACTATTCATGAAGTGTATGCAACATAAAGCCCACAACAGGTCAGACCATTGTGCATGCAACATTTTACTTATTTTGCAATATTTGCACAACATTTCAGGTTTCGGTTGCAAGCTCCTATATGTAGCATCCCGTTAACATACATCTGTGTGTTAAATTTGTATAGAATTATGCATTTATTGAATATCCATACTGGACAGTTTAAAAAATACAAATGTTCAATAAATCTGAGATCCTGTGATCTTTTTGACTCCCAGGGGGCTGCAATATAAGCTGATGGTGCATAACCTGATCAACCGCTTGATTAATGTGCTGATTAAAGAGGACCTGTCCCCTCTCCTGACATATCTGTTTTAGTGACTATTTGCATTCCCAATGTGATAACAATTCTGGAGCATCAATTCTTCTGACTCTGTGTCGTGCTATTCCTTTATTATGCCTGCTAGAAGTTATGAATGAATTACTAGCAGTTTGCAATGAAGGTCCAGATGGGTGTTACCAGTTGGGGATGCGTCCCTGAACAGTCTGACACTAGCAGCACTGATCAGATAGTGTCATACTGTGCAGGGAAACGCCCTCAACTGGTAACACCCACCTCGACCTTCATTTCAAACTGCTAGTAATTCATTCATAAAACTAGCACATCATTGAGTCATAAGAATAGATGCTACAGTATTGTTATTACATGGGGAATGCAACTACAGGTCCTTCTAAAACAATTAGCATATTGTGATAAAGTTCATTATTTTCTGTAATGTACTGATAAACATTAGACTTTCATATATTTTAGATTCATTACACACAACTGAAGTAGTTCAAGCCTTTTATTGTTTTAATATTGATGATTTTGGCATACAGCTCATGAAAACCCAAATTTCCTATCTAAAAAAATTTGCATATTTCATCCGACCAATAAAAGAAAAGTGTTTTTAATACAAAAAAAGTCAACCTTCAAATAATTATGTTCAGTTATGCACTCAATACTTGGTCGGGAATCCTTTTGCAGAAATGACTGCTTCAATGCGGCGTGGCATGGAGGCAATCAGCCTGTGGCACTGCTGAGGTGTTATGTAGGCCCAGGATGCTTCGATAGCGGCCTTAAGCTCATCCAGAGTGTTGGGTCTTGCGTCTCTCAACTTTCTCTTCCCAATATCCCACAGATTCTCTATGGGGTTCAGGTCAGGAGAGTTGGCAGGCCAATTGAGCACAGTAATACCATGGTCAGTAAACCATTTACCAGTGGTTTTGGCACTGTGAGCAGGTGCCAGGTCGTGCTGAAAAATGAAATCTTCATCTCCATAAAGCTTTTCAGCAGATGGAAGCATGAAGTGCTCCAAAATCTCCTGATAGCGGCTGCATTGACCCTGCCCTTGATAAAACACAGTGGACCAACACCAGCAGCTGACATGGCACCCCAGACCATCACTGACTGTGGGTACTTGACACTGGACTTCAGGCATTTTGGCATTTCCCTCTCCCCAGTCTTCCTCCAGACTCTGGCACCTTGATTTCAGAATGACATGCAAAATTTGCTTTCATCCGAAAAAAGTACTTTGGACCACTGAGCAACAGTCCAGTGCTGCTTCTCTGTAGCCCAGGTCAGGCGCTTCTGCCGCTGTTTCTGGGGAATGCGGCACCTGTAGCCCATTTCCTGCACACGCCTATACACGGTGGCTCTGGATGTTTCTACTCCAGACTCAGTCCACTGCTTCCGCAGGTCCCCCAAGGTCTGGAATCGGTCCTTCTCCACAATCTTCCTCAGGGTCCGGTCACCTCTTCTCGTTGTGCAGCGTTTTCTGCCACACTTTTTCCTTCCCACAGACTTCCCACTGAGGTGCCTTGATACAGCACTCTGGGAACAGCCTATTCGTTCAAAAATTTCTTTCTGTGTCTTACCCTCTTGCTTGAGGGTGTCAATGATGGCCTTCTGGACAGCAGTCAGGTCGGCAGTCTTACCCATGATTGCGGTTTTGAGTAATGAACCAGGCTGGGAGTTTTTAAAAGCCTCAGGAATCTTTTGCAGGTGTTTAGAGTTAATTAGTTGATTCAGATGATTAGGTTAATAGCTCGTTTAGAGAACCTTTTCATGATATGCTAATTTTTTGAGATAGGAATTTGGGGTTTTAATGAGCTGTATGCCAAAATCATCAATATTAAAACAATAAAAGGCTTGAACTACTTCAGTTGTGTGTAATGAATCTAAAATATATGAAAGTCTAATGTTTATCAGTACATTACAGAAAATAATGAACTTTATCACAATATGCTAATTTTTTTAGAAGGACCTGTAGTTAGTAAACTAGCCACGTCAGGAGAGGTGACAGGTCTACTTTAAGATCACATTAGTGGTGTACTGTCAAGGTATACACTGGGAAGATCTCCTGAGGTATACTCCAGCATGCCAATAGACTTTCACAGGCAATCATATGGCAAGAGGGTGTCTTTGATCCCACATGCATTTTTAGCACAAGAGTATGTCACACAGTATATGCTTGCTTGGTATTTAGCAGCATGAACACAACTAGACAGGCATACAGTTGCATCTGTCTGACCATATGTTATGCCAGACCATTTTAAGTTGTCCTGTTTAATGTAAGCACTGAATGCAGTGTGAATTTAGCCTTACATCTAATTGCTTTCATAGTTTGTGCCTGGTTGTCTATATGCAGTAAATATCACTGCCTTAGCCTAGGTGAACTACCTTGTCTATTATTCTCCAGCAAATCAAACCGTTGGTGAGATTAATGATGGGAGACCCAGAACATTGTGTGTTTGTGTCTGTGGAAGGCAACGAGGCAGAACGATCACATGTATATACAAGGACTACACAGAGGTCGTCTATGCACACACCTATTGAGCACAGAGACAAATGCTTCATGACTGCAGTTTAAAGAACTGGAACTCCCTGCAGACCTTGTCTTATGAAATGGAAATGATGAGAAGCATGATGTTTAATTGTACATTTGTACAATTTGTTTTAGAATATTAGACAAATAAGCTACCATGATAATTGTATCTTATTGAGCCGCTCGGCCATGTTAAAAGGGGTTAAGGTACTTTGACACTTGCGTTTTTCTTTTCCGGGATAGAGTTCCGTGACAGGGGCTCTATACCGGAAAAGAACTAATCAGTTTTATCCCCATGCATTCTGAATGGAGAGTAATCCGTTCAGGATGCATCAGGATGTCTTCAGTTCAGTCGTTTTGACTGATCAGGCAAAAGAGAAAACCGCAGCATGCTACGGTTTTCTCTCCGGTGAAAAAAACTGAAGACATGCCTGAACGCCGGATCCGGCATTTTTTCCAATAGGGATGTATTAGCGCCGGATCGTGTATTAGAGCCGGCGTTCAGAATACCGGAATGCCGGATCCGTCGTTCCGTTATGCGCATCCGCAGACTGAAAAAAGGTGAAAAAAATAAATGCCGGATCCGTTTTGCCGGATGACACCGGAACAACGGATCTGGCATTTCAATGCATTTTTTCGACTGATCAGGCATTTTTAAGACTGATCAGGATCCTGATCAGTCTTACTAATGCCATAAGTTAGCGTACATTTTGCCTGATCCGGCAGGCAGTTCCGGCGACGGAACTGTTTGCCGGATCTCTCTGCCGCAAGTGTGAAAGTAGCCTAATCCAACCCCTATAATGAATCGGGCCCCTCGTAGACATTATACTTACCTGCTCCCCTGCCCCTGCGATCCCTGCACAGCCGCTGCTGCATCTCCCACTTCAACGAGCCTCACTAGAGTCACCCGCGATGGGGAGATGCAGCGTTGGCCATGCAGGGATCCGGACTGACGCAGGTGCCGGGGGGAGAGCAGGTAAGTATAATGAATACGAGAGGCCAGGTCATTGGGGGAAGGTCATTATAGGGGTTGGATAACCCATTTAATTATGTTAAATGCATCAGAAGTAGCCTGGCATGATCCATCCAACTCCACATGTACAGCAGTATTCTCCCATAAAATATGCTTCTAGAGGAGATTATCTTGGTATATATGACTCCTAATAGAGCCTGTATGGCATTGCATAGAGGCTAGGCAGGCTCTATGTCAGTGATGGCTAACCTCCAGCACTCCAGCTGTGGTGAAACTACAACTCCTAGCATGCTCCATTCATTTCTGTGGAGTTCTGAGAACACCCAAGCAAGTGTGCATTTTTGGGAGTTGTAGTTTTACCACAGCTGGAGTGCCGGAGGTTAGCCATCACGGCCCTATGTAATGTTGTACAGGCTCTTGCGCCTGATCGACAAGGTGTCAGCTTGTCCACTTATACCATCCTGCCCTAACTACGGTATTTCCAGTTTTTTTTTTCATATCCATGTTATAATGAGGCCTCATGCACACAGACGATTTTTTGTGCGGTCCGCAAAAACGGGTTCCGTAGTTCCGTGATCCTTGTCCGTTTTTTCTTCCGTGGGTCTTCCTTGATTTTTGGAGGATCCATGGACATGAAGGAAAAAGTCGTTTTGGTGTCCGCCTGGCCGTGCGGAGCCAAACGGATCCGTCCTCACTTACAATGCAAGTCAATGGGGACGGATCCGTTTGACGTTGACACAATATGGGGCATTTGCAAACGGATCCGTCCCCCATTGACTTTCAGTGTAAAGTCAGGAGTCCCTATTATACCATCGGTTCAGAGTTTTCTCCAATCCGATGGTATATTTTAACTTGAAGCATCTCCATCACCATGGAAACAACTCTATGTTAGAATATACCATCGGATTTGAGTTAGATCGTGAAACTCAGATCCGACAGTATATTCTAACACAGAGGCGTTCCCATAGTGATGGGGACGATTCAAGTTAGAATATACTACGAACTGTGTACATGACTGCCCCCTGCTGCCTGGCAGCACCCGATCTCTTACAGGGGGCTGCGAGCCGCACAATTAACCCCTCAGGTGCCGCACCTGAGGGGTTAATTGTGCGTATCATAGCCCCCTGTAAGAGATCAGGGGCTGCCAGGAAACAGGGGGCAGAGCTCCCTTTCTCCCCAGTTTTAATTTCATTGGTGGCCAGTGCGGCCCCCCCTCCCTCCCTCTACTGTATTAATTTCATTGGGGGCCAGTGCGGGCCCCCCCTCCCTCTACTGTATTAATTTTCATTGGTGGCCAGTGTGCGGCACCCCCCGATCCCCCCTCCCTCCCTCTATTGTATTAATTTAATTGGTGCCCCCCCCCCCACATGATAGGGGGGCCCTATGGCTACTGGCACATGGTAGGGGGGCCCTATGGCTACTGGCACATGATAGGGGGGGCCTATGGCTACTGGCACATGATGGGGGGCCCTATGGCTACTGGCACATTATAGGGGGGCCCTATGGCTACTGGCACATTATAGGGGGGCCCTATGGCTACTGGCACATGTTGATGGGGGGGCTCTGGCTACTGGCACATGTTGATGGGGGGCTCTGGCTACTGGCACATGATATAGGGGGGGCTCTGGCTACTGGCACATGATATAGGGGGGGCTCTGGCTACTGGCACATTATATGGGGGCTCTTGTTACTGACACATGATGGTGGGGGGCTCTTAATACTGGCACATGATTGGGGGGCATCTATGAGGGCACATTTTACTGGCACATTATTGGGGGACATCTATGGGAGCACTTATTACTGGCACATTATTGGTGGGCACTATGGGGCATCTACTGAGGCCACAAAGAACAGTTATTTTATATGGGGGCTCTGTATAGGGGCATTTTATACTGGGACACATTATGGTGGATACTATGGGGAAGGTGGGAGAGGAGTACTCTGGGGTCATCTACGGGGGCACTGAGAAGGGGCATTTTATACTTACAAATTATGGAGGACACTGAGGGCATCTACTGGGGCACTATATAGGGCATTTTATACTGGTACATTATTGGGGCACTAGGAGGGAGGGGGAGAGGAGCACTATGGGGGCATTTACTGGGGGCACTATATGGGGGTATTTTATACTGGCACATTATGGGGGCACTATGGGGACATTAGCTCAACTGGGGGCATTACAAGGGGGTATTTTTTGCACTGTCACATTATAAGGAGAATTATTTCTATTGGGGGGGCATTATGGTGGGCTTTATTACTCCGCCATGGTATGACCTCCTAGTAGCAGCACAAGCCTCTCCCTGCTCTGCTATCCCACAACACAACATCAGCTCTACCGAGCCCCCGGCCAAAGTGGTGAAGTGGTGTCCGAGATCCCCAAGGGTCAAGCCAAGCAACTGTAAGTTTTCATACGAAATATGTTTATGTTATACACATATAGCCTACACCGTGCCCCACAATATACAGTTTTTTCTGTAAAAGTCATCAAGTGTCATGGGGGGGGGTCCCTTATTGTTTTTCGCCCCAGGGCCCTATTTAATCTAGAACTGGCCCTGGGTTACTGACTCCAGCACCATTCGCGGGCCACTGCACCTAAGTCTCTTGCTTTGCACCAATACAACACTCATAACGCCAAGGGCATCGCCAACTATCATCAGACAGGAGCCCCAACATCTGGATGAGCTCCAGGGGAAGAAATTGTGCATCCTCATATCACTGCCCAGCCCTAGAAAGCATCAGTGAAGATTGCCACTGTGAATAGTTATTGCAGACAGAGCCACTAGCGCTGCCATCGTCCACTCCTGCTCTTTCGGGGCTTGCGGCAGACTTACCATTACGTGTCTCACTTCCTGACAGTTGACTAGTCAGAACTGTGAGTGAGTCCTTCTCCACATGGACATGTGACCATTGTCTTGCTCACTGTTTATTCTATTATTTCACAATATATGGCACTCCATAAGGGGGGCATCACCGAAAGTGCTTTACTTCCTTGAAGTACTACTCCTTCCTTGTACAATGACCTCTGCACGGGTCACAGAGCATGCCTAGAAAACTCTCCCATAAAACTCAATAATTCCCCTTTAGGCCCCTTGCACACGAGCGTGAGCGGATTAGGTCCGCATGCGTTGCGAATGTGTTCAGTGAAAAATGCGCGATTTCGCAAGCAAGTTCATTCAGCTTTGTATGCGATCAGTTGTTCAGTTTTTATCGCGGGGGTGCAAAGCGATTTAATGCATTTTGCACGCGCGTGATAAAAAAATGAAGGTATACAAACAACATCTTTTAGCAACCATCCGTGAAAAACTTGCTTGCGGATGTGATGTGATTTTCACGCAGCCCCATTCACTTCTATGGGGCCATCGTTGCGTGAAAAATGCAGAATATAGAACATGCTGTGATTTTTTTTCACCAACCAACGCTCATATACACAGACCCATTTTCAATGAATGGGTCAGGATTCAGTGCAGGCGCAATGCAATCGCATCACGTATTGCACCCGCGTGGAAAACTCGCTCGTGTGAAAGGGGCCTTAGGCCTCTTTGACACGAGCGAGTTTTCAGCGCGGGTGCAATGCATGAAGTGAACGCATAGCACCCGCACTGACTCCTGACCCGGTCATTTCAATGGGTCTGTGTACATGAGCGTTTTTTTTCCACGCATCAGTTCTGTGTTGTGTGAGAATCGCAGCATGTTCTATATTCTACATTTTTTACGCAGCCCTGGCCCCATAGAAGTGAATGGGCTTCAGTGAAAAACGCATTGCATCTGGATGTAATCCGGATGCAGTCCAGGTGCAATGCGGTTTTCACTGAAGATTGCTAGGAGATGTAGTTTGTAAACCTTTATTTTTTTTTCATGCGCATGAAAAACGTATCAAAAGTGAATGCACCACCGTGGAAATAACTGAAACACTGAATGCAAATGCGGACAAAACTGACTGAACTTGTTCGCGAAATGGTGCGAGTTTCACTGAACGCATCCTGACACAATCCGTATCGTTTGTGTGCAAGAGGCCTTAGTCTATTGTCCTGCACACGACCGTATGCCCTCCGAAACATACGACCTGTGAGCGGGCCATAGGTCCCGGAGCGGCATACATCGTGCGCACAGCATCATAGGTTACTACAGGGAGTGCAGAATTATTAGGCAAGTTGTATTTTTGAGGATTAATTTTATTATTGAACAACAACCATGTTCTCAATGAACCCAAAAAACTAATTAATATCAAAGCTGAATATTTTTGGAAGTAGTTTTTAGTTTGTTTTTAGTTTTAGCTATTTTAGGGAGATATCTGTGTGTGCAGGTGACTATTACTGTGCATAATTATCAGGCAACTTAACAAAAAAACAAATATATACCCATTTCAATTATTTATTTTTACCAGTGAAACCAATATAACATCTCAACATTCACAAATATACATTTCTGACATTCAAAAACAAAACAAAAACAAATCAGTGACCAATATAGCCACCTTTCTTTGCAAGGACACTCAAAAGCCTGCCATTCATGGATTCTGTCAGTGTTTTGATCTGTTCACCATCAACATTGCGTGCAGCAGCAACCACAGCCTCCCAGACACTGTTCAGAGAGGTGTACTGTTTTCCCTCCTTGTAAATCTCACATTTGATGATGGACCACAGGTTCTCAATGGGGTTCAGATCAGGTGAACAAGGAGGCCATGTCATTAGATTTTCTTCTTTTATACCCTTTCTTGCCAGCCACGCTGTGGAGTACTTGGATGCGTGTGATGGAGCATTGTCCTGCATGAAAATCATGTTTTTCTTGAAGGATGCAGACTTCTTCCTGTACCACTGCTTGAAGAAGGTGTCTTCCAGAAACTGGCAGTAGGACTGGGAGTTGAGCTTGACTCCATCCTCAACCCAAAAAGGCCCCACAAGCTCATCTTTGATGATACCAGCCCAAACCAGTACTCCACCTCCACCTTGCTGGCGTCTGAGTCGGACTGGAGCTCTCTGCCCTTTACCAATCCAGCCCGGGGCCCATCCATCTGGCCCATCAAGACTCACTCTCATTTAATCAGTCCATAAAACCTTTGAAAAATCAGTCTTGAGATATTTCTTGGCCCAGTCTTGACGTTTCAGCTTGTGTGTCTTGTTCAGTGGTGGTCGTCTTTCAGCCTTTCTTACCTTGGCCATGTCTCTGAGTATTGCATAGTAAAAGAGACCACGGCACTCGTTTTTCATATATTTGAAAAAAATTTATATTTTCATTTCATAATATTTTTATATCTTATTTCATCATTTCATCATTTGTAGTTTCATTTTTTGTTAGCATCCAGGAATGCACAGACTTCGCCAACGTTTAACGTTTCGGTCCTTGTATGGGACCTTGATCACGGCCTGGAGTAAAATACAATGCAATGTATCAGAAAACATTATACATGATCAGGATAAGTTAAATTATAGTTCATAATATATATCACATATATGTCAAGTTGTCCAGTGTCTAGTAGCTAGAGACGCAGAGGGTAACAGGTAAGCATACTATCATTTCAGATATATATTTCATATAGATATCGTCTACTGTGAAGTTATATGCATAAAGTTAGGTACAATTAGGTACAACATTGGATGGCAGAACAGGAGAAACAATGTAGAAGTCAGCAGCAAATGCAATAATGATATCTTTTGCGAAGTTCATAGTTAGCAAGGGTAATAATTGGCAGGCATGGGCAGAGTCATGCAGGGCAGCGGAGCTTCTCAGGGGTGGCGAGACCTGTGAAGTGTTGCAGAGGTTATATTATTTGTCACTAGCTTAGTAACACGTTGTGGTAAGGCTAGACATATATGCATACACCAATAAGAGAGGAACCTCCGGTATGACAATAGGTAAGGGTCACGGTCACCTCCCTTGGGGGCATCTTAACTGAAGCTGCCGTTGGTGGAGAGAGTAAGTGGGGGTGTCGGCAGGGCGGCGTAACATAAGTAATCAATGGTCTAGTATTTACCTTTGTCCTGGCTGCATGTTGCCTGCGTAGGATGCGCTGGTGTGTGCTGCGCTGATGCCTGTTATTTAAAGTGTGCCGCCGGTGTGGGCGGGTGTCATGCGCACGCCTCCGGCCCCGTCGCACGCATGACGCCACCACGCTCAGGCGAGTGACGTCACTGCGGCGGCGGCGCGCATGCGCACTCGGCCAGCCGAGACCTGGGCTGGCAAAGTAGTGCTGGCATGGGTAATGCAAGGGGCGTTGCGGTTGCCGAAGCATAGGGGGGTCAGACAAGGGCCCGTTTTGAATAAATAATATGAATAATATGAGCACAATTAAGGATTTTCCTAAGTCATGACGTAAAGTCATGATTTTATTAAAGACACGGAGGCGAGTACTTGCTTAACTCTTTCTTTACTGGAAAATAGCAGCAAAGACAATTGAAGAAAAAACCATAAGAATATCCATGGTAACAGCTCCACCCCTTCTCCCCCTATATAAGGGACATCACTGGCTGGACACTTCCTCTTTCTTTGCAGTCTTCAACGGCGAAAACTGGACTCTGGAACGGACAATAACAACCGGAACAGCAGCCGTAGAACAATCAAACGGAACCTCTGGAAGGTGAATATCAGACGATGGATGACCAAGGTGCATCAACCTGGAGGGAAGAGAGAAAAAAAAAACATCATGGTAGCAACTCACCCAACTGCAGTGTTTCACGAACAAGCACAGCAGCCCAAGTACTTCACATGCCGTAACAGACAGATAAATAATAACGAACAGTACAAAGACACTAAAACCCAGCAGGGAGGATGAAACTGCAATGGGCGGGAAATACTCGCCTCCGTGTCTTTAATAAAATCATGACTTTACGTCATGACTTAGGAAAATCCTTAATTTTATTACAAGACACGGAGGCTCATATTTGCAAGTTTAAAGCTGGGCAATAACAGAAGCAAAAACGTGAGGATCTGGCCTGAAATAGAATTCCCGAAAGGTAGAGACTCGGGACCAATCCGCCAACTGCATGACATCCCCCAAACGGGCACCAGCCACCGAAATAGAGGTAGCCGCCGCTCCCCGAACCGAATGCGCGATGAAGATAGAAGTATCAATACCGGAGAGGGAAAGGATCCACTTAACCCAACGGGAAAGCGTAACACTGGTAACCGGGGAAAAGGGGCGACGAAAAGATATGAACAACTGCGGGGAATCCCGAGAGCGAAAAGCTACGGTGCGAGACTCGTACTCCCGTAAACAAGCCACGGGGCACAGTTGCAGAGAAGAAGGAAAAGACGGGTAAGTAACCGACTTGATACCCGTTTTAGTGCGACGGGATATATTGAACAGCACCCCTTGAGGCGTAAAATAACGCGCGTCAATATCCAAAGCCCGTACGTCCGAGACGCGCTTACAAGACACTAAACAAAGAAGGGTCACCAATAGGGATGAGCGAACTCGAACTGTATAGTTCGGGTTCGTACCGAATTTTGGGGTGTCCGTGACACGGACCCGAACCCGGACATTTTCGTAAAAGTCCGGGTTCGGGTTCGGTGTTCGTCGCTTTCTTGGCGCTTTTGTGACGCTTTCTTGGCGCTTTTTGAAAGGCTGCAAAGCAGCCAATCAACAAGCGTCATACTACTTGCCCCAAGAGGCCATCACAGCCATGCCTACTATTGGCATGGCTGTGATTGGCCAGAGCACCATGTGACCCAGCCTCTATTTAAGCTGGAGTCACATAGCGCCGCCCGTCACTCTGCTCTGATTAGCGTAGGGAGAGGTTGCGGCTGCGACAGTAGGGCGAGATTAGGCAGATTAACTCCTCCAAAGGACTTGATTAACTGATCGATCTGCAGCTGTGGATCATTGAGCTGCTGATCCTCAATTGCTCACTGTTTTTAGGCTGCCCAGACCGTTTGTCAGTCACATTTTTCTGGGGTGATCGGCGGCCATTTTGTGTCTTGTGGTGCGCCAGCACAAGCTGCGACCAAGTGCATTTAACCCTCAATGGTGTGGTTGTTTTTTGGCTAAAGCCTACATCAGGGTGAAGCTGTCACACCAAGTGCATTTAACCAGCAATAGTCTGTTCATTTTTTGGCCATATACAAAATCAGGGGCAAGCTGCGCCTGTCACCAAGTGCATTTAACCCTCAATGGTGTGGTTGTTTTTTGGCTAAAGCCTACATCAGGGTGAAGCTGTCACACCAAGTGCATTTAACCAGCAATAGTCTGTTCATTTTTTGGCCATATACAAAATCAGGGGCAAGCTGCGCCTGTCACCAAGTGCATTTAACCCTCAATGGTGTGGTTGTTTTTTGGCTAAAGCCTACATCAGGGTGAAGCTGTCACACCAAGTGCATTTAACCAGCAATAGTCTGTTCATTTTTTGGCCATATACAAAATCAGGGGCAAGCTGCGCCTGTCACCAAGTGCATTTAACCCTCAATGGTGTGGTTGTTTTTTGGCTAAAGCCTACATCAGGGTGAAGCTGTCACACCAAGTGCATTTAACCAGCAATAGTCTGTTCATTTTTTGGCCATATACAAAATCAGGGGCAAGCTGCGCCTGTCACCAAGTGCATTTAACCCTCAATGGTGTGGTTGTTTTCTGGCTAAAGCCTACATCAGGGTGAAGCTGTCACACCAAGTGCATTTAACCAGCAATAGTCTGTTTATTTTTTGGCCATATACTACATCAGGGGCAAGCTGCGCCCGTCACCAAGTGCATTTAACCCTCAGTAGTGTGGTTGGTCAAGCTGTGACACCAAGTGCATTTAACCAGCAATAGTCTGTTCATTTTTTGGCCATATACTACATCAGGGGCAAGCTGCGCCCGTCACCAAGTGCATTTAACCAGCAATAGTGTGGTTATTTTTTGGCCATATCCCAGTCTAATTCTGTCACTAAATCCATACCGGTCACCCAGCGCCTAAATACTAAGCCTCAAATTTATATCCCGCTAAATCTCTCGTTACCGCTGTCCTGTTGTAGCTGGGAAAGTTATTTAGTGTCCGTCAAAGCACATTTTTTGTTCTGGGTTGAAGTACAATTCCCAATTTAGCAATTTCATAATTTAGTGGTTTCTGCTATATCAGAGCTATTTGAAATCTATCCCTAAAAGGGTATATAATATTCAAGGTGCACATTGGGTCATTCAGAATAACTTCACACACACCCGCTACTGTGTATTTTCAAGTCTAATTCTGTCACTAAACCCATACCTGTCACCCAGCGCCTAAATACTAGGCCTCAAATTTATATCCTGCTAAATCTCTCGTTACCGCTGTCCTGTTGTAGCTGGGAAAGTTATTTAGTGTCCGTCAAAGCACATTTTTTGTTCTGGGTTGAAGTACAATTCCCAATTTAGCAATTTCATAATTTAGTGGTTTCTGCTATATCAGAGCTATTTGAAATCTATCCCTAAAAGGGTATATAATATTCAAGGTGCACATTGGGTCATTCAGAATAACTTCACACACACCCGCTACTGTGTATTTTCAAGTCTAATTCTGTCACTAAACCCATACCTGTCACCCAGCGCCTAAATACTAGGCCTCAAATTTATATCCTGCTAAATCTCTCGTTACCGCTGTCCTGTTGTAGCTGGGAAAGTTATTTAGTGTCCGTCAAAGCACATTTTTTGTTCTGGGTTGAAATACAATTCCCAATTTAGCAATTTCATAATTTAGTGGTTTCTGCTATATCAGAGCTATTTGAAATCTATCCCTAAAAGGGTAGATCATATTGAAGGTGCACATAGGGTCATTCAGAATAACTTCACACACACCCGCTACTGTGTATTTCCAAGTCTAATTCTGTCACTAAACCCATACCTGTCACCCAGCGCCTAAATACTAGGCCTCAAATTTATATCCCGCTAAATCTCTCGTTACCGCTGTCCTGTTGTAGCTGGGAAAGTTATTTAGTGTCCGTCAAAGCACATTTTTTGTTCTGGGTTGAAGTACAATTCCCAATTTAGCAATTTCATAATTTAGTGGTTTCTGCTATATCAGAGCTATTTGAAATCTATCCCTAAAAGGGTAGATCATATTGAAGGTGCACATTGGGTCATTCAGAATAACTTCACACACACCCGCTACTGTGTATTTCCAAGTCTAATTCTGTCACTAAACCCATACCTGTCACCCAGCGCCTAAATACTAGGCCTCAAATTTATATCCTGCTAAATCTCTCGTTACCGCTGTACTGTTGTTGCTTGGAAAGATATTTAGTGTCCGTCAAAGCACATTTTTTGTTCTGGGTTGAAGTACAATTCCCAATTTAGCAATTTCATAATTTAGTGGTTTCTGCTATATCAGAGCTATTTGAAATCTATCCCTAAAAGGGTATATAATATTCAAGGTGCACATTGGGTCATTCAGAATAACTTCACACACACCCGCTACTGTGTATTTTCAAGTCTAATTCTGTCACTAAACCCATACCTGTCACCCAGCGCCTAAATACTAGGCCTCAAATTTATATCCTGCTAAATCTCTCGTTACCGCTGTCCTGTTGTAGCTGGGAAAGTTATTTAGTGTCCGTCAAAGCACATTTTTTCTTCTGGGTTGAAATACAATTCCCAATTTAGCAATTTCATAATTTAGTGGTTTCTGCTATATCAGAGCTATTTGAAATCTATCCCTAAAAGGGTAGATCATATTGAAGGTGCACATAGGGTCATTCAGAATAACTTCACACACACCCGCTACTGTGTATTTCCAAGTCTAATTCTGTCACTAAACCCATACCTGTCACCCAGCGCCTAAATACTAGGCCTCAAATTTATATCCCGCTAAATCTCTCATTACCGCTGTCCTGTTGTAGCTGGGAAAGTTATTTAGTGTCCGTCAAAGCACATTTTTTGTTCTGGGTTGAAGTACAATTCCCAATTTAGCAATTTCATAATTTAGTGGTTTCTGCTATATCAGAGCTATTTGAAATCTATCCCTAAAAGGGTATATAATATTCAAGGTGCACATTGGGTCATTCAGAATAACTTCACACACACCCGCTACTGTGTATTTTCAAGTCTAATTCTGTCACTAAACCCATACCTGTCACCCAGCGCCTAAATACTAGGCCTCAAATTTATATCCTGCTAAATCTCTCGTTACCGCTGTCCTGTTGTAGCTGGGAAAGTTATTTAGTGTCCGTCAAAGCACATTTTTTCTTCTGGGTTGAAATACAATTCCCAATTTAGCAATTTCATAATTTAGTGGTTTCTGCTATATCAGAGCTATTTGAAATCTATCCCTAAAAGGGTAGATCATATTGAAGGTGCACATAGGGTCATTCAGAATAACTTCACACACACCCGCTACTGTGTATTTCCAAGTCTAATTCTGTCACTAAACCCATACCTGTCACCCAGCGCCTAAATACTAGGCCTCAAATTTATATCCCGCTAAATCTCTCGTTACCGCTGTCCTGTTGTAGCTGGGAAAGTTATTTAGTGTCCGTCAAAGCACATTTTTTGTTCTGGGTTGAAGTACAATTCCCAATTTAGCAATTTCATAATTTAGTGGTTTCTGCTATATCAGAGCTATTTGAAATCTATCCCTAAAAGGGTATATAATATTCAAGGTGCACATTGGGTCATTCAGAATAACTTCACACACACCCGCTACTGTGTATTTCCAAGTCTAATTCTGTCACTAAACCCATACCTGTCACCCAGCGCCTAAATACTAGGCCTCAAATTTATATCCTGCTAAATCTCTCGTTACCGCTGTACTGTTGTTGCTTGGAAAGATATTTAGTGTCCGTCAAAGCACATTTTTTGTTCTGGGTTGAAGTACAATTCCCAATTTAGCAATTTCATAATTTAGTGGTTTCTGCTATATCAGAGCTATTTGAAATCTATCCCTAAAAGGGTATATAATATTCAAGGTGCACATTGGGTCATTCAGAATAACTTCACACACACCCGCTACTGTGTATTTTCAAGTCTAATTCTGTCACTAAACCCATACCTGTCACCCAGCGCCTAAATACTAGGCCTCAAATTTATATCCTGCTAAATCTCTCGTTACCGCTGTACTGTTGTTGCTGGGCAAGATATTTAGTGTCCGTCAAAGCACATTTTTTGTTCTGGGTTGAAATACAATTCCCAATTTAGCAATTTCATAATTTAGTGGTTTCTGCTATATCAGAGCTATTTGAAATCTATCCCTAAAAGGGTATATAATATTCAAGGTGCACATTGGGTCATTCAGAATAACTTCACACACACCCGCTACTGTGTATTTTCAAGTCTAATTCTGTCACTAAACCCATACCTGTCACCCAGCGCCTAAATACTAGGCCTCAAATTTATATCCTGCTAAATCTCTCGTTACCGCTGTACTGTTGTTGCTGGGCAAGATATTTAGTGTCCGTCAAAGCACATTTTTTGTTCTGGGTTGAAATACAATTCCCAATTTAGCAATTTCATAATTTAGTGGTTTCTGCTATATCAGAGCTATTTGAAATCTATCCCTAAAAGGGTATATAATATTCAAGGTGCACATTGGGTCATTTAGAATAACTTCACACACACCCGCTACTGTGTATTTCCAAGTCTAATTCTGTCACTAAACCCATACCTGTCACCCAGCGCCTAAATACTAGGCCTCAAATTTATATCCCGCTAAATCTGTCCCTAGTGCTGTAGCTGGGCGAGTTATTTAGTGTCCGTTCAAGCACATTTCTTGTTCTGGGTTGAAATACAATTCCCAATTTAGCAATTTCATAATTTAGTGGTTTCTGCTATATCAGAGCTATTTGAAATCTATCCCTAAAAGGGTATATAATATTCAAGGTGCACATAGGGTCATTCAGAATAACTTCACACACCCGCTACTGTGCATTTCCAAATCTAATTCTGTCACTAAATCCATACCGGTCACCCAGCGCCTAAATACTAGGCCTCAAATTTATATCCCGCTAAATCTCTCGTTACCGCTGTCCTGTTGTGGCTGGGAAAGTTATTTAGTGTCCGTCAAAGCACATTTTTTGTTCTGGGTTGAAATACAATTCCCAATTTAGCAATTTCATAATTTAGTCGTTTCTGCTATATCAGAGCTATTTGAAATCTATCCCTAAAAGGGTAGATCATATTGAAGGTGCACATAGGGTCATTCAGAATAACTTCACACACACGCTTCTGTGCATTTCCAAGTCTAATTCTGTCACTAAATCCATACCGGTCACCCAGCGCCTAAATACTAGGCCTCAAATTTATATCCCGCTGAATTTGAATACAATACATTGGGCCAAATAATATATTTGTTGTTGTGGTGAACCATAACAATGAGAAAAACATCTAGTAAGGGACGCGGACGTGGACATGGTCGTGGTGGTGTTAGTGGACCCTCTGGTGCTGGGAGAGGACGTGGCCGTTCTGCCACATCCACACGTCCTAGTGTACCAACTACCTCAGGTCCCAGTAGCCGCCAGAATTTACAGCGATATATGGTGGGGCCCAATGCCGTTCTAAGGATGGTAAGGCCTGAGCAGGTACAGGCATTAGTCAATTGGGTGGCCGACAGTGGATCCAGCACGTTCACATTATCTCCCACCCAGTCTTCTGCAGAAAGCGCACAGATGGCGCCTGAAAACCAACCCCATCAGTCTGTCACATCACCCCCATGCATACCAGGGAAACTGTCTCAGCCTCAAGTTATGCAGCAGTCTCTTATGCTGTTTGAAGACTCCGCTGGCAGGGTTTCCCAAGGGCATCCACCTAGCCCTTCCCCAGCGGTGAAAGACATAGAATGCACTGACGCACAACCACTTATGTTTCCTGATGATGAGGACATGGGAATACCACCTCAGCATGTCTCTGATGATGACGAAACACAGGTGCCAACTGCTGCGTCTTTCTGCAGTGTGCAGACTGAACAGGAGGTCAGGGATCAAGACTGGGTGGAAGACGATGCAGGGGACGATGAGGTCCTAGACCCCACATGGAATGAAGGTCGTGCCACTGACTTTCACAGTTCGGAGGAAGAGGCAGTGGTGAGACCGAGCCAACAGCGTAGCAAAAGAGGGAGCAGTGGGCAAAAGCAGAACACCCGCCGCCAAGAGACTCCGCCTGCTACTGACCGCCGCCATCTGGGACCGAGCACCCCAAAGGCAGCTTCAAGGAGTTCCCTGGCATGGCACTTCTTCAAACAATGTGCTGACGACAAGACCCGAGTGGTTTGCACGCTGTGCCATCAGAGCCTGAAGCGAGGCATTAACGTTCTGAACCTGAGCACAACCTGCATGACCAGGCACCTGCATGCAAAGCATGAACTGCAGTGGAGTAAACACCTTAAAACCAAGGAAGTCACTCAGGCTCCCCCTGCTACCTCTTCTGCTGCTGCCGCCTCGGCCTATTCTGCTGCTGCCGCCTCGGCCTCTTCCTCCGCCTCTGGAGGAACGTTGGCACCTGCCGCCCAGCAAACAGGGGATGTACCACCAACACCACCACCACCACCTCCGTCACCAAGCGTCTCAACCATGTCACACGCCAGCGTTCAGCTCTCCATCTCACAAACATTTGATAGAAAGCGTAAATTCCCACCTAGCCACCCTCGATCCCTGGCCCTGAATGCCAGCATTTCTAAACTACTGGCCTATGAAATGCTGTCATTTAGGCTGGTGGACACAGACAGCTTCAAACAGCTCATGTCGCTTGCTGTCCCACAGTATGTTGTTCCCAGCCGGCACTACTTCTCCAAGAGAGCCGTGCCTTCCCTGCACAACCAAGTATCCGATAAAATCAAGTGTGCACTGCGCAACGCCATCTGTGGCAAGGTCCACCTAACCACAGATACGTGGACCAGTAAGCACGGCCAGGGACGCTATATCTCCCTAACTGCACACTGGGTAAATGTAGTGGCAGCTGGGCCCCAGGCGGAGAGCTGTTTGGCGCACGTCCTTCCGCCGCCAAGGATCGCAGGGCAACATTCTTTGCCTCCTGTTGCCACCTCCTCCTTCTCGGCTTCCTCCTCCTCTTCTTCCACCTGCTCATCCAGTCAGCCACACACCTTCACCACCAACTTCAGCACAGCCCGGGGTAAACGTCAGCAGGCCATTCTGAAACTCATATGTTTGGGGGACAGGCCCCACACCGCACAGGAGTTGTGGCGGGGTATAGAACAACAGACCGACGAGTGGTTGCTGCCGGTGAGCCTCAAGCCCGGCCTGGTGGTGTGTGATAATGGGCGAAATCTCGTTGCAGCTCTGGGACTAGCCAATTTGACGCACATCCCTTGCTTGGCGCATGTGCTGAATTTGGTGGTGCAGAAGTTCATTCACAACTACCCCGACATGTCAGAGCTGCTGCATAAAGTGCGGGCCGTCTGTTCGCGCTTCCGGCGTTCACATCCTGCTGCTGCTCGCCTGTCTGCGCTACAGCGTAACTTCGGCCTTCCCGCTCACCGCCTCATATGCGACGTGCCCACCAGGTGGAACTCCACCTTGCACATGCTGGACAGACTGTGCGAGCAGCAGCAGGCCATAGTGGAGTTTCAGCTGCAGCACGCACGGGTCAGTCGCACTACAGAACAGCACCACTTCACCACCAATGACTGGGCCTCCATGCGAGACCTGTGTGCCCTGTTGCGCTGTTTCGAGTACTCCACCAACATGGCCAGTGGCGATGACACCGTTATCAGCGTTACAATACCACTTCTATGTCTCCTTGAGAAAACACTTAGGGCGATGATGGAAGAGGAGGTGGCCCAGGAGGAGGAGGAGGAGGAGGAGGAAGAGGGGTCATTTTTAGCACTTTCAGGCCAGTCTCTTCGAAGTGACTCAGAGGGAGGTTTTTGGCAACAGCAGAGGCCAGGTACAAATGTGGCCAGCCAGGGCCCACTACTGGAGGACGAGGAGGACGAGGATGAGGAGGAGGTGGAGGAGGATGAGGATGAAGCATGGTCACAGCGGGGTGGCACCCAACGCAGCTCGGGTCCATCACTGGTGCGTGGCTGGGGGGAAAGGCAGGACGATGACGATACGCCTCCCACAGAGGACAGCTTGTCCTTACCCCTGGGCAGCCTGGCACACATGAGCGACTACATGCTGCAGTGCCTGCGCAACGACAGCAGAGTTGCCCACATTTTAACCTGTGCGGACTACTGGGTTGCCACCCTGCTGGATCCACGCTACAAAGACAATGTGCCCACCTTACTTCCTGCACTGGAGCGTGATAGGAAGATGCGCGAGTACAAGCGCACGTTGGTAGACGCGCTACTGAGAGCATTCCCAAATGTCACAGGGGAACAAGTGGAAGCCCAAGGCCAAGGCAGAGGAGGAGCAAGAGGTCGCCAAGGCAGCTGTGTCACGGCCAGCTCCTCTGAGGGCAGGGTTAGCATGGCAGAGATGTGGAAAACTTTTGTCAACACGCCACAGCTAACTGCACCACCACCTGATACGCAACGTGTTAGCAGGAGGCAACATTTCACTAACATGGTGGAACAGTACGTGTGCACACCCCTCCACGTACTGACTGATGGTTCGGCCCCATTCAACTTCTGGGTCTCTAAATTGTCCACGTGGCCAGAGCTAGCCTTTTATGCCTTGGAGGTGCTGGCCTGCCCGGCAGCCAGCGTTTTGTCTGAACGTGTATTCAGCACGGCAGGGGGCGTCATTACAGACAAACGCAGCCGCCTGTCTACAGCCAATGTGGACAAGCTGACGTTCATAAAAATGAACCAGGCATGGATCCCACAGGACCTGTCCGTCCCTTGTCCAGATTAGACATTAACTACCTCCCCATAACCATATATTATTGGACTCCAGGGCACTTCCTCATTCAATCCTATTTTTATTTTCATTTTACCATTATATTGCAAGGCTACCCAAAGTTGAATGAACCTCTCCTCTGCCTGTGTGCTAGGCCTAAATATATGCCAATGGATTGTTGCAGTGGTGGCTGACGTGAAGCCTCATTCTCTGCTATGACATGCAGACTGATTCTCTGGTGACATGAAGCCAGATTGTCTGTTACGGGACCTCTCTCCTCTGCCTGGGTGCTGGGCCTGAATTTATGACAATGGACTGTTGCAGTGGTGGGTGACGTGAAGCCTGATTCTCTGCTATGACATGCAGACTGATTCTCTGGTGACATGAAGCCAGATCCTCTGTTACGGGACCTCTCTCCTCTGCCTGGGTGCTGGGCCTAAATTTATGAAAATGGACTGTTGCAGTGGTGGGTGACGTGAAGCCTGATTCTCTGCTATGACATGCAGACTGATTCTCTGGTGACATGAAGCCAGATCCTCTGTTACGGGACCTCTCTCCTCTGCCTGGGTGCTGGGCCTAAATATCTGACAATGGACTGTTGCATTGGTGGCTGACGTGAAGCCTGATTCTCTGCTATGATATGAAGACTGATTCTCTGCTGACATGAAGCCAGATTGTCTGTTACGGGACCTCTCTCCTCTGCCTGTGTGCTAGGCCTAAATATATGCCAATGGATTGTTGCAGTGGTGGCTGACGTGAAGCCTGATTCTCTGCTATGACATGCAGACTGATTCTCTGGTGACATGAAGCCAGATCCTCTGTTACGGGACCTCTCTCCTCTGCCTGGGTGCTGGGCCTAAATTTATGAAAATGGACTGTTGCAGTGGTGGGTGACGTGAAGCCTGATTCTCTGCTATGACATGCAGACTGATTCTCTGGTGACATGAAGCCAGATCCTCTGTTACGGGACCTCTCTCCTCTGCCTGGGTGCTGGGCCTAAATTTATGAAAATGGACTGTTGCAGTGGTGGGTGACGTGAAGCCTCATTCTCTGCTATGACATGCAGACTGATTCTCTGCTGACATGAAGCCAGATTGTCTGTTACGGGACCTCTCTCCTCTGCCTGTGTGCTAGGCCTAAATATATGCCAATGGATTGTTGCAGTGGTGGCTGACGTGAAGCCTGATTCTCTGCTATGACATGCAGACTGATTCTCTGGTGACATGAAGCCAGATCCTCTGTTACGGGACCTCTCTCCTCTGCCTGGGTGCTGGGCCTAAATATCTGACAATGGACTGTTGCATTGGTGGCTGACGTGAAGCCTGATTCTCTGCTATGATATGAAGACTGATTCTCTGCTGACATGAAGCCAGATTGTCTGTTACGGGACCTCTCTCCTCTGCCTGTGTGCTAGGCCTAAATATATGCCAATGGATTGTTGCAGTGGTGGCTGACGTGAAGCCTGATTCTCTGCTATGACATGCAGACTGATTCTCTGGTGACATGAAGCCAGATCCTCTGTTACGGGACCTCTCTCCTCTGCCTGGGTGCTGGGCCTAAATTTATGAAAATGGACTGTTGCAGTGGTGGGTGACGTGAAGCCTGATTCTCTGCTATGACATGCAGACTGATTCTCTGGTGACATGAAGCCAGATCCTCTGTTACGGGACCTCTCTCCTCTGCCTGGGTGCTGGGCCTAAATTTATGAAAATGGACTGTTGCAGTGGTGGGTGACGTGAAGCCTCATTCTCTGCTATGACATGCAGACTGATTCTCTGCTGACATGAAGCCAGATTGTCTGTTACGGGACCTCTCTCCTCTGCCTGTGTGCTAGGCCTAAATATATGCCAATGGATTGTTGCAGTGGTGGCTGACGTGAAGCCTGATTCTCTGCTATGACATGCAGACTGATTCTCTGGTGACATGAAGCCAGATCCTCTGTTACGGGACCTCTCTCCTCTGCCTGGGTGCTGGGCCTAAATTTATGAAAATGGACTGTTGCAGTGGTGGGTGACGTGAAGCCTGATTCTCTGCTATGACATGCAGACTGATTCTCTGGTGACATGAAGCCAGATCCTCTGTTACGGGACCTCTCTCCTCTGCCTGGGTGCTGGGCCTAAATTTATGAAAATGGACTGTTGCAGTGGTGGGTGACGTGAAGCCTCATTCTCTGCTATGACATGCAGACTGATTCTCTGCTGACATGAAGCCAGATTGTCTGTTACGGGACCTCTCTCCTCTGCCTGGGTGCTGGGCCTGAATTTATGACAATGGACTGTTGCAGTGGTGGCTGACGTGAAGCCTGATTCTCTGCTATGATATGAAGACTGATTCTCTGCTGACATGAAGCCAGATTGTCTGTTACGGGACCTCTCTCCTCTGCCTGGGTGCCGGGGCCTAAATATCTGAGAATGGACTGTTCCAGTGGTGGGTAACGGGAAGCCAGATTCTCTGCTATGATATGAAGACTGATTCTCTGCTGACATGAAGCCAGATTGTCTGTTACGGGACCTCTCTCCTCTGCCTGGGTGCTGGGCCTAAATTTATGAAAATGGACTATTACAGTGGTGGGTGACGTGAAGCCTGATTCTCTGCTATGACATGAAGACTGATTCTCTGCTGACATGAAGCCAGATTGTCTGTTACGGGACCTCTCTCCTCTGCCTGGGTGCCGGGGCCTAAATATCTGAGAATGGACTGTTCCAGTGGTGGGTGACGGGAAGCCAGATTCTCTGCTATGGAACCTCTCTCCAATTGATTTTGGTTAATTTTTATTTATTTAATTTTTATTTTAATTAATTTCCCTATCCACATTTGTTTGCAGGGGATTTACCTACATGTTGCTGCCTTTTGCAGCCCTCTAGCCCTTTCCTGGGCTGTTTTACAGCCGTTTTAGTGCCGAAAAGTTCGGGTCCCCATTGACTTCAATGGGGTTCGGGTTCGGGACGAAGTTCGGATCGGGTTCGGATCCCGAACCCGAACATTTCCGGGATGTTCGGCCGAACTTCTCGAACCCGAACATCCAGGTGTTCGCTCAACTCTAGTCACCAACTTGGCGGATAACTGCCGAAGAGACAGCAACGAATTGAGGGGCCAACCCTCCAGAAACCGGAGAACCGTCGCAACGTCCCAAGTGGTAGAGAAACGCGGCCTAGGAGGACGCGACAACCGAGACCCACGCAATAGACGACAGATCAACGGGTGTTGACCGGCGGGGCAACCATCAAATCCGGAATGTCTAGCAGAAATCGCCGAGCGGTAGACGTTCAGGGTACGGTAAGCTTTACCCGCCTCAAAGAGAGAAGTGAGAAACTGGAGAACCGCGACTACAGGGGCTTGCACGGGATCCAAGTCCCGTGGATTGCACCAACGAACCCAGACGTCCCAAGCTGCCTGGTAGGCTCGTCTAGTGCCTGGAGCCCAAGCCGACTCCAACAGCTGTCTGGTTGCTGTCGAAAACTCAGAGGAATCCCAGGGGCCCCTGAAACCCGGCAAGCTAGAAGCTGCAGAGAGCCGTCTAGCAGAAGTGGATGATGGCGACCAAAAGGGTCGAGCAAAAGCTGTGGAAACGACGGCAGGAGTCGAGGCTCCTCCGTGAGAAGATGTAGTAATTGAGGAAACCACGATTGTGTTTGCCAGAAGGGAACCACCAGGACCAACTGAGCCACCTGGCGACGGACCTGGGTGAGTACCCGAGGGATGAGAGCGAACGGAGGAAAGGCATAATGGAGGGGACCCCCCCAGTTCTGGAGGAAAGCATCCACGGCCTCTGCCTGAGGATCCGGACGCCAACTGAAGTACCTGGGCAGTTGCGTGTTCAGGCGTGACGCGAACAGATCGATGCAACATGGGCCCCAAAGAGACACAATATCTCGGAAGACCCCCGGATCCAACCTCCAGTCGCTGGAGTCCGAAATGCAACGAGAACTCCAGTCGGCCAATGTGTTGTGGAGTCCTGGAATGTACTCCGCCACCACCGAAATTCCCCTGGAAAGACAAAACTCCCAAAAATCTTTGGCCAGATATGCTAAAACCCTGGACCGCGTTCCCCCAGGCAATTCACGTAACGGACCGCAGAGACATTGTCCATACGAAGGCGAATACACGCCCGTACGGAACCCTGTGCAAAGCTGCGGATTGCGAAAGAGCCCGCTAAGAGTTCGAGGGCATTGATGTGAAGATGAGCCTCCTCCGGAGACCATGCTCCACCCGTGGATACTCCCTGACAGTGTGCTCCCCACCCCCTCAGACTGGCATCGGACTCGATAACCAGATCCGGAAGTGAACCGAATATGGCTCGACCATTCCATACCGACAAGTTGTGTATCCACCACACCAATTCGTCCCTGGTCTCCGTGTCCAAGACAAGAGTGTCTGAATAAGAGGCCCCTGCTCGAAGGTGAGCAATCTTCAGTCTCTGTAGAGCCCGATAATGAAGAGGGGCAGGGAATATCGCCTGAATGGAGGAAGTGAGGAGACCGATCAGGCGAGCAAGGTGACGGAGAGATAACCGAGGAAGCAAGAGAGCATGCCGAATTTCCTTGCGTATTGATTTGACCTTGGTTAAGGGCAGACTGAGGGACTGATCCAAAGAGTTCACGGCAAAACCTAGAAACTCTACTGAGGTGTCCGGGACCAGACATGATTTTTCTAGGTTGAGAACAAATCCCAGCCCCTGAAGCAGGGATTTGGCCATCTCCAAATGATACAACAGAAGAGAAGGATTCTGGGCCATGATCAGGATGTCGTCCAAATAAATAATTAGACGCACCCCTCTCGCTCTGAGCCAAGCCACTACCGGCTTCATGATCTTCGTAAAGCACCACGGGGCGGATGACAGGCCAAACGGGAGGCACGTAAACCGCCATGTCTGGCCGTTCCATAAGAACTGAAGGAGATTTCGAGATGGAGCAGCTACAGGGACCGTTAAATATGCATCCTTCAGATCCAGTTTGACGAACCAGTCTCCTGGCAGAAGCATATCCCGGAGAAGATGGATGCCCTCCATCTTGAAATGTCTGTAGCGAACGAAGACATTTAGGTGTTTGAGATTTATGACTGGCCGGAACTGGCCACCTTTCTTTTGTACCAGGAAGATACTGCTCAAAACCCCTGTGAAGGGATGGGGAGACAATTCTATGGCCCCTTTGAATAGAAGGGATGACAGTTCTGAATTTAGGAGCGACCGGTCCGAGGTCGGACCCCACGAAACAGCGGGAAGGCCCTGCGGGGTGGATACTAGCTCGATGGTAAAACCCCGGACCGTAGATAGGACCCACTGGTCTGAGGTGATCCCTGACCACACATGGGAAAAGTGACGGAGTCTTCCCCCAACCTGCTGGGAACTCAGGGGCGACACACAAGGACGACTTACCATATGGGCGCCTTGAGCCCGGAGTGCCACGGAAACCTCTGGAACGGGAAGGACCTCCGCGGGACGGAAAGAAGGTGGGTTGGTACCTGGAGTCCTGCAGCGACTGTCGGTAAGTAAAGGAGCCACGGCCCGTGCCTTTGGGCTGAAAGTTGGGGCGGCCGGACAATCGGCCCCTAGGATTGCCGGCCCTGGAGGAAAAACGCGCCTGAAAGACGCGGCGCATAGAGCTCTGCGCTTTATCAAGGGCCGTAAAGGCGCCAACATACTTCCCCAGCTCCTTTATGAAGGGGTCTCCAAACAATAGGCCTTGCGCCTCTTTCCCGGATTCCGTCAGGGATAAATTTGCCAATTTAGGCTCAATTTTCATTAGAATGGCCTTTCTTCTTTCAATGGCAATTGAAGTATTAACATTGCCTGCTAGGCAAATCGCCATTTGGGCCCAACCGCTAAGATCCTCAGGATCCACCTGGGTGCCCGCTGCCTTAGCAGATTCGGCTAGGTCAAATATTTTGGCCAGCGGACCTGTCATATCTAGTAATTTGTCCTGACAGGCTTTTAATGCAGAGTCCAACCCTTTACGCGGGTTGAACCCCGTTTTAGCTAGGAATTGCACCACTTTGGGGTCCACACTAGGTGTCTCACAAATCCTGTGGGGAATCAGGGGTCGTGGGCACTCTGCCCGAAGCTTACTGCGAGCTTCTTTGGAGAGGGGAGTACGAATCCTTGCTTCCAAATATTGCGCCACATGAGTGGCGGGAAGCCATTCTGAGGACCTAGGATGGTGTAACTGGTCCGGATTAAATAGGGGGTCACCCATGGGATCCAGAATAGTGTCCTTGCCGGACTCTAGAGGGTCTATATCGGTCCCCGCTAATTTAGACGGGTCCTCCTCAATAGCAGGATCCACTGCCATATCAGTTAAATTATCTTCCCCAGAATGAAGGGGGTAATCATCATACGCCTCCTCAACGGACTCTGCGTCCGAATCAGAAACCTGCTCCGGTAAGGACCGGGCGGTCTTCCATGCACGTGCCCTTTCTGCCGGGCGTGAATTAGCTCTTTTGCGCGATTTGACTGCGCATTCATTGGATGGGCCGGAGCCCACATTCACATTTGTTCTGGAGGCAGGAGGGGGCATAACAGGGTTAGTTTGAGCCCTTAGAGCCTGGGATATAGTGTGTGATAAGGACACTGAAACTGTCCCCATAGCAGCTACAATTGCTTCTGAAATAGACTGCTGGAGATTAGCAGCCTGCAACTCCTGGGCAGGGGCATCATTAACCCTATGAGGGGGGGAAGGTGAAACCTGACTGGATCGTCTCACCTGCACAGAGCTGGCCGGGGACACAGGGACCATAGACATTATGAGATATATACCTGAGGAGTTGGTCACCCCACCAGATAGAAGACAAAGAAAAACGCTGGCACAGAGAGCAGGAACCCGACGAGCGATGCGGACAGCGCACTGTGGAACAGTGAGCCGACGAGGAGCGCAGGAGTAAGACTCCTCCCCATCCAAGAGAGAGAGACCAATCGGAAGATAGGGAGGAGAAAGATGGCGTCCGAGAATCTCGCCCAGAAACGCGAGATCTCGGCGTCTGAGGGGAGAAATCAAAGATGGCGCCTGAGAATCCCGTCCGACGAGATCTGAGACGCCGAAGCCCGGGAAAACAGAGCGGGAAGGCACAGGTAAGAAGAAAGGAGAAAGAAGTAGTCAAAATGGCCGAAATATAATTAAGGGGCTATCGAAAACGGCACCGAACAGCCGGAGACCGACCCGGTGTCACAGGGGTGAAACGGGAGGGACCGCAAGCGGCACAATTAACCCCTGCAAGCCGGGACAAACCAACAGGGCACACAATAAAGAAATGGCACTAAAAGATAAGACTAAGAACCCCTGTTCCAGAAGGAACTGGGGTAAAAGATATAACCCAAACACAATCTCCAAAAGGTACCCCTCAGAAACTAAAATGGAGAAAAACCAATAAGACAATTAAAATGGAAGAAATTTTTTAAACCACTTATCTGAGCTGGAGCAGCAAAGAAAGAGGAAGTGTCCAGCCAGTGATGTCCCTTATATAGGGGGAGAAGGGGTGGAGCTGTTACCATGGATATTCTTATGGTTTTTTCTTCAATTGTCTTTGCTGCTATTTTCCAGTAAAGAAAGAGTTAAGCAAATATGAGCCTCCGTGTCTTGTAATAAAATCGCAAGGGCTTGTTAGGTGTTAGATGGTACAGTATCTCGCCTGAGGGAGAATTTCAGTAAAGGCAGGCCTAGAAATGGGATATAGATGACGCCCCAACCAGGATAGATATATATATAAAATGCTAATAGACATAATAACTTGATTAGTACAATCATTCTGGAATTAATAAAAGACATATTGTGAGTATAGTATAGTCTATCTAAGTTCTATGCTACAGATTGCATATTCTTGTTATATATTAGTATCACTATATAGAGACTATGTAGAAACTATACTTAAGGTACTATATGGCTATATTATATCATATACTACCTGGTTGGGATGGACTTTATGAGTCATTTTGTCTGTGGAAGGTAAAGGAGAGAATATGGTGTTAGTAAGCATCTCATTACAAAACAAGCATTTGCATAAAATACAAAAGAAAAGGGGGGGAAGAGGTTGTGAGATATATATGGTGTCCAATTTTAGTTATATAGCCTCACGTTTAATAATGCAAATCTGGAGGAATTATCACGATGTACAAAAATCAAAGTCCCGATTCATACCATTTGGAAAAAGAGTATTGAGTTCGAATATCCAAAAGGATTTGCGTTCTTTCAGACGCGCAATCCGGTTCCCGCCTCTTCTTCCCGCCGGTATTTGTTCCAATATTTGGAATCTAAGTTGACTGATTTGATGTTTTGCAAGGGAGAAGTGATGTGGGATGGGTTGTTCAGTTTTGTTACACCGGATATCGGATTTATGTTTGGAAATTCGGTCGCGTATGTTTTGCGTAGTTTCCCCCACGTAGGCCAGGCCACAAGGGCATTTGATGATATATACTACAAATGAGGAGCTACATGTGAAGAAATTTTTTGAATGGTAAATTTTACCCGAACGGGGATGTGTTATACGATTCGCTTTGATTACGTTAGTGCACTGTGCACAATGTAGGCATGGGTATGTTCCTGTTTTTTTCGGGGCTAGGGTGGTTTGTTGTAATGTGGGTTTGAGTGGGTCGATGTCGGCGTGTACTAATTTATCTCTAAGATTGTTCGGTCTCTTGTAGCACATCCGGAAGGGATGTTTGAATTCAATGACTTCAGGATAAGACTGTTGAAGGAGGGGCCAGTGTCTTTTAACAATGGATTGAATCTTTGGGATGAACGGATGGTAAGTCACCACTAAGGGGACTCGTGGTGGGGACACAGTCTTAGGTGGTATGGGTACTGTGGATGTGGCAAGTGCAAGTTCTTTAGTGAGTAAGGAGGTGGGGTAACCTCTGTCTTGGAATTTGTGGGACATTTCAGTAAGGCGCTGTTCTTTCAAGATGGGATTTCCTACGATCCTAGTTACTCTTTTGAACTGTGAGCGTGGTAAAGATTTTTTGGTATTTTTTGGATGGCAGCTGGAATAGTGTAATAGGGTATTTCGGTCAGTAGGTTTAGTATATAGATCTGTTGTGAGGGTACCTGTCTCTGTTTTCAGAACTACTGTGTCCAAGAAACTGATGGATAGCACATCTGTGTGGGAGGTGAATGTTAGATCGGGATCTTGACTATTGATGTATTCAGTAAATTCAGTAAATGAATTTACATCGCCGTGCCAAATGCAGAAAATGTCGTCAATATATCGGTGCCAAATTTTGGCATGAGTCAGGAAGAGGGGGTTTGTGTAGACAAGGTCTTCCTCAAATTTAGCCATAAATGCATTGGCGTATGGCGGCGCTACGTTGGCCCCCATAGCTGTACCCCGCTGTTGTACATAGAAATCATCCCCAAACATGAAGTAGTTGTTCTCCAGTACAAATCTAAGTAGGTCCGTACAGAACCTTTGTGTATCTGTGGAGTAGTCAGAAGTAGTTAAGAGTGTAGCAACGGCCTGAATGCCCTTATCATGTGAGATGGGAGTGTAGAGACTGTTGACATCAAGTGTTATCAGAAGATCCTCAGGGGTGATATTGGTGGTGTTTAGGATGATGGATAGGAAATGTGATGTGTCTAGGAGAAAAGAACGTGTCTTTTTCACTAGTGGGGTCAATATTTTTTCTAAAAAAATGGACAGGGGAGAGAGTATGGAGTCTGTGGAGGCTACGATGGGCCTACCTGGTGGGTTAGACATGTTTTTATGTATTTTAGGTAGTGTGTAAAATACTGGTGTAACAGGATTTTCGTTGATGAGGAACGTGTAGGTAGCCTTATCAATAGTGCCTATCTGGAGGTGATGATCAAGGAAGTTACCAATTTCTCTTTTGATGCGGAAGAGTGGGTTGAGTGTAACTTTTTTGTACGTACTGACATCGGTCAGTTGTCGTCTGATCTCAGCTATGTAAGCTGTGGTATCCATTACCACAATGGCTCCTCCTTTGTCCGCTGGTTTAATGGTTATGGATTTGTCGTCTTGGAGAAATTTAAGGGCCATATGTTCCTCGCTTTTCAGGTTTTGCGGAGTATGTATAGTTCCTGTCTTTAGGCCATTTATGTTCTTAGTGATTTCATTTTGTGCGAGGCTGATAAAAGTTTCTGCGGCATGATAGTGTTTAGGGGGCATAAATTTACTTCTGTTGCTTAGGTTTAGGGACTTTAGGGAGAGTTCTGTAGTGGTACTGGGTGTCGGAGCCGTTGGTGGTGTTGTTGGCTGTGTGGAAAAGTGTGCCTTTAGTCGTATGGATCTGTAGAATCTTTGGAGTTCCTGTTCGAGTGTAAAGCGACGTAGGTTACCGTAGGGACAAAAGGATAGGCCTTTTGAGAGTATATTGAGTTCTGCCGGGAATAATGTGCGTGAGGAAATGTTTACAATTATGTTCCTACCTGGGAGCGGGTCTGGATGCCTGTCTGACTGTGATCGGTGGGAACCTCGTCCTCGGCGTATGCGGCGGGTCTTCTTCTCCCCGGTCGATATCCACGTCTGTGGAAAAAACGTTGGTTGCGGTAATTGTTTGGTCTGTCGCTTCCTGAGGAGGAGGATGCGTATCCTAGGAAGGAGGAGTAATCGGAGCCCTTGGAGGTACTTTGCCATTGCCAACGGTAGATCTTCTTTAAGTGGTAGTCTTCCGAGTCGCGAATAAATTTATTCCTCTTGGTATTTTCTAGGAATTTTCGGTGCTCTTCTAGAGTGTTGTCGGTCTTTTTCTTGAGCTCGGACCACTCGTCAGATGAAATTGTGGAGACTAATTGGGTTTCAATAGCCGTTAGTTTTTCTTGTGATTCTTTAATTGATTGTTGTAGAAATTCTATGCTCAGCACAATGATATCAAAAGAACACTTGTTGATGATGGATTTGAATTTTGCACAATATTCGGTATTTGAGGGGAAGAGAGTCGGGCGAAGATGCACTCGTAGACCCCTTGGAATTTTCTTTTGTTTGTGGTATTCTGCCAGTGTTGTACAGTGTAACTCAGCAGAGAGTAGCTCACTGTGTGAGACGTAAGACGTGTAGAAAATTACTTGATGCGTTCACCCGGGAAACGATCTCCTCTGCGATAGCATTATCATACGAGAAGGTGGTTGAAGACATTTGGAGGGTGCTCGGTCACAAAATTCTTTGCCAGCCCAGGTCTCGGCTGGCCGAGTGCGCATGCGCGCCGGCGCTGCAGTGACGTCACTCGCCTGAGCGCGGTGGCGTCATGCGCGCGACGGGCCCGGAGGCGTGCGCATGACGCCCGCCCACACCGGCGGCACACTTTAAATAACAGGCATCAGCGCAGCACACACCAGCGCATCCTACGCAGGCAACATGCAGCCAGGACAAAGGTAAATACTGGACCATTGATTACTTATGTTACGCCGCCCTGCCGGCACCCCCACTTACTCTCTCCACCAACGGCAGCTTCAGTTAAGATGTCCCCAAGGGAGGTGACCGTGACCCTTACCTATTGTCATACCGGAGGTTCCGCTCTTATTGGTGTATGCATATATGTCTAGCCTTACCACAACGTGTTACTAAGCTAGTGACAAATAATATAACCTCTGCAACACTTCACAGGTCTCGCCACCCCTGAGAAGCTCCGCTGCCCTGCATGACTCTGCCCATGCCTGCCAATTATTACCCTTGCTAACTATGAACTTCGCAAAAGATATCATTATTGCATTTGCTGCTGACTTCTACATTGTTTCTCCTGTTCTGCCATCCAATGTTGTACGTAATTGTACCTAACTTTATGTATATAACTTCACAGAAGACGATATCTATATGAAATATATATCTGAAATGATAGTATGCTTACCTGTTACCCTCTGCATCTCTAACTACTAGACACTGGACAACTTGACATATATGTGATATATATTATGAACTATAATTTAACTTATCCTGATCATGTATAATGTTTTCTGATACATTGCATTGTATTTTACTCCAGGCCGTGATCAAGGTCCCATACAAGGACCGAAACGTTAAACGTTGGCCAAGTCTGTGCATTCCTGGATGCTAACAAAAAATAAAAACTACAAATGATGAAATGATGAAATAAGATATAAAAATATTATGAAATGAAAATATAAAAAAAATTCAAATATACGAAAAACGAGTGCCGTGGTCTCTTTTACTATATATTACTTCAAATTACCATTGAGCACCGTACCAAAGGGACTCTAGAGGAGTGCCGTCCAACCCAAGCATTGAAATATGGCCAAACTGGTGGCAAGTGGCATCTTGGCAGCTGCACGCTTGACTTTTCTCAGTTCATGGGCAGTTATTTTGCGCCTTGGTTTTTCCACACGCTTCTTGCGACCCTGTTGACTATTTTGAATGCAACGCTTGATTGTTCGATGATCACGCTTCAGAAGCTTTGCAATTTTAAGAGTGCTGCATCCCTCTGCAAGATATCTCACTATTTTTGACTTTTCTGAGCCTGTCAAGTCCTTCTTTTGACCCATTTTGCCAAAGGAAAGGAAGTTGCCTAATAATTATGCACACCTGATATAGGGTGTTGATGTCATTAGACCACACCCCTTCTCATTACAGAGATGCACATCACCTAATATGCTTAATTGGTAGTAGGCTTTCGAGCCTATACAGCTTGGAGTAAGACAACATGCATAAAGAGGATGATGTGGTCAAAATACTCATTTGCCTAATAATTCTGCACTCCCTGTATGATGCTGTGCACATCAGGCCGCCCGCCGGGCTATTGTCCTGCAATCATAAGATCATATGAGTATGGTACAATAGTCCCACGGGCGGCCCGATGCGCACAGCATCATAGTAACCTATGATGCTGTGTGCTCCCGTGCGCACGATGTATGCCGCTCCGGGACATATGGCCTGCTCACGGACCGTATGTCTCGGAGGGCATACTGTCGTGTGCGTGATCCCTAAAGCATATTTCTAAATGTTGTTAAGAACAGCTTAGGCAAGATGGGCCACCATATTCAGAAAATAGAATTAAAAAAACTACAATCAGAAAATAAAAACAGATTAGAAAAAAAGGATAAGTGTCACTACTTGGTCTAAACTAGCAAATTAAAATTATAGGTGACACATTCATTTTAAAAGCCTATATCCACTTAAAACCTGAAAATGTAGGTATGCCTGCAATTAATTCCACTCCCCAAAATTCAAATTGAGGAGTCCAGAAAGGGAATATCTGGTGTACTGATATTGTAGTTCCTTTAGCTATCTCTTTGTCTACTTGTGACATTAATTTAAAAAAATACATCCTTGACTAACAGAAGAGTGCCCGCATAGTATAATAAATGAGCTAATGTATTAATTAACCCTTTTAAAGGTTTTTCACTTAAATATAGTAGTCACAGAAATTTCAGACAGACGTGTCTAATCTCAGACATGTACATTTCCCATCTGTATACAATAGGGGACCCCCTTTCCCACCAGCTGCTTCCTAAACTTCCTTCCCAATGCTTAAAGCAAGAGTAGAGGAGAAGGGACTAAATATGCTTTCCCAGCCCCCACCGCATTCAAGAGGATATACTGACATACACGCACGTACACAAACTTGAACAATGGCTGATACTTATAATTACTGACCATTTACAGCCCTGAGATTGTGACACCTGCATAATGAGTCTAGTCTTAGTGATGTATATTGCTAGTTATGTGCAAAAGCAAGGCTGTCAAAATAACAAAAAAGCCTATGCACTATGCATTGTGTATGAATAGAGCTGTCTTTTCAATAGGTTGAACACTCATCACAAGTTTATTAACCTTCAGTACACTTCACATAGACAACATCTTCTCTTGCTTCATGTCATCAGGACAGCAATTTGGAGAGAAAACAATAATGCTCAGGAATTGGATATTCTCATCAGTTTCTATGTGCATACGCTTCATCCAGTTCTCATATACACTGTAGACCATATTGTTCAAGTGGTCCCTTTGGTACAACCAACCAAATCCCTTTGTTATAACAAAAAAAACGGGCCTGTAATCTCATGATTAGCTCATTACACGAAAAAGCATCAACCTAGCTCCTGTTTCCAACCAGGTTCTGCCTTTCGAAATCCAGCTCTAGCTTGCCTAAGACGGGTAATGCAAGATCAAAGAGCCAGCAGGACACACATACACAATGTGAATGCACACACCTCTGTACTTGGAGAGCTGTATATCTGCAAGAGGCAGATGCTCTACTTTACTCAGAACATGATCTGTTTCTTGTATATAATCGCATTTGAAGGGACATGTGCTTCCTGTAGAGACACTGCCAGATATGTCACCTGGAGGCCACTGTCTGTTCTTCTAGTGCTACCTCAATAAATACCTGTCAGGCCACATCAGCTTACAGGAGACTCTTTTTGTTCATCATACCCAGAATAAAGTAACTAGATTTATTCATTACATCTCTATGAAAAATATATACTGTATCTACAGTGGAACCATCTCCAAAAGTCTATCTTTTTGAGAAGACCTCTTTATTCAGACCAGATACTTGTGACAGATTTCCAGGCCCACCATATATAATGCATACTGGCTATCTTCTTCGAGAAGATCACCCCCAGGAGACCACTTTGAATAAAAAAAATTTGGTGGTCATCTCAAAAAAGTTTCACTAGAAATGGTCTGTTTCATTTAGCCAATAAAAAGAATGAACAATAATCAATGTGCCACAGTCAAGCTGGCATTGTGCCCTGCAATTTTTAGGATATGGACATTTGTGCAGACTACCATTATAATCCATATTATGTGTGATAATATAGAGAATGCACTCTAGAGGCGTGGCTTGGCCGGGGATGTGAGCGGCAGCAGTGAGTGTGAGCTCCTGCCAAGTATCCTGAAATCCTCCTCCTTGGGCTTCCAGCTGCCTTTCTGGGGCCGATTGTCGCTTAGACTTTATTGTCCTGCCTGGCGTGCGTCCCACTGCAGAGGTCCCATGGCCGGAGGAGCTGCAAAAAAGTGTAAGGAGGCAGCAGGAGGTGACGAGCGCAGTGCGCAAGATGGCGCCGGCACGCTCCTGAGTGTGAGGAAGACGAGCAGGGCGAGAGGTGTGCCGGCAGCAGCACGACCTGTGATAAGCTTCACAGAAGATGAAGGGGCCCTTGCATGGAGGAGGATCTGGAGGTGGAGGAGTCAGTCCAGGCAGGGGAGAAGACCACTGCAGGAGGAGCTTAAGCTGGAAATATGGAGGTTGGTGTGGCAGGGGCAGAGGAGGCAGTTATCGCAGAGGAGGGGGGGGCCATATTGCCCCAGAGTGCAGAGCCAACACTGAAAGATGTTTTCCGGGCAGTAACCCAGTGTGGAGTGGCCCTGACAGTGCCTCAGCAAAAAATGGGTCCTTGAAGCAAGAGTTCTACTTTATTCGACATGACCTGCAGAAAGTGAATGAAATAATTGTGGAGCTGGAGGGCCGTGTCAGTGAGGTGGAAGATAAGCTTCCCCCCCTAACCAGATCATCCCGCACTCATGAGCAGCAGATCTCAGCATTTATAGCCAAGACTGACGATCTAGAGAACCGCCTTAGACGTAACAATGTGCGACTTCAAGGGATCCCTAAAAAAGTCGAGGGACAGGATCCTATGTCCTACTTTTAGAATTGGCTTAAAGAAGTTTTTGGCACAGAGGGGCTTTCCCCATTATATGCGGTGGGAGCGACTCCACGTCCTGTTCTGATTAAGTTACTTCACTACAGAGACCAGGATGCTATTCTGCGGGCAGCCAGGAACCGCCCTGACATCATCATTAATAGGCAAAAAATTGCGTTCTTTCAAGACTTTTCCTCAGAAGTCCAAAAGAAGCAGAGCCAGTTCTTGGAGGTCAAGCGGCAACTTCGTTCTTTGCAAATGCCCTATTCTATGATGCACCCGAAACGTCTGCGGGTAGCTGCTCTGGGATCTGTCAATTTCTTCACTGCACCGAAAGATGCGGCTACATGGATTGACCAACACGAACGACAGCTGCGACATGACTAGAGTATTGACAATTCGTTCTCCCTGCCCATACCACATTTTCCCGATAAGACACAACAACAAAGGTGGATTTTATTGGCCACAGCAGCCATTTTATTATTAAACATAAATAACATAAATATTAAATAACAACGTACCCAAGGCCTTCCCATCTGAAGGCCTGCCCCCAGAACCTAACCAACCTAGAACCTGCAGAAATCAAGGGGGGAGTCCTTGGAGCCCCGCAAACCTGACGGGTAACTGCCCCGACCCTCCTTCAAAACTACCTCTAGCCGTTAAACGCCAGCTCAAAGGCAGAAATGGTAACCATGGGCAACAACGAGGGCAGATACCCACCATACGCCACTCCATAAACCAATCCCTGGGGAGTCCAGGGCCTCCTTTGGCTCCCTTCCCACCACGCCAGAGCCACCACGACCCAAGGGGGGGGGGGAAATACCTCACCCCCTTGCGTCCCGCCACACGTTCAAAGCCACCTCAATCCCGTCCTGCAATCCTACGCACCGCAAATCAATACACACCGCATTGAGGTGCACCCCATCACTTCTCCAAAACGCCCCTTCCCCCGCCTCAAACTCCCTGTGCCTCACGACAACACTGCCATTCCTGGCCACAAAACGGCCCACCACCCAATTAACCTTAATCCATGCCTTGTTCAATCTTTCCACCGACCTGGCCTCCCTCCAATGCTTGTTCGGCACAATGTCAGACCAAACCGTCACTACGTCTGGAAACTGTAGCCGCCCCAATACGAAATGAATGACTCCCAAATAGCGAGGGGTCCCTACCCAACTTTTTTAAACACCCTCTTAAAACAGCTATGAACTGAAAACGTGACAAGAATGATCCATCCTCATTAACCAACAACAGCCCCTCTACCCCAACACCCCGCACCCCAAACTCCCTAAGACACCGTACAGGGCACGCAACCGATCCCTCCACTGGAAACAAAACCACTCTACATCCCCTAGCCAACTAGTCAGTTTTCAACCTCCTGATACAAAACTCAATCCTATCATGAAACAAGACCATGTCTTCCCTTCGCAAACCCCCAGCGCGGCACCTGCTTGGGCTAACCGATTCCCAATACGCAATGCCCCAGAAAATGCTAGAGAAAAAGCCAACCTAAACAACTTCTCTTCTCCTACCGACCCACAAACCGCCCCAACTGTACAAACAGATCCCCTAACAACTCAAAGGAGACCAGCCGGCTCTGATCCCTGCCGGATGACGACCTCCTCCAACCCTTTAGCGCCTGTACCACCCAAAATGATTTTGTAACATCTTGCACGTCCCGGCTCCTTCAACCAAAAGCCACCCCTGCCATAAACTTGTTTATCCTGGACACTGACCATGCCTCCTCCTTGCAATGCCCTACAAACATCAGCAGCAAAACCCCCTCCTCTAGCCCACACCCCTTAAAACGCTGCTTCCATGTACCCCACAGATCCCATGCCTTCTCGTACGTCGCCAAGGTACCTGACGCCAACGACCCCTCTCACCAACTCGTCTACCGACCGAATGGCAGATTCCACAATTCCTGAGGGAAGCCTGTTCCTTCCACGTCCGCCTCCGGAGCCAGCACGCGAAACCAGTCCCTCTGGAAATGAGACAAAGCATCCACAATTGAATTATCCACCCCAGGAACATGGGCCGTGACTATCCAAGCATTCAAAGACAAGCAAACCAAAACCAGGCACTGCAGCAAGCGCACAACCAGCAGAGACGAGGCCGAAATGTGATTAATGGACTATACCAACCCCAAATTGTCACAATGGAAGCGCACTTTTTTATTCCGGAGAAAATCCCCCCAAATAGCCACCGCCACCACAATGGGGAAGAGCTCTAACAACACCAGATTCTTCACCCAACCCTCATTTCTCCATTGCGCTGGCCACTCCCCCACGCGCCACCGACCTTGCAAATAAGCCCCGAAACAATACCCCCGCCGCGTCTTTAAACAAGACGAGGTCCGCTGCCCCCATCACATCCACCATCCACAACGAACGCCCATTATACGACTCCAAAAAGGATGCCCACATCCCCAAATCATCCCGCAGCTCCCGATGGAGCCGCACAAAATGATGAGGGGCCTGGACTCCCGCTGTTGTCCTAGCCAACCTTCTACAAAAAATCCACCCCATGAGCATTATACGGCATGCAAAATTTAGCATTCCTAACAACTGAACGTCCCAAAGCCGCATCTTTTTGCGCCCGCATGCCGCCGCCACCACCTGCCTTAAATCCTCCACCTTATCCTCAGGCAACCTACAATCCATCGCCACCATGTCAATAACTATCCCTAAAAAACTCAACGCGGTAGTAGGGACCTCCGTTTTTATTAGCCAAGGGAACCCCAAAACAATGCACCATAGCCTCCCAGGAGTGTAGCATAACCAAACAACCCTTTGATTTAGGCGGCTCGATGAACAAAAATCATCCAAATAATGGATGATGGAACCCCAGCTTACTAAATGACTCAATGTAGGTGAAACCGAACAACCCATGGGTAAGTACCTATTAACAAAAAAAAAAACATCCCAAAAACAACCCAGCAAATGCTGACACTCAGGGTGCACAGGCAAAGGCCGAAATGCCGCCTCAATGTCAACCTTGGCTAACAGAGCCCCCCGCCCATACTCCCTAACCCAACGAACCGCTTCATCGAATGATGTGTAAAACACCGAACACAACTCCGGCACAATCCCGTCATTAACCGAACCCCCCTTTGGAAAAGAAAGGTGATGGATAAGACGACATTTGTTAGGCCCCCTCTTTGGTACCACACCCAGCGGCGACACCCGTAACTCCGGCATCGGCAACTCCCCAAAGGGACCTGCCATGCGACCCAACTCTACTTCCTTCCGCAACTTTTCAGACACCACCCCCTCAAACTCCACTGCCGACCTCAGATTCCTCCCCCCTTTCCAAACCCCGCCCTCCATGAACAGAATATGAAAACCCTCAATAAAACCCGTCAAAAGGAACTCAGCCGCCACCTCATTCGGGTACCTATTTAGAAACAACACCATCTCGGACACCCGAATTGGCGTCCACCCCTTTTACCGCTGCATCCCCCCAATTCTTCCCCCTGCATCCCTTGAAACACCTCTGTGCCCCATGATTCCCCCCACATGAGGAACATTCATACTTAAACTTGCACCTGTCCCCATATTTGCATCCCCCTTAGTTGAACTGGAAACATAACCCTTTTGAGAGGCTCTGATTGCCCGGCTACTCTCTGAAAGGACTGCCCTGCCCTACCCAGAGCCATCACCTGCATCCACAAACCAATGTCCTTGTGGTCCCAAAGGATGCTCGTACGGGCCACCTTCCGTTGCAGAAACTGCTCATCATAACGCAGCCATCCCTGGCCCCCGTATACCCGGTATGCCTCCCCAACTGTATCCAGGTAACAAAACAGCGTAGAACAGTTCTCAGGCGCTTTCTCCCCAATAATGCTAGCCAGGATCACAAACGCCTGCAACCAATTAGAAAATGGAAATCAGCTGGTACCGCCGCTTATCCTCTTCTTCCTTTTTATCCTCCCTCCGGTCCCTATCCAAATTAAATCTTTCCAGTGGGAGTAATGAGAATATATCCATGTACTTCCCTTTCCAAATCATTTCTTTTAACTCAGGCTTCAAATGGGCCCCCAGAGGCCCCTCAAAGCAAACATAAACCTCGCCCTTTGCTGCGTCGTCCAGCCTTATCAGCCAAACTTTGCAGCACTGCCCCCGATTATCCGCTAGCCGCGCTTCTGGCCGCCCCCCCCCCAACATCCCTGACCCACTATTACCCGCTGGTCCAAACACTGGTAAACCCCACGCAGGCAACTACCGGAGCCTCTCCCCGAATACAAGAAACCATTAAAGGGAAATTCCCATGTGCCTCACCTAGCTGCGTGGACTCTGTGATTCCACCAGCCACAACGTGATGCAGTGGAGCTTGACCGGCGCAGACCTCTCCTCAGAACGTCCTTGGCTCTTCAGCACCGCCTGTGCCCTCCCCCGTCATTGCAGTCCTCCAAGCCTGCAGTACCACAGCTTCGCCACCAGGGGCCACTACCGCAGGGCCTGATGTTGCCTCCAGGCCAGCCACGTGCTGCCCGCCTTTATCCTCTAGCACAGGGCCGCCATCTTGACCCCGCCGTTCATCCAGACTGGAATGCATCTCCCTTCCATGCCGGTGCATGCTCACCCCTGCCTGGGGCAGCTGCCGATTCTGGTCCTGCATCCCTGCCACCTGCTGCCTCCCCTCCCTGGGTCCCGCTTGACGGTAGGATTCCTCTCGGCACGTGACCGCCGGGTCACTGGGCTCCGACCCGTGGCGCGTGCCGCAGGGTCCTTGGACGGGTTCCGGCGCCGTCTGGACTAAGGCGTGCCGGAGGCCTAGTCCTCCGTGGCCGGCAACGGGGGGAAACTGTGGCACTTGCATCCCCGACCCCTGCAGGAATCCCTGGATGGACTCCTCCAACCAATCAGCCCCTCTGCTCACCGCCGCAACCCGAAGCCGCGCCAACAGCGCTCCCACATCAGACATCAGGACAGACATCCACGACCACAGGTACTGGGGTTCACGGCAGGCTGCTACCTTTTCTGTCCCCTCAAAATGGCACCCTTTCCCGCTCCAACACCCCTATATGATATCTAAACCCCCTTCCCTAAAACGCCGCCCCCTCCTTTCAGCCCCAGGGCCAGCAAGCACTGGAGGAGAGATGATAGCCGTCCGTTTATTTCAAGCTTGCACCCTCGGTTTTCACTGAGTGACCTGTTGGGATGTTTTCCCTCTACTGTTCTACTACTAAACTGCCCACGGAGCAAGTGTAACCTTTTGTGGAGGGAGATAGTCTCGCTCAACAGAAGTAGAGAGCTTGGAGCATTGCTGTTTTTTATATCCGGTTTTATGGAGGTCTTGTGCCTCAGCCTGTTAGATGATGCAGGCACGATTTTTCAGTTCTGGTTTTTGTTTTTGTTGTTTTCTTTTTCAGGGGATTTTTTATACCTTGTCTGTATTAATGCTCTGTATCTGTGCTGTCATGCTTACATATTGGTACTGTACCTCAATTGTATTGCTTTGATCTGCAATGCTCCTAATACGCTATGTTATCAGCTGGGTCATATTTTTGATGTTTAAGTATGGCTAGTGTATTTAATATTGTGAGCTGGAATGTGCGTGGCCTGGGTGATCCATTGAAGCGATTTGCCGTGAAGGATTGCCAATGCCCGTATTTCCCCGCTATTGTATGCTTGCCTGAAACCCACTTCACGAAGGAAGGGGCGCAAGCGAGCAAGCAAGCAAGAGTCATACTTTCCATTCGGCGTTATCTAGCTAGTCCCAAGAGGTTAGTGTCTTGGTCCATAAATCCATCCCCTTTGAGATGCAGTGGTCCAGCGTTGACCCGGAAGGCCGCTTTATTTGCTTACACTGTACTATCTTTACACAGGAGTATCTGTTAATATCACTATATATACCTCCACCTTATGGCAGTGCAGCGTTAAGAGGTGTCCTGGCATTTATTAACGATAACCCGGATATACCCGTTATTATGGTGGGGGACTTTAACAATACTATTCACCCCTCCCTTGATAGATATGGGGGGATGCAGGCAGACGCTGATGGTCCTGTATCAGCCTTTGGTAGAATATTGGAGGAGGTATCTTTGGTGGATTTGTGGCGTACCCAACATCCCAATGTACGCCAGTTATCTTGTTATACCAGGTCGCACGAGGCTTTGTCACGCATTGATTTGGCACTGGGATCTGAGTTGGTGAGTAGTGATGAGCGGCAGGTGCCATATTCGATTTCGACGAAATTCGCGAATATTCAATAGAATATTCGTTTTATATTCGTCGAAATCGAATATTCGTCATTGTTCTAGGTATCGCGATTAATATGCGATTAAAATAATCGCATATTGCGATTTTAACTTAAGGTTACTCTCCTATTGAAATAGCAATGCGATTAATTCAAGTTATAATAATCGAATTTTGATTTCAACTTAGCACTGCTATATTCCATATTCGTTAATTCTAGCCTAATATGGAATATAGCAGTGCTAAGCTGAAATCGCAGCTTAGCGAATTAAACTTAGCTGTCTCTATAGTAAACTTTACTATATGATTGCTAGAATTAGCGAAGTTGATGAATAGGTAGCTAAAACGAAGATGGAGAATACTTCGTTATCTTCGTTTTGTGGAATATAACGAATACATTCGTTATCTTCGTTTTGTGGAATATGACGAATACAGGTAAACCAGGTCCAAGTTGAAATCGCAATTCGATTATTATAACTTGAATTAATCGAATTGCGATTTCAACGTAATTCTCAAATCCGACAGTACATTCTAGTATATGGAGACGTTCCCATGGTGATGGGGACGGTCCATGAGCACGGAAGTCAGCAGAAGCGGCAACGGGCACTGACTGGAGCAGCCAGGAAGCCAGGAATCCAAAGGACAGGTAAGAACAACTTTAGGGAAGTGGGAAAGAAATAAAAATATAACAATTTAAAAAAAACTAATATTCGATTTTGCGAATATATAGAACTATATTCTAAATATTCGAGAAAAAAATTTGCAATTCGAATATTCGTGCTCAACACTATTGGTGAGTAGACAGGTGGTCGAGGTGAAATACTTGGCTAGGGCTCTGTCTGACCATTCCCCCTTGTTCCTTCGTCTGTCCACCTCACCCGTTGTTCCCATTTATCAGCGGCTATGGACATTTAATTATTTCTGGCTACAGGTAATTGGCTGTCCATATATTAGTTCTAATATGCAGGAGTATTTTGATTTGAATGCAGGCTCAGCTGCGGATGGGGTGGTGTGAAACGCCATGAAGGCTTGTCTAAGGGGAATGCTTATTCAGGGAATTAGTAAAGTCAAACTTAAAAGTGGACAGTTTGGGGAATTTTTGAGGGACCAGGTAGAGGTGACAGAGGCCAACTTTGTAGGAAAGGGTGATCAGATGTCTTTATCTATCTGGAAGGAGGCACAGGTTGCATATAACTTGCATGTTGGGGAACTTGCTTGCACCAAGCAATCTTTTCAGCAGCAAAATTATTATGACGAGGGGGAGAAGGTGGGCCACCTACTAGCCATTGTGGCTAGGGCTCAGTCTACTTCGGCGTATGTCACTGCCTTACAGGGGGTGGATGGGAGGAAAATTTTTGATAGCCAGGCAATAGTTTCTGTCTTTGGCTCCTTTTATGCTGATTTGAATCAGTCATGCTTCGTTTGCAATGGGGAAGATGTATCATTATATCTACTTGGGGTATCCTTGCCTAGGTTGGTCGGAGGCAGATAGAGGATGCCTTAATAGTCCACTACAACTGATAGAAATTGAGGAGGCAGTTTCTCCCATGGCAAATAATAAATCGCCAGTAACTGATGGGTTACCGGTGGATATTTATAAGAAGATTGGAGATATTTTACTACCTCAGTTGTTGAAGGTTTACCAGGAGGCCTCGGAGATGGGGTCGGAAGCTATTATAGTTGTTTTCCCTAAACCGGGAAAAGACCCTCTTCTCCCGGATTCATACCGGCCTATATCAATGTTGCCCCATATATAATGATATTGGCTAAGGTGCTAGCTATGCGCCTTTCTAGGGTTATTCCCTCCCTTATACATATGGATCAGTCTGGATTTCTGCCGGCTAGATCCACGGTGGTTAATATCAGACGCCTATATCTTAATATGCAGATTCCGGTGGACAACCCAGGGGATAGGGTTATATGCTCCCTAGATGCCGCTGGAGAGGTTTGGTCTGGGGGATCAATTCATAGCATGGGTGCGGCTGCTTTATGGTAGGCCTACAGCGCAGGTACGGGTAAACGGATGTATATCTGAGGGATTCCGGTTATATAGGGGAACCAGGCAGGGCTGCCCTTTATCTCCGTTGTTTGGTCTAGCCATTGAGCCATTGGCGGCTATTATTAGGAGTCATGAGGGGATCACAGGATTTATTCGAGATGGGTCCCAAGAGAAAATTGCAATATATGCGGATGATGCTTTGTTGTTTCTGGCTGAGGCTAGGCATTCTCTACCGGTAGTTATGGATGTGATTGGTGCCTTTCGGCGCTACTCCGGATTGGTTATAAATTGGAGCAAATCGTCCCTTCTCCCTGTGGATAATGTGGATGACTCTGTGATTTATGCTCAGACTGGACTTCAGGTGGTGAGTTAGTTTAAGCATTTGGGGGTAGTTGTGTCTAGGAAATTCACAGAATATGAGAACCTGAATTTGTCCCACCTCATAGGCAGATTTAAACAGAAGATGCATGTTTGGTCTAAGCTGCCGCTGTCGGTAGTGGGCCAGATTAATCTTATTTAGATGATCTGGATGCCATAGTTGCTTTATTTGCTACATAATTCCCCTATATGGTTGCCTCTCAGGTTTTTTCATTCAATTAATAAGCTGTTTAGGTAGCGCATATGGAGGGGGGGGGCTCGGCACGGTTGAGGCTGGAGACACTGCAAAGGAGTAAAACTTACGGGGGATTGGCTCTTCTGAATCCCTGGGTGTATTTATTATCCGCTCAACTACAGCATATTGGGTTGGGAGGGGGGGATATCCAAAGTAGGTTGCTGAGAAGCTTTCTGGTGGTATCTAATTTATACGAAGCGTTAGAGGCAGATAAGCTGAAGATGTCAGGTCTGGTGTTCCCTACGATACTTCTTCTGCATAAGACGTGGTGGAAAGTGAGAGATACACAAGGTATAAAGAGCGTCACGCAGTATACTTCGATATGGGATACTCCATGGTAGTGATGAGAGGCATAGGCAATATTAGAATTCTTGATATTTGGCAAATTGTGGGCCGAATCTTCGCCATAAATTAGCAAATTCGAGAATTCGTGATCTCCAGTCCTTATTTACTTGATTGCAAAAATCGGCAATGTAATATATTCGCGATAAAAAATCGCGATTAGAATATTCGCGATCAACACTAAGGGGTAGGAAACTTTTGTGTTGGTTGCTAGGGATGTTGATAAGTGCCGATATTCACGATAAATTCGCTATACATTCGCGATTAGAATATTCACGATCAACACTATTCACGAATACAAACATATAGCACTATATTCTAAATATTCGCTAATTCTCAAAGTCGTGATATTTGCGGTTAAAATTTGCGATTTGAATATTCGCGCTCAACACTACTTCATGGTTGCCACATCTGGGCTCCCTGCAGAGTATGGGGGGTTGGCAACACAGGGGCATCATTAGATTTCACCAGCTTCAGCTTGGATAATAATGTTCTGAAAACTTATGAGCAGCTTCAGACGGATACTGGTTTACCGTCTTCTGACTTATATAGGTACCTGCAGCTGCGGCATGCCTTTCAGGCTGACCATTATGACGGTATGATGTGCACTGTGTCAAAACAAAATCATTGCCCTTATAGATCGGAGGAACTCTTCATCAGGAGTTATTTCCCTGCTTTATCAGGCTGTACTGGACTTGTTTTTGCGGGACTACCCAGTGAATAGTACGGAAAGGTGGGAAGCAGAGGTGGGGCCTTTAAAGGAAAACCAGTGGCAAGAGATATTGGAGAGTACTCCGCAGCTCTCACTCATTGAAGCCCATAGGTTGTCACAATTGTACCTGATCCATCCAGGTCTCCCCAGTTTCTGTTTTGTATCGGACTCCATTCGGATTCCAAGTGTGCTTGATGTGGGGAGGAGGGTGCGGGTATGTTACACAGGCTGTGGTCATGCTTGGCTCTGGAGGGCTTTTAGCTCGCTGTATTGCATCTCATTAATTCCTTATATGAAGTTACATTGGATGTGACGCAATTCGTCTGTGTATTGGCATATGTGGAGGACCTGCTAATCACTGATCCCAGGAAGGTAGCAGTGGCCAGAATATTATATATGGCTCGCAAGCTGATTGCCCAGCATTGGCTAGACGAGTGCAGTCCTAGCAGGATTGAATATATAGCCAAGATTAATTGGCTAATCAATCTGGAGCGAGGGGTTTATAGGTAAAGGGGTGCTCTAGCTAAATTTGAAAAGCTCTGGAGTCCCTGGATTGATGCCCCCGGGCTGGCATCTAGGGAACTCCAGAGATATCGTCTGGGATTGGTGTGAGGAGTACTGATGTCTGATATATACAGTACAGACCAAAAGTTTGGACACACCTTCTCATTCAAAGAGTTTTCTTTATTTTCATGACTATGAAAATTGTAGATTCACACTGAAGGCATCAAAACTATGAATGAACACATGTGGAATTATATACATAACAAAAAAGTGTGAAACAACTGAAAATATGTCATATTCTAGGTTCTTCAAAGTAGCCACCTTTTGCTTTGATTACTGCTTTGCACACTCTTGGCATTCTCTTGATGAGCTTCAAGAGGTAGTCACCTGAAATGGTTTTCACTTCACAGGTGTGCCCTGTCAGGTTTAATAAGTGGGATTTATTGCCTTATAAATGGGGTTGGGACCATCAGTTGCGTTGTGGAGAAGTCAGGTGGATACACAGCTGAGAGTCCTACTGAATAGACTGTTAGAATTTGTATTATGGCAAGAAAAAAGCAGCTATGTAAAAAAAAAAAAACGAGTGGCCCTCATTACTTTAAGAAATGAAGGTCAGTCAGTCCGAAAAATTGGGAAAACTTTGAAAGTGTCCCCAAGTGCAGTCACAAAAAACATCAAGCGCTACAAAGAAACTGGCTCACATGCGGACCGCCCCAGGAAAGGAAGACCAAGAGTCACCTCTGCTGCGGAGGATAAGTTCATCCGAGTCACCAGCCTCAGAAATCGCAGGTTAACAGCAGCTCAGATTAGAGACCAGGTCAATGCCACACAGAGTTCTAGCAGCAGACACATCTCTAGAACAACTGTTAAGAGGAGACTGTGTGAATCAGGCCTTCATAGAATAAGTCGGTAAAATATCATGGTAGAAAATCTGCTAGAAAACCACTGCTAAGGACAGGCAACAAGCAGAAGAGACTTGTTTGGGCTAAAGAACACAAGGAATGGACATTAGACCATTAGACAGTGGAAATCTGTGCTTTGGTCTGATGAGTCCAAATTTGAGATCTTTGGTTCCAACCACCGTGTCTTTGTGCGACGCAGAAAAGGTGAACGGATGGACTCTACATGCCTGGTTCCCACCGTGAAGCATGGAGGAGGAGGTGTGATGGTGTGGGGGTGCTTTGCTGGTGACACTGTTGGGGATTTATTCAAAATTGAAGGCATACTGAACCAGCATGGCTACCACAGCATCTTGCAGCGGCATGCTATTCCATCCGGTTTGTGTTTAGTTGGACCATCATTTATTTTTCAACAGGACAATGACCCCAAACACACCTCCAGGCTGTGTAAGGGCTATTTGACCATCAGGGAGAGTGATCACCTGGCCTCCACAGTCACCGGACCTGTACCCAATCGAGATGGTTTGGGGTGAGCTGGACCGCAGAGTGAAGGCAAAAGGGCCAACAAGTGCTAAGCATCTCTGGGAACTCCTTCAAGACTGTTGGAAGACCATTTCAGGCGACTACCTCTTGAAGCTCATCAAGAGAATGCCAAGAGTGTGCAAAGCAGTAATCAAAGAAAAAGGTGTCTACTTTGAAGAACCTAGAATATGACATATTTTCAGTTGTTTCACACTTTTTTGTTATGTATATAATTCCACATGTGTTAATTCATAGTTTTGATGCCTTCAGTGTGAATCTACAATTTTCATAGTCATGGAAATAAAGAAAACTCTTCGAATGAGAAGGTGTGTTCAAACTTTTGGTCTGTACTGTATATATCAGACATCAGTACTCCTCACACCAATCCCAGATGATATCTCTGGAGTTCCCTAGATGCCAGCCCGGGGGCATCAATCCAGGGACTCCAGAGCTTTTCAAATTTAGCTAGAGCACCCCTTTTCCTATAAACCCCTCGCTCCAGATTGATTAGCCAATTAATCTTGGCTATATATTCAATCCTGCTAGGACTGCACTCGTCTAGCCAATGTACTGTACATCCGGCTCCGTGGTTGGCGGTCTCTTGCGGGCCTTAGGGATTGTTTTTCTACTATTTATTGAAGGAATGTTGTGCCTAATAACAAATATAACTTTGTCAATTGGATCAATGTTTAAATCAAATGTATGGATGGGAGTTGTGGAGAGGTGGAGCAGGTATTAGTCATATTGAAATGATGGTGTTGTCAGGCAGTGAGGAATGTGGCGGATGGAGAGCATTTATAGGTTATTTTGTGTGGGGAGGGTATGGGGTTTTGGGGTTTCTGTATGTAATGGTTTATAAAATGTTAATAAAAAGGACTTAATAAAAAAGAATCCACTGTACTGTAGATTGTCATTGACTAGTGGCAGCATATTCTGTGCCAATGTGCATACACGGTCATCACTCACTCCAGGCTCTGTCCCCGGTGGGGCTCCTATTTCTCCATCTCATACACATAAAGGCCAATTCCAGTGGAAGCCATTGACCTATCAATGAAGAGAGATATACCCTCACAAATACGAGGAGAGCATAGAAAACCCACATAGATGTTGCTGCTAGTTGGATATAGATTTAGGACCCCATAACTGCAAGACATCCGTGCTAACTGGTGGGCCACCACATTATATGACAGCCTAAAAATCACTATGAATTTTCTGTGCACAAATCGATCATTACCATCAGTTACTAAAACCAACCCATTTTCTTTCTTTCTAGAATTTTCTGAATTATGAAATGATGATAGTCATATATATGTGTAAGTTTCATAAGAGTTTATAAAACTTCAAGTATTCTACTTTATCCCCCAAACAGTTGTAGAAAATGCTACCAGTTACATTACAGCTCATTGAAGACTGCAACAGGAATGCAAATGGAAGTGTAATTGATTCTCTAATCAATAGTTACCTCTTCCCTGCAGTCAGGATGAACCAGCTAACACTGAAATCCCAAATGAATTCTTAAAAAGGCCGGACTAGACAATACAAAAGCTGCAGATCGTTTGACTGTACAAGCAAACGACTTAGGGTCATTGCACAGAGTACTAGTGCCATGACAATACAGGTTCACTTACCGTACATACACAAAGTGGTATTAGGAAATGTGCAGTACGCATGTATAGTATACAGTTACAAAAAAAAGTATGTGCACCCTTTGGAATGATATGGATTTCTGCACAAATTGGTCATAAAATGTGATCTGATCTTCATCTAAGTCACAACAATAGACAATCACAGTCTGCTTAAACTAATAACACACAAAGAATTTAATGTTACCATGTTTTTATTGAACACACCATGTAAACATTCACAGTGCAGGTGGAAAAAGTATGTGAACCCTTGGATTTAATAACTGGTTGAACCTCCTTTGGCAGCAATAACTTCAACCAAACGTTTCCTGTAGTTGCAGATCAGACGTGCACACCGGTCAGGAGTAATTCTTGACCATTCCTCTTTACAGAACTGTTTCAGTTCAGCAATATTCTTGGTATGTCTGGTGTGAATCGCTTTCTTGAGGTCATGCCACAGCATCTCAATCGGGTTGAGGTCAGGACGCTGACTGGGCCACTCCAGAAGGCGTATTTTCTTCTGTTTAAGCCATTCTGTTGTTGATTTACTTCTATGCTTTGGGTCGTTGTCCTGTTGCAACACCCATCTTCTGTTCAGCTTCAGCTGGTGGACAGATGGCCTTAAGTTCTCCTGCAAAATGTCTTGATAAACTTGGGAATTCATTTTTCCTTCGATAATAGAAATCCGCCCAGGCCATGATGCAGCAAAGCAGCCCCAAACCATGATGCCCCCACCACCATACTTCACAGTTGGAATGAGGTTTTGATGTTGGTGTGCTGTGCTTCTTTTCTCCACACATAGTGTTCTGTGTTTCTTCCAAACAACTCAACTTTGGTTTCATCTATCCACAGAATATTTTGCCAGTACTGCTGTGGAACATCCAGGTGCTCTTGTGCAAACTGTAAACGTGCAGCAATGTTTTTTTGGACAGCGGTGGCTTCCTCTGTGGTATCCTCCCATGAAATCCATCCTTGTTTAGTGTTTTATGTATCGTAGATTTGCTGACAGGGATGTTAGCATATGCCAGAGACTTTTGTAAGTCTTTAGCTGACACTCTAGGATTCTCTTTCACCTCATTGAGCAGTCTGCGCTGTGCTCTTGCAGTCGTCTTTACAGGACGGCCACTCCTTGGGAGAGTAGCAGCAGTGCTGAACTTTCTCCATTTATAGACAATTTGTCTTACCGTGGACTGATGAACAGCAAGGCTTTTGGAGATACTTTTATAACCCTTTCCAGCTTTATGCAAGTCAACAATTCTTAATTGTAGGTCTTCTGAGAGCTCTTTTGTGGGAGACATCATTCACATCAGGCAATGCTTCTTGTGAAAAGCAAACCCAGAACTGGTGTGTGTTTTTTATAGGGCAGGGCAGCTGTAACCAACACCTCCAATCTCATCTCATTGATTGGATTCCAGTTGGCTGACACCTCACTCCAATTAGCTCTTGGAGATGTCATTAGTCTATGGGTTCACATACTTTTCCCACCTGCACTGTGAATGTTTACATGATGTGTTCAATAAAAACATGATAACATTTAATTCTTTGTGTGTTTATTAGTTTAAGCAGACTGTGATTGTCTATTGTTGTGACTTAGATAAAAATCTGATCACATTTTATGACCAATTTGTGCAGAAATCCATATTATTCCAAAGTGTTCACATACTTTTTCTTGCAACTGTATATAGTACGTTATAATAAAAAAAAAAAAAACAATACTGATAGAGGAATTGCCTTCCCATGAAACTGCATAGAGGCAGGTGGTACCAGTAATACTAGGTTGGTGCATACACAGTACATTGACAGGAGTTACATACAGCATATATAACTCCAGCAGGTGGTCATGTGACTGTTGATGTGCCGTTCACATTGGACTAGGCCATAGAGAGAAGAAGCATTGTCTTCTCATCATGATAGACATAACCACTGGTCACCATATTGTGTCTGGCACTGTATGGAAGCATTAGTAGATAGTCCCACATGGGGGGCACTGTGGCAGGCTATTTATGTTGGTGCTTTATGTGGAACTTATTCAGAACATTGTGGCTGGCACAGTATATAGTGCATTTTTTAAGCAGAAGAGAATGATTTATTTTCTCTAATTAGTGATTGACATGAAGCACCCACAAGGTATGTAGTGTGCGGAATAGTGTACCCCCTTGACTTGCAGCCTCATGCTTTCATATGGTTACCCTAATGACATCTAATCTTCTTATAATATACAGAATGAATGGGAATATTATCATTCATATATAGTTCCCAAATAACATCGGGTGATCACACCAAATTAAGTTGTGTTTTAGGTATTACACATTAAGATCATACACACAGTGGCGCAACTAGAGTGCTATGGGCCCCATGGCAAACTTTGAATGGGGGCCCCTCCCCCACGCCGTGCCCGGTTGCACCCTCTGTGTCCACAATTGTCACACCCCTGGTCCCTGATCACCCAGTAATGCCCCCAGTAATGTCGCTCATTGCGCCCCAGTAGTGTCCCCCACTGCCCTCAGTAATGTCCCCAGTAGTGCCCCCCAAAGCCTCTAGTAGTGTTCACCACTGCCCCCAATAATGTCCCCAGTAGTGTCCCCCACTGCTCCAGTAGTGCCGCCCACAGTCCCTAGGAGTGTCCCCCACAGCCTCCAGTAGTGCACCCCACTAGGGCCCCGCACAGCCCCTAGTAGTGTCCCCCACTGCCTCCAGTAATGGCCCCAACAGTGTCCCCCACTGCCCCCAGAAGTGCCCCCACAGCCCCTGGTAGTGTTCCCCACTGCCCCCAGTAGTGTCATCCACTGCCCCATTAGTGCCTCCCACAGCCCCTAGTAGTGCCCCCCAACTGACCCAGTAATGTCCCCAGTAGTGTTCCCCACTGCCCCCAGTAATGTCCCCAGTAGTGTCCCCCACTGCCCCAGTAATGTCCCCAGTAGTGCCTCCCACAGCCCCTTGTAGTGTCCCTGACTGCCCACACTCTTCATGTAACGGGGCCCAGCATTTTCACTGTACTTAATGCCAGGCCCCGTCAGAACGCTCATCTCACTCGCATGATATGCACTTCTCCAGTCTCTAGGCCTCCAGCATCAGGCCCCGGTGCTGCCACACTGACTAGCGTAGCGCAGCGGGCCCCGTCCCCCTGCCAGGCCCGGTCAGAGGGTGCGACTGCGATCGTTACGCCCCTGATTACACCAAGGTCTAAGAGGTTAAAGCTATGTCACTGCATCAAGAAATATTGAATTGTAAAATGTGCTCATTTTGCTGTTTTTGAATAGCATTTGTCAGCTAGTAAACCTAGTAAACCAGACATACTACCTGGAAGGGCTGATCAGGCTGAGTGCAACAACACTTCTGTTGCAGGAATCAGAGGTGTTGTTTTAGAGAAATGTGTAATTTTATTTTTATATTAATGGGTTGCTTGGAGCACCACTTCAATCCCTTCTCTCTCCAGCCACCACTCCGCCTACTGCAGGGCTATGTATCATCATTGTTTGGATGCCCGGCCCTGAAATCTTGCACATGCACTGATGAGTATACAAGTGGCGCATGTGCAGTTCAGATCTCGAAGTGGGGAGAGCACCCTTTGATGGTCAAAGCATGTCATTAACATAAAAATAAAATTGTACATTTCTCTAAAATGACACCTCTGATTGCTGCAATCGAGGAGTTGCTGTACTCAGCATGATTAACCCTTCCAGGTGGTATGCCTGGTTTACTAGGGATGATCATGCTGACTGATGCTCTTTCATTTTTTGGTGAAAACAATTTGTATAATATGTAATGGTGTATTAGAGAATTATGGATCTGCATGCAGAGCCCACCAAAATGTCGAGGTGCTGTGCGTCGGCAAGACCAAAGTTCAGGAGACAGTTGGGGAAGTTTTACGAGTGTGCACCACAGTAACTTATCTGTAGCAGAGAGAGAATCTGTAAGATGTCCTGGCCTAAGAAACTGCAGAAACAGCAAAAGCCACAAACCTAAGAGGTGTGATCTGATGAATTCAGAGAGGAAGAGCTGTGCAGTAAGAATACAGAACAGAGCAGAACATAAACTGTATGTCAACCCCAGAACCAGGGAAGGAGCAGTGTGACCTCAGCACAAACACTGGATTACAGCTCAGAGTGAGTCTGCGTCATCAAGTATAAAGGGCACCTGGTGTAAGAACTGTATCCCGAACAGAATATTTACTGATTTGCATTGATGTGGTTGATGTTGTTGAATCATATGTCATCTTCAGTAAAGAACTGTTAAATTGCACCACCTGCCTCAGTGTTATTGTCGCCAATATGTGCAGCATTGCAAATCTATAGGCTATTACATAGAATATGATTACCGAAGTGTAATCCCAGTAATAGAAACGCTTTTTCTCCAGCACTCCATAAAATCCAGCCAATATTTCTATTACATAGAAGACTTTCTCATGTAGATTGCCACTTGTGTCTCTTCTTAAGTAAGGCCGCATTCACCCATACGTGGTCCGTGAAATTCCATGTATGTGTGAATGCGGCCTAAATGCTAAGGTATAAGGTGTATCAGCATAATTTTATTTTGTTTTAAGAGCCCTAAGTCATGGGATAATTGATTTTAAATGTATTATAAAAAGACACTGGTAACCAGGGGTGTAGCTAGAGGGGGTGCAGAGGTAGCACTCACACCCTGGAGCTCTGTTGGGGGGGAGGTTCACCTGCCACATGAGAAGCTATAGTATCATAAAAGGCAAATGGTAGGTAGAGAGCCCTTTTACAAAAGAAGCCAACAGGCAAAGTGCATTGATCCAGAGGTGTGTATACAGTCGACAATATGGATTGAAGCAGTTTACTGTTACTCTTTGCGCCACTAAGAATGAATTATTTATGTACTATTTTAGCATTTGCACTTATTATGTATTGATCCTAGTGATACGTCTCTCCTTGGTGCATTGTTGGTTCCCCTGTCATATTTTGCTTGTTTGTAATTATATTAATTGTGTAATTTAAAGGGGTTCTTTACCTTTTTCTTACTGATGATCTGTCCTTGTTCTGTCTTTACGTGATCTAAGTCATGTGGCCTGGGTGCAAGTTACTCCTCTACTGATTTTGATCCGTGCAGACAATTAGTTAATCGAGACAATCTCATGTTCAGTTTCACAGTTATGAAAATCTTCTCTGTTCCTAGTCCTTTAACATAGCAGGAAAATATTCATTTTGCATAAGCGGCTATTCAAGGTAGCAGGTTTGTTTATAGAGACTGTAGTCCTGTGATTGTACAGTCCACCACACGAATAGTGCTTACTGAGGATGGAGAAGAACAAGGGCGTAGCTAAAGGCTCATGGGCCCTAGTGCAAGAGTTCAGCTTGGGCCCCTCCTTCCCTCAGTGCTTTGTGGCCAGGGGCAGGGAAGCACAAACCTTTGTGCCGTCCAAGGCAAAAAATTTAATGCCCTCCCCCCCATGCCAAATTCTTGACTTAACCCCTTCCTTCCAGCCAGAGGTGTAACTTGACCAGCATGTACTTTCTATAACGCTGGTGTCTTCTTATGCAGCACAAGGGTCTTTGGGCCCCCTCAGGCTCCTGGGCCCGGTAGCGACTGCTACCTCTGCACCCCCTATAGCTACGCCCCTGGAGAAGAAGGTCAGAGCTTCTTTATAGAAAGAGGAGACAAGCAGTATTTAGCAGTACATATATTATGGTTTAGGGAAAAGAATCAAATCCTGAGGTAATATGAGGAATAGATGTATGAAAGTAGCACACACACAACCCCTAGTATCCACAATCCAGCCAGTGAGACATCACCAGGAGTCATGCATGTCGCCAGCTGTCTCTTCTCTGGAAATACTCCCTGTGGGACTTGTTTTCTACCGCTCTCATCCTTTGCCCTGTGACCGTAAAATTGTTATAATGTTCTCACAACAGTCTTGGGATGAATATTCTTTCTCACAGATGGCTTATATCAAATATTTAAGTGACACAATAATCTAAAAATTGTCACGTTCAGACTCCCTTGCACATGCTTCCCTACAGACAACCTTTTTGACTAATTTCTTGAAATCAGTGCTATGCAGAAGGATTGTATGTATTATAGGGCACCGTGTTGGAAAAATTAAAAAAATACACACCGCATAGTCATAAAATAAAAACCCCATTCATCATGTTCCAGGATCAAGTAATTCTCATATTCGGTGAACATATCCACAGTCTGCACACTGAAGACAATAGATGACATCTCATGTTGGCCATCACATTAAAGGGGTTTAACAAGACTTTCTAACTGATGGCCTATCCGCAGCATTGGCGGAGCTCTGACACCCTACACCCCTGCCAGTTAGCTATTCCCAAGTAGCTCTAGCATGGGAAACTACACAGCTCCATCCATCATGTAGTGGATCAAGTTGGTTACTACAGCATTGCTTCCATTGAAGAGAATGAGATCAGCGCTGCAGTTACTAACTTTTTCCACCACACAATGGATGGAGCTGTGTAGTTCCAGTGTCCTTATCTGGTGCCGGGTCTACTCTGGAACAACTGATCAGCACGGGTGCGGAGTTTCTGATCCCCACTGATAAGATTTTCTGCATGTATAGACTCACAGATGACTGCTTTCCCTAGTACTGTGATGGCTAACCTTGGCACTCCAGCTGTGGTAAAACTAGAACTCCCAAGATGCCCCCCTTGCTTGGCTGCTCTCAGAACTCTATAGAAATAAATGGAGCATGTTGGGAGTCGTAGTTTCACCACAGCTGGAGTGCCAAGGTTAGCCATCACTGCCATAGGTGAAATCTCAAATCTTTGGTGTGCTATAAGTTTTTGATGGTCTTGCAATTAAGCGTGGTATTGACATGCAACACTGGCAAGTAGTGTGCGCCATTTGACTTTCCTTTGCTTCTCTGTACCATGTAACTATATTTTTAAAGAGCAATAGTGTGTAATCCTACCCTCATGTTCATGGATTTTCTAGCGAGTGACATGAGTGACATCCCTTTAAACTACCTACTTTAGTCCATATTACATTTAATGGAGTCATGAAGAAGGGCTGGAATTGTTTCTAGTAGCCCGAAAAGCTTAGACAAGACTGCTATTTTGTATCCTCGGATGAGTTTTTAACCGCAAGCTGAATAAACGCCTATTCCTTTTTAAGTGGAGCTGGATTTTCTCAACTTCTTTTCTCCATATTACATTTAATATTTCAGATCATATTCCAGAGATTAGTGCTATACAATTGCTTTGGTGAATGAATGCTCGGCATGGGGGTGAAAGTGATGGAGGTTTAAGGCTAAGAGGGACTATAATACTGTCATTGTCCATGTCTTAAAGGGGTTTTATGAGATTTAGATATTGATGACCTATATTCAGGATAGGTCATCAATATCAGATCAGCAGAGGTCTGACACCTGGCACCCCCGCCAATCAGTTGTTTAAGGTGGCTGCTGTGTTTCTGTGAGCACCATGGCCTCCTTGCATCGTACCAAACACTTGAATGGAACTGAGCTGCTCCTAGAACATGTAATAGATGAACATGACATCACGAACATGTGATCACGGAGCGCCACAACCTGTTCAAACAGCTGTTTGGCAGGGGTGCCGGGAGTCGAATCTCTGCTGATCTGATATTGATGACTTATCCTGGTTATAAGTTATCAATATCTAAATCTCCCCCAAAAAACTTTAAATACATTTTTTTAAAGTGTTGATCGTTATGTATGCGAATACATGAGTGGTTGCTGTGTGAATACGTAACATTTCGCTTTCACAGCCCCGCTCGTTGTCAATACTTATGTCAAAGCTGAGGTCTCCGCAGGAAGCTCTCACCAAAAATATAATAAAGTGCCAGGCAGAAGGGCTGGATATTGCATGTGCGGCCTGGGATTTGTTAGGATTGTGTCTAATTTTGCTGGACCTGTTATGCATCATCTTGAGGTCTCAGTCAAATTGTTCCATCTTGTGTTTGATTTCTGGAACCTTCTCATATTATTAACATGGTTTCTGTTATAAAATTTTGTATTTTACACAGAGCAGAGGCAATTACATGAGCATTAAGTGGCTGCTGTTTAGTTAGTAGACATCCCTAGTCTAATGGACTCCAGAGGTAAGATTACAACCCAGAAGGGAGAGTAGTATAATCTTCTCATGAAGCTTTTAGAAATACTGTAAAACCTCTTTGAGCCAACCACCCAAAATTATATCAAAAAGGGTCTTCTAGTGGGTGGTCTTCTCAAAGTGGACAGCTAGCGGTTTGCATAATATATGATGGAACTGAAAACCTGCCATGAGAAGTTTAGTCTGGATAAGAGGTGGTCCTCTCAAAGAGGTGATGTTTTTGAGAGGTTTCATTGTGTAGTCCAAGTGAAGGTAGGTGTGTCTTCAACTATGTGATGCTAATTTCACACTATTTGCAAGATTAGGAACAAACTAGTCTACCACAGGAGATGGAGAATCTTGCATTTACCATTTAAAATGGTCCGTACGCTACTGATAGGTATCATTTCATATGACCCAGATGCTTAAAGGGATTCTGTCACCTCCCCTAAGGCAAAAAACGATTTAAAACCAGCCATGCAGCACATCTTACCTGGATTAGGCTGTGCTGTTCAATCTTGAAATCCGTCCAGCAGTTAGTTCAAAAAACGAGTTTGATCAATGAGGAAATGCGTCCTGAAGGTGCCCAGAGGGGCGTTTTTTTCTTCTGAGAGAGCCCAGTCCCGCCCCTTTTTCAGTGCCCAGCCCGCCTTCCTTGTATTTTCTAACTGCCGCCCCCAGCCTGCCACAGCCTCTCCTGCCTCTCCTCCCCCTCCCTCACGCCGAACGAAGTCTCGCACAGGCGCAGTACCCACTGAGGGCTGCGCCTGTGCGATCATCAGGAGACTGAGGGCGGCAGCTTCATCTTCGTCACTGGGCATGCGCCGAGCCCAGTGACGTCCGATGCTCGCTCTTCCCTGCTGACTGAGGGAAGAGCGAGCATCGGACGTCACTGGGCTCGGCGCATGCCCAGTGACGAAGATGAAGCTGCCGCCCTCAGTCTCCTGATGATCGCACAGGCGCAGCCCTCAGTGGGTACTGCGCCTGTGCGAGACTTCGTTCGGCAAGAGGGAGGGGGAGGAGAGGAAGGGGAGGCTGTGGCAGGCTGGGGGCGGCGGTTAGGAAGTAAAAGGAAGGCGGGCTGGGCACTGAAAAAGGGGCGGGACTGGGCTCTCTCAGAAGAAAAAAACGCCCCTCTGGGCACCTTCAGGACGCATTTCCTCATTGATCAAACTCGTTTTTTGAACTAACTGCTGGACGGATTTCAAGATTGAACAGCACAGCCTAATCCAGGTAAGCTGTGCTGCATGGCTGGTTTTAAATCGTTTTTTGCCTTAGGGGAGGTGACAGAATCCCTTTAAAGAATTCTATTAGCCAGACATACAGTACAGACCAAAAGTTTGGACACACCTTCTCATTCAAAGAGTTTTTTTTATTTTCATTACTATGAAAATTGTAGAGTCACACTGAAGGCATTAAAACTATGAATTAACACATGTGGAATTATATACATAACAAAAACGTGTGAAAAAACTGAAAATATGTCATATTCTAGGTTCTTCAAAGTAGCCACCTTTTGCTTTGATTACTGCTTTGTACACTCTTGGCATTCTCTTGATGAGCTTCACCTGAAATGGTTTTCACTTCACAGGTGTGCCCTGTCAGGTTTAATAAGTGGGATTTCTTGCCTTATAAATGGGGTTGGGACCATCAGTTGCGTTGTGGAGAAGTCAGGTGGATACACAGCTGATAGTCCTACTGAATAGACTGTTAGAATTTGTATTATGGCAAGAAAAAAGAAGCTAAGTAAAGAAAAATGAGTGGCCATCATTACTTTAAGAAATGAAGGTCAGTCAGTCCGAAAAATTGGGAAAACTTTGAAAGTGTCCCCAAGTGCAGTCACAAAAACCATCAAGTGCTACAAAGAAACTGGCTCACATGCGGACCGCCCCAGGAAAGGAAGACCAAGAGTCACCTCTGCTGCGGAGGATAAGTTCATCCGAGTCACCAGCCTCAGATTAGAGACCAGGTCAATGCCACACAGAGTTCTAGCAGCAGACACATCTCTAGAACAACTGTTAAGAGGAGACTGTGTGAATCAGGCCTTCATGGTAGAATATCTGCTAGGAAACCACTGCTAAGGACAGGCAACAGGCAGAAGAGACTTGTTTGGGCTAAAGAACACAAGGAATGGACATTAGACCAGTGGAAATCTGTGCTTTGGTCTGATGAGTCCAAATTTGAGATCTTTGGTTCCAACCACCGTGTCTTTGTGCGACGGAGAAAAGGTAAACTGATGGACTCTACATGCCTAATTCCCACCAAAGCATGGAGGAGGAGGTGTGATGGTGTGGGGGTGCTTTGCTGGTGACACTGTTGGGGATTTATTCAAAATTGAAGGCATACTGAACCAGCATGGCTACCACAGCATCTTGCAGCGGCATGCTATTCCATCCGGTTTGCGTTTAGTTAGACCATCATTTATTTTTCAACAGGACAATGACCCCAAACACACCTCCAGGCTGTGTAAGGGCTATTTGACCATGAAGGAGAGTGATGGGGTGCTGCGCCAGATGACCTGGCCTCCACAGTCACCGGACCTGAACCCAATCGAGATGGTTTGGGGTGAGCTGGACCGCAGAGTAAAGGCGAAAGGGCCAACAAGTGCTAAGCATCTCTGGGAACTCCTTCAAGACTGTTGGAAGACCATTTCAGGTGACTACCTCTTGAAGCTCATCAAGATAATGCCAAGAGTGTGCAAAGCAGTAATCAAAGCAAAAGGTGGCTACTTTGAAGAACCTAGAATATGACATATTTTCACTTTTTTGTTATGTATATAATTCCACATGTGTTAATTCATAGTTTTGATGCCTTCAGTGTGAATCTACAATTTTCATAGTAATGAAAATAAAGAAAACTCTTTGAATGAGAAGGTGTGTCCAAACTTTTGGCATACATGCCTTACATCGGGGGAAAGACTCTACAGTACTCCTTCCACAGGCAATGTACTTTATAGGGGGATATTTATCAAATCAGATAAATCAGTCTTAAAATGTCGCAAGTAATGGACAATGTATTTCGTTTCCGTGTCCGTTCAGTTTTTTTGCGGATAGGATGCGGACCCATTCATTTCAATGGATCCCCAAAAAAATGCAGACAGCACACTGTGTGCTATCCTCATCCGTATGTCCATTCCGCAGCCCCTCAAAAAATATAAAGCATGTCCTTTTGCAGACAAGGATAGGTATTGTTACAATGGATCTGCAAAAAAAAACGGATGTAATGCGGATGAATTTTTTTGCGGATCAGTGTTTTGCAGATCGCAAAACACATACGGTCATGTGAAGGTAGCCTTAAAGTGGTCTATGTTTAAGGGATAATAGTGAGATTAGACCTGGATTATGACGTGTACTATGTGCGACTTTGGCAAAAGTCACAACTCCACGCCAGGCAACCCTCTGGTGTACTTTACACATATAAGTGTAAACCAGATTGCAATCATGCCAAATATATTATTAAGGTGACCTAGAACTTGCTGTATGTTTGTAGTCATAACTGCAAAATTTACTTGCCAATTCTCTGTTGCTGGAGCATGGGCCCTTAGAGTCCTTTTTCTGGTGGGTCAAAAGTACCTACAGTAAATCAATGAGCTGAAAAGATATTCTTAATACCCCAACCATCTGGACACTATAGCACTGCTTTCCTACACATAAGCCCCCCTGGGAAGATGTGTGAAACAGTCTATTTATGGAAACACAGGGCTTCTGTTTTGCAGCTGTTTTACGTGTGCAGTTTACATTCTGGAGAGAGGCGATGACAAAATGAACCACTGAGCTTGATGAACCCAAACATATTGCAAACTTACACAATGATGACCTTATAACAAACTGTAAAGCTGTTATCTAGAATTATAATTTTCTTTAGAGGTCCATAATATATAATAACCAATATAAAGCCTCAGATAGTGAAGAAAGTTACATTGCACAGTCAAGGAGGGCCATTATCAATAGAAGTTCATAAAAGCTGTTCTCCAAGACTTTTGTCAAGTTCATTGTAGAGCGTAAAGAAGATGCTCAAAGTAAACAGTCTATTATTTATCACAATTCACTTCTCAGGTTCTGATCTTCAGAGCATTGAACTGTGAGATCAAAGCTCAATGAATAAATTACTGTAGGACATATTATAAACTGAGTCACCATGTGTTCTCTTTGGCAAACATTTCATACATCATTTTGGAGAACTTTAAAAACATTTTTAGATGTTTTATACTCTCTGAAAAATGTCTACTTACCTAGGATTTGTAATCAATATGTGTGTTGCAAACATAAAAAATCTTAATTTTATTTCTTATGCTTCCATGTTGGACACTCAGATGCAGACTCCTACATCAAATCTCATTTCTTCAAAGAGTTGTTTGAGGCTACCAGAAAAGTCTTCTCCCCCCAGTAACAGTTCCACTCTCCCTTTTTCTAGTCATATACAAGATCCTTAATGGAACACTAATCCTAGAAATTAATCCTAGAAGTAAACAAGACATATAGTTGCCCTCACTGTCAATTGCAGCACTTTCTGCATGATACTGACACAATCAGTCTGGTAGAAATCTCACAAGAACAAAGGGGTCAAAGGGGTTAATACCCTGCTGATCTGCTCCATCTTTGGCTGGAGGCCAACTAAGTGGTGGAGCTTAGCCAAACGGTTATGACTTAATCTTTTTGTTATACAGCAGACAAGGCACAGCAGGGTGCTCCTGCTGCAACTACTTGTCTTATAGCTTGTCCTGTGACAGCGAGGAGGAGGACATTGATGACCTTCTGGACACAAAGGACATTTCTTTATATAATTTTTAGTGTAATATAAGACAAAATAGGCATAAGGGAAAGGATTAGATGAAGTGAGGAAGTGTTGGGATTTTTCCATGCCTTTCAAGTTAGAATTATGTATGTATGTCTGCGGTAGAGGCATGGAAGCCTGTATTGCTCAACTACATAATGATAATAATGAGATTTTTCAAGGTATGTACCTGTCACACGGTTCTTACCATCTTGAAATCCAACATCCTAAATAATTATAAAGTAAAATGTTAGTCTCTTACTGTTATTTCTAACTTTGACTTAAAAGGTATTCTACCAAGGGAACCCTTTCAAACCCACACAATATTTCGTTATCAGTAATCATAATGATTAGCAGAAATTCTGTAAAATATCTGTAAAATGGACATTTTTGAATGTACAGATCTGTTCCTGCTTGTGAGAACATTGTATGTTGAGGGGCAAAAACCACAAAAACTTCGCAGTTTTGTTTAATAAATAAATGAGTGTCAAAACATAGCAACAAAAAGTCCACATAATCTCCAATTTGAGAAGCCCACCATCGTCTCTGTTCACAACATGTAAATGTCTATGCTCAAAGTAAACTTCAAGAATGTATCAGCTTTTCTTTCTGTTGGTTTTCTGATTCTTGAATTGTTGTCCGGTCAACTCTCTCCCCAGTACGATACCCATTTTGATGCCAGGCTTCTTTCAATTTACAGCTACTCCCATTGATTTCCATGCATCCATTGAAAGTAGTCTGATTCATTCCTGACACTAAATCAGTTCCGTGTGTTAAAGACTTGCCACTGGCTGTACGTGTCTGAGAAGGTTGTGCTCGACCAAAGATATGTTGATGCAAAATCTTACGAAATGTCTGGCGGAACTCACGTATGCGGTAGGCATATATTAATGGATTCACCACTGAGTTAGCATGAGAAAATAGAATTGCAAAGTACATGAGTAAAGGTGGGGGGCGCACACAAGCCTCACAGAAGAGAGTAAAGCAGTTGATGATGTGCAGGGGTAACCAGCAGATTGCAAATAGGCCCACAATAATAGCCAGTGACTTGGCGGCGTGGACTTCTCGTTGCAGTGTTGACCGAGAGCGTTCACCACATGTCACTTTTGACTCAGTCTGTTTTAGCTGGCGTCTGGCTGCCATGAAGATTCTTAAATAAATCCCCAGCATGAGCACTAATGGTACCAACACACATGCAAAAAAATTATAATATACCATATAATCCATAGTCACAACATTTTCAAATAGGCACTCTAACATGGGGGCGCTGCATCGAGATGAGTTTTCTGCTACAATATCCTTCCTGTTCCAGCCTAGCATGGGAGTAAGACCAATAACAAAGGACAGCAGCCAGCAGACAGCAATGATCACGTTGGCTCTTCGACTGGTTACCAGACTGTTATACCTGAGAAGAGAAATGAAAATATAACTAAAGCTGAAAAATGAGCATTAGACCACATAGTATTGTCACATAGGAACCCATTTGAATTATAGGTACAACTTAAAAAAGCAGATGTGAAGAAAAGATATAAATAGACATGTTGGAGATAACATGGAAGTTGGGTCATTGAGGGGGGACAACCTGGGAATTTTCAATGCTTTTTACAGAAATCTTCCCATCCATGGGATAACAGCTGGAGGATTTCTGTTTCCATACAGAAGTGACAGTGTCCAAGTATAAGAGTAGACAAAAACATCTGGTATGTGGTCACTAGGGACCTGCAAAAGCATGGACTTCTCCCTGACCACAACTACTCCAGACAGATCTTTCTTGCTTTCAATATATTATAGCACGTTCACCAGGTTAATACAAATAACTGAAAATTAATTTTTCTAAAACGTTTAGGCAGTCAACACATAACTTTAGGAGTCAGAAAAATGAAGCAGTCATATGACCTGCAGTCCAAGCTGTAAAGACAAATGAAGTGTATTATTCAGAATGACATGGTTGTAAAGGGCAATAGAGTGAGTTAAATGGAAAGATTATGGTACCAGTTACATTATCATAAAATTGACCTACAAATCTAAATATAGATGCATGGTATATATAACAACCATAAAGAATTTACAAGAAACTCTATGTGCAGCAATATTGTATTCATAGCATGAATGTATGTGCTTATTGGGGGGGAAGGGGGTTAAAAAGCATTTACAGTGTACATGAAAATAGGGGGCAAGTATCACAAAGGCACAGGACCAAAATGAAATCTATAAAATGACGTACGGTACTATAAAGAATGAAAAAGGCCTGGCTGTTAATTGCACCAAAACGTATAGCATAGAAGTGAATTTATAGAAGATGTTGGTCAAGGGAACTTTAGACACTATAGTATCAGTTCACAACCTATTTCTAAAGGTAAGATGGTGATATCACAGATACTTATAATGAATTAGATTACGTCATCAAGCAGATCTTTCAGCATAACATCTTGCTCCATCTTGCTGACATTTCTGAGCTCAGGTGTACCCGGGGACTGTCTTGTCAGTGACTGACAGCTTTTGCTATATACAGAGGTATCTGTACTAAACTTGACTCTGAAAACACGAGTCACAGTGTTATCTGGGTTATCTCATGACAAAGGCCATTGTAATCCATTGAAAAGCAGCTAACATTTTCTTGCCATCCTTTACTTAACGCGTTAACCATCAAGTTTAGCTCGGCTGCATCTGTACATATGGAGAATGCTATCAATCACTGATAATAGAAAAATGGGCCTTCATGAGCTCAAAAAAAGCAGAGATTTAGGCCTCTTTCACAAGGGTGTCACGGATTTGCTCCAGATGCCTCGTGTGTGCATTGCGGAAAAAACATGCGAGTAGGCACCCAATTGCAGTCAGTTTTGATTGCGATTGCGTTTAGATGTTCAGTTTTTTCCACGCGAGTGCAATGCGTTTTGCACGCATGTTAGAAAAAACTGAATGTGGTACCTAGACCCGAACCCGGACTTCTTCACTGATGTTTGGGTTTGGGTTAGGTGTTCTATTAATTTTATTATTTTCCCTTATAACCTGGTTATAATGGAAAATAATAGCATTCTTAATACAGAATGCTTACAAAAATGTGGACTGAGGGGTTAAAAAAAAAAATAATTAACTCCCCTCATCCACTTGTTCTTCTTGCTTCTTCTTTCAGGACCTGCAAAAGGACCTGTGATGACGTAATCGCGCACACCACGATGAGCGGTGAGCTCGGTAATGTCAGCGCAGGTCCTGATCTTCATTCATTCATTACATCATAAAAGTTCCTTTTACAGGTCCTGAAAGAAGAAGCAAGAAGACAATGCCGGCCGCACGATCATTCGGATGAGATGAGTACATTTTTTTTATTTTTTAACCCCTCAATCCACATTTTAGTAAGCATTCTGTATTAAAAATGCTATTATATTCCCTTATAACATGGTTATAAGGGAAAATAATAAAATGAATACACTTTAATGGGGTTCGGGGTTTCTTTCATCCCTATCATCTCCTAGCAACCATGCGTGAAAATCCCACCACATCCGCACTTGCTTGCGGATTCTTGCAATTTTCACGCAGACCTATTCATTTCTATGGGGCCTGTGTTGCGTGAAAAACGCAGAATATAGAACATGCTGCGATTTTCACGCAACGCGGTCCGGATTCAATGCGGGTGCAATGCGTTCACCTCACGCATTGCTACTGCATGGAATTCTCGCCCGTGTGAAAGGGGCCTTAAAGAGGACCTGTTACCAAAAAATGCAGTGCAATCTGCCAGCAGCATGTTATAGAACATGAGGAACTGAGCAGATTGATATATAGTTTTATGGGAAAGGATTCAGTAAGTTCAGTAAAATGTGTAATTTATACATTTATATCCCTGCTCTTTCTAACTTAAGATCACCCCTCAGTAAATAGAGGTGTTATCAGAGATTGATAGCATTCTCTGTGTAAGGGCTCATGCACATGAAAGTATTTTTTTCCGAGTCTGTTCCAGTTTTTTTGCAGACCGTATGCAGAACCATTCATTTCAATGGGTCCGCAAAAAAAAAAAAACATGAGGTACTCCGTGTGCATTTTGTGTCCATATGTCTGTTCCATAAAAAAATAGAACATATCCTATCACTGCGCAATAATGATTTTGCTACTGAGAGAAAAACATGTGATTTATACTAAAATGAGCGCAATGATTCCAAATATGAGCTCAGAATTTGCTTGACACGTCTAGATTTTAACCCCTTAAGGACCCTGGGTTTTTTCCATTTTTGCGTTTTCCTTTTTCACTCCCTGCCTTCCCATAGTCCTTACTTTTTTATTTTTCCATTCACATAGCCTTATGAGGGCTTATTTTTTGCGGGACAAGTTGTTTTCTCTAATGGCACCATTTACGGTTGCATAGCATGTAGTAGGAAGCAGATTTGGGAAGAAACGCAATTCTGATAAAGGTTTTTATTTTTTACTCTGTACACTATGTGGTAAAATTGATCTGTTATCTTCATTCTCCAGGTCAGTACGGTTACAACGATACCACACTTGTATAATTTTTCTTGCGTTTTAATACTGAAAAAAATAATAATAATTAAAACCTTTGAGGGAAAAAAAAAATTCATAACCATATTCTGACCCCTATAACTTTTTAGTAGTTATGTGTACGGGGCTGTGTGAGGGCTCATTTTTTGCAGGACGATCTGTTATTTTCAGTGATACCAATTTGAAGTGTGTGCGACTTTTTGATCACTTTTTATAAAAAATTTATTGGGTAGTTGAAGTGACAAAAAATGGCAAATTAGCTGTTTTAATTTTTTTTCCCGTTACGCCATTTGCCGTATAGTAACATAGTATATAAGGCCGAAAAAAGACATCTGTCCATCCAGTTCGGCCTGTTACCCTGCAAGTTGATCCAGAGGAAGACAAAAAAAAAACTGAGGTAGAAGCCAATTTTCCCCACTTAGGCTACGTCTAAACGACGACATTTGTCGCGCGACAATAAGTCGCGTGATAGATAGGGCACAACTACACTGCAACATTTGTAGCGCAACATTTTGTTGCACTAATGTCGCACGACAATTTTTATAATGGCAGTCTATGGTTTCGCACTGCAACATGCAACATACTGCAAAGCAACAGTCGCAGAAAAATCCATCTCAAATGGATTTTCTGCGACTGTTGCATCGCAGTCGCAGCATGTTGCAGTGCGACACCATAGACTGCCATTATAAAAATTGTTGCGCGACATTAGTGCAACAAAATGTCGCGCCACAAATGTCGTCGTGTAGACCTAGCCTTAAAGGGAAACTGTCACCGGGATTTTGTGTATAGAGCTGAGGACATGGGTTACTAGATGGCCGCTAGCACATCCGCAATACCCAGTCCCCATAGCTCTGTGTGCTTTTATTGTGTCAAAAAAACGATTTGATACATATGCAAATTAACCTGAGATGAGTCCTGTCTCTGACTCATCTCACATACAGGACTCATCTCAGGTTAATTTGCATATGTATCAAATAGTTCTTTTGACACAATAAAAGCACACAGAGCTATGGGGACTGGGTATTGCAGATGTGCCAGCGGCCATCTAGCAACCCATGTCCTCAGCTCTATACCTAAAATCCCAGTGACAGGTTCCCTTTAAGGTGGGAAAAATTCCTTCCCGACTCCAGTAAGGCAATCAGAATAACTCCCTGGATCAACGACCCCTCTCTAGTAGCTATAGCCTGTAATATTATTACGCTTCAGAAATACATCCAGGCCCCTCTTGAATTCCTTTATTGTACTCACCATCACCACCTCCTCAGGCAGAGAGTTCCATAGTCTCACTGCTCTTACCGTAAAGAATCCTTTTCTATGTTTGTGTACAAACCTTCTTTCCTCCAGACGCAGAGGATGTCCCCTCGTCACAGTCACAGTCCTGGGGATAAATAGCTGATGGGAGAGATCTCTATACTGACCCCTGATATATTTATACATAGTAATTAGATCTCCCCTCAGTTGTCTTTTTCTAAAGTAAATAACCCTAATGTTGATAATCTTTCAGGGTTCTGTAGTCCCACCTTTCCAGTTATTATTTTAGTTGCCCTCCTCTGGACCCTCTCCAGCTCTGCTATGTCTGCCTTGTTCACAGGAGCCCAGAACTGTACACAGTACTCCCTGTGTGGTCTGACTAGTTATTTGTAAAGTGGTAGGACTATGTTCTCATCACGGGCATCTATGCCCCTTTTGATGCAACCAACCCATTATCTTTATGGGCCTTGGCAGCAGCTGCCTGACACTGTTTTTTACAGCTTTGTTTGCTGTTTATTAAAATTCCTAGATCCTTTTCCATGTCAGTGTTACCCAGTGTTTTACCATTTAGTATGTACGGGTGACTTGCATTATTCCTTCCCATGTGCATAACCTTACATTTGTCAGTGTTAAACCTCATCTGCCACTTATCTGCCCAAGCCTCCAGTCTATCCAGATCGCTCTGTAGTAGTATCCTGTACTCTTCAGTGTTAATTACTTTACACAGTTTAGTGTCATCTGCGAAAATTGATATTTTACTGTGCAAGCCTTCTACAAGATCATTAATAAATATATTGAAGAGAATAGGGCCCAATACTGACCCCTGAGGTACCCCACTAGTGACAGTGACCCAATCTGAGTGTGTACCACTAATAACCACCCTCTGTTTTCTATCACTGAGCCAGTTACTTACCCACATACAGAATTTTTTTTCCCAGTCCGAGCATTCTCATTTTCTATACTAACCTTTTATGTGGTACAGTGTCAAATGCTTTGGAGAAGTCCAATATGCCATTAATATTGTTATATTTTAATAGTATGGGCATTTTTGCATGCGGTGATGCCCATGATGTTTTTTTTTTTTATTAAGTATTTTTATTTTAAGGAAAGGGGGTGATTTGAACTTTTATTTATACTTTTTATATTTTTAACTTTTTTTAAGTCACCTTGGGTGACAATAACTGGCAATCATTAGATTGTCTATTGTGTTCATTGATGTCTATATAGACACCATTGAACACTTAATTTGCACTATACCAGGGATGCTCAACCTGCGGCCCTCCAGCTGTTGCAAAACTACAACTCCCCGCATGCGCTAATAGCTGTAGGCTGCCCAGGCATGCTGAGAGTTGTAGTTTTGCAACAGCTGGAGGGCCGTAGGTTGGGCATCCCTACACTATACCAATACAATGCTGCCACCTAGTAGCCTGTATTGGTATAGTCATCTAATAGGCACCAAAGCCTGCTTGAGGCTTCAGCCTATTGGATCAATGTAACAGGTTCCCCGACTTCCGCTTACGGACTGCGCAGATGCTGTGGTCACATTTGACTACGGTATCTGAAAGGGAAAATGTATGCGATCAGCCACAACATGTGCCGCGGGTCTCTTCTATTTAAAATAGCAGAAACTCGGCAGCTATGGCGCCCGCTGCACACGCGAGTGGGCGCCATGTTTGGGGACTTTGCAAACTATGCTGAATTAGTAGACAACATGCTTACAGCATATGAACAACTTGGCTGCCGAATGCCATTGAAAGTGCATCTCTTACATTCCCATCTTTACTTTTTCCCACCCAATTTGGGACACATAAATGATAAACATGGAGAGTGGTTCCATAAAGATATTTCTACAATGGAGAACAGGTATCAAGGCCGCTGGAATCCCAACATGATGGGGGACTACTGCGGGTTTTTGCAACAGGAAAATATGACCGTTCACAAACGCAAAAGCAGATGCCTGAAGCACCTTTAACAGTACTGGGCCTTGCTCAAGTAAGACTTTTAGGGTACTTTCACACCTGCGGCAGAGGTTTCCGGCAGGCAGTTCCATCGCCGTAACTGCCTGCCGGATACGGCAATCCGGACGCAAACGGATGCATTTGTTAATGCCGTGAATTAAATTAATGCCGGATCCGGCATTCCGGCAAGTGATAAGTATTTTTCGCGGAAAAGAGAAAACTGCAGCATGCTGCGGCATTTTCTCCGTCCAAAAAACATAAGAGGGACTGAACTGATGCATCCTGAACGGATTGCTCTCCATTCAGAATGCATTAAGATAAAACTGTGACGGAACTCAATACCGGAAAACAAAAACGCTAGTGTGAAAGTACCCTTAAACTGAAAAACGAGACTTTTTGAAATTTTGTCATTCCATTACATTTTCATACACTGTTTACTACACAAACTTTGATGTAGATCAGGTAATTGTTGGAGTAAAACTCGTTCTGTTCAAAATTATTCAATGCTTTCCAAGTGCTTAATTCATTTAGGCATACTTATGCATAGCTAAATTTTGTGACGTGTTACAACAATTCTGACTTCGGATTTGTAATCTGCACACTCGATTTAGTATAGGACAAATGTTTTTTGCCCAGTAGCAGACAAAAAGTTTTTTTTTGTTGCGTGGTGTATTGTCCGCATTATAGACAAGGATAGTACTGTTCTATTAGGGGGCAGCTGTTCAGTTCCGCAAAATACTGAATGCATATGGACATCATCCATATTCTTTGTGGATCTGTGTTTTGCGGACCGCAAAATGCATACATTTGTGTGCATGAGCCCTAAGTGTGCATACAGAGATAGCCGTCAGTCACTGAGAAGATGGCCCTCAAGAGCTGTTCATAGGGGTGGTCTTAATTTGAGAAAAGCCAGAGATATTACAAGTCTTACTGAATCTCTTCTCATAAAACTATATATCAGACTGCTCAGCTCCTCCTGCTCTATAACAAGCTGCATGCATTTTATACTGTATTTCATAGTTACAGGTTCTCTTTAAGTAATAACCCCAGTTTTCTTGCCAGATCTCCTGAGTCAAATCTCAGTATGCAAAATAATAAAAAGATATATTGTATCAAGTATAAACCTTGTCATGTATTTAAAGGTGTTTTCCAGAACTTAGATATTGATGGCCTATCATCAATATCAGATTGTGGGGGTGGGGCACTCTGCAGCCCTCCAATCAGTGTACAAAGCCAAAAGCACAACTTCTACTCTACTATGTAGTGGCCACACTGGGGTACTGCAGCTCAGCACTCATGCATAGTGTTGATCACGAATATCTCGAATTTGCGAATATTTAGAATATAGTGATATATATTCGTAATTTTGAATATTCGAGATTTTTTTTAATCAGTACACATGATCCCTCCCTGCTTCTAGCTTGTGGGCCAATGAGAAGGCTGCAATATCTTTGACTTTAGGAGTAGTGTTGATTGCGAATTTTCGTAATGCAAATTTTTGTAATGAGAATCAAAGAGATCGTGAAAACTCAGATCCGATGGTATATTCTAACCCCCAGGCGTTCCCATGGTGACGTGGACGCTTGTCGGGGCGGAGTATGCTAAAGTGAAACAACTGTACAGATTTAAAATAAATAGATTCTAAAAAACTAATATATTCGATATAGTGCTATATTTTTCCTTTTTTTTAGAATATTCGTAATATTCTAAAACAAGGATATATAGCGAATATTAGAAAAAAATAAATGTAGAACAATTTAGCTAATATAGTGCTACAATCTTTTTTTTTAATAGTTGTAATTTTTTTCCAATCTGAACTTCAGATGAGAAAAAAATTACAACTATTAGACAAAGAAGATTATAGCACTATATTAGCTAAATTGCTCTATATTCGTTTTTTTCGAATATTCGCTATATTGATATAGATTTTTTTTTTATCAGTACACATGATCCCTCCCTGCTTCTAGCTTGTGGGCCAATGAGAAGGCTGCAATATCTTTGACTTTAGGAGTAGCGTTGATTGCGAATTTTCATAATGGGAATTTTTTGTAATATTATAATTTGCTATATATTCTTATTTTAGAATGTTACGAATGTTCTAAAAAATGAATATATAGCAATATAGCGAATATTCGGAAAAAACGAATATAGAGCAATTTAGCTAATATAGTGCTATAATCTTCTTTGTCTAATAGTTGTAATTTTTTTCTCATCTGAAGTTCAGATTGGAAAAAAATTACAACTAATAAAAAAAAACGATTATAGCACTATATTAGCTAAATTGTTCTACATTCGTTGTTGTTTTTTCGAATATTCGCTATATTGCTATATATTCTTGTTTTAGAATATTACAAATATTCTAAAAAACAAATATATTAGTTTTTTAGAATATTCATCTTTTTTTTTTAAATCTGTACAGTTGTTCCACTTTGGCATACTCGTCCCCGTCAGTCACCATGGGAACGCCTGGGGGTTAGAATATACCATCAGGTCTGAGTTTTCACGATCTCATTGATTCTCATTACAAAAATTTGCATTACGAAAATTCGCAATAAACACTACTCCTAACGAATATTCGAATTTGCGAATATTCTATGAATATTCTATCAAATATTCATGAAATATTGCAAATTCTATTGACCCCTGCCGCTCATCACTACTCATGTAAGTGAATGGGAGCTAGGCTGCAGTATGCTGGTGTCAAACTACACAGTGGCTAGGTTTTGGACCCCACTAAACCAGTACTAATGACCATCAATGATAAGCCCGTCATCATCTAAGTTACCAGACAACCGGGCTCTGGTTCTTCTGCACCCTGACCAGGGGCATTTATGTTAGAGGTGCTGTATTCGTCTCATCGCTGGGTGGGTTCATTATATGTTGAGATACATTTGAAAGGGTATATTTTTGCTTCGTAAAGTATTCACTATGTAACATTGCAATGTGTTTAAATGTGTTTAAAGAAATGCTTATTGTCTAAATTTCAGATTTTTATGTATATGGATATCCCTTTCTTGTATTTATTTTTAGTTTTTGTTTGTATTTAGTAAAATTATTAATAATAAAAAAATTATCTGATTAAAAAAAAAACTAAAAGTACCTGAAAACCAATTTAAGAGCTCTATAAAGTTGTTACTCAGTAACATTTATTTACGGGTGGCAACCAATATGGTTATCATTAGAGATGGCCTCGCGGTTCACCCGGCGGTCGTTTCACGGTGAACTTTGCTCGTTCGCTGTTCGCAAACAGGCGAACATAGGTGGATATACGTGCCTGCCATATTCTTTTACATTATGAAGAACTTTGACCCATGACACATCCATCAGGTGGTACAGGACAGTCAATTGAGACATTTCAGCACATGGACATACCCCCTACCCTATAAATAAACCCGATCTGGCCGCCATTTTACATTCAGTCTTTTGCCAGTGTAGGGAGAGATTGCTGTGTGGAGCAGGGACAGACTGTTAGGGACACCAAACGCTAGCTAATAGGTCCACAAAAGTCCTTTTAAGGACTGGTATAGGTGTGATATCGATAGGTGTGTCTTACTGAGGGGTGTAATATACTTATAATATACTTTCTAACATAAAAAGTATATTATAGTGCAATTGTATTGCGCAGCAGTTGTGTGCAGTTCTGCTGCGATACTGCAGCCACACAGAGTGCCAAACGCTACCACGATTGACCAGTTGCCCCCCAAAAAAACTAATTGAGGCAGGGGTGCTATATACCAATAATATACTTTCTATATAGTGCATTTAGGTAGTGCAGCATTTGTCTATGGTTTTGCTGCATTACCGCATCTACACAGAGTGAAATACACTATTTCAAAAAATAATTTCTACTGGTGTGATTAACCAGTTGCCCCCAAAAAACTGATTGAAGTAGGGGTGTTATATACCAATAATATACTTTCCATATAGTGCATTTAGGTAGTGCAGCATTTGTTTGCGGTTTTGCTGCTTTACTGCATTTACACAGAGTGAAAACCACTATTTGAAGAAATAATTTCTATTCGTGTGATTTACCAGTTGCCCTCCCAAAAAACTGATTGAAGTAGGGGTGTTATATACCAATAATATACTTTCCATATAGTGCATTTAGGTAGTGCAGCATTTGTTTGCGGTTTTGCTGCTTTACTGCATTTACACAGAGTGAAAACCACTATTTGAAGAAATAATTTCTATTCGTGTGATTTACCAGTTGCCCTCCCAAAAAACTGATTGAAGTAGGGGTGTTATATACCAATAATATACTTTCCATATAGTGCATTTAGGTAGTGCAGCATTTGTTTGCGGTTTTGATGCGTTACTGCATCTACACAGAGTGGCAAACGGTATTGGAACCAATAATTTCTACTGGTGTGATTTAGCAGTTGCCCCCCAAAAAAACAGATTGAAGCAGGGGTGTGATATACCTTCTTCCACAAATACTGCCCTTCCAGAGATCTTTTGTCACAGGGTCATTTTGAAAATAACAGGCAGAGGAAGAGGCAGGCCATTCCGCAGGGGTGTTAGGGGTCGGGCAGGTGCACCAGGCCGGAGCCTAAGTGTGAAGTTGCAGAAGGTGCGTGCGATTACGTCAAAGGACGCACCAAACTTGGTTGAGTGGCTCACTCAGCCTTCCGCTTCTGCACCCTACTCATGCTCTCTATCTGCACCCTCTTCACTCTCTGCTGTGTGCACCCCCAAAGACACCACCACCACCACCACCATATCCCCTCCGCTCGAGTCAGAGGAATTATTTTCCCATCCATTACAAAACCTTACCAATGCGCAGCCATTATTGGCATCAGATCAGGAAGAGGAGGTAGCAACGGCCGCCCCCCAGTTTTCTGGCGACAGTACCCAGATCAGCCCAAGGAGGGTGGTCCCCGCTGTTGCTGCCTACTCCAAGATCTCTAATGTCAGTGGTGGTGAAGGATCACCAAACTGGTCAGTCGCAGCAATGTGTTTTTCACTAATGGTTGCTAAGAGATGTTGTTTGTAAACCTTCCGTTTTTTATCACGCGTGTGAAAAACGCATCAAAACGCATTGCACCCACGCGGAAAAAAATGAACAACTGAACACAATCGCAGACAAAACTGACTGAACTTGCCTGCAAAATGGTGCGAGTTTCACTGAACGCATCCTGAACGCATCCGGACCTAATCCGTCACACTCGTGTGAAAGAGGCATAAGGGCCAATTCAGACGACCGCTCTGTGTTTTGCGGGCCACAAATTGTGGATCTGCAAAACACAGATGCTGCTCTTGTGCCTTCTGCAATTTACAGAACGGAACAGAAGTCCATTATAGAAATGCCTATTCTTGTCTGCAAAACGGACAAGAATAGAACATGTTCTATCTTTTTTTTTAAAGGCCACGGAATGGAGCATCATTTGTGGCCCCATTAAAATGAAAGGGTCCGCACCCGTTCAGCAAAATAGCAGATCGGATACATCCCATTAATACGGTCGTGTAAATGAGGACTAAGACCTCATATAGTAACTATTGCAGACGCTGATTAGGAATCAATAAAACCGATCATACGTGATGCTCTACGTCATAAGAAATGTAACTTGCAGTCCCAGAAAAATTGAAAGACAAGGCACTCCCCATATAGTTAAAATCTTTGAATTGTGATCGCAGGTAAATAGGTGGTGGAAAGTAATGTGACGGCCATTTTGTGCACTCACGCACTTTCGTCTGGCCTACGGAGGCACGAAATGGGAGTCACCTAAATTTTTCCCTCCTATGTATCTGCGATCACAATAAAAGGATTCTAACTAAATGGGGAGTGCCTTGTCTTTCAATTTTTCTGGAACTAATAGGCAGACTAATGTTCAGAAGGCTAGTATAGCTGAGTGACATCCTCTGTTGAAGCTTTCATAGTGGCTGTACTGGTTGCCATCCGCAAAGAGATTTAATTAAAGAAGGTTTTCTAACCCCACAATAACGGCTCACAATGGTGTCAAATAACAAAAACATTACTACTTAATCAATCCCCTGCTGCTTCTATGTCAACATTTCCCTGTCCCCCCACCGGTCTCTGTTCACCTGGTTCCAGTGAGGTTTTAGCAGCAAAACATGTGACTGCTGCAGCCAATCACTCCCTCACTGATGTCATCACCTCACCTACAGCCTGTAGTCATGTGTCAACACGTCATGGCTGGAGCCTGCTGAACTGCGACCAGCGGGGATCGGGGTGGCATCGGCACAGAAGCAGCAGGGGATTGGTTAGAAATTACTGATTTTGTTATTTTAAAAAATAAAAAAGCTATTTTATTACCCCTTAGCAGCATATATAGGCCTCCTGCACACGACCGTTGTGTGCACCCGTGGCCGTTGTCCCGTTGAACGTGTTTTTCTGTGGTCCCATTGACTTTCAATGGGTCCGTGTAAAAATCGGAAACTGCACCGTTTGGCAGCCGCATCAGTGATCCGTGTTTCCTGGCCGTGAAAAAAATATGACCTGTCCTATTTTTTTCACGGCCAACGGTTCACGGACCCATTCAAGTCAATGGGTCCGTGAAAAATCACGGATGCACACAATATTGTCATCCGCGTCCCTGATCTGTGTCCGTTTTTTCCTATCATTTCAATGGCAAACTTGACTTAGATTTTTTTTTTCATTTTTCTTGTCCGTGGATCCTCCAAAAATCACGGTGGACCCACGGAAGATAAAACGGGCACGGATCACGGTACAACTGAACCACGTTTTGCGGGACGTTAAAAAATACTGTCGTGTGCAGGAGGCCTTACATTGAGTATACGAGTCAGGCTACTTTCACACTAGCGTTTTGGCTTTCCGTTTGTGAGATCTGTTCAGGGCTCTCACAAGCAGTCCAAAACAGATCAGTTTGGCCCTAATGCATTCTGAATGGAAAAGGATCCGCTCAGAACGCATTAGTTTGCCTCTGTTCCGCCTCCATTCCGCTCTGGAGGCGGACACCAAAAACGCTGCCTGCAGCGTTTTGCTGTCCGCCTGACGAAGCGGAGCCAAACAGGTCCGTCCTGGCACACAAAGTAACTCAATGGGGACGGATCAGTTTTCTCTGACACAATCTGGCTCAATAGAAAATGGATCCGCCATTGACTTTCAAGGCTGTTGATGACGGATCTGTCATGGCTTTAGAAGACATAATACAACCGGATCCATACATGACGCATGCATGTGTTTGTATTATTATAACGGAAGCGTTTTTGCAGATCTATGACGGATCCGCAAAAAACGCTAGTGTGAAAGCAGCCTGAGTTTTTCATTTATTTTAAGATATCTAAGATAGAAGCATTGTCATATGGATGCACGCCATGCGTATGATTTGAATAGAGGGTATTTTAATACATTTAACTGGATGTAAACATTTTCTAAAGCTTTCTTACCTGAGTGGGATGCGAATAGCAATATAGCGGTCTGCAGCTATCGCCAGAAGACTGAAGATGGAACTCTGCGTCAGCACCAAAACGAAGCAAGCAATAAAGAGACAAGCATGGAAGGTAGCACAAAATCCAGTGCTTATCGCAACAGCAAACGGAATAGCAAGTACCCCCACAGCGATATCTGCCGCAGCCAGGGATACCACAAAATAGTTGGTAGCGTTCTGTAAGTTGCTGTTAATCCACACAGCCCAGCACACCAGTACGTTGCCAAGGATGGCCAAAACGGCAATGACCACCTCTAGGACTATGTAAATCAGGTCCTCTGTTTCGAACCCCTTTTTTAACATGGTGATGTTGGCATGGAGTAAAGAAGTGCTGGTGCCTCATCAGTCATTTCTGCAGTCGCTCACTTTCTTTGTAGTATAGCGGTGGTACTCCAGGCATTGGTCAGCCGGTACATTGTTTCAGCAGCCAGAGCCTCAAGACCCATCACTGATCAAAATCCACAGGCAGTCCATACTGGTTAAGTACAATGCAGCAGAGCCAAATTCCTGCTGGAGAAAGGATTAAGTTAGCACTAAAAGTACTCCAGCAGTATTTTACTGTACGACATGCAGTGGATAAACACAGCGACATTATCTTTAACTATATTAACTACTCAAAGAACATTTGGCAACGTAATATAATATTGAGTATATAAATGCATCACACACAACAATGCAAACAGGAAATAAATGTATTATTGATTTACTGACACAATGCTATCAAAGTTGCAGCTGCCAGGTCTGGTCATTTGTAATAGGTCTGAAAAGCAGCAGTAGATAAGCTCCTGAACCGTAGAAGTGCTATAGGCTTGTATTTCCATGTTCACGCTCCCTCTAGCTGTGCGCATCCATTATCAGTAAAAACCACTCGTACGCCCCCAGCTTTGTAACAAGTGTACAACATAGATACACTATGAGTAAGCAAAGGCCCACGGGTCAAAAAAATATATCACTTCACCCAGAACCCAGTGTAATCCACAGTGACACACCCAAGCCTCAATGTACTTGTGTAATCTACACAACTTCATAAACAACCTACATCAATGTATCTAGTGAAGAATGAGACCAAAAACAATAGAGCCGGTTGGAAATTAGTTTTTCCTACTCTGTCCTTTTTTTTCCCCCTACAAAATGAAATGTATTCCTTTCTAGACAGGTCATCCATCTTCTCCAATACATCCAGTAGCTGAGTGTAATAATTAGGTAGAATGGGCCTTTGCATACAGATGCCTCGAAGACAGGAGCGCCTAAGCAACATTAGCCTCACCCACTTTAACAGCATAATTTATTGCTAACAACTAAAACCCAAGATAACCTCTTGGATTGTCAAGGTTGCCTAACTATATCTGTCACACATAAAGGATCCTACATGGATTATAGGTTGATATGGGCAGAACTCATTCTGCAAAATAATAGTCTAGAGTGCACTTGTATTTCTTATGCTACATTGCATACTGTGACACATGCTGGATTTATAACACTTTTAGTGCTAAGTTCATTTTTAATGTACAGCACTTTGCAAGAAGGCAATGAAATATGATTTATGGCCTCTCTTGACATTGACACTAGGACGTACATGCTAAACATTGGGATCCCTCACCCAAAGCATGCTGGATATCATTGTGTGGAATAGTGTCGTTTGCTACACTATTGCATCCTCTTGTTTTCATGGTATATTGATGCTTTACAGCAAGAAGGATGCCAAGCGGTCCTTCTTTTGGTCTTTGACCAATAAAACCGTATGGACTCATTTTTCCAGGGCAGATTATGGTAAAAACATAATGTGAATGCAGCATTACCAAAATGGAATAGTCGCTACAAGTTTCTTGCCCCTCAAAATCAAGAACATTCAACTATTCCATCGACTAACCCAAACCACCATGGTGTTTCCGTGTTCATCAAACTTCTGATTCCTGTTTTGACCAACACTGAAGAATAATTGCAATCTGCTTGACCACAATTCTGTTTTTTTAAAGCCATTAGAATGGAAAGTTATTAGAATGGAGATGATCCAGCGTCAGAAGCCATAATCATCACTATAAATGATCCTGCAGTCATCCACACCTCTGTCCATGTCAACTCAGACCATATCTACCCTGTCTATATCTACTCTATGAAAGTAACAAGCAGTTTCTTACCTTGCTGGGAAAATCTTGATTTTACTCTCCACAGTATGAAGTGACAGGATATCTCTATTAGTGCTCAGTCCCATGAACTCGTCATCTTCTTTGCTCTCTCCAAAGTGCTGTGTGTCTCTCCACGGTCCACCTCCCCTGCTCTGACTCCCTCCACCCTCCTGCTGGCTGCCTCCCGCCCCTGTCACATTGTCTCTCCTGCCAGTCATTCTCACACACACCTCTTCTCTCTCACACATATGCAAATTCTATTTCCTATGTTACTGTGTGTATTTTCAGCACAGACTTTTCTAAAAAGAAATGTATGCACTTTTTTATTGGCTTGACAGATACTCCGCATTCTTGTGTCTCCGACATTGATCATGCATGGTTCATTATTTTTGCATTTACTCTTATGCATCTGTTTGCAGCCACTTTTGTATTTTATCAGTCCAGCTTTTATTTCCTGGGACACGCCAGCAAATGTTTTCCTCCTACATGTGCTTTGTAAAGCTGGCCGTACATGGGTAATGTTGGGAAATATTGATGATGTGAAGCACTCCATTTTCTTTACATTTGGGAATAGCTTCCCTTTCTTTATGAACAGCTGCTTAGGCATGCAGTCTTACATGAGTAAATACAGGATTTATGAGATTTTAGCTTGTGCTGTTAATAAAACAGTGCTTCCATGGGGTTCAGTGCCTCTGTTCCTCCACACCGACCTCACGGATTGCGGCCTGCAATACCAGCACGGCCAGGCTACGGCCATGTGCATGAGCCCTTAGGGTCCATTCACACGTCAGTATTTTTACCTTTCCAGAAAAACGTTTTTTTTGCGGATCTGTTTTTCAGTACAACCTTCAGTTTTTTTTACTAAAGTGCTTCCGAATCAGTTCCGTGCTTCCGTTGATTTTTTTCCATCCATTTTCCTGTTAACAGATCCGCAAAATCGGATGACATTCGGATGGTTTTGTGCATGTCATCCGCATTTATGTGGATCCATTGACTTGAAGGACAACGGACCCGAAAAACGGACAGAAAGTAGGACAAGCTTAATTTTTTTTCAGGATCCGCATACTCGAAAATAGGAAAACGGAACGGATTTCGTGATTTGGACAGCACTATGATTTGTGTCTGCATTTTTGCAGAGGCAATTAAAATTAACGGATCCGAAAAAACTTTCTGATTTAAATCGGAACGGAAACGGAGTGTTCTAACGGACGTGTGAATTGACCCTTATTCTGAGGATAGGTCATCAATATCTGTAGACTGGATACTCCTTGAACTTTTGGGCCCCATAGCAGGTGTTATGGCTGCTTTGGCTATAGTAACACCCATAAGATGCATTGTTTATAAAAAATTGCTGAACGTGAAGGTTCCCCTTACCATAACATCTTCAATGAACAGAGTAGTAATCATGGCAGTAAAAGCTACATCATCACCATATCCCCTTGTCGAATCTGTCAGTCTTTTATCAGTGTAAATGCTCTAGGGGTGAGTGAGTGAGCAACGATCTCTGTGATTAGGAAACAACGAAAATATTTAGCGATGATTGATTTTCAATCGCGCTAAATTTTCGATCGCTGTTCATTAATGAAAAAATATCTTCCATTCTAATAGGACCCGTACACTTTCTCTGCTTTCTCTTCCGCATTCTGTTACCTTTTAATTTTCCAGTGAGTAGATCCATCAGCTTTGCTCCTCTCCATGACTCTGCCTTTAGGGAATAGTTACACAAAAGCATTCCATTCCATTGTACTCGAAAGACGCTAAAGTATTTCTGTCTTCACACAGGTGTTTGTACTTTCTTTTGAAAAGCTGACCTAAAGACTTCCCCAAATTCTTGGGAAGCTTGTTTATTTTGTCTTTCCATTTATTTACATGCATTTTTCTTTTTTGATATTAACGTAAACCGTACAAACACAGAATGGAGCACTAGCGGCTAGAAAAATGTATGAATAAGTCGAGATCTGCTAATAATATGTGGTTTTGGTGTACCCGACCCATTCATTTGAATGGCCAGCATAAATAATACATTACCCCTGCAGTAGTTATGTTGTATCCCAAGGGTGGCTGCACACGTTGCAGAATACAAAGGGGGACATTAATTAAACTGGTATAAAGTAAAACTGAAGCTTTCCAAAATGAAAGGAAGAATCTGGTTGGGCAACTAAGCCAGTTCTTCTTTACACCAGTTTGATAAATGACTACCAAAGTTTTTTCTGCAGTGTATACAGTACTATCCAAAAAGATAATATAGTCTAAAACGTAAATAATTGTAAAAAAAATAGACTTATTAGGTATCACCGCATCTGTAATAATCTCCTCTGTAAAAATACCCCATGACCCAACCCCCCAGATTAACACAGTCCCCCAAAAATTTTTCAAAATGGTGCCAAAACAGCTATTTTTGGCACTTTTCCATTTCAATCCATCGTTTCCGGTAAAAACCAAGAGTTAACAGCCAAACAAAACTTAATATTTATTACCCTGATACTGCAGTTTACAGAAACACCATATTTGTGGTTGTAAACTGCTGCATCAGTAAAAGGGAGGCGCAAAAGGAAAGGACCGACATGGTTTCTGGAAGGCCGATTTTGATGGCCTTTTTTATTGACACCATGTCCCTTTAGAAGCCCCCCTAGAGTAGAAACTCCATAAAAGTGACCCCCATCTAAGAAACTACCCCTTAAGGTATTAAAAACTGATTACAAACTTTATTAACCCTTTAGGTGTTCCTCAACAGTTTATGGCAAATGGAGATGAAATTTCAGAATTTAAATTTTGGGTAACCTTACCTCACAAAAATGTAATATAGAGGAACCAAAAAACATATGTACCCTAAAAATAGTCCCGAAAAACCCGCCACCTTATCCCGTAGTTTCCATAATGGGGTCACTTTTAGGGAGTTTCTACTGTAGGGGTGCATCAGGGGGGGTGCATCAGGGGGACTTGAAATAGGACAGGGTGTAAATAAACCGGTCCATAAAAATCAGCCTTCCAAAACCCACACGGCGCTCCTTTCCCTCTACACCCCGCCGTGTGGCCGTACAGTAGTGTACGACCACATATGGGGTGTTTCTGTAAACAGCAGAGTCAGGGCAATAAAGATACAGTCTTGTTTGACTGTTAACACTTGATTTTTTAGTGGAAAAAATAGGTTAAAATGGAAAAATTGGCAAAAAAATGAAATTCTCAAATTTCATCCCCATTTGTCAATAACTCTTGTGGACAGGGGCGTAGCTATAGGGGGTGCAGAGGTAGCAGTCGCTACCGGGCCCAGGAGCCTGAGGGGGCCCAAAGACTATACCATTGTGCCACATAAGACACTGGCATTATAGAAAGTGCATACTGGTCAATTTACACCTCTAGCTGGGGGGAAGGAGTTAGGTTAAGAATTTGGCATGAGGGGATCCCCTTTCAATGTTTGCCTCAGGCAGCAGGAAGGATATGTGCTCTCCTGCCCCTTGCCAACAAGCACTGAGGGACGGGGGCCCAAGCTGAACTCTTGCACCAGGGCCCATGAGCTTTTAGCTACGCCCCTGCTTGTGGAGCACCCAAAAGGTTAACATAGTTTGTGAGATCAGTATTGAATACGTTGAGGGGTGTAGTTTCTTATATGGGGTCACTTTTAGGGAGTTTCTACTGTAGGGGTGCATCAGGGGGTCTTGAAATAGGACACGTTGTAAATAAACCGGTCCATAAAAATCAGCCCCCCAAAACCCACATGGCGCTCCTTTCCCTCTACACCCCGCCGTGTGGCCGTACAGTAGTGTACAACCACATATGGGGTGTTTCTGTAAACGGCAGAGTCAGGGCAATAAAAATACAGTCTTGTTTGACTGTTAACCCTTGATTTGTTAGTGGAAAAAATGGGTTAAAATTGAGAAATTGGCAAAAAAACTTAATTCTCAAATTTCATCCCCATTTGCCAATAACTCCTGTGCAACATCTAAAGGGTTAACAAAGTTCGTAAAATCAGTTTTGAATACCTTGAGGGGTGTAGTTTCTTAGATGGGGTCACTTTTATGGAGTTTCTATTCTAGGGGTGCATCAGGGGGGCTTCAAATAGGACATGGTGTAAATAAACCAGTCCAGCAAAATCTGCCTTCCAAAAACTATATGGCTCACCTTTCCCTCTACGCCCTACTGTGTGGCCGTACAGTAGTGTACAACCACATATGGGGTGTTTCTGTAAACGGCAGAGTCAGGGCAATAAAAATACAGTCTTGTTTGACTGTTAACCCTTGATTTGTTAGTGGAAAAAATGGGTTAAAATTGAGAAATTGGCAAAAAAACTTAATTCTCAAATTTCATCCCCATTTGCCAATAACTCTTGTGCAACACCTAAAGGGTTAACAAAGTTCGTAAAATCAGTTTTGAATACCTTGTGGGGTGTAGTTTCTTAGATGGGGTCACTTTTATGGAGTTTCTACTCTAGGGGTGCATCAGGGGGGCTTCAAATAGGACATGGTGTAAATAAACCAGTCCAGCAAAATCTGCCTTCCAAAAACTATATGGTTCACCTTTCCCTCTACGCCCTACTGTGTGGCCGTACAGTAGTGTACAACCACATATGGGGTGTTTCTGTAAACGGCAGAGTCAGGGCAATAAAAATACAGTCTTGTTTGACTGTTAACCCTTGATTTGTTAGTGGAAAAAATGGGTTAAAATTGAGAAATTGGCAAAAAAACTTAATTCTCAAATTTCATCCCCATTTGCCAATAACTCTTGTGCAACACCTAAAGGGTTAACAAAGTTCGTAAAATCAGTTTTGAATACCTTGTGGTGTGTAGTTTCTTAGATGGGGTCACTTTTATGGAGTTTCTACTCTAGGGGTGCATCAGGGGGGCTTCAAATAGGACATGGTGTAAATAAACCAGTCCAGCAAAATCTGCCTTCCAAAAACTATATGGTTCACCTTTCCCTCTACGCCCTACTGTGTGGCCGTACAGTAGTGTACAACCACATATGGGGTGTTTCTGTAAACGGCAGAGTCAGGGCAATAAAAATACAGTCTTGTTTGACTGTTAACCCTTGATTTGTTAGTGGGAAAAATGGGTTAAAATTGAGAAATTGGCAAAAAAACTTAATTCTCAAATTTTATCCCCATTTGCCAATAACTCTTGTGCAACACCTAAAGGGTTAACAAAGTTCGTAAAATCAGTTTTGAATACCTTGAGGGGTGAAGTTTCTTAGATGGGGTCACTTTTATGGAGTTTCTACTCTAGGGGTGCATCAGGGGGGCTTCAAATAGGACATGGTGTAAATAAACCAGTCCAGCAAAATCTGCCTTCCAAAAACTATATGGCTCACCTTTCCCTCTACGCCCTACTGTGTTGCCGTACAGTAGTGTACAACCACATATGTGGTGTTTCTGTAAACGGCAGAGTCAGGGCAATAAAGATACAGTCTTGTTTGACTGTTAACCCTTGATTTGTTAGTGGAAAAAATGGGTTAAAATGGAAAAATTGGCAAAAATATGAAATTTCATCCCCATTTGCCAATAACGCTTGTGGAGCACCTAAAGGGTTAACATAGTTTGTGAGATCAGTTTTGAATACTTAGAGGGGCGTAGTTTCTTAGATGGGGTCACTTTTAGGGAGTTTCTACTGTAGGGGTGCATCAGGGGGTCTTAAACTGGGACACGGTGTAAATAAACCGGTCCATAAAAATCAGCCACCCAAAACCCACACGACGCTCCTTTCCCTCTACACCCCGCCGTGTGGCCGTAGAGTAGTGTACGACCACGTATAAGGTGTTTCTGTAAACGGCAGTCAGGGCAATAAAGATACAGTCTTGTTTGGCTGTTAACCCTTGCTTTGTTAGAAAAAATGGGTTAAAATAGAAAAATTGGCAAAAAAATGAAATTCTGAAATTTTACCTCCATTTGCCAATAACTCTTGTGGAGCACCTAAAGGGTTAACAATGTTTGTAAAATCAGTTTTTAATACCTTGAGGGGTCATTTTTGGGTGGCTTCTATTATGTAAGCCTCACAAAGTGACTTCAAACCTGAACAGGTCCCAAAAAAAATGGGTTTTTGAACATTTCTGAAAATTTCCAAGATTTGCTTATACAATTCTGAGCCTTGTAACGTCCCCAAAAAGTAAAATAGCATTCCTAAAATGATCCAAACATGAAGTAGACATATGGGGTATGTAAATTAATAACTTTTTTTGGAGTTATTACTACAAACCGGATTCCAAAAAAGTTGGGACACTAAACAAATTGTGAATAAAAACTGAATGCAATGATGTGGAGATGGCAAATGTCAATATTTTATTTGTAATAGAACGTAGATGACAGATCAAACGTTTAATCCGAGTAAATGTATCATTTTAAAGGAAAAATACGTTGATTCAAATTTTCACGGTGTCAACAAATCCCCCAAAAGTTGGGACAAGTAGCAATAAGAGGCTGGAAAAAGTAAATTTGAGCATAACGAAGAGCTGGAAGACCAATTAACACTAATTAGGTCAATTGGCAACATGATTGGGTATAAAAAGAGCTTCTCAGAGTGGCAGTGTCTCTCAGAAGCCAAGATGGGTAGAGGATCACCAATTCCCACAATGTTGCGCAGAAAGATAGTGGAGCAATATCAGAAAGGTGTTACCCAGCGAAAAATTGCAAAGACTTTGCATCTATCATCATCAACTGTGCATAACATCATCCGAAGATTCAGAGAATCTGGAACAATCTCTGTGCGTAAGGGTCAAGGCCGTAAAACCATACTGGATGCCCGTGATCTCCGGGCCCTTAAACGACACTGCACCACAAACAGGAATGCTACTGTAAAGGAAATCACAGAATGGGCTCAGGAATACTTCCAGAAACCATTGTCAGTGAACACAATCCACCGTGCCATTCGCCGTTGCCAGCTGAAACTCTACAGTGCAAAGAAGAAGCCATTTCTAAGCAAGATCCACAAGCTCAGGCGTTTTCACTGGGCCAGGGATCATTTAAAATGGAGTGTGGCAAAATGGAAGACTGTTCTGTGGTCAGACGAGTCACGTTTCGAAGTTCTTTTTGGAAATCTGGGACGCCATATCATCCGGACCAAAGAGGACAAGGACAACCCAAGTTGTTATCAACGCTCAGTTCAGAAGCCTGCATCTCTGATGGTATGGGGTTGCATGAGTGCGTATGGCATGGGCAGCTTGCATGTATGGAAAGGCACCATCAATGCAGAAAAATATATTCAGGTTCTAGAACAACATATGCTCCCATCCAGACGTCATCTCTTTCAGGGAAGACCCTGCATTTTTCAACAAGATAATGCCAGACCACGTTTTGCATCAATCACGACATCATGGCTGCGTAGGAGAAGGATCCGGGTACTGAAATGGCCAGTCTGCAGTCCAGATCTTTCACCTATAGAGAACATTTGGCGCATCATAAAGAGGAAGGTGCTACAAAGAAGGCCCAAGACAATTGAACAGTTAGAGGCCTGTATTAGACAAGAATGGGAGAGCATTCCTATTTCTAAACTTGAGAAACTGGTCTCCTCGGTCAGACGTCTGTTGAGTGTTGTAAGAAGAAGGGGCGATGCCACACAGTTGTGAAAATGGCCTTGTCCCAACTTTTTGGGGATTTGTTGACACCATGAAATTCTGATTCAACATATTTTTCCCTTAAAATGGTACATTTTCTCAGTTGAAACTTTTGTTCCGTGATTTATGTTCTATTCTGAATAAAATATTAGAAGTTGGCACCTCCACATCATTGCATTCAGTTTTTATTCACGATTTGTATAGTGTCCCAACTTTTTTGGAATCCGGTTTGTATGTATTGTAGAAGTAGAGAAATTAAAAGTTAGAAATTTGCTAATTTTTCCCAAATTTTGGTAAATTTGGTAATTTTTTATAAATAAAAATGATTATTTTTTACTCCATTTTACCAGTGTCATGAAGTACAATATGTGACGAAAAAACTATCTCAGAATGGCCTGGCTAAGTAAAAGCGTTTTAAAGTTATCACCACATAAAGTGACACTGATCAGATTTGCAAAAAATGGCCTGGTCCTTAACCCCCTTCGGACTGCCTAACGCAGGATCGCGTTCCGGAGGCGGCTGACTCAGGCACAATCACGCGCCGGCGCGTCATCTCGCGAGACACGAGATTTCCTGTGAACGCGCGCACACAGGAGCGCGCGATCACAGGAACTGCAAGTAAGCGAATGGATCTACAGCCTGCCACTGGCAATCGTTCGCTGGCAGGCTGTAGATGCGATTTTTTTAACCCCTAAAAGGTATATTAGACACTGTTTTGATAACAGCGTCTAATATACCTGCTACCTGCTCCTCTGGTGGTCCCTTTTGCTTGGATCGACCACCAGAGGACACAGGCAGCTCTGTAATAAGTAGCACCAAACACCACTACACTACACACACACCCCCTGTCACTTATTAACCCCTGATTACCCCACATTAGACTCCATGATCACCCCCCTGTCATTGATCACTCCCCTGTCATTGATCACCCCACTGTAAGGCTCCATTCAGACGTCCGTATGTGTTTTGCGGATCCGTGGATCCATGGATCGGATCCGCAAAACACATACGGACGTCTGAATGGAGCCTTACAGGGGGGTGATCACCCCATATAGACTCCCTGATCACCCCCCTGTCATTGATCACCCCCCTGTAAGGCTCCATTGAGATGTCCGTATGTGTTTTGCGGATCCGATCCGCGGATCCGCAAAACACATACGGATGTCTGAATGGAGCCTTACAGGGGGGTGATCACCCCATATAGACTCCCTGATCACCCCCCTGTCAGGCTCCATTCAGATGTCCGTATGTGTTTTGCGGATCCGATCCATGGATCCGTGGATCTGCAAAACACATACGGACGTCTGAATGGAGCCTTACAGGGGGGTGATCAATGACAGGGGGGTGATCACCCCATATAGACTCCCTGATCACCCCCCTGTCATTGATCACCCCCCTGTAAGGCTCCATTCAGACATCCGTATGTGTTTTGCGGATCCTATCCATGGATCCGCGAATCTGCAAAACACATACGGACGTCTGAATGGAGCTTTACAGGGGGGTGATAAATGACAGGGGGGTAATCACCCCATATAGACTCCCTGATCACCCCCCTGTCATTGATCACCCCCCTGTAAGGCTCGGATCCACGGATTCGCAAAACAAGGACACCGCGGATCCGCAAAACGCGGACACCGGCAATGTGCTTTCCGCATTTTGCGGATCCGCACATTGCCAAAACTATATAGAAAATGCCTTTTCTTGTCCGCAACAATTGCGGACAAGAATAGGACATGTTCTATAGGCTCTACAAAAAACGCAGTGTTCGCCCGATCAGGCCTGATCTTGTGCGCACACTTGCGTTTAGTCCGCCCCACCGCAGTGACAGAATTTATTTATTTTTAATGATCACTGCAAAAACACCGTAAAATCGCTGCAGCACTATAAAAAGATCACTTTTGAGGGACATGGTGAGTTCATAGAAGATTTTTTTTTGTCAAAAGTTAGCAGAAATGTTTTCTTTTTTTTTCTTACAAAGTCTCATATTCCACTAACAAAAAAATTAAATCTCACATGAACTCACCATACCCCTCACGGAATCCAAATACATAAATTTTTTTAGACATTTATATTCCAGACTTCTTCTCACGCTTTAGGGCCCCTAAAATGCCAGGGCAGTATAAATACCCCACATGTGACCCCATTTCGGAAAGAAGACACCCCAAGGTATTCACTGAGGGGCATATTGAGTCCATGAAAGATTCAACTTTTTGTCACAAGTTAGCGGAAAGGGAGACTTTGTGAGAAAAAAATATATATATTTCCGCTAACTTGTGCCAAAAAAAAAACTTCTATGAACTCGCCATGCCCGTCACGGAATACCTTGGGGTGTCTTCTTTCCAAAATGGGGTCACATGTGGGGTATTTATACTGCCCTGGCATTTTAGGGGCCCTAAAGCGTGAGAAGAAGTCTGGAATCCAAATGCCTAAAAATGCCCTCCTAAAGGGTACTCATTGGAATTTGGGCCCCTTTGCCCACCTAGGCTGCAAAAAAGTGTCGCACATGTGGTTTCGCCGTACTCAGGAGAAGTTGGGCAATGTGTTTTGGGGTGTCTTTTTACATATACCCATGCTGGGTGAGAGAAATATCTCTCTAAAATGACAACTTTATATAAAAAAATGGGAAAAGTTGACTTTTAGAGAGATATTTCTCTCACCCAGCATGGGTATATGTAAAAAGACACCGCAAAACACGTTGCCCTACTTCTTCTGAGTACGGCGATACCACATGTGTGACACTTTTTTGCAGCCAAGATGCGCAAAGGAGCACAAATTCCAAAGAGCACCTTTAGGATTTCACAGGGCATTTTTTACGCATTTGGATTCCAGACTTCTTCTCACGCTTTATGTCCCCTAAAATGCCAGGGCAGTATAAAAAACCCACAAGTGATGCCATTTTGGAAAGAAGACACCCCAAGGTATTTCGTGATGGGCATAGTGAATTCATGGAAGTTTTTATTTTTTGTCACAAGTTAGTGGAATATGAGACTTTGTAAGGAAAAAAATAAATAAAAAAATCAACATTTTCTGCTAACTTGTGACAAAAAATAAAAAGTTCTATGAACTCACTATGCCCATCAGCGAATACCTTAGGATGTCTACTTTCCGAAATGGGGTCATTTGTGGGGTGTTTGTACTGTCTGGGTATTGTAGAACCTCAGGAAACATGACAGGTGCTCAGAAAGTCACAGCTGCTTCAAAATGTGGAAATTCACATTTTTGCACCATAGTTTGTAAACGCTATAACTTTTGCGCAAACCAATAAATATATACTTATTCCATTTTTTTATCAAAGACATGTAGAACAATAAATTTAGAGTAAAATGTATATAGAAATGTAGTTTTAAAAAAAAATACAACTGAAAGTGAAAAATTTCATTTTTTTGCAAAAATTTCGGTAAATTTCGATTAATAACAAAAAAGTAAAACTGTCAGCAGCTATGAAATACCACCAAATGAAAGCTCTATTAGTGAGCAGAAAATTAATTTGGGTGGTAAGTTGTATGACCGAGCAATAAACCGTGAAAGTAGTGTAGTGCAGAATTGTAAAAAGTACTCTGGTCATTAAGGGGGTTTAAGCTAGGGAAGCTGAGGTGGTTAAGGTGAAATAAGGCTGTGTTCTGAATGGGTTAAAACATTAGGAGCGAGGGCAGCCTAATAAGCATGTTGATATGATGGAGGAGGACGAGAAAAGGAAGATTGAAAAATATATCCTCTTTTTACAGTGGAAGGGGTGCATGTGAATACAGTGTATTCAATACACCATAAAAGCCACATCTAAAGTGCCTTTATGTTCAGCCGCTTTCCTCTGGTGTAATAGAGAAGTCAGGGTAGGGTGGCCAGACGTCAGGTTTTAGGCCAGACAGTCCGGTTTTCAGGCTCCCTTTCCTCCATCCGACGCAGTGCCTGGACGGACACAGGGATGTCCTCCTTTTCAGTAGCTCACGTCTCAGACAGCAGCACTGACCGAGGCTTCTCTCACCCCCAGTCGGTCACTAGAGCCGCAGACATGGCTCCCTGTAGATGACTGAGGGGAAGAGAAGCACCCCGGCTGCCCCCGCTCACCTTCCATTCACAAAGTTCTTCCCTGTCCTCCCCCGTGTTTTTCCAGCCAATGGTGGGGGCGTGGCTTCACAGGCATGGGGCGTGGCTTTATGTGGTTTGGGGCATGGTTTAGGTCATTGTGGGACTGGTTTGGGGGCGTTGTGGGTGTGGTTTGGGCCAGTCCGGCTTTCTAGGGTGAAGCCAGTAGCCACCCTAAGTCAGGGGCAATCCTGGCCTTGTTCATTTTGATAAGAGTCAAAATGTCAGCATTTTCAGTTGACAGGCAGATGCGCTTATCAGTTATTATGCCCCCAGCAGCACTAAATACCCGCTCTGATGCAGGGCAGGCCAGCACCTCCAAGGCGTAGAGCGCCAGTTCGTGCCACGTGTCCAGCTTCAACACCCAATAGTTGTAAGGCACAGAGGGATCATTGAGGATGCTGACACGGTATTCCTTCACCATCTTTCAAAACGTTTCCCTCCTTGTGACACTAGGCTGCACATCAGGGTGAGGGTGCTGGCAGGGTGTCATAAAACTGTTCCAGGCCTTGGAGAGTGTTGCCCTGCATCTGTTGGAACTGCTGTGTGTTCCCCTCCTCTCACCTCCTCGGTTGCCCAAGGAACTACGTACTCTGCTGCCAGCGTTGCCAGCTGGAAATTTTTGGAGCAATTTTTCAACAATGATGTTGTGGTATTGCACCATTTTGATAGTCCTCTCCACCACAGGAATGAGAGATGAGAAGTTCTCTTTGTAGCGGGGGTCGAGAAGGGTGAACAATTAGTTATCGGTGTTGGCAAAAATGCATATAACGTGAGGGTCACGGGAAAGGCAGCATAACATAAAGTCAGCCATGTGTGCCAGAGTCCCAACAGACAAGACTTTGCTGTCCTCATCAGGAGGATGACTCTCAATCTCCTCATCCTCTTCCTCCTCTTCGGCCCATCCACACTGAACAGATGGAATAAACCTGCTATGGGTACTACCCTCTGTAGCGGAGGCAACCGTCTCCTGCTCCTACTCCTCATCATCATCCAATTCGCGCTGAGAAGACGAATGGAGGGTGGTCTGGCTATCACCTTGTTTACTGTCTTCCCCCATTTACACCTCTTCCACATGCAAAGCATCCGCCTTTATTGTGAGCAGCGAGCGTTTCAGTAGACACAGAAGTGGGATGGTTACGCTGATAATAGCGGTATCGCCACTCACCATCTGTGTTGATTCCTCAAAGTTGCATTAAACCTCACAGAGGTCAGACATCCATGCACACTCATCGCTTGTGAAAAGCGAAAGCTGACTGGAAAGGCAACGACCATGTTGCAGCTGGTATTCCACTACTACCCTCTGCTGCTCACAAAGCCTACTCACAAAGCCTGCTCACATCGCACAACAGTCGGTGAGCTGGCAATTGCAAGCGCTGCTGCAGTGTTGCCAGACCGGCGGCAGCTGTAGATGACTTTCAGAAATGGGCACACGCGTGGAGAACCTTCACCAGTAGCTCAGGCAAATTGGGGTGGGTTTTGAGAAACCGCTGAACCACTAAGTTGAACACGTGGGCTAGGCATGGTTTGTGTGTGAGCTTGCCAAGCTCCAAAGCCACCACCAAGTTATGACCATTATCAAACACAACCATGCCTGGTTGTAGGTTGAGGGGCGAGAGCCACAGCTCAGTCTGATACCTTGCCACAGCTCTGCGGCGGTGTGCTGTTTGTCACCTAAGCAAATTAGTTTCAGAACAACCTATTGCCACTTTCCCACTGCAGTGCTACACTGCTTCCAGCTACTGATGATGGCTGACTAATTCTGCAAGATGAGAATTCAGAAGTGGAAGTGGAGGAGGAGAAGGGGGGGTTGCAGCCACTAATGTAGGTGGTGGAAATCCTGATGGAAGTAGGGCCCGCAATCCTTGGCGTTGGTAGCACCTATGCCATCCCAGGGTACGACTCACTCCCGGCCTCCACAACGTTCACCAAGTGTGCTGTCAGAGAAATGTAGCTTCCCTGGCCAAAAGCACTTGTCCATGTGTCAGTCGTTAAGTGGACCTTACCAATAACTGTGTCGGTCAGGGCACGGGGTATGTTACGGGACAAATGCTGGTGTAAGGCGGGGATGGCACACCAGAAAAAATAGTGGCGGCTGGGGACTGAGTAACAAGGGACGGCTGCCACCATCAGGCTGCGGAAAGCCTCAGTGTCCACAAGCCTAAATGGCATTTCCAGGGTCAGCAATTTGGAAAGGTGAGCATTTAGTGCTATGGCCTCTGGGTGGGTGGCTGGGTATTTGCGCTTTCGTTTAAATGCTTGGGGTATGGACATTTGTACTTGTGAAGGTCCAGGTGCAGGGCAGGAGGCATCCGGGCCTGCGTCTTGGACAGGGGATTGACCAGCAAGCAACATAGGGGAAGATGAGGCAGTGGTGTGCCCCGAAGACACTGGTTGTGGACCCAGGCGTTCGGCCCACCTATTAGGGTGCTTTGATGCCATGTGGTGGATCATTCTGGTGGTGGTGAGGTGTCATGGATGGTGAGGGAAGGGAAGCAAACCAAACACAACAAAATTAAACAAAACAGCTGGCTAGGCCCAACAACTATGGAACAGGGAAAGGTCACCTCCTGACGATCCCTGAGCCTTCCCCTGACTGCTACCAACATGAACAAATCTCGATGGTAGAAGTGTTCATGCACTTGAACCTAAGCCCTGCTGCAACTGACACAAACCCTCAGCTAGGGAGCAGGCGAAAAGACAACCGGTTCCTTGCACAAGATAAAGCCAGTACAAACAACAGAAGGGAAGGAAGGAGGACTTAACTGAAGACGAACTGGGAGCAGGAAATCCAACAAACACCAGCAGAGAACTCCCGGAGAAACTCTAAACCACAAGGGCTATAGTGAGAGGCAGGTATAAATAGCATTACTAACTAACTAATGAGCAGAACCTGTGATGGGGTGGTATCCAGCCCAAAGCCACAACAAAGCGATCTGTCAGATAGATTCACGTGCAACAAGTCTGACAGATCTTCTCAGATCACTCTCAGGGTGTGACATGAGGTTGCTAGTGTTCACGCGCCTGCTCATTTTGGTACAGCACAGGTTGCAAATAGCAATTCTTTTATCGTCCGCACTTTCCTCAAAAAAGCTCCAGACTGCGGAACACCTACCCCTTGGCAAGGGAGATTGCCGCAAGGGGGTGCTCCGGGGAACAGTTGCGGGCCTGTTTGGTGTGGCCCGCCTTCTCCCTTTTGCCACCCAACTGCCCGTTGCGGTGCTGCGGATCCTCCCCCTCTGTACTGCTGTCCTCGCTTGGCTTGCCACCTTTCCAGGTTGGGTCAGTGATTTCATCGTCTACCACCTCCTCTTCCACTTTCTCACTCTGGTCATCCTCCTGGTTGTTGACCAAACAAGAATCTCACTTATTGACAATTGTGTCTCATCCTCAGTATCAAACTCTTGAGACACTAATTGCCGTTGACTTATTATCATCATCCACCTTGTGAAACACTAATTGCCGTTCCCCATCGTCATCTTCTTCTGACTGTGTTTGGGAATCAGTGCACAAGATCTCCTCATGTCACTCTTTAAGCGGGCTTGGTGAGAGGCCCAAATCAAGGAATGGTGCGGAAAAGAGCTCCTCGGAATATCCGAGTGTGGGATCACTTGTTTGCCAAGACTCTCCATGGTGGGAGGAAGGAGGATCAGGGTGAGGATTCTGTTGATTGAAAAAACAAAAAAGACCCAGGGCGTCCCAGAGGAGGGTGAAGGACAATGCCCACCCAATATGACCACAAAGGACACCCGTGATTTGTAACTCGGTACAAGCTCCCGAGTGAAATGGAGAAAGAACAAGAAAATGGAGCTCATAGTGCCAAAAAGTAAAAATATGCTTTATTTGAACATAATTAAAAAATATACATAAATAGAAAGACAAGTAAATATTGTGCCATTTAAAAAGTGAATGGGAACAGAGAAAGAGCGCCACCCTGGGATGGCACACAGGTCAATTGTAAAATATCAATGTATGGGTCAAGGAAAGATGCTGTGTACAATGACCAACCTATGACCAGATAACAAGGTGAGGATTCTGTTGACCAGACTCTTTGCTACTGAGACTGGACTTTGTGGAAGACAGGGTGGTGCTTAACCAACTGGAAGCATTATCTGCTGCAATCCTACCGACCACCTGGTCGCAGTGGTGTGACTTCGAGAGTGGTGTCCTGCGCCACCCTGCAAACTGGGACATTTAGCTAGGTATCGTGGATGAGTGTGTTTCTTGTGCTCTTGCAGCAGGCACAGTTTCATCGCGCCAAGGGCCACGGCCTCTTCATGCACCATCAGCAGCACGGCCACTTCCCCATTCCTTACTGCTCGCCTTGAGGATATTAAATGGTATATATGGTTGCAAGTATGTCACACGTACAGTAGCGCAGGTTTTGTAAGTGTTTGCGCAAATAAATTAGACTGAATGTCACTGATATTTAGGATGCACAAACATTATACAGGAGATGTAGCGCAGGTAATGTCGATGTCACCAGCTGCGAAAAATTAAACTGAATGTCACAGATATTTAGGATGCGCAAACTTTATACAGAAGATGTAGCGCAGGTAATGTCGCTGTCACCAGCGGCGAAAAAATTTGACGGAATGTCACAGATATTTAGGATGCGCAAACGTTATACAGGAGATGTAGCGCAGGTAATGTCGCTGTCACCAGTAGCGAAAAAATTTGACTGAATGTCACAGATATTTAGGATGCGCAAACGTTATACAGGAGATGTAGCACAGGTAATGTCGCTGTCACGAGTGGCCAAACAATTGCGCTGAATGTCACAGATATTTAGGATGCGCTAATGTAACACAACAGATGTAGCAGAGGTTGTGTCACTGTTAGCAGCGGCCAAACAATTGCACGCAATTTATTGCAGATTGCTCTAATAATATATATTGCAGCCAGATAAAACAATAGTCCTTAAAAGGACTTTTGGGTCTCTAACACCTTTCAACACTAAACAATTCCTGTCCCTACACTATCTGTCCCTTCTGCTGTAGCTCTCCCTGACTAAGGCCTCTTTCACACGAACGTGTGTGCTCCGTGGCCGTATTGCGGACCGCATTTGCGGATCTGCAATACACGGGCACCGTTCCGGGTGCATTCCGCATCACGGATGTGGACCCATTCACTTCAATGGGTCCGCAAATCCGGAGATGCTGAGTGGTGCGGAACGGAAGCACGGAATGGAACCCTACAGAAGCATGGGTTTCGTCCCATACTTCCGTTCCGAAAAAAGATAGAACATGTCCTATCTTTTTGCGGAAAAGCCGGATCGCGGACCTATTAAAGTGAATGGGTCCATGATCCGCTGCGGCTGCCCCGCGGTGGGTATTCGTGCATTGCGGGCCACAGCACGGCCACAGGTTGCACATTTTCGTGTGCAAGAGGCCTGAGACTGAGCCGAACCACGTGTCATCGGGTGCTATATAGCACCCGATGATGCGTTCCGGTCAGCCAATTACTGTAATGCCAGTAACCAACATTGCTACGGCATTACAGTGAGGGCCAGTACTTCCCCGCGCGTTTATTGGCTGCGTAGCGCGATGCTCGAGTGAAAATGGTGTTCGGCCGAGCATGCTCGCCCACCACTGCCAACTGTACTGGACTTTTCTTTTAGCACTAACTATGCTTCTAAAGATCTCTTTACATGAGCAGATAATTAATTAGATCAAGTGACAAACAGGTCATTAACATTCGACCATCAATCCTTTAGATGCGCAGAGTATTGTGTAAAAATTCATGACTGTGATCATGTAATAGATCATTTGTGGGGCACACCTCCACTGTGGAATCGTCTGTGTTGAAAACCATACCTGTCTACACTTGTGGAGTTCTGGATAATGACTTAGGTGGTTATATCAGCGATCGCAAGAACGTGAAACTAAACAATTGTTGCTTGTCGTCTGATGGGTCCATGCTTTTACACTACTGGATAATTGATCATCTTCGCTTAATTTTATGATTTTTAAAACAATTATCTACTCATGTAAAGGGGGCATTAGAGAAAAGGTCAACTTTAAAGAAATAGATCTGACGTGACTTCACTATAAATTATGGGGGTCATTTACAAACAGATATACACCACTTTTTGGCGTTTATCTGTTGCAGATTGTGGTGCAAAGGTTATTTGCACCGGAATCTGTGTGTGGGCGGGGAAGGGGGCGGCCTGTCTCATTTATCATTTTCTTTGCCTGTTTTAGGCATGGTCTGAATCTACGCTATCTAGACAGGCAGTGGATCTGCCGAAGTTATGTAAAGGCCGGCATCTCTACATAAATTTGGCACATCCACCGCCAGCTAAATGAACATTAAGGCCGCATTTTGAAGAACGGAATTGCGGACCCATTCATTTCTATGGGGCCGCACGATGTGCAGACCTGCACTTCCGGGTCCGCATTTCCGTTCCTGAAAAAAATAGAACATGTCCTATTCTTGTCCACAATTGCGGACAAGATTAGGCATATTCTATTAGTGAAGGTGATGTGCGGTCCGCAAAATGCGTAAGGCACATTGCCGGTGTCTGTGTTTTGCTGATCCGTGGATCTGCAAAACACGTTACAGACGTCTGAATTGGGCCTAAGACCGGTGCCTAAAGCACATCTTAATAAGTGACCCCCCTGTGTCTTCATGTTCTTCAGTGACCAGGGTTGCCAACCAGAATTTTTCTTTTTTCTGGACAACTTATCCCAAAATCACAGGCATCCAATATTTTTTTGAGACAAATTTAAAAACCATAATGAATGATAGATTTCAAGTAATACATGTCTATAACTCAACATACTGATAAGAAGTCATTACCAGCATTTACTGTGAGCTGTAAAATAATGATAATAATTACCACCAAAATAATCTAGTCATATACCACCAGCCTCAAAAAAAATCACAGACACATCAATTTTTTATCAAGGACACAGGAAAAAAGTCAACTAGTTTTAAGGACTATCCAGAAATTTCTGGATGGTTGGCAACCCTGTCAGTGACTCATCACTCTGATGTACTACACAGTATTGCAGGTCTTGCAATAAACAAAGACAAATCTTTGGTATTCATCATCAGTGATGGTCCGTTCGCAGTGTTCGCCAGCGAACACATGCGGGCTCCCATCTTTAGTAAGGTAGACTCACCCGTCCAACGATGCACAGGTAAGCCGTTACCTGTGCCTGTGCCGGGAGCCGGTCTGAAATCAAATGCAGTCACCGGGAGCAGGCAGTTCCGAGAACAGCCCGGTGAAGGCCCCCGGCGGCTGTTCTCGGAACTGCCTGCTCCTGGTGACTGCATTTGATTTCAGACCGGCTCCCGGCACAGGGACAGGTAAGAGCGGCTATAGCTTATTTAGCTTCCATACAGCACAGTAGCAAAAACCTCTTGTGTGGAATTGTGTGAAAGGTTCAATATTCTAGGCTCAAAGTCTCACACTCTAGTCAGCTAATTAGTCCATACCCCATGAGCAAAGGGGACCTCAAAATTTAGACTTTGGGGATTCATAAGCTATAAGCCATAATCGTCCAAATTATAACAAATAAAGGCTTGAAATATCTCGCTTTGCATGTAATGAGTCTCTCATATGTTAGTTTCACCATCTAAGTTGCATTACTGAAATAAATGAACTTTGCACGATATTCTAATTTTTCGAGTTTCACCTGTAGCTGTTTCATCTGTAAAACCATGACTCCATTACAAACCTAAAAATGTAGGTTTTTGCATGAGAAAAAAATATCTGCTTCACATCTTGGGCATCTATATATCCAGCTTCAGGAGTCTTTAGGATTCCGAGAGGTCTCCCTTTTTTCAAGTAGCCCACCGAACATTCTGGGAACTCAGGCAAGATAAACTTATTAGAGCCATCACCTGGACAAACCTTAGCCAGGTCTAGGAGCCAACTCCAAAAGTTTGGGTTCCCTGCCAGTTCTCACACACATTATACACCATAAGAATATAAGACATGTGTTCAGAGCAAGCACCTTCACGTTGCCTGGAGCTGCTGCCTGATTTGCTGAAATTAGAATGTCTCACCTAGTGAGAGGGGAAGGAAAAAGCAAAAGATAGCACGATTTAAATACCGCAGTATGTGCAGTGGAGGGCCATGACCTACTGTAGACAGAATCAAGTATCAAGATGGATAGCTTCACCAATTGCTCCATTAAAGTCTAAGCTATTAACTTGACTGCTGCAATTTTGTAGACACTCAATGCTCATTTACTCCCATTACTGCATTCCCTACAGACACCGGTTTCACAGAAATTTGTTTGTTGTGTGACATATTTAGTCCTAGGCTTTGATGGATAATACATGTCTTTAGGATATATCCACATGCACAAGTTTTCATCACTTTATTTTTATTTTTTTTATGAAGTTATTATGAAGAGGAGAAAAGGTATAAGATACTACTTCTACTTCTCTGAATTCATACCTGGATTTGACTTCAAAAACGTAAACTAAACCTGCCCATGTGAATAAACCCTTAGGCCCCTTTCACATGGGCGAGAATTCCGCGTGGGTGCAATGTGTGAGGTGAACGCCTTGCACCTGCACTGAATCCGGACCCATTCACTTGAATGGGGCTGTGCAGATGAGCGTGATTTTCATGCATCACTTGTGCGTTGCATGAAAATCGCAGCATGTTCTATATTCTGCGTTTTTCACGAATGGGGCTGTGTGAAAATCGCAAACATCCGCAAGCAAGTGAGGATGCGGTGCTATTTTCACGCATGGTTGCTAGGAGATGATAGGGACGAGCAACCTCGGACTCCATTAAAGTTTATTCACTGTATTATTTTCCCTTATAACATTGTTATAAGGGAAAATAATAGCATTCTTAATACAGAATGCTTAGTAAAATGTGCCTTGAGGGGTTAAAAAATAAAAAAGGTGAGCGCGGTGAAAATCCTTCTATCTTCATTCAGCAGGACCTGCACTGACGTCACCACGCTAACCACGTGGTGAGAGTGATTACGTTATCAAAGGTCCTTTTGCAGGTCCTGAAAGAAGAAGAAAGAAGACAACGTCGACTGCGCGAACATCTGGATGAGGCGAGTTAATTTTTTTTATTTTTTAACCCCTCAAGCAACATTTTACTAAGCATCCTGTATTAAGAATGCTATTATTTTCCCTTATAACCATGTTATAAGGGGAAAAAATAACATCTACACAACACCGAACTCAAACCCGAACTTCAGTGAAGAAGTTCGGGTCTGGGTACCACATTCAGTTTTTTATCACGCACGTACTAAAACTGAACAACGCAATGCAATCGCAGTCAAAACTGTCTGAAATTGTGTGCGCAAATACCTGTTGTTGATATTTCCACTCATGATAATTATCCATTCCTGTGCTTTGTTGTTTAGGCTGGGTTTAAACATTTTGCTTTTTTTATGTCGTTTTTGAAGCCAAAGCCATGATTGGATTAAAAAGGAAGATAATATTTAGCCTTTTCTTTATATGTGTCTTTGGTTTATGAGAGCTTGCTTTTTGTGGGATAATCTATAGTTTTTGGTACATATGACATTTCATCACTTTTTATTCCACTTTTTGGAAGTGATCATGATGAACAAAAAGTGCAATTCTGCATTTATTTTAATTTTTTACAGCATTTGCGAGGCTGTATAATTAAGTTTTTGGTCACTATGACAAATAAAAAAAAAAGTTCTGACACCATATTCCATTTTTATTTTTCCTTCAAGCTTTTTTTTGTACTTTTGTAAGTGTACCTAGAAGAATTGATGCTTTTCACATCAAATATTGATTTGATTAAAGGCCCCTTTACACTGCTCAATTAAGGAGATGATTGTTGGGAAGGAGGTGTTCCTTATCAACACTCGCCTGCCCATCAGTGAAGGAGAATGCTGTATTTACATCAGCGATCCCCTCCACAGTATGGGGAGCAGCGATCGCTAATGCCATCGCTCGTCCAGATACAGAATCATTGTTTGCTGTCAGCAGAGGCTGTTTAGATGGCACGGTCTGCTGCTGGCAAACAATGATTTAGGTGATCGCACCTATGATCTTATTACCCAAAGAACAACTGTTTTGCTTGTTGATCAGGTAATCAGCAGCACTTTTGCACCTGCAGATTATCGCTAACGAGCATTATTATTATTATTATAATTATTCCTACGTTCCTAAGATTCTCTGGCAGTCTAAAGGGGTCATTAGATTTTTCTTTTGCTTATTCACTTTGCCTTTTATTAAATTATAAACTATTAAGACTTCTGTTTTTGAAAGCATTCTAAAGGTGAATTCACATCTGCTTTGGAGGCTCCGTTCAGGACCAATGGACCAAGAAGGATCAAGAGAAGACCACTTTCATTTGCATCATCGGGTACATTGCATGTAGGACTTTTTCTTATGGTAAAAAAACTTAATTCCGAATGGGAACTGAACAGACTCCATTGTGGCCGTTCGGGTCAGTATGTTCCCTATGCAGCATGTTTTTTTCTGTTGTTGTGCTCCTCTAACAGAGCAGAACAAAGGGGAAAAAAAGCTGATGTGAATCTGGCCTTACTTTATTTTTCCACACCTGTCTAAAAAAAATTCACAGGGTTGTGCATATATATTTAGTTTTATTCCTACAAATATTAATATTGCATGCTAATAATATGCATATTATTACAGTAATAAAATGTATGTCTATGGTGTCTATGGTAGCTCTTCCTGAATCTTCTGATGAATATATAGAAGCAGACTTGGGATGAAGTAATTTTCTTTGCAACATCACTTAAATCCCTGCCCAGCCTGCAGGGTCTGGAATCCAAAAAGCAGGAGCTATTCCTCTAACCTGCTGGGGCATGCCATTGTGCAACCTCTCATTAGGGTGAAAAGTCAAAGTTTATGACACTTGCAACCCTTTCTCTGTTGTAGGTGCTCACACTCCACAATAACCATACTAAATAACAATACAAAAGGGAACAAGTGTTGGCTTGCCATGAAAGACTGAAAATTTCTGAGGTCATAAATGTAATTTCTAATTCATGGCAGGATGCAATATAGTCATGTAGGTAGTGCACAGCAAACTATAATGCATTTGGAAAGTCTCTTCCGACCCGTTCACATTATTTTTTCACATTTTGTTATGTTGCAGCCTTGTACTAAAATTAAGAAATTTAGAAATTTTTGCTAATTTATTAAAAAGGAAAAACTTAAATTTTGGATGGGCAGAACTATTTTTGACCATTTGCTATGGCCCTTGAAATTTAGGGCCTCCCATTTCTTTTGATCATCTTTGAGATTTTTCTACACCTCGATTGGAGTCCACCTGTGGCAAATTCAGTTGATTGGACATGAGGTAAAAGGGACAACCCTGTCTATTTAAGGTCTCACAGTTGACAATGTAAATCAGAGCAAAAACCAAGCCACGAGGAGGAAAGCACTGCCTGTAGAGATCAGAGACATGATTGTGTAGAGGCGCAGATCTGGAGAAAGGTACAAAAAGATTTCTGCTCCACTGAAAGTACCCAAAAGCACTTAAATGAAAGAAGTTTGGAACAACAATGACTCCCTAGTGCTAGCTGCCTCTCCAAACTAAGCAAGAGAAGTGCCTTGGTAAGAGAGGTGACCAAGAACCCAATAGTCACTCTGGCTGAGCTCAGAAGATCCTGTGTGCAGGTGGGAGAAACTTCCAGAAGGTCAACCAATCTGGGCTTTATGGCAGAGTGGTCAGTAAGAAGCCTCTCCTCAGTAAAAGACACATGAAATGATGCATGGTGGTGGAAGCATCATGCTGAGAGGCTGTTTTTCAGTGGCTCAGACAGGAAAACAGGTCAGAATTGAGGGAAAGCAGAATGGAACAAAGTACAGAAATATTGTTAATGAAAACCTGATCTACAGTGCTCTGGACCTCAGACTGGGCCAAAGGTTTACCTTAACGTCCTTAAGTGGCCCAGTCAGAGGCCTGACTCGAGACCTGAAAATGGCTGTCCAGTGACAGTCCCTACCCAGCCTGACCAAGCTTGAGAAGATATGCAGAGAAGAATGGCAGACAGTTTCTCCATCCAGGTGTGCAAATGTTGTGGCTTCATATCAAAGAAGACTGCCGAAGATGCTTCAAATAAGTATTAAGTAAGTATTAAGTAAAGGGTCTGAATACTTACAGTTGCAAGAAAAAGTATGTGAACCCTTTGGAATGATATGGATTTCTGCACAAATTGGTCATAAAATGTGATCTGATCTTTATCTAAGTCACAACAATAGACTATCACAGTCTGCTTAAACTAATAACACACAAATAATTAAATGTTACCATGTTTTTATTGAACACACCATGTAAACATTCACAGTGCAGGTGGAAAAAGTATGTGAACCCCTAGACTAATGACATCTCCAAGAGCTAATTGGAGTGAGGTGTTAGCCAACTGGAGTCCAATCAATGAGATGAGATTGGAGGTGTTGGTTACAGCTGCCCTGCCCTATAAAAAACACACCAGTTCTGGGTTTGCTTTTCACAAGAAGCATTGCCTGATGTGAATAATGCCTCGCACAAAACAGCTCTCAGAAGACCTACGATTAAGAATTGTTGACTTGCATAAAGCTGGAAAGGGTTATAAAAGTATCTCCAATAGCCTTGCTGTTCATCAGTCCATGGTAAGACAAATTGTCTATAAATGGAGAAAGTTCCGCACTGCTGCTACTCTCCCTAGGAGTGGCCGTCCTGTAAAGATGACTGCAAGAGCACAGTGCAGACTGCTCAATGAGGTGAAGAAGAATCCTAGAGTGTAAGCTAAAGACTTTCAAAAGTCTCTGGCATATGCTAACATCCCTGATCCCTAGCAAATCTAAGATACGTAAAACACTAAACAATAATGGATTTCATGGGAGGATACCACAGAGGAAGCCACTGCTGTCCAAAAAAAAACTTTGCTGCACGTTTACAGTTTGCACAAGAGAACCTGGATGTTCCACAGCAGTACTGGCAAAATATTCTGTGTACAGATGAAACCAAAGTTGAGTTGTTTGGAAGAAACACACAACACTATGTGTGGAGAAAAAGAGGCACAGCACACCAACATCAAAACCTCATTCCAACTGTGAAGTATGGTGGTGGGGGCATCATGGTTTGGGGCTGCTTTGCTGCGCCAGGGCCTGGTCGGATTGCTATTATCAAAGGAAAAATGAATTCCCAAGTTTATCAAGACATTTTGCAGGAGAACTTAAGGCCATCTGTACACCAGCTGAAGCTCAACATAAGATGGGTGTTGCAACAGGACAACGACCCAAAGCATAGAAGTAAATCAACAACAGAATGGCTTAAACAGAAGAAAATACGTCTTCTGGAGTGGCCCAGTCAGAGTCCTGACCTCAACCCGATTGATATACTGTGGCATGACCTCAAGAAAGCGATTCACACCAGACATCCCAAGAATATTGCTGAACTGAAACAGTTCTGTAAAAAGGAATGGTCAAGGATTACTCCTGACCGTTGTGCACGTCTAATCTGATACTACAGGAAATGTTTGTTTGAAGTTATTGCTGCCAAAGGAGGTTCAACCAGTTATTAAATACAAGGGTTCATATACTTTTTCCACCTGCACTGTGAATGTTTACATGGTGTGTTCAATAAAAACATGGTGACATTTAATTCTTTGTGTGTTATTAGTTTAAGCAGACGGTGATTGTCTATTGTTGTGACTTAGATGAAGATCAGATCACATTTTATGACCAATTTGTGCAGAAATCCATATCATTCCAAAGGATTCACTTACTTTTTCTTGCAATTGTATGTCAATACAATATTTCATTTTTTCATTTTCAATGAATGAGTGCATTGGCTGATTTAGGGGGGCTCCCAACGCTATGCTGGATCCCCCGGACACAGTTGAGGTATCACCACGTATTGCTGCTCTTCAAAGAAGATGGTAAAGCGTGGTGCACCACAATAAGAAAAACATTCAGAGAGTCTGCAGTAAGCCAATGTGCTTCTTTACTGAAGGAAGTTAAGTGCAAAACAGGCAAAGCACTGAGCTGGCTTATCCAGTCTCCTGTCTGGTAGAAGAAAGTTCTGTGATGAGGAAAGGCCTGAGCTAGCTGTTTCCCTCTCTCGCAGTAGGCTGGTACCCTGGCCAAAAGTCTGGTGGCTCAGGGTTTGTGTCTCAGTCATCCCTATCTCAGGGTCTTCTTCTGGTCACTCATGAAGTCTGGCATTCTCTCCTACTAAACACTGGTACCTATGTGAAGACCTTTAGGCACTCTGACAGTTCTATTTTTATACAGTTTCCAACTGATCCAGAATCTTCTAGTGGGATGGATGAAACTGGAGAAATATAGAAAAAGGTTGCAGTTCACTTCTGCCATGGACTTTTATTGAGTCTCAATACAAGTCAACGGGAATGACTAAGCAGTTTCCAGACATAAACAACTGTCTGACTAAATCAGACAGTGAAAAGGTCACTGTGTCAGTTTTTTCCCTCTAAAACTCAGCTCTTCATAGTCCCTTATGGCAACTATGGAAAATTACAAGTTTCTCAGTGCACAGGCTGGTATGTCCCAAAGTCTCTCATGAATAAAGTGAAAAAGAAGAAGGCTTGAAAAAGATTTTAAACGCTGCCATGTTTGCTGCTTATCGGTGAATAAAATAATCCTTGCTTGAAGTGGATGAGTGCTGTGGATTTTTTATCTTCATGTATGCTGTATGTGTGCACTAAAATACCATGGATCTCATCACAGGGGTGGACACAGGCAGCAAAGGGCCTCTGTGCAAAGGATGTACCTGCCTCCCCCCCAAACCACGCATACAAATATAAACATATACATGCAAATAAAAAACATCTTGTGAATATGTTTACAGTATGTATATATATTCTTTTTATACTAGGTCACGCCTCTAACTCTGCCCAAAACATAAGTATACACACCCAGTACCCTTAATGTCCCCACATAGTAATTATTCTCCCTTTGTACCTGCACATAGTAGTTATGTCCAGGTATGTGCCCCCTTCACAGGAAGTTAAAAAATATATACTCACCTAGTTCCTTATAATCACAGTTCACCTGCTGGCGCTCCACAGTGGTAGCAGGATTTAGTGTCACACATTGCTCAGCTGGTCTGTGTAGGAGGAGGAGCACAGCACATTCCCGGCCTCACCGCTCCTCCTCATACACAGACCAGCAGTGTGATGTGTGACACTACATCCTGCTACTGCTATGGAGCCAGTGTCATGGTCTTACCTTCTCACTGTTCTCCTTCATTTGACATGTGCTGGCGGCCATCTTGGTTTCTGGGTTTCTTGTAGCCTCCCACCCTGCGGCTTCTCCTTCCCACTGGGAGGAGCTGGATGCCTAGCTCATATATATAGGAGGTCTGTGGCTTCAGTTCCTTGCTTGGTCCTCCTGTGTTCACATGCTTCTAAGACTGCTGCTGCTTCTGGTTCCTGATCCTGGCCTCGTCTGACTACCCCGTTGGTTCCTGATCCTGGCTTCGTCTGACTACCCTGCTGGTTCCTGATCCAGGCTTCGTCTGACTACCCTTCTGGTTCCTGACCTCTGTCTACGCAAGACCCTGCTTCGGTTTAGCCATCCGTTTGGACTTTTGCTTACAGCTTGATTTTCAATAAAGCCTTCTTATTTCCACTTATCTCTTGTTGTACGTCTGGTTCATGGTTCCATGACAGCCAGGTGCATATTTAGATTTGATGCTGCCCTAGGCACTTTAGTGCCAGCTTTCTCCCGACAATGAAGTCCATAGCTGATGGTAAAATGCTCCCTAGGCCTTCAGCTATCCCTCAGGACTCCTTCATACACTTGGACAATTAAAGGACTGACCTGTTACGTGTGCGCTTGGAAGCTGAAGGCATCTGTGTTAGTCCCATGTTCTTATGTGACTGCATTGCTGAGAAAAATGATGCTTTATTATATGCAAACGGGGGTATTACCATTACTCCTAGAGGCTCCGCTCTCTCTGTAACTGCCGTGCCCTCTGCACTTTAACATGGCCCAGTGGGATGACATTTTCACTGCCAGGCCCTGTCAAATGGTAATGGTAACACCCCCGTTGCTCCTAGAGGATAATTTGCATATATTAAAATATTCTTTTTTTTCTCTCAATAATGCAGGCATATATGAACATGGGCCCAACACAGACCGGCACTGATGAGTGGCTTTAGCGCTGCCCTAGCCATTTTACAGGCTAAGGCAGTGCTAAAGCATGTCCATTAGTGCCAGTGACATCACCGGGCTCACTGCCAGGTGGATGCCACCCCCAAATAGTATCCCCAGTGGTAATAAGACTCCCTACAGTGCCCTCAGTACTAATAAGGCCACCCTATAGGGTACCTCTTATAATCTATAAGGCACTTCTATAGAGCCCTCAGTAGTAGTAATGCCGTCCACCACTGCCCACAGTATTTATAATGTTCCCTACAGTGCCCCCTGTAATTATAATACCTCTTGCCGTACCCCCGGAGTTATAATCTCTGTATTGCCCCCATAAATTATAATGTGCGTCCTCTCCCTCCAGTCTTTTATACCATGCAGTCCCATGTAAATAACACCAGTCGTCTCCCAACAGTCTTCTATATTATACAGTCCCATGTAAATAATCTATCATTTTTACAGTCTTCTATACCATGCAGTCTCTAACACCAGTTGTTTCCCACCAGTATTCTATGTGATACAGTCCCATGTAAATAATCTATCTTCCTTACAGTCTTCTATACCATGCAGTCCCATGTAAATAACATCAGTCCTCTACCTACAGTCCCATGTAAATAACTTATCTTCCTTACAGTTCTCTAAAACATACAATCCCATGTAAATAACTTAAATCCCCTCCTGCACCCCCCTCCAACACCTAGTCCCATATAAACAACATCACTCCTTACCCTCCAGTCTTCTAAAATATCCAGTTTCATGTAAATAACACCAGTCATTTCCCTCCGGTCTTCTATAACATACAGTCCTATGTAAAAAACATATCTTTCTTATAGTCTTCTATAACATACAGTCCAATGTAACTGACTCCCCTCCCTTCAGCCCCTCTAACATACAGTCCCAGTTAAATAACATATTTCCCTCCCACTAAGCAGGGAGGAGGTATAATAGGGAGAACCACATCTCCTAGCATTTCTCTGACACTTACATTCATTCCATTGCATCACAGGTCTCCACTGCTGAGTGCTGCCTCTTTCTGCACTGGTCACATGATGGTGACCTCATCACAGGTCCTACCTCCACTTCCACTGCTGAAAAGATCACATGACTATGATGTCATCGAAGGTCCTTCAGCTATGGAGTGTAGACACAAAGGGGCAGCAGATTTGCCGTAAGTGCTAATCAGGCCCCCCCCCCCCAAAAAAAAACTCCGCCCCTCCCGACCTCCACACCAAGGTGCCCAGGTTACCCTGTTGGCAGAGGTAGGGAATGAAAAATATAATAAGATAAAAAAATAAACGCCTCTGCTGGCACTGGGTTGGGCCCCCTCCCTTGCTGAGCCCCTGTGCAGCTGAACCAGCTGCACAGGTGGTATGTCCATCCCAGTCTCATCAGGTACCCAGTTAAGCCTCATTCACATGTTCGTGTCTGTGCTCAAATCCGCGAGCAGGTGGTCAGTGATGCATCCGTGAAGCTGTCCGTCAAGGATCCGTGTTGGGTCCGTGTGTCCGTTTTTTGCTGTCCGTGTTGCATCCATGTTTCACTGACACTGAACAGCTGAAAAATAATTTTCAAAGCATCTCTTCTTAATGATCCGTGAAACACGGATGCATCGGTGGAATCTTCTTTGCTTTATCTCTGTATATATTCTTTAGTGATTCTGTGCCTCTGAAAGCTACACGTAGGTGAGCTGGATCTCCACTTTACATCGTGCTACTGTAAGAGGCAGCCCTGATCATCCAGCAACATTTCCAACACATATATATACAGACGTGGACAAAATTGTTGGTACCCTTTGGTCAATGAAAGAAAAAGTCACAATGGTCACAGAAATAACTTTAATCTGACAAAAGTAATAATAAATTAAAATTCTATAAATGTTAACCAATGAAAGTCAGACATTGTTTTTCAACCATGCTTCAACAGAATTATGTAAAAAAATAAACTCATGAAACAGGCATGGACAAAAATGATGGTACCCCTAACTTAATATTTTGTTGCGCAACCTTTTGAGGCAATCACTGCAATCAAACGCTTCCTGTAACTGTCAATGAGACATCTGCACCTCTCAGCAGGTATTTTGGCCCACTCCTCATGAGCAAACTGCTCCAGTTGTGTCCGGTTTGAAGGGTGCCTTTTCCAGACTGCATGTTTCAGCTCCTTCCAAAGATGCTCAATAGGATTGAGGTCAGGGCTCATAGAAGGCCACTTTAGAATAGTCCAATTTTTTCCTCTTAGCCATTCTTGGGTGTTTTTAGCGGTGTGTTTTGGGTCATTGTCCTGTTGCAAGACCCATGACCTGCGACTGAGACCAAGCTTTCTGACACTGGCTAGTACATTTCTCTCTAGAATTCCTTGATAGTCTTGAGATTTCATTGTACCCTGCACAGATTCAAGACACCCTGTGCCAGACGCAGCAAAGCAGCCCCAGAACATAACAGAGCCTCCTCCATGTTTCACAGTAGGGACAGTGTTCTTTTCTTGATATGCTTCATTTTTTCGTCTGTGAACATACAGCTGATGTGCCTTGGCAAAAACTTCGATTTTTGTCTCATCTGTCCACAGGACATTCTCCCAGAAGCTTTGTGGCTTGTCAACATGTAGTTTGGCATATTCCAGTCTTGCTTTTTTATGATTCGTTTTCAACAATGGTGTCCTCCTTGGTCGTCTCCCATGTAGTCCACTTTGGCTCAAACAACGACGGATGGTGCGATCTGACACTGATGTTCCTTGAGCATGAAGTTCACCTTGAATCTCTTTAGAAGTCTTTCTAGGCTCTTTTGTTACCATTCGGATTATCCGTCTCTTAGATTTGTCATCAATTTTCCTCCTGCGGCCACGTCCAGGGAGGTTGGCTACAGTCCCATGGATCTTAAACTTATGAATAATATGTGCAACTGTACTCACAGGAACATCTAGTTGCTTGGAGATGGTCTTATAGCCTTTACCTTTAACATGCTTGTCTATAATTTTCTTTCTGATCTCTTGAGACAGCTCTTTCCTTTGCTTCCTCTGGTCCATGTCGAGTGTGGTACACACCATATCACCAAACAACACAGTGATTACCTGGAGCCATATATATAGGCCCAATGGCTGATTACAAGGTTGTAGACACCTGTGATGCTAATTAGTGGACACACCTTGAATTAACATGTCCCTTTGGTCACATTATGTTCTGTGTTTTCTAGGGGTACCATCATTTTTGTCCATGCCTGTTTCATGAGTTTATTTTTTTACATAATTCTGTTGAAGCATGGTTGAAAAACAATGTCTGACTTTCATTGGTTAACATTTATAGAATTTTAATTTATTATTACTTTTGTCAGATTAAAGTTATTTCTGTGACCATTGTGACTTTTTCTTTCATTGACCAAAGGGTACCAACAATTTTGTCCACGTCTGTATATCAGACTGTCATGTTTCCCTCCAGCCACCAGAGGCCACTGTGGCTGAGTAGGACAGTGAGAGGAGTTGTTTCCAGAGGATAAGGAGTTAAGGTTTTCCCGGGCTGAGCAGGGAGCCTGGGCTGAAGGTGTCTGAGTACACAGGAAGAAGGACGCTGTGCACTGAGAGGGAGATCCACAGGGAAGATTAGAGTGATTTCTCCCTGCCTTCTGTGACACAGTATCTGGGACATTAGAGTGTGTTTGCTCTCTGACTGAGCTGATGTGTCCTGGTGTAGAAGAGAGACTGCTGTAGTGTGAGGCACTTACCAGAGGAACTGTGAGTGAATTCCAGGCCCTGCCTGATTATACGTCCAGAGCTGCTGATTATCTCTAACCAGAGTTACAGAGACTACAAAGAGAGGCCAGAGCTGAGCCACGCTGAAGCAAGCAAGCAAGCAAGCAACCAGATCGGGACCCAGACTGTATCTGCCTGCATGTGCCGGACACCGAACTGTGAGTGCACTGATGCTAACCTGAGCTAGGACATAATGGAATAGGATTTAGTTTAGTGCACCGTAGAGGTGCACCCCGGGTAGCGGGGACAGATAGGACTACCTAGAAGAGAGTAGCCTGCCATTGTCTGTACTTGTGTTTGTGATTCATTTGTGTTCTTTATGCAAATTTCCATTATCTTTATTGTGAATTCTCAAGCTGTTCATATTGTAAATCTGCTTCTCCGGCAGTTAGAGTTCTCTTTTAATAAAGCCGGTTTCTGCTTCAGCCTCCTTGTCTGCTGCACTGTACTTGAGTCCTGCTCTACGGTCTCTTCCTCTGCTGACCGTTACAAGTGGCGCTGCGAGCAGGGTACAGTCCCAGAGATCGAGGCGGCTGAAGGCAATGTGCATGATGTTAATGTGAGTACCTCAGGCAATGGTGGAACCCTTGCAAGGGCCCTTCCTATTGGCACGTTGTTCAACTTGCTACCCAAATTTGATGGCCAGAACATGACACTGTCAGACTGGGTGACAAGGTTACAGAGTGCTGTTAGGATTTACAATGTCAGCCCAGAACTACAAGTAGAAATTGCTTTGGCAGATGGGGTTACTGGCATGTGACCCATAGACCGGATACTGCGGGAACAATTTATTCTGGGGCTCTACAGCAATCCCCTGAAACAGGCTCTGCGAGAACGAGTCAGAGTAGACCCTACCCTAACCTTTCGACAAATTTTGGCAGAGGCCGTGACGCGAAACAAAGAAGACGGCTATGCTTCTGGAGTAATACGGACCCAGACCGTTACACCCCCTGGGGTTACAAGAAATGAGGAAGCCCTGGTCAGAGTGGTACAAGACTTGCAGAGCTCCCTGAGTGCCATGCACGAAAAGTTGACACACCTGGAGAAACGGATAGAGTCGCGCCATACTACTGAGGCTGCCTATCCAGCCCGACAACAAACCTATCAGGCGACTCCGTGGGTTCCTACACCCAAATGCCCTTATGCTAGTTTACCATACCATCAAGCCCCTCATTACCCTTCAGTGGGGCCATCCAGCCAAGCTCTGAGGGCACCTCCCACTCGCAGACAAAAAGTGTTGGCGGTGTGGAGATCTAGGACATTTCGCCAGAGAGTGTCGGAATAATCCAGCTGGACGCCAAGAGCCGCCGTTAAACTACCGACCCCTGCAGTAGTGGGGCGTACTGCAGGGGAGGTGGAGAGCCAAGTTACCCAGCAGAGCTCCGAACACCTGGTCGCAGGGTGCCCCACTATACGAGCTGAATTCGAAGGTGTTCCTGTCGACTGCTTAGTGGATACTGGGTCTCAGGTGACAACTATGCCCGAGTCATTCTTCTACCGTTACTTTCAAGCGCTGGCCAAGCCAGAACGAGAGACACTGGTCCGGGTTACAGCGGCTAACCAACAACAGATTCCTGTCACCGGGGTCGTGTGGATGAATGTACGGCTATGTGGACAGGAAGTGGGGCGGAAAGGTATCTTGTTGGTCCCCGAAACGTTCAAAGAAGATGTGCCGGTGATAATGGGCATGAATATCCTGCGAGAATTGGATCAGATCATGTTCACCAAACGGGGGCCGGGTTACTGGAAACAAGCCACCCCGCACAAACCTACCCAGAAAGCATTTCAACGGCTAATTCGTTTTTGTGGAACACAGAAAAGTGTACCAGCACATCAGGCGGTGGGAACGATCCGAGCGCCAGGAAAGGCTACCTTCACCCTTCCCCCTGGTCGGGAGACCGTGCTGACGTTACCCGTGGGAACTTTCCGTAATCTTGAAGGCATGGAGGTGTTCGTTGAACCAACAGGCCTAGGAGAGCTGGGTCAGGACGTCCTGGTGGCCCGGACACTGGGAGTGGTCCAGAATGGACGAGTACCCATAAGAGCTGTGAATGTGGGATATCTAGAAGTTCCCTTGATGCCAGGGGTGGAACTGGCTCGTGTGTACCTACATCAGGGAGAAATCCTGAGTCAGAGAGAAGTGACTCTAGCTCCGGTAAGGGATGCTGTTTGGACCCTGGCAGTTACTGCCAGTGCAGAAGAGGCGCCGACCCCAGAATGGAATGGGGGAACCATCTTGGACCAAATGGAGATAGATGTTAAGGCTCTCAGTTTAGACCAACAGCGAGCAGTTGAAACCATGCTGTGGGAGAATCAGGCTGCGTTTGCCCGCCACGCTGATGACTTTGGCTGCACGAATGCTATCACACATGATATACCGACGGGGGACACTCCTCCAATTCGGGAGAGATATCGACAGATTCCGCCCAAGTTGTACCAGGAAGTGAAGACGCTATTGAAACAGATGATAGACTCCGGAGTGGTGCGGGGAAGCCAGAGCCCTTGGGCAGCCCCAGTGGTGCTTGTCAAGAAGAAGGACGGCACTATTCGATTTTGTGTGGACTATCGGCGGTTGAATGCTTGCACTGCGCGAGACTCATATCCTCTGCCACACATCGAGGAGTCTCTGACGGCTCTAGGACGAGCCAAATACTTCTCCACCCTGGATCTAGCAAGTGGGTACTGGCAAGTACCCGTGGCTGAGCAGGACAAGGCAAAGACAGCATTCATACTCCCCATGGGGTTATTTGAATTCAACAGGATGCCATTCGGACTGACTAATGACCCTGGAACCTTCCAGCGGCTGATGGAGAGATGCCTGGGAGACCTGAATTTTGAAGCCACTCTGATATACCTAGACGATATCATCGTATACTCTGCTACTTTTCAAGAACACTTGAATCGGCTAGGGCAGGTACTCGAGCGACTGCGATCCCATGGCCTGAAGGTAAAGCCAAAGAAGTGTCATCTCTTCAAGAGGGAGATCGAGTACCTGGGCCATAGGGTGTCCCAAGACGGAGTGCTACCGTCCCAAGACAAAGTGGCTGCAATACGACAATGGCTAGTGCCGAGAACACTGCGTGAGTTGAAGGCCTTCCTGGGACTGACTGGGTACTACCGGCGGTTCATCAAAGACTACGCAAAAATAGCGGGCCCTCTGAATGAGTTGTTGAGAGGAACGGCTGGGCAACCCAAGGGCCAAAGTATCCCCTGGGGACCGAAACAGGAAGAGGCCTTCCAGGCCCTGAAAGAAGCCCTGACATCGGCCCCCATCTTGGCTTATGCCGATTTTGATAAACCATTCATCTTAGCTACTGATGGCAGCCTCTACGGACTTGGGGCAGTCCTGTCGCAGGTACAAGATGGACATGAGAGAGTGATCGCTTATGCCAGTAGATCCTTGCGAGAGACGGAGCGAAACCCCCATAACTACAGTTCCTTCCGGCTGGAACTCCTTGCCCTGGTGTGGGCTATGACGGAGAAATTTGCAGGATATCTGACAGGAGCTAAGATCTTCGTACGGACGGATAACAATCCCCTGGCCCATCTGGGTACTGCCAAGTTGGGAGCCCTGGAGCAACGCTGGGCAGCTCGCCTCGCAAAGTATGACTTCTCAATTCGCTACCGCTCCGCTACAGAGAACACTAATGCTGATGGTCTCTCGAGGGTTACTTTTGAAACTCCAGTAGGGGATATGGATGAACAAAAGGAAGAAGATGAAACTCCTGACTTCCGCAAGTTCGCTCCCCCAACAGTCGCGGCCCAGACAAGTGGGGAGGCCCGTAAGCTACCCCAAGCATTGGGGAGAACTAATGAAGAATGGGGCAGATTGCAAGATGAAGACAATGGACTGCAGCAAATAAAAAGCTGGGTAACCCAGTGCAGGAAACCCAACAAAGAAGAAAGGGCTGATCTGGATGCCGAGATGAAGTCCGTTCTACATCAATGGGACAGACTGGAAGTTCATGGAGCTGTTTTGTTCCGCAAGTGGCAACAGCCTGCCGACCTAGAGGCAAGGTGGCAGGTAGTGATACCCAGAAGAATGGCACGGGAGATAGCCAAAGAGGCTCATGAGTTTGGAGCTCACTTCGGGCCAGTCAAGACATACCAGTGGCTGCAGCGTTATGTGTATTGTCCGCGACTGGAGGCCACAGTTGAAGAAGTTTGCCGACAGTGTCGAGTGTGTGAACTCACGAAGAGTACAGACCAGAGAGCACCCCTACAGTCCATCCAGACCACAGAACCGCTGGAAGTGTTGATGATAGACTATCTTCTTGTGGGACAATCGTCAAGAGGTCCACAGTATTGCCTGGTCATGATCGACCACTTCTCCAAGTTTGCAGTAGTCACCCCAACTCGGGACCAGACGGCCGAGTCCGCTGCACGAGCCATTTGTCAAGACTTCATTCGGGTCTATGGGTGTCCAAAGCGGATCCATTCAGATAAAGGGGCGTGCTTTCAAGGAAAAGTGATGGAAGAGCTACATCGACTGTACGGCATTGAAAAATCCAGGACAACTCCTTATCATCCCCAAGGAAACGGAGCCTGTGAGCGCTTTAATCGCACATTGCTGCAAATGCTGAGGACGCTAGAGGAAGACAAGAGGGCACACTGGCCTGACTACCTGCCAGAATTAGTCTGGGCTTACAACAATCATGTCCACACCACCACCGGTTACACCCCATACATGTTACTGTTCGGTAGGGCTGGTCGAGAGATCGTGGAATTAAACCTAGAACAGCCAGAAGACCTAATAGAGCGATCAACCACCTCATGGGTGAAAGAACACCGTCAGCGTCTCCAGACCATTCGCCGGTTGGCAGGCCAGCGGTTACAGGAGAGAGCTCATACAGACCGTCCTCCAGTTCAGGAGGTTCCATTGCAGCCTGGGGATCGGGTACTGGTACGAGAGAAACGTCCCAGAGGCAAGTTGAGTGAGAGTTGGGAAGTACAGCCGTACAAAGTGATCAAGAGAGTGTACCCTAATGGTCCGGTCTACGAAGTGCAGGTTGAGAATGGGGAATTTGCTTCGCGGACTCTACATAGGAATATGTTACGGCCATGCCGGTCCAAAGATCCCGCACCTGTTCATAGGACACCTTCTCCTTCTCCTCCTGCCCCATACTCAGAATTTGTTATCTCTGATGGAGATGATGGTGAAGACTGGTGGACTGCTCCCAACACTGAAGAAGCCTCCCAGGTTATAGGTGATGGAGGCACTGTCACAGAACCATTGCCAGCCCGTAATGGAGAGGGGCCCTCGGACACACCCGAACCTCCTATTGTGGTGGATGAATCCAGACTGGCAGTTTCTAGTGGAGAGAGTCAGGTCGTAACAGATAGCCAGGACCTCCGGAGATCCAGTAGGCTTACTGCAGGGGTTCCACCAAACAGGTACGCTGCTGATGAGTTCATTTGGTCCAACTGTATGCATTGTGGACAATGTTGTACTGCTGTATAAAAAGTTACACTAACCATTATTTCTATGGACTATATAGCAAGGCCGAGGACGGCCACCTTTAAGTGGGGAGGCATGTAAGAGGCAGCCCTGATCATCCAGCAACATTTCCAACACATATATATATATCAGACTGTCATGTTTCCCTCCACCCACCAGAGGCCACTGTGGCTGAGTAGGACAGTGAGAGGAGTTGTTTCCAGAGGAGTTAAGGTTTTCCCGGGCTGAGCAGGGAGCCTGGGCTGAAGGTGTCTGAGTACACAGGAAGAAGGACGCTGTGCACTGAGAGGGAGATCCACAGGGAAGATTAGAGTGATTTCTCCCTGCCTTCTGTGACACAGTATCTGGGACATTAGAGTGTGTTTGCTCTCTGACTGAGCTGATGTGTCCTGGTGTAGAAGAGAGACTGCTGTAGTGCGAGGCACTTACCAGAGGAACTGTGAGTGAATTCCAGGCCCTGCCTGATTATACGTCCAGAGCTGCTGATTATCTCTAACCAGAGTTACAGAGACTACAAAGAGAGGCCAGAGCTGAGCCACGCTGAAGCAAGCAAGCAAGCAACCAGATCGGGACCCAGACTGTATCTGCCTGCATGTGCCGGACACCGAACTGTGAGTGCACTGATGCTAACCTGAGCTAGGACATAGTGGAATAGGATTTAGTTTAGTTCACCATTGAGGTGCACCCCGGGTAGCGGGGACAGATAGGACTACCTAGAAGAGAGTAGCCTGCCATTGTCTGTACTTGTGTTTGTGATTCATTTGTGTTCTTTATGCAAATTTCCATTATCTTTATTGTGAATTCTCAAGCTGTTCATATTGTAAATCTGCTTCTCCGGCAGTTAGAGTTCTCTTTTAATAAAGCCGGTTTCTGCTTCAGCCTCCTTGTCTGCTGCACTGTACTTGAGTCCTGCTCTACGGTCTCTTCCTCTGCTGACCGTTACACTACCAATGTCTCTCATTATTAGGGAGCCTTCACAAGTGGCAGATTTTGTAGCAGAAAATTCTGCCACTAAAAATCTGTTCCATTCGTTTGAATGGAGCAGCAAGCACATGGATTTCTGCAGGCTCCATTAAGGTGAATGGAACTGATTTTTAGTCATGAAATTCTCTGCCACAAAATCTGCAGCTTGTGAAGGCACCCTTAGCTGGCTGTACATTAACCCTTTTTCCAGAGCTAAAACAGTGCAATCACAGTGCAAATGAACAGGATCTATTACAATAAAGATATAAAATGTGCAATAGGGGCAAATATCCCTGCTCCAGGGAACTATATTAGCAATGATTTTGAACATTCTGTTCACTTCCTCATTACGGAGTACTGAGTGCAAAATGATGGGGAAAAACTTGAATTTTTTTTATTTTCACACAAAGCCACAACATAGAAAAATATGATATAATATAAGTAAAAGGTTCTGAAGACTTTCCGAATGCATTGGATGTCACTGATGACAAATGTTCTGAAAGTAGATAAAACATCACATCATAGTTCTAGGAGGAAATCACTTTTTTTTTTCACTCGCAGCAGATATTGTTGCAGAAATTTCTGTGACTGACAGTCAGTTTCATTCATCTCACCTCATCCACTTGTTCGCGCAGCCCGACTTGTCTTCTTTCTTCTTTTTTTGATGACTTGGGAGGAAAAGGACCTTATCACCATGGTGAAGGACTATGTGATGGACCATGTGATAAGCGCAGTGATGTCACCAAAGGTCCTTTTCCTCCCAGGTCATCAAAGAAGAACAAAGGAGAAGCCGGAGAGAAGTGGATGAGGTGAGTTTATTTTTTTTAACCCCTCCATCTCTATTTTACTAAGCATTCTGTATTAAGAATGCTATTATTTTCCCTTATAACCATGTTATAAGGGAAAATAATAATGATCGGGGTCCCCATCCCAATCGTCTCCTACCAACCTTGCGTGAAGATCGCACGGCATCCGCACTTGCTTGCGGATGATTGCGATTTTCAAGCAGCCCCATTCACTTCTATGGGGCCTGCATTGCGTGAAAAACGCACAATATAGAGCATGCTGCGATTTTCATGCAACGCACAAGTGATGCGTGAAAATCACCGCCCATGTGCACAGCCCTTTAGAAATGAATGGGTCCGGATTCAGTGCGGGTGCAATGCGTTCATCTCACGCATTGCACCCGCATGGAAAACTTGCCCGTGTGAAAGACGCCTTAGGGAAGACATGAAGGATTGCTGTTGTTACCTTCTACTGATGGGATGTTTAAATCATGTGGAAGACTAGCAAAGACAGCTGGGCCCCGGTTCGACTATTATCTTAGTGCCCTGATAGCTACACCCCTGGATGTACAAAAACAGCCATTTCTGAAAGGCAGTTTTGTTAAGCAATAGACAAATTTAAAAATAGTTCACCTATAACTGTATATAGTGACAACACAATAAATTCCATCAAATTGTAAAGATTCAGAGTGTGTCTATGTCTGCCCAGTGGCCAGAGGACATTTTTGTGGTATAATAGTAGATATCTAGAGCTTAATTTCTATGTTTTCTGCAGCTTTCTGCCTAATGGTTTATTTACAGATGCCTATGCAGGCGTTGAACCTATCTTGTCCCAGGTGAAAATTTAATACTTCACTTTTATTATTATTTGGGTTAAAATACGTGCTTTATACCTTTATTTAATTTTACTTGATGAACCAAATAATAGAAAAAGATTAAAAATACAGTAAACACTGATGCTCAGTGAGCCAGGAGGGAGAGCACGTGCACTATCTCTCACCCCTGTCACTTATAGGCAGTTAGCTGCCTTCATGTCGCTTGCTTGGTGTCACTGCAAGCGACATGAAGGCAGCTAACTGCCTATAAGTGACAGGGGTGAGAGATAGTGCACGTGCTCTCCCTCCTGACTCACTGAGCATCATTTGACCACGCAGTGGAGTGTTTACTGTATTTTTTTATCTTTTTCTATTATTTGGTTCATCAAGTAAAATTAAATAAAGGTATAAAGCACGTATTTTAACCCAAATAATACAAACCGGATTCCAAAAAAGTTGGGACACTAAACAAATCGTGAATAAAAACTGAATGCAATTATGTGGAGATGACAGATGTCAATATTTTATTTGCAATAGAACGTAGATGACAGATCAAACGTTTAATCCGAGTAAATGTATCATTTTAAAGGAAAAATACGTTGATTCAAATTTTCACGGTGTCAACAAATCCCAAAAAAGTTGGGACAAGTAGCAATAAGAGGCTGGAAAAAGTAAATTTGAGCATAACGAAGAGCTGGAAGACCAATTAACACTAATTAGGTCAATTGGCAACATGATTGGGTATAAAAAGAGCTTCTCAGAGTGGCAGTGTCTCTCAGAAGCCAAGATGGGTAGAGGATCACCAATTCCCACAATGTTGCGCAGAAAGATAGTGGAGCAATATCAGAAAGGTGTTACCTAGTGAAAAATTGCAAAGACTTTGCATCTATCATCATCAACATCATCCGAAGATTCAGAGAATCTGGAACAATCTCTGTGCGTAAGGGTCAAGGCCGTAAAACCATACTGGATGCCCGTGATCTCCGGGCCCTTAAACAACACTGCACCACAAACAGGAATGCTACTGTAAAGGAAATCACAGAATGGGCTCAGGAATACTTCCAGAAACCATTGTCAGTGAACACAATCCACTGTGCCATCCGCCGTTGCCAGCTGAAACTCTACAGTGCAAAGAAGAAGCCATTTCTAAGCAAGATCCACAAGCTCAGGCGTTTTCACTGGGCCAGGGATCATTTAAAATGGAGTGTGGCAAAATGGAAGACTGTTCTGTGGTCAGACGAGTCACAATTCGAAGTTCTTTTTGGAAATCTGGGACGCCATGTCATCCGGACCAAAAGGACAAGGACAACCCAAGTTGTTATCAACGCTCAGTTCAGAAGCCTGCATCTCTGATGGTATGGGGTTGCATGAGTGCGTGTGGCATGGGCAGCTTGCATGTCTGGAAAGGCACCATCAATGCAGAAAAATATATTCAGGTTCTAGAACAACATATGCTCCCATCCAGACGTCATCTCTTTCAGGGAAGACCCTGCATTTTTCAACAAGATAATGCCAGACCACATTCTGCATCAATCACAACATCATGGCTGCGTAGGAGAAGGATCCGGGTACTGAAATGGCCAGTCTGCAGTCCAGATCTTTCACCTATAGAGAACATTTGGCGCATCATAAAGAGGAAGGTGCAACAAAGAAGGCCCAAGACGATTGAACAGTTAGAAGCCTGTATTAGACAAGAATGGGAGAGCATTCCTATTTCTAAACTTGAGAAACTGGTCTCCTCGGTCCCCAGGCGTCTGTTGAGTGTTGTAAGAAGAAGGGGAGATGCCACACAGTGGTGAAAATGGCCTTGTCCCAACTTTTTGGGGATTTGTTGACACCATGAAATTCTGATTCAACATATTTTTCCCTTAAAATGGTACATTTTCTCAGTTTAAACTTTTGTTCCGTGATTTATGTTCTATTCTGAATAAAATATTAGAAGTTGGCACCTCCACATCATTGCATTCAGTTTTTATTCACGATTTGTATAGTGTCCCAACTTTTTTGGAATCTGGTTTGTAATAAAAGTGAAGTATTACATTTTCACCTGGGACAAAATAGGTTCAACGCCTTCATAGGCATCTGTAAATAAACTATTTGATAAACCTTACCCAGGGTATGTCTCAAATATGAATACATTTCTGCCTAATGGACATTTATCTACATTTGGTCATAGTTCTGTCCTGCCTCCTGTATTCTCTGTGTAATGATGGTGATTGCGGATGTGAAAGAATTACAAATAATGACATTTACCAAAATGGATTTGATCCACAAGATCTCTGAAAGTATCCTGTGGTATCGGGCATAAAAGCTTTAACAGCAGATCCTTTAAAGTATTGGTGGCATATCGATAGGATATGCCACCAATGTTAGATAGGTGTGAGTGCCACCTCTGGTTCCCGCTGCTATCTAGAGAACGGGGTTCTCAAAGTGCCCATAGCTCGGTGGGTCTCCATTAATTTCTATAGGAGTTCTGAAAATAGCCAAATAAGTGTGTTCTCGGGTAGAGATGGCCTTGCGGGTCACCCGGCAGTCGTTTTGCGCGAATTTTGCTTGTTCGCAAATCGCCGAACATGCAAACATATGGCAATATTCGCACTCGCCATATTTTTTTGCATATGCCTGAACTTTGACCTATGGCACATCCATCAGGTGGGACAGGACAGCCAATTAAAACGTTTCAGCACATGGACACACCCCCAACCCTATAACAGAACCCGATCTGGCAGCCATTTTACATTATGTGTTTTGCCAGTGTAGGTAGAGGTTGCCTTTTGGAGCAGGGACAGTTAGGGACACCAAACGCTAGCTAATAGGGCCAAAAAAGTCCTTTTAAGGACTGGTGTAGGTGTTCTATCAATAGGTTTGCTATACTAAGGGGTGTAATATACTTATAATATACTTTCTAACATAGAAACTATATAATAGTGTATTTGTATTGTGCAGCAGTTGTGTGCGGTTCTGCTGTGATACCGCAGCTAGATAAAGTGACAAACACTATTGGAGTAACTAATTGCAATGGGTGTGATATACCTGTTGCCTCAAAAAAAAACTGCTTGAGGGCTGCCATATACCTTCTTTCACAAAATCCTGATTGAGGGGTGCTATATACCTGTTTCCGACAAATACTGATTGAGAGATGCCATATACCTTCTTCCGCAAAATACTGATTGAGGGGTGCTATTGCTATATACCTTCTTCAACCAAATACTGATTGAGGGCTGTGATACACCTGCTTCCACAAAATACTGATTGAGGGGTGCCATATACCTGTTTACGCCAAATACTGATTGAGGGGTGCTGTATACCTGTTTCTGTCAAATACTGATTGAAGGGTGCTATATACCTGTTTCTGCCAAATACTGATTGAGGGGTGCTATTGCTATATTCCTTCTTCCACCAAATACTGATTAAGGGCTGTGATACACCTGCTTCCACAAAATACTGATTGAGGGGTGCCATATACCTGTTTCCGCCAAATACTGATTGAGGGGTGCCATATACCAGGTTCTGCCAAATACTGATTGAGGGGTGCTATATACCTGTTTCCGACAAATACTGATTGAGGGGTGCTATATACCTGTTTCCACCAAATACTGATTGAGGGGTGCCATATACCTTCTTTCACTAAATACTGATTGAGGGGTGCTATTGCTATATACCTACCACCAAATACTCATTGAGGGCTGCAATATACCTGCTTTCACAAAATACTGATTGAGGGGTGCCATATACCAGGTTCCGCCAAATACTGATTGAGGGGTGCCATATACCAGGTTCCGCCAAATACTGATTGAGGGGTGCTATATACCTGTTTCTGACAAATACTGATTGAGGGGTGCTATATACCTGTTTCCACCAAATACTGATTGAGGGGTGCCATATTCCTTCTTCCACTAAATACTGATTGAGGGGTGCTATTGCTATATACCTTCTTCCACAAAATACTGATTGAGAGCTGCTATACCCCTGCTTCCACAAAATACTGATTGAGGGGTGCCATATACCTGTTTTTCGCCAAATACTGATTGGGGGTGCCATATACCTTCTTTCACAAAATACTGATTGAGGGGTGCTATATACCTTCTTCCACTAAATACTGATTGAGGGGTGCTATTGCTATATACCTACCACCAAATACTCATTGAGGGCTGCAATATACCTGCTTCCACAAAATACTGATTGAGGGGTGCCATATACCAGGTTCCGACAAATACTGATTGAGGGGTGCCATATACCAGGTTCCGCCAAATACTGATTGAGGGGTGCTATATGCCTGTTTCCGACAAATACTGATTGAGGGGTGCTATATACCTGTTTCCACCAAATACTGATTGAGGGGTGCCATATTCCTTCTTCCACTAAATACTGATTGAGGGGTGCTATTGCTATATACCTTCTTACACAAAATACTGATTGAGAGCTGCTATACCCCTGCTTCCACAAAATACTGATTGAGGGGTGCCATATACCTGTTTTCGCCAAATACTGATTGGGGGGTGCCATATACCTTCTTTCACAAAATACTGATTGAGGGGTGCTATTGCTATATACCTTCTACCACCAAATACTGATTGAGGGCTGCGATACACCTGCTTCCACAAAATACTGATTGAGGGGTGCTATATACCTGTTTCTGCCAAATACTGATTGAGGGGTGCTATATACGTGTTTCCACCAAATACTGATTGAGAGGTGCCATATACCTTCTTCCACTAAATACTGATTGAGAGCTGCGATACCCCTGCTTCCACAAAATACTGATTGAGGGGTGCCATATACCTGTTTTCGCCAAATACTGATTGGGGGGTGCCATATACCTTCTTCCACAAAATACTGATTGAGGGGTGCTATTGCTATACAGTGATGGCCAGTTCACAGTGTTCGCCAACGAACACGGGCTGCCATCTTAACTCACAAGTCCAGCGATGCACAGGTAAGCCCTTACCTGTGCCTGTGCCGCGAGCCGGTCTGAAATCAAATGCGGTCACCGGGAGCAGGCAGTTCAGAAACAGACGCTGGGGGCCTTCATCGGGCTGTTCTCAGAACTGCCTGCTCCTGGTGACCGCATTTGTTTCAGACCAGCTCACGGCACAGGCACAGGTAAGGGCTTACCTGTGCATCGCTGGACTTGCGAGTTAAGATGGCAGCCCACATGTGTTCGTTGGCGAACACCGCGAACTGGCCATGACTGTTGCTATATACCTTTTTCCACCAAATACTGATTGAGGGCTGCTAAATACCTTCTTACACAAATACTGCTCTTCTCTATGGACTTAGGCAGAGGGTCATTTCGAAAATGACAGGCAGAGGAAGAGGCAGACCGTTCTGCAGGGATAGTAGGGGTCGGGCAAGTGCACCAGGCCGGAGCCTAAGTGGGAAGTTGGAGAAGGCACATGCGATAACTTCAAAGGGCACACCAGAGTTGGCTGAGTGGCTCACTAAGCCTTCCGCTTCTGTACTCTCCTCATCCTCTGTATCTGCACCCTCCTTACTCTATGCTGTGTGCACCCCCAAAGACACCACCACCACCACCATAGCCCCTTCACTCGAGTCAGAGGAATTATTTTCCCATCCATTCCCAGACCTTACTGATGTGCAGCCATTCTTGGCATTGGATGAGGACGAGGAGGTAGCAACGGTCAGCACCCAGCGGTCTGACGACAGTACCCAGATCAGCCCAAGGAGGGTGGTCCCCGCTGTTGCTGCCTACTCTGAGATCTCTATATTTAGCATTTTTGACGCAAGGCAGGCCAGAAAATAAATGAATGGGTCTGAGTGAAAATCGCAAGCATCCGCAAGCAAGTGCGGATGCGGTGCAATTTTCACGCATGGTTGCTAGGAGATGATAGTGATGAGCAACCCCGGACCCCATTAAAGTAAATTCACTGTATTATTTTCCCTTTATAACATGGTTATAAGAGAAAATAATAGCATTTTTAATACAGAATGCTTACTAAAATGTTGATTGAGGGGTGGTGAGCGTGGTGACGTCAGTGCAGATCCTGCTAAATGAAGATAGAAGTGTGGTGAGCGCGATTATGTCATCAAAGGTCCTTTTGCAGGTCCTGAAAGAAGAAGAGAGAAGACGATGCAATCAAGGCGATCAAGTGGATAAGGTGAGTTAATTTTTTTCTATTTTTTAACCCCTCAATCGACATTTTAGTAAGCTTTCTGTATTAAGAATGCTATTATTTTTCCTTATAACCATGTTATAAGGGAAAATAATAAAATCTACAGAACACCGATCCCAAACCTGAACTTCAGTGGAGAAGTCCGGGTTCAGGTCTGCATGCAGGACTTTCGTCTCCGCTCAAAAATCATGTTCTGAGCGGACGCCGAATGGATCCCATTATAGTTTTTGGGGTCTTTAGGCTCCGTTACTCTCAGTTAGCTCTCAGTTATCTGCAGAATCCGTCCTTTCCGTTGTCCTGCTCCTCAACGGAGCCGGAGAACGGAAAGCAGAAACGGTGATGTGAACGAGGCCTTACGTGTCTTGGTAAACAATTCTATTACTTATAAGAACTAATATGAAAATAAAAACATCCCTGCAGCTCTGGTCGATGTCTCTGTTTCATAACTGACTTGTTTCAATGCATTAAAAATATGATTTATTCATATAGAACCATTATCTTCCATTGCAACGTGCATTGTAAAACAGGACTCTTACTGCATTTTTAAACATAAATATTAAAAGTGACATATTCATTTCTGCAGGAAGATAGCTCTGTCTATTGTGCTTATTATATTATCGATTATCATAATGTATCGTCACACCTCTGCATTGATCATTTATTTCTCTGCTATCTTTGGCTGCAGAGTGCAGAAGTGATTATAAACTCTGCGGCTCTCTGTTTTTTCCTATGTGTTTCTATAAATAAGCTGATTTATAATTTGTCCCTTTTGTGGGACCCCCAATAATTACATACCTGTAATCTGCAAAGGAACCCAGAGGCAAGTGTCTAGTTCTTGTGGAAAGCCACCACAGAAGAAATTGTGCACCATGGTGTAGTAGAGTTCCCCGGCAATTCAGCAGTGAAAAAGTTGCAAGTTATGTGCTCTATGTGGACCTCCTCCAAAGCAGAATTTCCTGTTAGCTCATTTAAAAACTTTTTTTTCTAAACCAGACAACCCCTTTAATGAATTCCTCTGATTTGGCTGGTCTAAGGATTTCAAGGGTTTGTGATCATCCTGTCATCAGTTCTATAACAGTTTTCACTCTAGGAGACCACCTTGACTTATGATATAGCAGATATACCGTAGCATCAACCTAAATCCATTCTGCTTTGCCAGGGCTCCTCATTTTGGCATGGTATGAGTGAATCTGCATATGTGGCCTGGCAATAATACCATTTAATTAGTAATGATCTTAACATTTCAATCAAAATAGCAGATAAAATATTTACTATATCCTGAAAGTAAAGTGGCAGCTCATGTATTGATGGAAAGCAGCTGGCAAGGGCCATTTATGAACAATTTCTCAGTAAATCAAGGTGTTTCAGCATTTAGCATAGAGGAATTGGTATTAATTCCACATTAATACAATTATTTAAAGGGGATCTATCAGCAGTTTTTTTCATGCTAAACTTCTGACAGCACTAGGTAAGGGAAGGGGAGAGCAGAAGATACAGGGCCGGCTCCAGGTTCATGTAGGGCAGGCCCTTGGGCGATAAATCCCAGTGGGCTCTTGAGGCATTTTTGTACATTTACATGTCCCTCTGTGGCTCCCACACAGTATAATGACCACCAGTGGCCCCTATACAGTATAATGTCCACTAGTTGCCCTTCACAAAGTATAATGACCCCCCCCCCAATGCCCCCAAACACAGTATAATGACCCCCAGTGGCCCCACACACAGTATAATGACCCCACAGTGGCCTTCCATTCAGAATAATAACCCCCAGTCCCCAGTTTCAAACTGCTTGCTGTACGTTAAGACAAGCGTAGGCATATCCTCCTTATTTTCACAATGATCAACTGTTGCATCTCTGTTAGAGCTATTTGTGTTCCTATTGCTGATGTGCTCGCAATCATTCGCCCCCTTTGTATTTCTTTTTCCTTTTATTTATAATCTTGTCCTTAGAAGAAAGACCCTGTGAGGGGAACAAAAGTTCCCTCATAGTTTTATTTCTGGCAATTGCCAGACCTCTGGATATTATCCACCCAGGATAAGCTCTTTGTGCTAGCCGCATTTTAACAATCTGGATTTCCCTTTCAAAAGCCGCAAGTGTGCTGCAACTTCTATGGGCACGTGTGAACTCCCCCACAGGGATTGATTTAATCGTGTTGGCTGGATGGTGACTGTACGCACGTAAAGTCGTATTTCCCGTCACTTCTTTGCTAAATGTTTCTGTTTGTATAATGTGTCCCGATATTCCCGAGAGTTTAGGATCCAGAAAGTTAACACAATGTTGGTTCTCAGTGTAGGTAAAATGTAAGTTATAAGGATTACTCTCGAGATACCGCATGAATTGTTGTATAAACTTGAACGGAAAGGAAGTTTATATGCTTGGGTCTCATCCCATCCGTGCACTCTTAAAACTGTTGATGCAGGTGAGCTGGACTTTTACTATTATTTGATGAATTGTTGTATGGCAGGTACAGATAAGAAGCATATCATCGATGTACCTGCCATACCACACAACATACTCCGAGAATGGATTGTTAGTGTTATACACATATGCCTCCTCCCAGTAGGACATTGTGAGGTTAGCCAATGAGGGCGAGTATTTCGCACCCATTGATACACCTGAGATTTGGACATAATATATAGAGTTGAAGGTAAAGTAATTGTGAGACATCAGGAACGGAGTCACAACCAGAACATAATCAATGAACTCATGAGAAAAACTGCTGTACCTACAGTACAGACCAAAAGCTTGGACACACCTTCTCATTCAAAGAGTTTTCTTTATTTTCATGACTATGAAAATTGTAGATTCACACTGAAGGCATCAAAACTATGAATTAACACAGGTGGAATTATATACATAACAAAAAAGTGTGAAACAACTGAAAATATGTCATATTCTAGGTTCTTCAAAGTAGCCACCTTTTGCTTTGATTACTGCTTTGCACACTCTTGGCATTCTCTTGATAAGCTTCAAGAGGTAGTCACCTGAAATAGTTTTCACTTCACAGGTGTGCCCTGTCAGGTTTAATAAGTGGGATTTCTTGCCTTATAAATGGGGTTGGGACCATCAGTTGCGTTGTGGAGAAGTCAGGTGGATACACAGCTGATAGTCCTACTGAATAGACTGTTAGAATTTGTATTATGGCAAGAAAAAAGCAGCTAAGTATCGAAAAACGAGTGGCCATCATTACTTTAAGAAATGAAGGTCAGTCAGTCCGAAAAATTGGGAAAACTTTGAAAGTGTCCCCAAGTGCAGTCACAAAAACCATCAAGCGCTACAAAGAAACTGTCTCACATGAGGACTGCCCCAGGAAAGGAAGACCAAGAGTCACCTCTGCTGCGGAGGATAAGTTCATCCGAGTCACCAGCCTCAGAAATCGCAGGTTAACAGCAGCTCAGATTAGAGACCAGGTCAATGCCACACAGAGTTCTAGCAGCAGACACATCTCTAGAACAACTGTTAAGAGGAGACTGTGTGAATCAGGCCTTCATGGTAGAATATCTGCTAGGAAACCACTGCTAAGGACAGGCAACAAGCAGAAGAGACGTGTTTGGGCTAAAGAACACAAGGAATGGACATTAGACCAGTGGAAATCTGTGCTTTGGTCTGATGAGTCCAAATTTGAGATCTTTGGTTACAACCACCATGTCTTTGTGCGACGCAGAAAAGGTGAACGGATGGACTCTACATGCCTGGTTCCCACCGTGAAGCATGGAGGAGGAGGTGTGATGGTGTGGGGGTGCTTTGCTGGTGACACTGTTGGGGATTTATTCAAAATTGAAGGCATACTGAACCAGCATGGCTACCACAGCATCTTGCAGCGGCATGCTATTCCATCCGGTTTGCGTTTAGTTGGACCATCATTTATTTTTCAACGGGACAATGACCCCAAACACACCTCCAGGCTGTGTAAGGGCTATTTGACATTGAAGGAGAGTGATGGGGTGCTGCGCCAGATGACCTGGCCTCCACAGTCACCGAACCTAAACCCAATCGAGATGGTTTGGGGTGAGCTGGACCGCAGAGTGAAGGCAAAAGTGCTAAGCATCTCTGGGAACTCCTTCAAGACTGTTGGAAGACCATTTCAGGTGACTACGTCTTGAAGCTCATCAAGAGAATGCCAAGAGTGTGCAAAGCAGTAATCAAAGCAAAAGGTGGCTACTTTGGAGAACCTAGAATATGACATATTTTCAGTTGTTTCACACTTTTTTGTTATGCATATAATTCCACATGTGTTAATTCATAGTTTTGATGCCTTTAGTGTGAATCTAAAATTTTCATAGTCGTGAAAATAAAGAAAACTCTTTGAATGAGAAGGTGTGTCCAAACTTTTGGTCTGTACTGTATGCAGGTGAAATTCGAGTGCAAGCATTGCCACATTATCTGGAATCGAAGGATATAAAAAAAATTACATCCACTGTCAACCATCTGTAAACAAATTTAATGTTGGCCATTATAAGTCTTGGAAAAGATTCGTCCAGACTTATCCGAACGCGATGATGATGTTTGTCTATGTGGTGTGTCACACCATTGGCGCCCTAAATGTGAGGTGAGGGGTAGGAGGAGGTGGGGGTTGTAATGATCTGAAACATATAAAACAGCAATATGCAGAGTGGAATCTCTTCCAGAAAACTGAAACGAGAACATGTAGGCTATATATTCATCCAGCCAGCACCAGGGCCAAGTCTGGAGGTCTTATTACAACCTTGGTAAAAATGATAATGCCAAAAAGGCTGTACCTTGCCAGATAATATCGAACTTAAAAACAGTTTCAGGTCACTGCAACAGAGACCGCCATGGCAGTCTTTTTAAGTGGGCCAACAGGTAGCCAGCGCCCTACGAACCTGGCGCATTGTGACGGCCTCTGTCTGTCGACAATGACCTATAACTACTACATTTCTACTCACAATAAGAAGGGCAAAATCACTGAAAAAATACCAAAGAAATGGGTGTGAACATAAAACCTATCCTCTGCGAGGGAAGATCAGGTAGGGTCTATGTCCATATTTCTAGGGGTCGACTTTCCGTGACATCTGCGGATCTTGTTGCATTTCTCCGTGCCCACTGTTTCCCAGGGAGTAGGTGACGGTATGGTTAGTAAGGTGGCGAGGTCATGTATTGGAGACCAATCGGGAATGTCAATATCATTGATCTTCAGGAGTTGTAGGAGTTCTGGCAATTCTGAATGGTTTCTCAAAATGTAGCTTTTCTTTCTATGTGAGAGCCCAAAAGGAAAGAGCCTTCTATAGGGTACAGTATGTCTTTATGTCGGAGTACTTCCGTTACGGGCCTAAGGATGCTTTTAGAGAGCGTGATTCTTGGCAGGTCTTGGAAGATAGAGATGTTTGAGCCCTCCACTGGTGAGGGGGGATTATTTCTGGCTAAGTGTAGGATGTCACCTCTAACTCTAGAGTGAAACACCCTGCAAATAACATCTCTGGGGGGTTCTGTAGGGCCTGGTTTAGTTTTGAGGGATCTGTGTGCCCTTTCGATGGTGATTTCTAATGGATATGAGTCTCCCAGTATTGAGATAAAGATATGTATAATGGTGTCTGGTAGTGCTTCAGCTTGGATGGATTCTGGGACCCCCTTTAAGCGTAGATTATTACAGCGTGCTCTATTCTCCTGGTCTTTCATCCAGTTTACCATTTTGTTCATATGTGTTTGGCAAGATGTAAAGGCTGTGGATGCTGCTTCGGTGTAGGAAATCAACTGGGATTGGGTAGACTCAAGCTGCTCAACCCTGCCTCCAATGCTCTTCATGTCTTGTAGTTGATGTCTTGAAGTTCCTGTACTACAGGTTTTAGCGCCTTTGAGAGAGCCTTGCTGAGGAAGGATCGTGAGATGGGATGGCCCCTGTCTTCATGAGTGTCGTCAGAGTCGCTCTCCATTTCTCATGTAGTATGCAAGTGTTCTCTCTCTCTGCGCTTCTGCCTGACTGAGACTGAGTAGATTTGGTTAAGCTTGATAACTGGCACTTCTGTATAAAGGAGTCTAAGGAGCCTGTTTGACGCTGTAAGGTGTTGCTGTTGGATTTTTGGGAGCTGATTTTCACCATTGCTTTCAGGCTGGTATGAATTTCTTAGAGTGAGTAGTTGAATGGAGTCATATGGTTTTCTGGACCCCTGCACTTGCTGGCATCCATTGGCTGGGGTGTAGAAATTTTAGTATAACATATTTTAGGCCTTATACCGGGCTAAAGATGTGGATATGTGAATAGCACACTGTGTGGCCTAGAAAAAATTGGGTCACTGGCCCTTTAAACGTCCGAACAGATGGACAGACCTCCAACTGCTGAGTGTAGAAGTCTAGAGGTTAAACATTAAGGCTGGGCCTTTATATGGTGACTTCACAGGGATATCTGTGGGTGAAGTGAGGCGCCAAAAAAGAATCGGTGTACCTGATGGGGGATGCTGACAGTCTCTCCCAGGTCTAGAGCAGCTGATCAAGATGACCGCCTGTGTGAGAGCCGCGGATCCGCTGTGAGGTGGACTCCAACCACATGCCTGTGCTGACCTGGACAATTTGCTGATACTGGGGGGCCTCACTTGCTATCCTCTTCTTATCCGAGGTAAGATCGGCAGCGTGTGCAGTGTAGGCTCAGGTCCTGAGTTCGGAGGGGGAGTCTCCTGAGATGGCCAGCTATTAGTGAAGGGTCGTGCTGTTATGGGCGCAGGGCAGGCCGATGCTGATCTGGCGAGCGGTGCTGTGTAAGCGGGGGACCTCATGTCATAGTGGGTCCTGTCACCTGTGTGCGTAGGTCGCTGCTCTTTTGCTCTGATTCATGGTGTTCTTGTGCCCTGAAAATCGAGGCCGGGGATTAGTAGGTCTAGCTAGACCTCAGCCTTAATTCAGGTATCGGAGATCTGTTGAGTCCCGGAGGGGTCTCTTTTTGTAGCGGATGGTGTGCTAGATCTGATGGTAGGCAGACAAAACACTTGGAACGGGTCCGATGGCACCCGATGAGCGGGAGCTCACCAGGAAGCTGTCCTCTCCGCTAGGCTGCAAGCGACGCCCCCCATCAGAGTCCAGTCTATTGACTTTTATCTCATCGCTCCAAATCACCAGTTTCCAATATTCTTTTGTCCACTGGTCATACTTTTTTGCAAACTCGAACCAAACTCTGTGATCTCCCTATTATGAAGCATATGAGCCACCACCACTACCGTGTTTGTCACAAAAGAACTGATAGACCCTGTGATGAGCTGAATTGTTGATATTTTGCCTGGACATCCACCTCTTGGCTTTGGTATGGATGGCCGGACTTCATTTTCTATTCTTCCAACTGTCACTCATATGATGCAGTTTGAGAATTTTCTTGAGCGAGATACCACTATCGATGAGCTGGATGATGCTGTTTTTCTTCTTCATGGCTGCTCCTGGATTAGAACCAGTGACCTTTCGCTTAGGAATCAACCTAATAACACACTGAGCTATTAGGGAATGTGAGAACAGGTTGTAATTTGTAGTATACAAGAAGAAAAAAATTGTTCCACCACCAGGAGCAAAACAGTAACAATCCAGTTACACGATAAGAATCTGCATAACTAATAATATGCTAAATATTTGCAAGTCCAATGTATGTATGAGATAGCCAGGATGATTGTCTATAAAATGATAATAGTCTTACGTTCGAAGCTGTAGTGGATGGTGAGATATGGAGCCTAAAGGTCAAAAGTTCAAAACATTGTTACCCTTTTGCTCGTCTGTTTTAGGACCTACAGGGATAATTGCCTACTATTTATTATAATCAGTGCTTGCTCCTTGACTGCTTTTCAACTGAGCGCCATCAGGATTAGCTACAGCACCTATAAGGAATCTGAGACACCCCTCCCATCCTGTAATTAGTTCAGGCTGCTGCTCTCTCCCTCCACCTGCAGTTCTGGCTCCTCAGTTTAGCGGTGAATAAGGCCTGGTGCACACGACTGTAGGTGTCCCTTTGCCGTATTGCGGACCACATTTGCGGATACGCAATACACAAGCACCGTTCCGTGTGCATTCCGCACCACAGATGCGGACCCATTCACTTCAATAGGTCTGCAAATCCGGAGGTGCGGAATGGTGCCGAACGGAATCCTATGGAAGCATTACGGAGTGCTTCCGTGGGGTTTCGTCTGGTACTTCCGTTTCGTAAAAAGATAGAACATGTCCTATCTTTTTGCGGAATGGGCGGATCGTGGACCCATTAAAGTGAATGGGTCCACGATCCCCTGCGGCTGCCCCCACGGTCAGTGTTCGTGCATTACACGCCCATGGGTCGCACACGTTTGTGTGCAGGAGGCCTAATCTATCACAGGCACACCAGGAAGTCAGTGTATAGAGAACTGATTTCCATTACAGCAAGGCTACAGCTAAGATTGCTAAACCACCAGTGAGAAAAAGATTATCAGATGATTGCCGCACATATCCTGAAGGTAATGAGCCTTAACCCTCCTCTTATGTTAGCTTTCTGTTACTATCCATGATGTTAACGGGTCGGTTTTGACCCGTGTCTTAAATCAGCCATAAAATACCCTCTGAACAATTATTTATCATCCAATTTGTTTCTTACCTCTTGGTTACCTTGTTAGGCTTCTTTATCCTTGAAAAGATTGGTTTTAATATTTTTGGTGTGACCCTTAGACCTTTCTTTTGATAGCCTACCTCCCATGCTGCATATTGGAGATGATTACTCTGCAAGTCAGCAACTCTGAAATGTATTGGTCCTATGTTTCTTTACTTTATTTAGAGAAGCAGACAAGCAGGCAAAGAGATGGGCCCCTCCCTAACTATAGCTCACAGGGCCGAGAGGTGATTGGCTGTCAGTGTTACTAAGCAGAGAGAGTGTTTATGATTTCAGTTTTGGCACTTATTAGTGTCCTATAATCCTATATTATAACTGGGTCAGTGGCGTTGCGAGGGGGGTGCGCGGGGTGCGGGCCGCACCGGGTGACACCAGTCTGATGGGGTGTCACCCGCCGGCCGCCGGAGTTCTCCTTGACTAACTAACTTTAGGCAGGGCCGGCGCTTCCATAGAGGCGGGGGGGGGGCTCTCTCCCTCCCCCCTGTGCTGCCGCTGCCTCCGCCAATGAGAAGAGGGATGGGAGGAGGAGGGGAGGGGCTGTGGCCACTGCGCCACCAATGAAGAAAACTGACCTGTAATACAAATACAGGAGGCGGGGGCCGGAATCAAATAGCCGGCACCCGACCTCTATGACAGGGAGCGGCACCTGAGGGGTTAACTGCCACTGATCGCAGCCCCCTATCATAGAGGTCGGGTGCCGGCTATTTAATTCCGGCACCCGCCTCCTGTATTTGTATTAACATTGAGTGCGCCCCCCCAGTATAATAAACATTTTGTGCACCCCCCCCCCAGTATAATAAACATTGGTGGCACAGTGGGAAGTGCCAATGAGGGTTAAAAAAATAAATAAAAAATTAATTCACCTCCTCCAATTGATCGCGTAGCTGCCAGTCTCCTGTTCTATCTTCAGGACCTGTGGTGACATCACTGAGCTAATCACATGGTCCATTACCATGGTGATGGATCATATGATGTACCATGTGATGACCACAGTGATGTCACCACAGGTCCTTTGACAGGTCCTGAAGATAGAACAGGAGACCGGCAGCTGCGCGATCAATTGGAGGAGGTGAGTTAATTTTTATTTATTTTTTTAACCCTCATTGGCACTTCCCACTGCGCCACCAATGTTTATTATACTGGGGGGGGTGCACAAAATGTTTATTATACTGGCGGGGGGGGCGCTCTCAATGTTTATTATACTAGGGGGGGCGCTCTCAATGTATATTATACTGGGGGGGGCGCTCTCAATGTTTGATATACGGGGGGGGCGCTCTCAATGTTTATTATACTGGGGGGGCGCTCTCAATGTTTATTATACTGGGGGGGCGCTCTCAATGTTTATTATACTGGGGGGGCACATTCAATGTTTATTATACTGGGGGGGCGCACTCAATGTTTATTATACTGGGGGGCGCACTCAATGTTTATTATACTGGGGGGGCGCACTCAATGTTTATTATACTGGGGGGGGCACTCAATGTTTATTATACTGGGGGGGCGCACTCAATGTTTATTATACTGGGGGGGCGCACTCAATGTTTATTATACTGGGGGGCGCACTCAATGTTTATTATACTGGGGGGGCGCACTCAATGTTTATTATACTGGGGGGGCGCACTCAATGTTTATTATACTGGGGGGGCGCACTCAATGTTTATTATACTGGGGGGGCGCACTCAATGTTTATTATACTGGGGGGGGCGCACTCAATGTTTATTATACTGGGGGGGCGCACTCAATGTTTATTATACTGGGGGGGCGCACTCAATGTTTATTATACTGGGGGGGGCGCACTCAATGTTTATTATACTGGGGGGGCGCACTCAATGTTTATTATACTGGGGGGCGCACTCAATGTTTATTATACTGGGGGGGCGCACTCAATGTTTATTATACTGGGGGGGCGCACTCAATGTTTATTATACTGGGGGGGCGCACTCAATGTTTATTATACTGGGGGGGCGCACTCAATGTTTATTATACTGGGGGGGCGCACTCAATGTTTATTATACTGGGGGGGCGCACTCAATGTTTATTATATTGACCTTCTACTATGCGTTCTGTATTCAGAATGCTATTATTTTCCCTTATAACCATGTTATAAGGGAAAATAATACAGTGAATAGACTTTCATCTTAGCAACCAAGCGTGAAAATCGCACCGCATCCACACTTGCTTGCGGATACAATGCGATTTTCACGCAGCCCCATTAACTTCTATGGGGCCTGCGTTGCATGAAAACGCACAACATAAAGCATGTTGCGATTTTCACGCAGCGCACAAGTGATTCGTGAAAATCACCGCTCATCTGCACAGCCCCATAGAAGTGAATGGGTCCGGATTCAGTGCGGGTGCAATGCGTTCACCTCACGCATTGCACCCGCGCAGAAATCTCACCCATGTGAAAGGGGCCTAAGGGTGAATAGGACAAGGGTTCCAGCCCCTAAGGGGGCTAATAGTAAGTAAAAATAAAACACAAACACTAAGGCTACTTTCACACTTGCGGTAGTGTGATGCGGCAAGCAGTTCCGTTGTCAGAACTGCCTGCCAGATCCGCCGATCTTGATGTGACTGAAAGCATTTATGAGATGCATCCGGATGCGGATCCATCTCACAAATGCATTGCAAGAATGAATCCATCTCTCCGCTTGTCATGCGGACAGACGGATCCGTCTTGTATCTCTTTACACATTTTTACCGGCATGCGCAGACCGGAAGGACGGATCCTGCATTCCGTTATTTTGAATGCCGGATCTGGCACTAATACGTTCCTATGGGGAAAAATGCCGGATCCGGCATTCAGGCAAGTCTTCAGTTTTTTTCGCCGGAGATAAAACCGTAGCATGCTGCGGTTTTATCTTTTGCCTGATCAGTCAAAATGACTGAACTGAAGACATCCTGATGCATCCTGGACGGATTACTCCATTCAGAATGCATGGGGATATGCCTGATCAGTTCTTTTCCGATATTGAGCCCCTGTGACGGAACTCTATGCCGAAAAAGAAAAACGCTAGTGTGAAAGTACTCTAAAATATTAAGTTTAAATCACCCCTTTCCCAATTTTACATATAAAAAATATATACAATAAATAAACATATTACATAGCGCTGCGTCCGAAAAGTCCAAACTATTAAATTATTAAAAAATATCTCCTATGCGGTGAGCATTCGCCATTTTTTAGTCACCTTGTCACCCCAAAAAATAGGATAGGACTGTTCTATTATGGGCCGAACGTTTCATAAAATGCGAAATGCACGTGGCTTTTTTGCGCGGTATTGAGTATCGCAATACTTTTTTATGGTGATGAAAGCGAATCAAAATTTTGGTATTGAAACAACCCTACGCCGATCTGATCGGCGTAGCGTTGTCACGATACCCAAATTTTCATTCGGTTTTGATTTGGCGACTAAAAATGTAATTTGGCTCCTACATTTTTCAGTTCAGGAGCCAATGGCTACTAGGTATTTTTTTTAGTCTGGAGCCCTGCTATCAGAGGCCGGCGCAGGCGGCGCGATGACGTCATTGCGCCGCCTAAGCCCTGAGCCGTACACAGCGCGGGACACAGGCCAGAAGAGGCCTGCATCGCATCGCTGCCAAGGAGGTAAGTGTTTTTTTCCTTTATTTTTTTTTTTTCTGTACAATACTGATAGCTTGTGGCACATGATAGGAGAGGCCCTATGGCTAGTGGCACATGATAGGGGGGGGCCGCCTATGGCTACTGGCACATGATAGGGGGGCCCTATGGCTACTGGCAAATGATAGGGGGGCCCTATGGCTACTGGCACAGAGGAGCCCTATGGCTACTGGCACATGATAGGGGGGCGCCTATGGCTACTGGCACATGTTGATGGGGGGCTTAGGCTACTGGCACATGATTAAGGGGCATCTATGAGGGCACATTTCACTGGCACATTATTGGGGGACATCTATGGGGGCACTTCTTACTGGCACATTATTGGTGGCACTATAGGGGCATCTACTGAGGCCACAAAGAACGGTTATTTTATATGGGGGCTCTGTATAGGGGCATTTTATACTGGGACACATTGTGTTGGGTACTATGGGGAAGGGGGGAGAGGACTACTACGGGGCACTGAGAAGGGGTATTTTATGCTTACAAATTATGGGGGACACTGAGGGCATCTACTGGCGCACTATATATCGGGCATTTTATACTGGTACATTATGGGGGCACTAGGGGGGAGAGGAGCACTATGGGGGCATTTACTGGGGTCACTATATAGGGGTATTTTATACTGGCACATTATGGAGGCACTATGGGGACATTAGCTCAACTGGGGACATTACAGGGGGGTATTTTTTGCACTGACACATTATAAGGAGAATTATTTCTACTGGGGGGAAGGCATTATGGTGGGCATTATTACTCCCCCATGGCATGACCCCCTAGTAGCAGCACCAGCCTCTCCCTGCTCTGCTATCCCTCTGCCCCTTCTCCAAATACTTATTATGAAATCTTTCTCATTAGGATAAAACACATCAGCTCCGCCGAGCCCCCGGCCAAGTGTGGAAGTGGCGTCCGAGATCCCCAAGGGCCAAGCCAAGTAATTGTAAGTTTTCATATGAAATATGTTTGTTATACACATATAGCCTACACTGTCAGGTGTCACCCAGGGGGGGTGACACCATTTTCTACCGCACCGGGTGACACCAGCCCTAGCAACGCCACTGAACTGGGTCAGAATTGACCCTAACACCATAAACGTCTTAATTTTAACCACAGTATTTTATAATTTAGTGAAAAGGATTATTTTTCTATTACATTGTTTAAATAGAGGTTCCTGACAAAGTAAAAAAATCTTGATGCAATAAACAAATTTATGTGATACTTATAGACATTCAATACCTGAAAACGGGTCGGTTCTGACCCTAACATAAGAGGAGGGTTAAAGAGGACCTGTCACCATAAAATGCAGTGCAATCTGAAAGTACCATGTTATAGAACAGAAGGAGCTGAGCAGATTGATATATAGTTTTATAGGAGTAGATTCAGTAAAAGCTGTAATTTATACATTTAAATATTTTCTTTTTTCACCTCCTGTGAAGAACTATCGGTACAGGAGGAAGGTGTTATCAGTGACTGATAGCATTGGGTGTATAAGTGTGTATACAGAGATAGCTGTCACTGATAACACCACCTGCTGTACCGGTAGCTGTTCATAGGAGGTGGAAAAAGAATATAAATGTATAAATTTCAGGTTTTACTGAATCTTTTCCCAGAAAACTATATATCAATCTGCTTAGCTCCTCCTGTTACATAACATGCTGCCTGTAGACTACATTGACATTTGTGTTAACAGGTCCTTTTTAAAGTTCCTTTACATGGGACAATTTAGCAGGAGAGGGAGGTTTCCTTCCCGACAATTGCCCGCTCGTCAGTGAAGGAGACTGCTGCTATTACATGCATCAATGTCCTCCACAGTATAGGGAGGAGCGATTGCTCGTCCCCATACATACTTATTTGCCAAACAACGATTTAGGTGCCTACACAAATGATCCAATTAATTAATCGGTGGCACCTTTACACCACCAGATAATCACTAATTATTTTTCCTATGAGTGCTCGTTAGCGATTATCTGGTGGATTCTTGGTCTGTGTAAAGGGCCTTTTAATCAGAGGGAGCCTGGAGGATCATTTTATCAAACATATGTAGATAGTTTTCAGAACATTCAAATATAAAATGTTGTTGCTGTCTGATGATATAAAAGCTTTGGGGAGCACCATCATTGGATATGCCAGAATGATTGATCGTTTCTATAAAGCTTTTCACCTGGAATATTGTTTTGTAGTAACTTTTCTGTCTGAATTAAGTATTCAGGCGAAACAGGCGGACCGCCATCTGCCTATCCGCATGACTTCAGCCTCTGGCAAACCTACCCTAGCTACTTCCATTGCGGCCCCAATAAGGAACAAATGGGTGCCGAATTCGCTTGGATTGGCCCCCACCCGTGTGAGACAGGTACGAAAAACTGAGGTGAATTGGAATTTGGTCAGGGGGGGGGGGGGGGGAACCATCCGAATGGGAAAAGAAATTGGAGCCCCCTGAGCGAAATGCACTTTATTCTGAGATGAACCGTACTGGGCAAGCTGCGCCCGGGACTGCGTGAAGGGGTCCAGGCCCTCCTACCGTACTGGTCCGTTTTGGAGCATCTGATACAAATTCAGAGCGCATTGTTGCCACATCCTGGCATGACAGACCGCATGGCCTACGACTAGAGGGTGGCAAAAACTAAAGCCTATGGAAAACAATGCAGCCTCAAATGACGAGACACACATCGTGGGGCAACTGTAAATCAGGCTGCACAGAAGCTTGTAAGAGACGGGACGCAGGCTCTCCCGCTGAACATACTCCTTGTGCCATCCCCGCAATACCTGCCGTATGATAAAGCACTTGGTGACATCAGGCCAGCCACTTAGCTGAAAATAGAAAGCGATCCCCGACAACTGCCACTGAGCTACCAGTGCAGAAAAATCTAGAGACTCAATCGTGACCTCCAGTATCGCATCGTCTTGTGCCCACCAGCGACAGCCAGTCGGCCCAGGCCTTACCCTTCGCTTGCCATGTAGTTGGAACAACCGAAGAGCTGATCAGGGACAACAGCTGACGTCCGCCAGGCACCAGAGGTGCTGTGGGCATTCCTTGCCATCCTGCTCCACTTCCGGAATGAGGGCCCAAAAATCCTGCAAATGAAAGCAAGAGAAGACGTCAGCAAGTTTACTATCCACCCCCGGAACGTGGCTAACCCTGAAGAAAATATTGCATTCCAAACAACGTAACACCAAGTGCCGCAGCAACGCAAGAACAGGAAGAGAAGAAGAGGACAAACTGTTGATACAGTGGACCACGCTCAGGTTATCCGACCAAAAGTAGACATGTCGATTAGCCAATATACCTCCCCAGATCTCAACCGCAGCAATGATAGGAGAAAGCTCCAACAACGTGAGATTCTTGCAGAGACCAGATGCCCGCCATGAGTCAGGCCAAGGGGAGTAACACCATTAATGCCCAAATATAGCCCCAAATCCACAATAGCCGGAGGCACCAGAAAACAGGGCCAGAGTGGAACTAGAAGCCTCTCAGGAAATGTAGCAAGTGTGGCTGTTTCTGCATTATGTCGAGGGGGAGACGAAAAACCATGTCCACTGTGTCGATCTTAATATCCAAGAACAATAGACGCGTAACAGGGCGCTCCATTTTGTCAGCCGAGATGGGTACCTCAAACTCACCCATGCGATACAGGAAAGTGTTCAATAGAGCCTGGCAGCCACCTCCTCCCCCAGGGGCCACAAAAAGTAAATCATCCAAATAATTAATGACGGCCCTAGACCCCAAGTCATATCGCATGACCCATTCCAAAAAAGAGCTAAACATTTCAAAGTAGTGGCAGGAGATGGAACAACCCATAGGGAGGCATGTGTCAATATAGAACTGTCCATTAAAGAAACATCTCAAAAGATGAAAACAATCTGGGTGAACTGGCAGGAGTCTAAATGCCGATTCTATATCAGATTTCAATGCAAAAAAGGAGACGTTCCAGCACACAGTAAATCCACACGGTTGTTCATCTTTATTGGTCTTCAAAATAGAATCAAGTACAGCATGTATCTACACCCACCACCGTGGACGGTTAACATGTTTCGGACCACCTTACATGGTCCTTAGTCAGATTTCGCAAGGAGGGCCCCAGTCTGCCTCCCTGACCAGCATGACAGCGAGATCGAAGGAGACATACGAAACCGATGCGTCCTCCGGGGAGATAGCATCATTCACTGACGAACCCTTTGGGTGTGAGAGGTGATGAATTAATCTGAACTTGCCAGGCTCTTTTTTGGGGACCACCCCCAATGGGGAAATTCGGAGGTTAGGGAACGGAGTAGAAGAAAATGGATCCATAATTCTACCCAGAGCGACTTCTTTAGCCAGCTTCTCACTAAGGACCTTAGGGAACTCCCATGCTGACGTGAGGTTACTGGAAAAAACTGGCGCCCAACAAATGGGATAATGAAACTGACGGGGGGGCGAGGGCACCGATTTGTGGTGTGGGAACCCGCGCAAGCAGAACACTCATGCTTGTATTTGCAGAGGCCTGCAAACTTGCAGAAGCCTTCATTAAATAGCCAGCACGCCGGAAAGGGGGGCAGTTTTGCGACATCATTAAACGTAACCATACGTCGTGGCCTCAACCCTCGACCCAATGTCCGGCTGCAAGGACAAACGTCGGCGGAACTCCTCGTCATATCGCCACCACGCGCTGCCGCCATGGGCTTTGTAAGCACTGTAAATGTTGTCCGGATAGACAAAAAGCTGTCCATCTTTTGCGACCCCATTGAAGAGTGAATGGGTCCGCATCCGAGATGCAAAAACGGCGGCTCGGATGCTGACCAAAACAACGGTCGTGTGCATGAGGCCTTAGATGAAGATCAGATCACATTTTATGACCAATTTGTGCAGAAATCCATATAATTCCAAAGGGTTCACATACTTTTTCTTGCAGCTGTATACACACACATCAATGAAAGGGCATATACATATATATCTATATATACACACCTACCTGACACTTCCCTATACACTTATCACTTGAGGTTGAGCATTGTGGTTGCATGTCCTCCCCTGGGTTTGCATTGCCTAATTCCAAGAGCTTGAGGTACTCCAAGCCAGGACAAGAAGTTCCTAGGATTATCTACAGTAAGAGACTGACTACTGACATAGCTGAGCTAAGAGAGCTACTCCCTAGAGGAACAGCAAAGAGTAGTTTGTTCCCAGAGAGAGTATTTGCCTGCTAAAGCCTATTGTAGACCGAAATAAAGTCTCGAAACTGTATAGATTACTGTTTATTAAAAGCAAAGCAACTGTTCAACCGTTTACCAAGTCAGGACTCAACTTTGTTCTACACCATCCAAGTTATCAACCCCTTTTGCACTGCTTCGGACCACGCTCATCTGGGATCCAACCATATCCAAATGTAGGAACACCGTGACAAGTGCAACACAACATCTCCAGGGATATTGTTGCTTATTAAACACTACTCTGGCCTTTCTACATCTAGGTATCATAACATCACTACAAAGGGAGACTTGTGCTTCCGCTGCTTCACTGCAGCTGGCGTCACGACTGTTTACTCTAACAGAGGGACATATAATTGTAAAAACCTCTTGGAGGGGTAAGGGATCCACCAGGCGCAGCCAGTGGGCTCAGAGTACCACAAATAGTGGTGGGAACGTGGGCAGTGGTGGAACCTTCAGAGGGCAGTAGCACAGTGGCAGGAGTAACCAGAGGCTGGGAGAGGGGGTGTAGGAACTTTCTTGTGCCCCCATATTAGCCAGCAAACTTGCCTGCCACATGGTATGTGAGAGATACGCGCCAGGAAGCACAGAGGGAGGAAGGGGAGGAGCTAAGACACAGCCCTGTGTACTATCCACAGGCTGTGCACTGAGTAGCGGGGTAAAGGGGGACTGTGACCGAATCGGGCAGGGGGGTGGGAACACCGAGCAGACCGCCGCCCGCCCCCCCCCCCCCCCATCACCTTGAGCTGACCAAAGCCAGCGGCAGCCGGGCGCATGGGACAGGAATAGGAGCTGGGGTGGAGGAAGGCAGGGGAGATCCGATGCTGTCAAGAAAGGATCAGAGCCAACCCTCGCCCTCCACTAGGAACCTCGCCAGGAGAGCTTCCTTATCGGCTGCGTCTCCCACGAACATCTCTGGAGTGGACAGAGCAACAGGTACATACTAGGTTGCTTCCACAAGCAAAGAAGAACTGCCGGGGGGGGGGGGGGTTTGAGAAGGCATATAAAGACTGTAGGTGTTTCCCCTGCGACACCCTGGACTGAAGAAGGGGCCCCTTCTCTCTTAACCCCTCAAAGCCTAACACACTTCGGGCTACTGTGCCCATAAAACTAACCGCAGAGGGGCCAGAACCCTCAAAACTAAACAGGGGGAGGGGGCAGACCATCAGTCCCTGCGCATCCTCCCTAGGCGGTCGGGTGCTAATCAAGTATCAAAAAAAGCCAAGCCTAATAGCAATAGCTTGAAAAATATTTAAAAGTAGGTCACTCTTGCTGACATTTTCAAGGACTTAAAAGACCAGGATGAAAAGTTAATGTCAATATTTGCAATCATAACAGTATTATGCAAGTCTATGAGCAGAATACAGATCAGGACATTGATTATTGTGTGACTGCTTTATTATAATATGACCACTCAGATGTGGAGAAGTATAATAGGAACCTTCTATCTACAGTATGTAGCTCTGTGATATACCCCAAAGCCTTGGCTAGACAGCATCAGTCGCACAACAGATGTAGCCATAGGAATCCACTGAGTCACATTTTACACACAACTCAAGGCATCTACCACATGGATATGCACAGAAGTTGTGTCGGTACTACTTAAAATAGATGCACAATTGTACAAAAATAGAAGAGCATCTGTGTACTACAAGGAGAAAACCCTTTGTCATACTTTATCATGTTCCAGAACCACCTTACCATTGTATCCAACAAGAAATTACTTTTCTTAAAGGGACACTATCATCATTTTTAAAATCACTTATTAGACGTCTTTTCACAAAAAACATGTGGACTTTTTTTTTAGATAATTTTCTTAAGTCACTCCATGTATTCAACTTCCTGTCCTATCTCTTTAGTTTCCTATTTGTTTCCACTTTTAGCACGGCAGACTATTTTGCTTAAAGGCTATGTACACCTTTGGGGGCAATTTTTTTTATTTTTGCATTGTGCTTATTTTGAGCTAAAAATAATTTTTTTATTTGGTCTTTATTAGAAATATGGAATCCTTTTTTTCTGTACAGAGCTGAGATGCTGTAGTAGCAGCCTGTGGATTTTCTGTTTTTTCTGTCAGACCAGGAGCTGATGGCCTCCTTATCTCTGCTCTCTAAGATTATAAACGCTCATCAAAGCCCAATCCTTATCTTACTGATAACAATATGGCTTAAATAAGTGTTTATGACCTCTTAGTGGTTTAGAGATATGGTTTATTTGATGACCGGCACAAAATTAAAGTACCAGTCACACAGTTAGGAAAACAACCCTTTGTGACAGAATGGGTCAATATTTTTTAATAAAGGCCAATTGAAAATATGATTTTTAGCCAAAAATTAGCAAAATGCAATTATAAACAAAAATTTCCTCCAAAAGTGTACATAGCCTTTAACCTACTCGATCAGTCTTTAATGCGACCAAAAGAGCCCCAACGTAGAGTTCTCTTCTGTGGGCATCTTTATCTCTTCTGGGGGCCTCCCATCGAGGGTGAGCCCCACTGAGAAGATTCTTAACTCGGTGGGTTTCCCCCTTGACGGTGGGCCTTCACCACATCGAAACACTTGATTACTCTGTATGAAAGTCCATTGAAGTATCTGAGTGTTTTATATGAAATCCCTACGAGAACATCATACTATATAAAGACCCTTTTTCTTACAATTTTCCTCTATTGTTCTGCTTCTATTCTCCATGTTCCAATTGAGGCCAATAATTTAGCACCCTTAATACAATTGTCTCATTGACTTTCTAAACAGGTTTTTATATATTTATATATTTTAATTTTATTTCATAACATGCGGTTTTCTCTTTAACAAAGTAAATGTTTTAGCATACTGTGATGCATATTTGGAATATACCCTTTTAAGATAACATTTTAGCAGCTAGCAGCGAAAACGCAGCAAAAACACACTGATACCTCTTGGACGCAAATTGCGTTTTATCTACTAATGGAAAAAGCACCCATGAAATTAACACTGTATGGACGGACATACAGATGAGGGACTGCTAACAGTGAAATACTGTAGCCGACACTTGATATAATAAAATGGAAAGTGGAACACATACGTGAAATATCCAGGTCACTTCCGGAATGGAATCCATGCCGGTGTTTGCATTGAACACCATTTTGATATAAAAGAGGCTTTTTTGGGGGGGTCCGATTACCACTGAGGAAGGGGACGGACATTTCAACCCCGAAACGCGTATGATCAGACCCCCCACTTGAATGTGAGTGCACCACAACGACCTAGTAAAGGACCAGTGCCGAATACTCGTTTGAAATCCCGCGGGAGAGGTGGCAGTAAAACGGAGCCCGTATCCAAACCAGCGGGCTCACGTGCAGTGATCCACCAACGCGGTAAACAAACAACTTGCAGGACATAAGGAGAATATTCCATTGAGGTCCACAGGACAGCAGAGGTCTGAAAGTACCGGTTAAGACTGTTCTGATATCGAAGCCGGCTAAGTTATTATAAGTCTTAATACTTATCTCTAGCGGGACGCCGCTAGGTCAGTAACACAGCAGGACGCCGCTAGGTCAGTAACACAGCAGGACGCCGCTGCATACAGTTCGGGCACCTTTGTCCAGGATGCAACTTGACCAGTGACTTTGTTCAATGGCCTAAGCTTGTAGGCTGTAACTGCATGTTGTGAGGCTATGGAAGACTTTGTTCTTGATTCTGTTTTTTGCTGTCAATCGGAATGAACATAGGAATTTGAACCATCTTGATACTATTGTTGCCAGCATTGCTGTTATACTTGATCTATGCTGCTACATTTGGTTTACGCTGCTATACAAACTTTCCCCATTCTTGAACTGGGTATTATTTTTATTACTAGTTTTTTATATTTTATTAATTGATGTACTGACTTCATGATATTTATTCATAGGTGGTACCCCTTTTTAATTGTACAACTTTGCTATTGTTACTTTGTGATTGCTTTCTAGGACTGTCCAATTTATTTTAGTCATATGCGATTTTAGACATACCATATATCATTGCATTAAATTCTATTAAGCGTAGTGACCCAATTTCTTAGGTGTGCCTAGTCTTTTATATACATTTTCTAAGGCATCTATTGAGTAGTGGGGTGATACTACTGGACTGTGAGCACCCTGGTTGGTGGACCAGCAACCCTGTGCGTCCTACTACCATATACTATTTATTTCATCTTTATCTAGGCCTTTCAAGAGAATCAGCTTTCATACTGTTATCCCAATTCTACAACTACTATTATCTTGATCATAACCTTCAGATAGCATCTTCCCCTCATAGCAGCAGTAAAATGACATTAGGTTACCTATCTATAGAGGAGTTTTATCTCCATGTGTTGACTGCTACAGAAGGACAATAGTGTGCATTTCATTTACAATGGCATAGTATTGCCGAAATTAACCCCTTAGTGACCACCCATACGTCTTTTTACGGCGGTCACTAAGGGGTCTTAGGCTGGGCCGCCGCTTTTTCACGGCGGCCCAGTCTAAACGCTGCACGGCTCCCCCGTGCAGCGGGGAGCGCGGACCCAGCTCTCACATGAGAGCCGGGGCCCTGCTCTAACAGCCCGTACCGGCAGAAGTGCCGATCCGGGCTTTTTAACCCTTTACATGCTGGGCGCAATGGCGTCCGCTGGATGTAAAGTGGTGACAAAGGGAGCGGACTCCCTCTGTCTCCCATCAGCACCCCAAAAATGCGATTGCGGGGTGCTGATGTGTTGGGAAGCTTACCTTGCTTCCGATCAGGGCCCCGAGCCTGTCTGTAGTTATCTCCAGCAGGCTGTGCCTCTCTGGCGCAGCCTGCTGGTCAATGTTTGAATAGCATCGCTATAGAAATGTAATGCATTATAGAGATAATGCATTACATTTTAAAAGCAATCAAAATACTGTATTTTATAGTCCCCTTGTGGGACTTTTAAGTAGTAAAAAAATTTGAAAAAAATGACACATTTATTAAATAAAAAAATCTATAAAATTAAAAAATATGCTTTTTTTCATAGAAAATACGCTTTTCAATGAAAAAAATTGCAAAAAGAAAATATCCCCCATATGTTTGGTATTGCCGCATCCGTAACGACCCGGACTACCTAAATATTACATAAATTATCCCCTATGGTGAACGCCGTAAAAAAATAAATAAAAAAAAGACAGAATTTCTAATTTATTCTTAGTTTCCACCGAAAAAAACTTAATAACAAGCGATCAAAAAGCGGCATTTACTCCAAAATGATACCAATGAAAAATACAAGTTGTCCCTCAAAAATCAAGCCCTCACACAACTCCATAGAAAAATAAAATAAAAAAGTTATGGGTCTTGTGAAGTGGCAATGCAAAATAATTTTTTGGGTTAATAAAAGGGGTTTTATTGGAAAAAAAGTAGTAAAACTTAAAAAAATTATAAGTATTTAGTAATCACTGTAATCGTACTGACCCAGAGAATAAAGATATTATGTTATTTGTACCAAAAAATTTACGCGGTAAAATTTATAATGTAAAAACGCAGTGGCAGTATTGCTATTTTTCCCCATCTCCCTCCCAGAAAGAGCTAATAAAAGTTAATCAGAAAGTTATGTGTACCCCAAAATGGTGCCATCAAAAATTAAAACTTGTCCCGTAAAAAACAAGCCCTCATAAAGCTTTATAGACGAAAAAATAAAAAAGTTATAGCTCTTGGAACGAGACCATGAAAAAAGGAAGAAAAACGCTTGGTCATAAAGGCCCAAACAGGCTTGGTCACTAAGGGGTTAAAAAAGAAAAGCAGGCGGAAATTCAAAAAAAAAAGATTTTCTATAAATAACCTTTTATGACAGAAGCGTCCCTTTAAAGAAGATCTGAAACCTCTCCTGATATGTCTGTTTTAACAACTACTTCCCAATGTAATAATTTTGGAACATCTATTCTTATGATTCTGTGATGCGCTATTCCTTTATTATTCCTTCTAGAATCATGGATGAATCACTAGCAGTTTGTAATAAAGGTCTAGATGGGTGTTACCAGTTGTGGGCATGTCCCTGCACAGTCTGGTACTATCCAATCAGTGTCAGACTGTTCGAGGACACACCCCAACTGGTAACACCCAGCTACACCTTCATAGCAAACTGCTAGTAATTTATTCATAGCTTCTAGCAGGAATAATACACGAATGCAACACCACAGAGTCCCAAGGCTGCATGCTGCAGAGTTGTTATTACATGGGGAATGCTAGTAGTTGCTAAAACAGACATGTCAGGAGAGGTGACAGGTCTGTAGCTGGCCAGCTAAGACCTGTCCTAGGTTGCTAATACAGCTAAACCTGCCAATAACCTCAATACCGTTCCTATGTTTTTGTTTAAAGAAAAAAGCAGAGTTATTTACTATGACTTCATGCTTGGATGTCATATAACTGTTATATATATTATGTTTACAGAAGCAGAAAAAGATAATGTGCCTTTAAGATTAATTATATGGATGTGAGGTAAGCTCAATGAGACAGCAGAAACAACAGGAAGCATAGAGTTAAACTGTTGTTGCTGCGCCTGCCACAAGGTCCTTTCTAACTATTTACTTCTATTAGATTGCGACTTTAGCAGGAAAGAGTTGTGTGAGCCAAATTACACATGGGATTTTTGCTCCATGACCCACCTCTGCATTAGATTGCACAACTAACATTTTAGGCCTCATGCACACAAACGTATTTTCTTTTTGTGTCCGTTCCATTTTTTTGCGGACCGTATGCAGAACCAATCACTTCAATAGGTCTGCAATAAAAAAAATCGGAGGTTACTCAGCGTGCATTCCTTTTCCGTATGTCCGTATTTCCATTCCGCAAAAAAATGGAATATGTCCTATTATTGTCCGTGTGACGAATACCACGCCTCGTGCCCGCTTGACGTTGCGTACATTGATCTCACGAGACGCGGTATGGTCACGGGTTACCAAAGCGTGACGTTACGCCCTCCAGAGGAGCAGGTAAGGTCAGCTTGGTACAGTTTACACAAACACCTCCTGTCCATCCGGGCACAGAGAGACAACAAGCTGAGAGAGCCTTTTCCCTGCCACAGTGAAAACAGAGCTGTCTCAGCCCGGGTATCTTCCACCAGCTTCTCGTTTGATATAAGCCCGGTCCGCTAACAGGATTATATAGGGTGAGAAACCAACCCGCGATAGCTTATAACTAGGCCGAAACACGGACGTGGGGATTTGTGATCGAGATACAAGATAGCACAAGATTAAATTACATATTATAATAATAATATATTATAGATGACACAATATACACAGAGAATATATACAGTGGTCTGAGGTTACATATACAGGTTATATAGGTACAACAGGGTTAAGCAGAGCAAAAGTCAGTTACCGGGTAAGATGAAAGTTCCTTTGGGTTATAATAGGGGAATAGTCCTTGGCTGCAGTCACGTGGGGGCAGTGAGGTCAGCTGGTTCCCGGTCTCTCCAAACACATTGGCACAATGTGACCCCCTTCAGAAAAGACACCGCCCGCTGGCTTGCATGGGCTTATGACCTGTAGTCGGCCGCTCCCCTCCCCGCCTATGGGTAGGGTCCACCCCTCCTTCTCTGGTGCTGGCAGCAAATGACCCATGCTACCCCTTAAGGCTCATAGCCCCAGACCAGAATGTTGGAGGAAGATGGTTCCGGGCCCAATTGATCCTCCTGGGTTCCGGCTACAACTAGAGGCCAAACATGGCGCCGCTATGTATATCTCCCCTCCCGGGCATCCTAGCTTTAAGCCAGGACCACGTGGATGTTCGGTTTTGCCCCAGGATCACGATAACTGAATTATGAAATGTAGGTGCCAACATGTCTGGGAGGTATCATTGATCCTGGGCAAGGGCTGAGACCTCCTGCTGAGGGTTTTCCTGCAGGATTAGCTTGCCTCCAACCTGGCTGGTTGAGGTGTGACTTTATCCACCTGGGGCCTCCTTGAATCCTGGACCCAGGAAGCCTTCCTTTGCTAGCTGACATCAGATGGCTGGGGGGGGGTGAGAACTTATTTTGCATGTACACTGACTGTGTACATGCCAAAAGGTCAATCAAATGACAATCAGGGCTGCCAATAAATGATAAACCATATTCCTCACAGTCCGCATTACGGACAAGGATAGGACTGTTCTATTAGGGGCCAGAATTTTATTTTTATTTTTATATATATAACTAAGGATAGGTTCACATAACCCCTTTTTTAGTTCTTCTGATCCATTGGAAGAACAGAAAAAAAAAAATTGATCCTGTATTTTAAGCATCCATTATGCTCAGTTATGCACATTTTGCATCAGTTTTAGCCATTTCTGTCTGTGATTCATTATTTTAGAAAGAAAAAAAAAGTACTTTGTGGAGGATGTGATCTCAAGTCTGACACCTTCCTCTAATCTGTAAACAGGAGATCGGTCTCTCCGGTTGGTGACTTCCTGTGAAGTACAGGATGACATGAAATCTCTCCAGGCAGCTCTCAGGTCTCTCACCTCCCCAACCTCCATGTTCCTTTGTATATCCCTATTGTATTCTGTTGATGATATAACGTCTCCCCCATCTAATGGACCAGGAGTGCAGATATATAATAGGTAAGTCCCTTTAATACCCCACATAGTAATTATTCCCCCTTTGTGCCAGCACACAGTAGTAATGCCCACATTGTGCCCCCTTCACAGTAGTAATTCCCCCTTTGTGCCAGCACACAGGAGTAATGCCCACTTTTGTCCCTTACAGTAGTTACTCCCACATTGTGCCCCTCACAGTAGTTATGCCCAGATATGTGCCCCCTCATGGAGACACTGACAAAAATGTTGTGGGATCAAAATTGGAGAGTTATGAAAGATATACAAGAATTTAGGAAGCAGTTTCATACAGAGTGCTTTTTTAAAAGAAATTCATGGCACTGGGCTACCTTAGTCTATAAATTACTTAAACCTAGAAAGACTACTAAATGAAGATTTCTTTTGTCATTAACCCCTTCAGCGACTGAAGGAATGTATGGAGCGGGCTGCTGCTCTGAGCCCTCTCCATAGATGGCAGATGTGGCTGTATAATACAGCAGACACCCAGCCGCAATGACCAGGATCGGCGATGAAGCCGAACCCGGTCATTTAACCTCTCAGATGCTGCATTCAAATATAATCACGGCATCTGTGAGGGAGGGGACTTCCCCTGTCTTCTGATTGGAGCCCCTGCAGTGAAATAACAGGGCACCGATCAGTTAACATGACAGCCTGGGGACTGCTGATGGTTTCCAGGCCTGTCGTGGTAACCTGCCTGCAGAGCTGTGCATCAAGTTCTAGCCCCCAAAGGGGTCTACAAGTAAAAAAAAATATATATATATATATATATATATATATATATTAACCGTTCAAATCACCCCCTTTCCAAACTATACAAATAAAATTAAACAAACAATAAAAAATAAACATAACAGGTATCATCGTCTCCTAAAATGTTTGAACTTTTAAAATATAAAAACATTTTATCTGAGCGGTGTATGCTGTAACAGAAACACGCAAAACACGCATTTCGCCATTTTTGGCCACCTTATCCCCCCAAAAAATTGAATACCAGTGATCAAAAAATTGTATGTACCCCAGAAATTATGCCAATCCAAATTACAGTTCATCCTGCAAAAGAAAGGCCTCATACAGCTCTGTAGACAGAAATATAAAAAAGTTATGGCTGTCAGAAAATGGCAATGCAAAGAAAATTTTGTTTTATTTTGGTTTGATTCTTTTTAAAAGTGGTAAAACTAAACTAGTAAAAAATTATACAAATTTGGTATCACCGTAACCGCATTGAGACGCAGAATACCAGACATCATATCATTTTTAGCACACAGTAAACGCCGCAATATCAAAACCTAAAAAAAAACTTGTTGAAACTGTGGGGGGTTTTTTCAGTTTCATCCCACAAAGATTTTTTTCCCCATTTTCCAATACAAGACATGATAAATTAAATGGTGCCATTAAAAAATACAACTTATCCTGCAAAATATAAGCCCTCAAATGGCTAAATAAGCGGAAAATTAAAAAGGTATGGCTATTGGAATGTGGGAAGATAAAAACTAAAATGGGCCTGGAGCTTAAGGGGTTGACTGTTGATGTTTCAGTACATGTGCTGCTAATAATTTGTAGCCTTTACTGTTTAAAGCCAATAAAAAAGGGTTTCAAGAGAAAAAAAACGTTCCACAGGGACAGCGTGGTGCCAGCAACAGTATTATATTACTAGTAGCACAAGCAAACAATGCTCATCACAGATCTACGCAAGCAGATTTTGGAATAGCTGAAACAAAAGAGATTGGGAAATTTCCCATATGTAGCGTGAGAATTTTTAATGAATGGGAGACAACTGAACTCTGGTACGGAATATTGTGCATGTCGGAATAACTCAATGTCTCCCATCTGATGCCGAATTCTAGTAAATGAATATAGCAAAAGTGTTATCAAGATTTCAGTTCAGTCTCCTAAGTTAATAGGGTAATCTGGTTATATCAAGTTTTTCCTTATCCACAGGATAGGCGATAACTATTAGGTCTGTGAGTGTTCTACCACTGGGACCTCCACTGATCGTGAGAATTGAGGCCCCATACCCTGTGGAACCGAACCTGAAATGAACGGAGTGGGTGGGCGGAAATGCGCGTGGACACTATTAATTTCTATGGGATTTGCTGAAATAGCTAAGTACAGCACCCACCTATTTCTGGAATTCTCCTAGAAATGAATGAAAGGGCCTGTGTGCATTTCTGACCACCCACTCCATTGATTTCAGGTTGGCTCCACAGGGTTTGGGGCCCCTATTTATCACTTGAAATAATTGGAATACCCCTTATAAAGGGGTTGAACACTCCTTTACTATTGGCGGCCTACTTTCAGGGTAGGTCATTAATATCTGATCAGCCGAGGTCCAACAAATGGATAGACTGTGTTCATTTCCGACCAGCCGAGAAGAAGGTAAGTAAGCTTCCCTTTACAGATCTAGCCAAGTGGGGAAGGTAGGAGGGGGGGTGTCCAAAACCCCCTATTATTGCACAACCCCTTTAAGGTTCATCAGTGACTACAGCTTAGCTATAGTGCCTACAGTGCTTTCAGGTAGCCTGATACAAACCTCTTGTCTCATCAGCATAGATCAACATAAAACTGTGCAAGAGGTCCAGGCATTGCAACCGTAACACAGACGCTAAGATACAACCGCGTTTCAGGTTTAAACTTTGAAAAGTGGTCAGGCTGCGAGTTGTCGCCATACACCCACTACAGTCATACACTGATATTGATCTTCTGTGGGCAACACTGACATGCCTTTTTTGAGCAGCTGTTATAATTAGGGTTGGACTGGCCCAGAAGAGTACCAGATGATCCTCCAGTGGACCCAAGCTCTGACAATAATGGACCTCTAATAAAATAGGGCCCTTAAGGTCCTTTATACACAGAGGGTGGGCCCTCAGAATCATTACCTCTGGTGGGCCCAAGAGACTTTACCTATATCATAGTTTCTGGGCAACAGATTGTACTCTCTAAACAGGGATCTGCTGCCCAGAAACAATGAATGTAATGTAATGGGGATTGATCGCATGTCCCCATACAGAGGAGATGATTGCTGTATATAAATGCAGCTCTCACCCTCTGTAACAAACAGGCAATTATCAGGAACAAACAGTTTGCTCCCAATAAATGCTTGCTGTGTTGAAGTGTTGAACTTTCTGTTTCACCTCTGGCTGGGTCTCCATGGTCTCCAATTTTGCATAATGAGTTGTACATCATGATATCTTTCTTTATTTTAGTGATATTTGCTTTTTGTGGTCTCTAATTGGAAAGTACATATTGTAGTCAAGTACATAACTTGAAAGTACTGTGTGCCAACACCTTCGGCCCACATCCTGAATTAAATATGCCTCTTGTTCTCTTCTGTAGTCTTACTTATTAAAATTGTATTAAGTCTTGTCATTACAGTGATATTACCGTATGTACTTTCCAAAGAAAGGACAGAATAGTTATAAATATGAAACATTGTAGAGCTAAAGGGGCTACAGTGGTATCCCAAAGACCACTTTCCAACATAAGAAGGTAGTAGTATGGTAAATGGAAGTATTTAAGATCGGTGGGGGAAGGGGGGGCTGTTAAGAAATAATTCCTCTGATCTGAAAAAGAAATAGAGATATCATCAAAATAATTTCTTACATAAAAACTGCATAACATGAAACTTGCTAAATGTAATAAACAGTAAGAGTAGGTTCACAGGTTTAACGGATCCAGCAGGCTGTACCGGCAAAGAACCGAATCTGACCTAGCCAGATACCCGCCAAATCCCATTATAGCCAATGGGGTCTGTCAGTGAGCTCAAGCAGGCTGGATCGGTTAAACAGAGGTGTGAACCTACCCTCACATACTCACCTTTGTAATACCCTACAGTGCTGGACATGTGACTATTGCAGCCAGTGATCACTGGGTGCAGTTCTGTTTCGAGTCGTCCACCTGTGGAAATCGGACACGATCAGCCTTTACGTGTACACAAGAATATTCCCACTAACAGAAGCCAAGTTTTATTTTTGCACTTGGTTGCTGGTATCAAGTACCTTTCGGCTTCCTTTCAAACGTTGCATTTGCTAAACTCTAGACTTATTAACCTGCATGTGTTTGTAAAAGGGAGTTCAAAGGGGCACAGGCTGAAGCGTAAAGAAACCTTAACACTGACTTGGCCAGTCTGTTTCATTGGTAAATTTTTAACATGTGTTTTTGAGATTTTATTACAGTATCAAAAAGTAAACCCCGTTATTCTTAATGTGAAATCCTTAAGCTAAAAAGTAAAGGCTGACTAAGGAATGTGCAGATTCCAGTGTGTTCGTGTCCAAGTGAGTTTTATACTAATGGCCACGTTTATATTCTGCTGCTCTTGTGACGGTAGGAAAAAATGTCATAATAGAAGCTGTACACATTTAGTCCATACTGGACATTTTCTATGTTGTAGAGTTTAAAGATGGCCTTTCAACTCTCATGGCTATTTGCATTACCCATGCAACAGCAATACTGAAGCATCTTTTCTTATAACTGTATGTTGTTCTATTATTCCTGCTAAATGTTTACGGATAAAAGGCATTACCAGTTGGGGGACAGGGATGTCCCTGAACAGTCTGCCACTGGCAGGAAAACACGCCCCCAAACTGGTAACAACCATCTGTACTGTAACTTCCTAACTTCCTGTTCCTTTAACTTCTAGTAGGAAGCACAACATAGAGTCATAACAATAGATTTTATAAATCTGACAGGCATCACTTTATATGGTAATAGCTTTGGAACACTTGTTTTCTCGTGACACATTCTACTTCATGATAGTCATAAATTTGAGTCAATATATTTCACCTTTATTTATGAAAAAATCCCAAATTTAGCCAAAAGTGTGAAAAATTCGCAATTTTAAAAATTTCTATTTCTCTGCTTTTAAAACAGAAAGTGATTCCTCATAAAACATTTATTACTTAACATTCCCCATATGTCTACTTTATGTTGGCATCATTTTGTAAAAGTCATTTTATTTGTTTAGGACGTTAGAAGGCTTAGAAGTTTAGAAGCAATACTTCAAATTTTTATGAAAATTTCTAAAACCCACTTTTTAAGGACCAGTTCAGATCTGAAGTCACTTTGTGAGGCTTACATAGTGGATACCCCCATAAACGACCCCATTGTAGAAACTACACCCCTCAAGTTACTCAAAACTGATTTTACAAATTTTGTTAACCCTTTAGGTGTTCCACAAGAATTAAAGGAAAATAGAGAATACATTTCTAAATTTCACTTTTTTGGCAGATTTTCCATTTTATAATTTTTTTTTCTTTAACACATTGAGGGTTAACAGCCAAACAAAACTCAATATTTCTTACCCTGATTCTGCGGTTTACAGAAACACCCCACATGTGGTTGTAAACTGATGTAAGGGCGCACGGCAGGGCGCAGAAGAAAGGGAGCGCCGTATGGTTTTTGGAAGGCAGATTTTGCTGGACTGGTTTTTAGATGCCATGTCCCATTTAAAGTCCCCCTGATGCACCCCTATAGGAGAAACTCCCAAAAAGGGACCCTATTTTGGAAACTGGGGGGATAAGGTGCCAGATTTATTGGTACTATTTTTGGGGGCATATGCCTTTTTGATCGCTTGGTGTTGCACTTTTTGTGATGTAAGGTGAAAAAAATTGCTTTTTGGCACAGTTTTTATTTTTTACGGTGTTCACCTGAGGGGTTAGGTCATGTGATATTTTTATCGAGCATGTTGTTACGGACGCGCCAATACCTAATAAGTACACTTTTTTTTTTATTTCACTTTAACACAATAATGGCATATTTTAAATTTAAAAAAATATGTTTTAGTGTCTCCGTGTTCTGAGAGCTATAGTTTTTTTATTTTTTGAGCGATTTTCTTATGTAGGTTCTCATTTTTTGTGGGATGAGGTGACGGTTTTATTGGTACCAGTTTGTGGGACATACGCCTTTTTGATCGCTCGGTGTTGCACTTTTTGTGGTGTAAGGTGATTTTCTTATGTAGGTTCTCATTTTTTGTGGGATGAGGTGACGGTTTTATTGGTACCAGTTTGTGGGACATACGCCTTTTTGATCGCTCGGTGTTGCACTTTTTGTGGTGTAAGGTGCCAAAAATGTTTTTTTGACACAGTTTTAATTTTTTATGGTGTTTATCAAGTCGTAAAAGGGGGGCATGGCCAGCAGTTGGGGGCACATTTGGGGGTTGATGCATGCATGGGGGGACCGCATCAGGGATACAATACATGGATGGGGGGGCGGGGATCGCATCGGACGCAGGGCTCACAGGAGGGGTGGGGGGTTGGAGGCGCACAGATCTGGGGGCAAAGAGCGGGAGCACAGATCGGGGGGCTTCATTACACATTACCTGATTTCAGGCTCTGATCTGCAGAGTGCAGCTCAGAGCCTGAAACCGGCATTTTAACACTGCCGCGATCCGATTGGTTAGTCTGCACAGACTAACCAATCGGATCGATTGCCGGCAAGGGACCACTCTGATTGGACTGTATGCTGTCCCTGAGCAGCAGGGCAGGGGAAGAAACTTTAATCCAAACGCTTTGCAGCGCTTGGATTAAAGAACTGACGTCTATACACGTGGTAGCTGCATGGGGCATGTGCAGCTATCACGTATATAGACGGATTGCGGTCGGGAAGGGGTTAAAGAAGAAAGCTCAACTAGAAAGGTACAGTATACAATGTTAAATTTACGGAAGGTAATCTTTTTATCATTGGCTGTGAGTTATCCACTTCCTTCTAGTTCTCGGCTGTGTCATGTGACTAACAATCTGACTCTCCAATTGACATGGCATCTGCCATGTGGTCAGGAAGTCAGTTTTTCTATTCATTCCACACAGTCATGTACCTATCTAAGGGGTCAGACAATACATTTTTTGTGTGAAGTTTAGATTTGGAATCCACTTTTGATACAAGGCACTGGGACTATTATCAGAATCAACGAGAAGGAACAGAAACAAGTGAGTACAGGGAATGTTTTTCCTTTCTTTCCATATTACCGTACAATTAGCACTTTAATGCAGCAGGCGTAGGATCTATGGGGTTAAGTATAGTAAAGCTTTAGCAGTCTCCATTTTTATTCATTCTTACAGTAGTTTTACCTAAAAAAATGCATCAAATACAAAGTGTTCCATATGAAAGTTTTTTTTTAAATTAAATACCAATATGAAAAAGTTATTTTTGTTACTAAAGGTTGTCTTATGAAAATCCAAAAAGTGTGGGGCACCTGACTGGACAACACTAGCACTCCTATATGAGATGACATGCATAGACATTATTGTTTAAAGGGGTTATCCCATAACTAAAGTAAATGATGCATATGGTACATGAAAATCTCTTTCTAATACAGCTAGAACCAGCCCTGTACCTCACATGGATCCAGAGATCTTTACATTCACTGTTCCAATTGCTCAAGCTGGCAGCTCAAGGGGAGTGTCTTTTCTGCTGCAGCTTAGGGGGCGTGTCCATGTTCTCCCTAGCACAGCTCAAGGGGAGTGTCCTTTTCTGCTGCAGCTCAGGAGGCGTGTCTTTTCTCCTGCAGCTCTATCCCTATCACAGCTCAGGAAGCAGTTGAAGGATGAAACTGAGCATGTGCGACCATCTCAGTGAGAAGGACAAAGAAATGAGAAAAAAAATCAAACAGCAGGTGGCGCTATACAGATACATTTATTGAATAACTCATCTGCTGTGTTACTTTTTTTATTATATGCAATTACAAAAGCATACAAATCAAGGTGCTGGTTTGAAAATTGTAGAATATTTTACGTGGGACAACCTTATCCTCTGTAAACAAGTCAAAGCACTGTTGTGTACTTGCATAAACCCTGCGTAACTTTATCCTTCTGATGTAACATACAGTTGTGTTCAAAATAATAGCAGTCAGACATCACTAACCTGATCAATCACTGTTTTTGGTAGAAATGATATTTCTACATGGCAAATAATTTACTAGCAGGTGTAGTAGAGTGATAGAAATCCAACAGACCCAACAGTCATGACATACATGCTGCTGATTCTCTGTAATGCAATCACTTATTGAAAGGGGCATGTTCAAAATAATAGCAGTGTGGAGTTCAATGAGTGAGGTCATTCATTCTTTGAAAAACAGGTGGCAATTATTGCCCTTATTTAAGGAATCAAGGCAGCAAATGTTGTACATGCTGGTTACAGTGCATTTCTCTCTGAAATTCTGAGGAAAATGGGTCGTTCCAGACATTGTTCAGAAGAACAGGGTACCTTGATTAAAAAGTTGATTGGAGAGGGTAAAACATATAATGAAGTGCAGAAAATGATAGGCTGCTCAGCTAAAATGATTGCAAATGCTTTAAAATGGCAACCAAAACCTGAAAGACGTGGAAGAAAGCGAAAAACTACCATTTTGAATGGATAGAAGAATAGCCCAAATGGCAAGGACTCAGCCAACAATCAGCTCCAGGAAGATCAAAGAAGGTCTAAAGTTACCTGTGAGTACTGTTACAATTAGAAGACGCCTATGTGAAGCCAAGCTATCTGCAGGAAGCCCCCGCAAAGTCCCAGTGTTGAAAAAAAGACATGTGCTGAAGGGGTTGCAATTTGCCAAATAGCACATTGATTGGCCTAAAGAGACATTTTGTGGACTGAGTAAGTAAGATTGTTCTTTTTGGGTCTAGTGGCCGGAGACAGTTTGTCAGATTGTGGCGCAAGCATCATGATATGGGGATGTTTCTCATACTACGGTGTTGGGCCTATTTATTGCATACCAGGGACCGTGGATCAGTTAGAATACATCAGAATACTTGAAGAGGTTTTGCTGAAGAGGAAATGCCCTTGAAATAGGTGTTCCAACAAGACAACGACCCCAAACACACCAGTAAACGTGCAACATCTTGGTTCCAGACCAACAAGATTGACGTTATGGAGTCGTCAGCCCAATCCCTGGATCTTAATCCAATAGAAAACTTGTGGGGTGACATCAAAAATGCAGTTTCTGAGGCAAAACCAAGAAATAGAGAAGAACTGTGGAATGTAGTCCAATCATCCTGGACTGGAGTACCTGTTCACACGTGCCAGAAGTTGGTTGACTCCATGCAACACAGATATACAGCAGGTCTCAGAAACAGTGGTTATACAACTAAATATTAGTTAAGTGATTCAAAGGACAGCAAAATCTTCAAACATTTTTCAGTTTATATAGTGAATGTTTGAGTTTGTAAAGAAGAATACAAACTGCTATTTTTTTGAACAGTCTAATATTCACTTTTCTTCAATTTTTTTAGAGGAACAACACAAATTTGATATAAATTTGATACAACACAAATTGGAAATAAAAACTATTAGAAGGATTTTGAGGATTATTCACTTTTTTAAACACACTGCTATTATTTTGAACACAACTGTATGACTTGTATACATCAAAGTGGACCAGTTCACTGTGTTCAGGACCAAGATCAGATTGGCTCCAGATACTATAGTTTCAAGTCAAGCAGACTGATGGAAATCTGCTCCAGTGGTCAGAACATATTATTCCTGCTTCAGAATTTGTCTTAGTTATCAATGAGTAATGCTACAATCACAATGCTCAATTCTTTATGACAATGGCTGCAGGGGAGGATTGGGAATTAAAAGTGTCCCTGGAAAAAAAAAAAAAAAAAAACATAAAAGTGGCCCTATGTTGTAGGTAGGTCCAAACTGACAGAAGGCAACATAATTAGGCAGGGCCAACAGAAGTAGGCAGGGCCAACAGAAGTAGGCAGGGCCAGCAATACCACAGTGCAGAGCAATATACCGCCAACCGGCTGAATTAAATACCACAGTGCAGCACAAAATACTGCCACCTGCGTCACAGTATTTAACTGTATCGCTATCCTGAGGACATAGATACAGTTGAATTCAGGAGGACACATGCGGCTGCTGGCGGCCAAGAGGAGGGCTTGGGTGGCTTTCCTAGGCATCGGCCCACCGGGAAATTTCCCTGTAGGGTCTATGGCGAATCTGCCTTTGTATGGCAGGTTTAAGTTGGGAACTGAGGAAAGTATTATTTATGTGGCCAGAAATTATATTTGGTTCTTGTGAGCAGGTGTCAAAACTGAACGAGAGGAGAGCAGCTAATTTACTAGTGCCTTGCGCCTAAGGGTACGACCACGTGGCGCGGTTGTGTAATGGTGGAGATGTGGCCACATTACGTTTGAATACTGCTGCTCTAATTCAAGTAATAAAAACCGCACAGCTCAGTGGGCAGGATTGTCAATGGCCCACAGTATTGAAGGTGCTGTGTGGCCATAAACATTACAAGCCACTGTTTATAGTTTAATTAGGGCCCACTGTGGCCCTTTTGGCCGTGCAGTACTCGAACACAGCAGTGCTGTGTCACAACCATTACATGAGTGCCGTGTGGTCATATAAAAAGAAACGGTAATAGCCGAGTTCACTTTCAAAATTAGTGGAAGCGCGGGTAGTGCCAGGAACACAGCAAAAATCCAACAAAGAAGAGAACGATGAACCCAGCTTTGAAAAATATAAAAAGTGCAGTGTGGTTGTACCCTTAGGAAGCGGCCACACCGTCAGGTTTCTTGATGCAGTTTTGGAAGCCAAAATCAGGTGTGAATTCAAAAAAGAGAAGTCGTATCTGTCCCTATACTATACTTTCTCTCCTTTTATGATCCTACTCTAGTTTGGGCTTTTTAGAACGGCTTCAGAAAATCTGATCGGTGGCCGTACCCTAAGACTAGAAGTGTTTTGGAATCCAAATGGTGTCAGATTAAATAAGATGAGAATTTTGTCAAAGTTGTTTTGTACAATCTCATTCTGTTCTTTAACTATATTGCTGGATTAGGAATCTCAGTGACATTCAGAAACACAACTTTATGTTCTGTAAATGTAAAACATAAAAAACGTGTTGACATTTGGCAGCTTTGATGAAGCTTATAATTTTTTTTACTACAGAGGCCGAATCTTACAATTAAATAAATAAATCCATAATACAATCCAGACTGAGGCATGCTCCTATGGTGATCAACTCAGGGGTTTCACACTGGCTTCCCAGCCATGAAGGCTGTTGAAAGGAAATTCGCTTAAAGGGGTATTCTCATCTTAATGATCACTGTTAAATCTGTTAATGATTTGACAGTGATCATTTTTCTAAATACATGTTATTACCCAATTCCCACCCTTTTTTAGAAAATAAGTCCCCTCTTAGCTGATGTTGTCTTTGGTCTCCCCTGGTTACGGCCACCTCTCCTGTCGAATCCCGCCGGGCCGTGCTTGCGCAGAAGACTAAAGATTCTCTCCCGGCCGGGCCGCGAATGCGCCATGATGACTTCTTCCTGGCCAGTATAGTACAGAGTCGCGAACGCGCACGCCGGCTCTGTACTATACAGGCCAGGAATAAGTCACCATGGCGCATGCGTGGTGGCGTGCACATTCAGGACATTGCGTGGCCCGGCCGGGAGAAAATCTTCAGTCTTCTGCGCAAGCGCGGCCCGGCCGGGAGAAGAATCCAGGAAGTGAACGTCGCGCTCAAGGAAGGTAAGTATGAAAAGGGAAGATGAGAATACCCCTTTAATCCCAGCTATCAGTCCTGATTCACTAATATGTACATTAGCCTCTTCTTAGCATGCATATTAAAGTGGTCGTAACTCAAGATATTTGCTTTAAGAAGGGTAATACCAAATGAAATTGAGAAAATGTGACAAATCACATGAGGGCATGCTCTCACCTGGTGTTACAACCAGTTGCAACTAGCCCAGGAGAGGCGAGAGAGGGTAGGAGAGTAGTTGATGATGGCAATGATGATGGCAGTGCTTACTCATAGATACATGAAATGCAGTCTTTACAGCTGGCATATACAATTCCCAAGAGGCTGGTCTTCTCTCTGCTTTCGGCCTCTTGCACACTACCGCATGGCCTTTTAAGTATTTTGCGGTCCGCAAAAAATGGATCCACAAAAAATACGGATGACGTCCGTGTGCATTCCATTTTTTGCAGAAAGGAACAGCTGGCCCCTGATAGAACAGTACTATCCTTGTCTGTTATGCGGACAATAATAGGACATGTTCTATCTTTGAACGGAACGGAAATACGGAAGGCATACGGAGTACCTTTTGTTTTTTTTGCGGATCCATTGAAATTAATGTTTCTGTATACGGTCCATATATGGAATGCAAAAAAAACAGAACAGAAACAAAAAAAAAAGTTTGTGTGCAAGAGGCCTTAACCCCTTAAGGACACAGGGCGTACCGGTACGCCCTATTTCCCGAGTCCTTAAGGACCAAGGGCGTACCGGTACGTCCTGACTTAAAATCGGCATTCCGGCGCCGCGGGGGTTAATCGGAACGGGATTTCGGCTGAAATCATTCAGCCGGCATCCCGTAACAACGCAGGGGGGGGTCATTTGACCCCCCCGTATCGGCGATCGCAGAAAACCGCAGGTCAATTCAGACCTGCGGTTTTCTGCGTTTCCGGTCCATTCGGGTGTCCGGTGACCCGATGAACCGGAAAAAGACTGCGATCGGTGGCGTAATTATACACCACCAATCGCAGTCCGAGGATTTGAGGAGGCGGTGCTGGCCCTGGTGCTGAACACTGCTGTCCAGGGTGCTGATTGGTGCAGGGGAGAGAGGCGCGAGATTCAAACTTCCTGCGCTCCTCTCTCCCCTCCTCTTCCTGTTCTGCACGAGCACCCGGCAGCATCGTCCAGCACCAGCTCCTGTGTCCCCCTAATCGCCATCCATCACCCTCCTGCACCCATCGCCACCCAGGTAGGTTAGGGTCAGTGAGGGAGAGGCATCGTTAGGCAGGGAAAGAAGGGAAAAGTTAGTTAGGAAAAAAAAAAAAAAAAAAAAACTTTTAACTTTTACACAAAACTTTTTTTGATCCATCTATCAGACCCCAGACCCCCCCCTGCCACTTGCCCCCCCCTACCAGCCCCCCACCACCACCAGCCCCCCCACCCCCTCCACCCATCCCCCCACCACTCCCCCCAACCCCCCCCCCCCCCCACCACCACCACTAGCCCCCTCACCACCACTTTTTTTTCTGCGTTCGCTGACTGGTCGGCACTTTTTAGCGTCCGTCCACTGTTAGCGCATCGCCTGCCCCACCGCTGATCAGCGTTGTACCGCTAATCAGCAACTTTTTTTTTTTCCTAACACTTGCCCTTTTTTCCTTTTTTTAGTACGCGAACACCCGTTGCCCCCACACACACGCACATATAATAAAGTTTTACACACACGCACACCTACACGCACACACACCCATGGCCCGCCGGGTGTTCTCGGCCGAGGAGGCATATGCCCAGATTGCCTCCGACTCCGAGAGCCCCAGTGAGGATGAGGATGACCCCACATTCCTCTTATCATCAGCATCCTCCTCATCATCATCGGATGACGATGAGCCACCAAGGCGGCGGAGACGCCGCCAGGCGGAGCCAGGGGCCGCACATGCTAGGGATCCTGTGGCCCACCCTAGTACGAGCCGCCCTGGGGTTCGTACTGGTTTCCCGGCCCACCAAATAAGTTCACCGGAGACCCCTGCCGATGAACTTAGCTGGTGTCCCCCAGTGGACTTTGAGCCTGAGATTCCGGATTTCGCTGGCAATCCTGGAATCCAGATTCCCACAGTGGGGTTTACTGAAATTGACTATTTTAGTTTTTTTTTCAGTAACCCACTGGTGAATTTGATGGTGGAGCAGACGAATCTGTACGCCCAACAGTTCGTCGCTCAAAACCCAGGCTCAGTTTTGGCTAGACCCGGTGGCTGGACGCCGGTCAGTGCAGCCGAAATGAGGACATTTTGGGGCCTCGTGCTGCATATGGGTCTAGTCCAAAAACCCAGTGTCAGGCAATACTGGAGTGGGGACGTCCTGTACCAGACCCCACTGTACAGTATGGTCATGACACGCTCCCGGTTTGAGGCCATCCGGAAATGTCTGCATTATTCCGATAATGCAGCATGTCCACCCCGAGGTGATCCTGCCTATGACCGGCTGTATAAGATACGGCCTGTCATCGATCACTTTGGGGCCACATTTCAGCAGGCCTACGTACCTGGAAGGGAGGTCGCGGTTGATGAGTCGCTCATTGCGTTCAAGGGGAGACTCAGTTTCCGCCAATATATTCCCACAAAGCGAGCGAGGTATGGCGTGAAGCTATACAAAATTTGTGAGAGTACCTCAGGGTACACTTACAAATTTCGTGTGTACGAGGGGCGAGATTCCCGTATTCAACCCCCAGAATGTCCCCCCACTCTGGGTGTTAGCGGGAAACTCGTGTGGGACCTTATGTACCCACTGCTGGATAATGGTTACCACTTGTACGTGGATAACTTTTATACCAGCATTCCCTTGTTCAGGTCCCTTGCCGCCAGATCTACGTTCGCTTGTGGGACCGTGCGGAAAAATCAGCGCGGCCTCCCTGCCTACCCCCTCCAGGTACCTATCCCCAGGGGTGAGACCCGTGCACTTACCAGTGGAAACCTGTTGCTGGTCAGGTATAAGGACAAGAGGGATGTCCTTATGCTGTCCACAATCCACGGTAACGGCACCACCCCAGTCCCTGTGCGAGGTACCGCGGCAACGGTCCTCAAGCCCGATTGTATCGTCGACTACAATCGGTATATGGGAGGAGTTGATCTCTCGGATCAAGTCCTCACGCCATATAACGCCATGCGCAAAACCCGGGCATGGTACAAAAAAGTTGCGGTCTACTTGGTGCAGGTTGCCATGTACAACTCTTTTGTACTATCCCGAAGCGCTGGCAGCACAGGGACATTCCTCCAATTCTATGAGGCAGTCCTCAAGGACCTGATCTTTTCGGACCGGGAAAGAGCAGGCCGGAGTACCTCGGGAACTGGAGGTGCCCGGATCGTCCCTGGCCAACACTTTCCAGGTGTGGTCCCCCATACTGGAAAGAAGGGACGAACCCAAAAAAAGTGCAGAGTGTGTCGCAGGAGGGGGATACGGAAGGACACCACCACTCAGTGCGACACGTGCCCCGATCATCCGGGCCTCTGCGTTATCGATTGCTTCAGGGAGTATCACACTTCCATGGAGTACTAAATTTTTATAATCCCCAACAGTTCACTAGAGAACATAAAACACTATGGCTCTCAGACTTTGGAGACACGAAAACTATTTTTCTTTCCCCCAAAAATATTAGTTTTAGTGCAGGCATCCTCAAACTGCGGCCCTCCAGATGTTGTAAAACTATAACTCCCAGCATGCCCAGACAACCTACAGCCATCAGCAGGGCATGGTGGGAATTGTAGTTTTACAACATCTGGAGGGCCGCAGTTTTAGGATGCCTGCTTAGTGTCTCCAAAGTCTGAGAGCCATACATATTGGGCATCGTCGCGTGCGTAAAAGTCGTCGCTATAAAAATAACTTTTGACCAAACGCCTCGGATGAACGGTGTTAAAAATATAAAATAAAAACGGTGCCAAAACACCTATTTTTGGGCAAAATTTCAATTTAAATCCATTTTGCCAGTAATAAAGCAAGGGTTAACAGCCAAACAAAACTAAATATTTATTGCCCCGATTCTGTCGTTTGCAGAAACAGCCCATATGTGGTCGTAAATGGCTATATAGCCGCACGGCAGGGCATAGAACGAAGGGAACTCCATACGGTTTCTGGAAGGCAGATTTTGATGGACAGTTTTTTTTTTTGACACCATGTCCCATTAGAAGCCCCCCCTGATGTAGCCCAGACTAGAAACTCCAAAAAAGTGACCCCATCTAAGAAACTACACCCCTCAAGGTATTCAAAACTTACTTTACAAACTATGTTAACCCTTTAGGTGTTCCACAAAACTAAATAGCGAATGTAGAAACAATTTTAGATTTAAATTTTTTTGTTACATTGCCTCAAAAAAGAGTAATATAGAGCAACCAAATATCAAATTTACCCCAAAAATAGTCCCAAAACAACAACCACCTTATCCCGTAGTTTCCTAGATGGGGTCACTTTTATGGAGTTTCTACTCTAGGGGTGCATCAGGGGGCTTGAAAGGGTACATGGTGTAAATAAACCAGTCCAGCAAAATCTGCCTTCCAAAAACCATATGGCGTTCCCCTTCTTCTATGTCCTGCCGTTTAGCCAAATAGTAGTTTACCACCACATATGGGGTGTTTCTGCAAACTACAGAATCAGGGCAACCCATTTTGAGTGTTGTTTGGCAGTTAACCCTTGTTTTACTCCTAGAAAAAATTGATTATATTGGAAAATTTTCCAAAAAATTGAAATTTCATAATTGTTTCTCCATCTGCCATTAACTCTTGTGGAACACCTAAAGGGTTAACAAAGTTTGTAAACCCAGTTTTGAATACCTTGAGGGGTGTACTTTCTTAGATGGAGTCACTTTTTTGAAATTTCTATTCTAGGGGTGCAACAGGGGGCTTCAAATGGGACATGGTATAAACAAAACCAGTCCTGCAAAATCTGCCTTCCAAAACCCATATGGTGTTCCCCTCCTTCTATGTGCTACCGTTCGGCCAAACAGTAGTTTACGACCACATATGGGGTGTTTTTGCAAACTACAGAATCAGGGCAACCCATTTTGAGTGTTGTTTGGCAGTTAACCCTTGTTTTACTCCTAGAAAAAATTGATTATATTGGAAAATTTTCCAAAAAATTGAAATTTCATAATTGTTTCTCCATCTGCCATTAACTCTTGTGGAACACCTAAAGGGTTAACAAAGTTTGTAAACCCAGTTTTGAATACCTTGAGGGGTGTACTTTCTTAGATGGAGTCACTTTTTTGAAATTTCTATTCTAGGGGTGCAACAGGGGGCTTCAAATGGGACATGGTATAAACAAAACCAGTCCTGCAAAATCTGCCTTCCAAAACCCATATGGTGTTCCCCTCCTTCTATGTGCTACCGTTCGGCCAAACAGTAGTTTACGACCACATATGGGGTGTTTTTGCAAACTACAGAATCAGGGCAACCCATTTTGAGTGTTGTTTGGCAGTTAACCCTTGTTTTACTCCTAGAAAAAATTGATTATATTGGAAAATTTTCCAAAAAATTGAAATTTCATAATTGTTTCTCCATCTGCCATTAACTCTTGTGGAACACCTAAAGGGTTAACAAAGTTTGTAAACCCAGTTTTGAATACCTTGAGGGGTGTACTTTCTTAGATGGAGTCACTTTTTTGAAATTTCTATTCTAGGGGTGCAACAGGGGGCTTCAAATGGGACATGGTATAAACAAAACCAGTCCTGCAAAATCTGCCTTCCAAAACCCATATGGTGTTCCCCTCCTTCTATGTGCTACCGTTCGGCCAAACAGTAGTTTACGACCACATATGGGGTGTTTTTGCAAACTACAGAATCAGGGCAACCCATTTTGAGTGTTGTTTGGCAGTTAACCCTTATTTTACTCCTGGAAAAAATTTATTATATTGGAAAATTTTCCAAAAAATAGAAATTTCAAAATTGTTTCTCCATCTGCCATTAACTCTTGTGGAACACCTAAAGGGTTAATAAAGTTTGAAAAAACAGTTTTGAATACCTTGAGGGGTGTAGTTTCTAGAATGGGGTCATTTTTGGGAGGTTTCTATTATCTAAGCCTCACAATATGACTTCAAACCTGAACTGGTCCATAAAAAGTGGGATTTTGAAGATTTCTCAAAAATTTCAAAATTTGCTTCTAAACTTCTAAGCCTTGTAACATCCCCAAAAAATAAAATATCATTCCCAAAATGCTACAAACATGAAGTAGACATATGGGGAATGTAAAGTCATCACAATTTTTGGGGGTATTACTATGTATTACAGAAGTAGAGAAACTGAAACTTTGAAATTTGCTAATTTTTCAAAATTTTTGGTAAAAAATGTATTTTTTTATGCAAAAAAAATAACTTTTTTGACCCAATTTTAGCAGTGTCATGAAGTACAATATGTGACGAAAAAACAATCTCAGAACGGCCTGGGTAAGTCAAAGCGTTTGAAAGTTATGAGCACTTAAAGTGACACTGGTCAGATTTGCAAAAAATGGCCCGGTCCTTAAGGTGAAAATGAGCCCGGTCCTTAAGGGGTTAAAGGGGTTGTCCGAGTTATTTTTTTGTTCTTTCTATGTATCTAACTACGCAAATATAACAACTTTACAATTAACTCACTTTATCTCCAGTGCCTGGTTTATCAGATTTGACTGAGGGTCACATGACCTGTGATGTCAGCTTCTCTCCCTGCTCTGATAAAGTTTATTTACAAGCCTGTAAACGATAGGCCACTATGCTGGCCCCTTCACTGCCAGCTGCTCTCTCCTAGGATTCTTAACCCCTTCAGCTGCACATACTGGCTAGCTGCAGCAGTGACGATTCTGGGCACAGGAGCTGACAGACTAGAGAGAGCATTGCACAAGAAGGTAGGTGGAAGATCCTGTGTGTATTAGCAGTGTCATTATACAGGTGGGACTTGTAGTTCTACACTTACAAGTTGCTGTTGATTCTCCCAGCACTCAAGGCAGCTCTTGTATCCTCTCCCTTAGCAGTGTCATTATACAGCTGGGACTTGTAGTCCTACACATACAACATGCTGCTGAGTCTCCCAGCAGGCAGATACGTCACTCAGGGCAGTAATTGTATTCACTCCCTTAGCAGAGCAGGGGGAGGGGCAGAGATTGTTTTTATTGCATGTAAACAAAGGGCCAGAAGAGAACCAGGGAAATAAGGAAATAGATATATTTTTTTTTGCATAAAACTTGCTTAGCTTAGATTTTCAGTGCTATATATATTTTTTTTTCAGAACTCGGACAACCCCTTTAATCGGCTGTGTAATCTCTCTTTTTCTACCCCAAGGGGTGCACATTCTCTATCTCCAGATATACACTGACGAGCAAAAGGGTAACAATGTTTTTGACTTTTTGACTTTCAGGCTCCATATCTCACCATCCACTATAACAGGGATCAGCAACCTCTGGCACTCCAGCTGTTCAGGAACTACAACTCCCAGAGTGCTTAATTCACTTATATAGGGGTTAAAAGAACAGCCAAGCATTTGCTTGCTGGGAGCTGTAGTTTCACAGCAGCTGGAGTCATCTTGGCTATCTCATACATAAATTGGACTTGCAACTATTTAGCATATGTTATGCAGATTCTTGTCAAGTAACTGCATTGTTACTGTTTTGTTCCTAAAATTCAAAATTTTTATTATTTTGTTAATCCACCTTTGGCTTTCAACACTGCCTGAATCCTTCTGGGCATGCTCTCGATCAGATTCAAGCATCTCTCGACCGAAATCTGTTCCCAGCTTCCTTTCAGACCTTCCCAATGTCGATGTATACTGATTGACTCACTTGGGTACGAAAACAGCTTTTTCTTCAACTCTACCCACAAGTTTTCAATTGGGTTGAGGTCTGGGGACTGTGGGGGCCAATCCAGCACCTCTTCTTCATTGTCAATGAACCGTTTCTCTGCCAATCTTGATGTATGCTTCGGGTTGTTGTCCTTTTCTTGCCCATAGTACTCGAGTGTACGACGTAACTCATCTTGTAGGATACTCACATGTATCTTAGCATTCAGACCACCATCGATCATGGTCAAGTATTCAACACCTTTAGCTGTGAAACAACCCCATATCATCAGCCTTCCTCCACCAAACCTAACAGTTTCTCGATCTGTTAGCCCCCTTTTTTCCATTATCTTCCAGACCCATTTGCACCCCTTTGAGCCCAGTCTATTGACTTTCGCTCTAAATCACCTGTTTCCAATCTTCTACTGTCCACTGTTCGTACTTTTTTCAAACTCGAGTCACTGCTTCTTATGACGATATTGAAGTTGATGCTTATTCACCTGTTTTCTGGCCATTCCAGACTTATATAATGATCGCTGCGAAGTGCTTGCATGGACAGCTGTGATCTCACTATTACGAAGCATACGTGCCAGAGCTGATAGATCTTGTGATAAGACGACTTGTTGACTCCGATATTTTGCCTGAACTTTCACCTCTTGGCTTTGGAATGAATGGACAGTCTTCATTTCATATTCTTCCAACTGTCATGGCACTTGCATGATGCAGTTTGGCAATTTTTTGGGCTGAGATACCGCTATGAAGGAGCTGGATGATGCACTTTCTCTTTTCCTGTGAAATCTTCATGGCTGCTCCTGGATTTGAATCAGTGACCTTTCACTTGGGAATCAACCTAATAACACACAGAGCTATTAGGGAATGTGAGAACAGGTTGTAATGTGTAGTATACAAGAAGAAAAAGATTGTTCCACCACCAGGAGCAAAACAGTAACAATGCAGTTACACGACAAGAATCTGCATAACTAATGATATGCTAAATATTTGCAAGTCCAATATATGTATGAGATAACCAGGGTGATTGTCTATAAAATGACGGTAGTCTTGGAAAGTCAAAAGTTAAAAACATTGTTACACTTTTGGTCATCAGTGTATATATCTCCAGTATCCTCAGTGGAATACAGTCTCTGAAAAGAGGGCACTTTATGTCCTTTTTGATATAAAGAAAGACCTGAAGCTTGTTTCCATCACATGCAGAGAAGCCTATAGCCGGGATATTGGCAGTTACCTTTTGCGACCAATGCTCTGCAATTTGCCTTTGTGGCCGCTCAACTTTCTGTATAATCCAATAGCTCCTTTCCTCAAATCCACAGGGTAAGGCCTCTTGCACATGACCGTATGTATTTTGCGGTCCGCAAAAAATAGGGATGACATCCGTGTGCATTCCGTTTTTTTGTGGAACGGAAGAGCAGAGCTGGCCCCTAATAGAATAGTCCTACCCTTGTCCGTAATGCGGACAATAATTGGACATGTTCTATTCTTTTGCAGGAAGGAAATACGGAAACGGAATGCACACGGAGTACCTTCCATTTTTTTTTTTTTGCATTGAAATGAATGGTTCCCTATACGGTCCGCAAAAAAAACGGAACAGAAACAGAATGAAAATACGTTTGTGTGCAAGAGGCCTTAGTTGAATCTGCCTGCCAGATTCCTGTTTTATTAGCTGTGCACTTGTTGACAGCCAACACTAGACTGACTTCTATTGCCTCCTGGAGAGGAAGGGGTCCTGCCAGCTATGTCTAGCCACTAGGGAATCTCCCCGTACACAGTTTGCTTTATTTATATTTAAAACTTTAGAAGTGGCAGGACTGGCATTACAATGATGAGGGTGGGGTTCCAAAAGAACTCTTACTACAACATCAATTTTCTAAAATTAGTACACTGGGTTAATGTATAAACCGATAGGGGGTATAAAAGAATCAGCCTGGTGTTAAGAATGTTTATTCCATTTGTAGCGGCACCTAACGGCTGCCCGAGATTATTGCCGGGCAACCGAGGATGCTATCCAGGAGAGGGAGATTTGCACATACGCCTTTTGATTCTGGCGAATGTGCATACATGGACATGGCAGCTGCTTGGAGAGAAGCTCGTCTGGTGACAGACAGCAGTGCATGCACACTGAAGTTATAGTTCATGCATACTAAGAAAGGACCTATAAGACCAGTTTGGTAGGTTGACTAGAGAATCCCGGACGAAGTAACTGCAAAATGGGGTTGGAACAGAGGCAGCCTGTTTGGTCGGTATTTAGTACCCCTTGCAATAGTACTTTCTGGTATTTAACTTAAAGGAGTATTCCAATAGGTAAAAGTTATCCCCTATCCACAGAATAGAGGATAACTATCAGATCCCAGCAGTACGACCCCCACTGATCACAAAAAAGGGGACCCTGTACCCCCTGCTGCTGCCGAGTAAAGCCCTTATGTCACGGCTGAGGATGGGGAAAACCCTCAGCCGTGCAATGACGGAAGATGTTAGTGGCTGTTCGGCCAGGACAACAGAATAAGGGAGCAGGTTCCTGAGCATGGACCCTCCTACCTTCAAGGTCGGCTCATGCAGCTAGGAGTTAGGGTCGGATTAGGGATGCTTTAGGAGGTGACCTGCTCCCTAATTTTGTCGTCCTGGCCGAGCAGCCACTAACATCTCATGGCATCACACGGCCATCACATGAGGGTTTTCCCCATCCTCAGCCGTGACAGTATGACCACAAGGGTGGCCCTCACTGGCAGATGGTATATGGGACCAGGAGAGTGCCTCCAGCTTACTACAAGGCTGGAGTACCCCCCAGAACTCAGGTCTCAACTGAGGTTAAATAGCCCATGTAGCCACACCCACGCAGACACACCCAGTGCTCACAGACTAGGAAGGGAATTAACCCTTCACACACCAGGGAAGGGAAGACAGCAACTAAAAGGGGAATACACACAATAAACCCCGTGCACACCAGACAAGGAAAGGGCACACATATAAACACACACTGCCAAGTGTAACCGCATGCAGATTGCAGCAAGCAGCCTAGCAAGGCTCAGGATGCTCTGCTGCCACATAAACAATGTTGCCAGCGGCAACCACAGGTGAGGCAACATACTTTAGCCCTCACCTGTGATTGACAACAAAACCAAGACCGTAGGCAACTGCATGCGGTTACAGGAGTCACGACCATGACCATGGTCGTGACAACTTAGCTATATCCGGAACCCCCATAGAAATGAATGGAGCGGCCACGCACATGTGCGACCGGTCACTCTGGTCATTTCAGGGGAGAAGCAGGGGGCCTGCAGGGGGTACGGGCCCCCGTTTCCTCTGGTATCCCCACTGATTTGTTTATCCTGTAGATAGGGAATAACTTTTACCTACCAGAATACCCCTTTAAGTGGGTTCTTGCTCAATTTAGGGTAGTATACCATACAGCCTATTGTTTATCAGTACTTTTACTTGTGCTACATATACTTGTGATGACTAATCTACTATGGCCCCCTTCTTATATGAGTTAGTATTTTTTTTTTTATTGATTATGTATTTTATCAGTAATTAATAAAGATGTTTTCATGTATTTTCTATTTTGTATATGGTGTTGTTTATGCACCATGCTGGTTTGGAGGTTTGAGTATGGAGGTTTAAGTAGCTATATAACACCTACAGATATTTGTTCATACCTCGGGCCCATTGTTGCGAGGGATATTTAAAGTTTGCTAGGTTGGCTAGAGAATCTTGCTGACAGGGGAAATGACAGCACACGTGTCCAAAAATGTCCAGAACTTGTAGATGGAAGCCTCAGTGGTTCCCAAAGCTGACCAAAGGCCTCCAAGCAGCTGAATTGTCTAAAAAGCTAACCTAATGTTATATATCAACCTAATGTTATTGCTTGTAAGAATTATATCTATATGTGTAGTTGAGTGAAACAGCATTATCAGCATCTTATTAGTGGTAAATATAAAAAGAAAGGAGGTAATAGTGCCTTCATTCCCATGGCACACCAGGAGGCTGCCTGCTCCATCTACCCCTCGTCCCACCCCTGAATACAGGACGGAGTGCTGCTTTTTACATCCAGATGTCCATTGTCGGACTGGAGTTCTTCGGGCCCAACCCTTATATCCTCTATAAAGTCTAATAGATTTTGAATCAAAGAAATAGACCCTAGTGGGCAGCATGATAGCTCAGTGGCTAGCATTGGTGCCTTGCAGTGCTGGGGTCCTAGCATTGAATCCAACCAAGAGCAACAGCTGCATGTTGTATGTTCTCCCTGTGTATCTTCTCTCTGGTATCCTCCAACACTCCAAAGACATGCTGATAGGGAATTTAGATTGTGAGCTCTGCTGGTGACAGTGAGTGATGAAAATCTCTTTAAAGTGCTGCTGAATATGTTGGTTCTATGTAAATAAGAAATACATTTACTCCAAATGGGATTTTTATCCTGGACCTTTGGGGCCTACTACAGATTCAGAGACTGGTCCTAGTAAAATTAACTCCAATGGCAGTTCCAATGGATTTTTATCCTGGACCTTTGGGGCCTACTACAGATTCAGAGACTGGTCCTAGTGGAATTAACTCCAATTCCAATGGATTTATATCCAGGACCTTTGGAGCCCATTACAGCTTCAGAGACTGGGCCTAGTGGAGGATCCCCTGGTAGGCCAGTCCAACCCTGCAGATGTCTACTCTTTTTTTTTTAAATGAGGTCTTACTCTGGAGGTTTTGAGGCTACCAATCACACATAACATAAAAGATAAGTAATTTAACAGAAAATAGAATATATAATTCCTAAAGTTTTTTTTTATAGAGGCACTCATCCTTTGTGTTTTAAAGCCACATTACATGGTGAACTTTGAATGTGCTAGGCATCATATTAGCTGTGCATGCTCATAACGACCACAAAAGCACTGATCCATAAAATTAAAACAAGACAATACAGGGTCATAAAATGTAAGGAATACATACTGTCAGGTGGCCTTTGGCTGGTTTCTAGCTTGCACCTAGAACTGACAAACTAAAGCTTATTCAAAAGTGGAGGGCTGAGGGATGGTGAAAAAACACCAATAAAGGAAGAACAGCCTGATACAGTTTTCTGCCATGGCTACCATATACCTACCTGTGGCCAAAGCCTCCATTATTTTTATAACAGGCTACGGCCTGTGCTTGCTTCAGTAGTCACATGTCCCAGTGTTAGGATGTCATCCCTGCAGCAGGAAGTGGAGAATGCTGAGGAACCGGGCAGCTTTGAGCAGGATTGGAGGGGGATCAATGACATGAGTGTGCCTGTTTTTATCTACACTTAACAAAAAGAAATGCACCAAGAAGGTGCTTTTGGAATCAAATGAAACTTTCTATGTGGGAATGTAATGATGATATATGTAAGTGATTACAATATTAAAGCGAAAGCATGCTTTTATTGGGGAAAACGGTACAATTCAGAGGAGGCTCTAGTACCCTGTTGGGAATGAATACAAGATAATTAACTGTTGGGCAAGGAGGCATACAGGTTCCTTATGGTATCTTGCAGTACATTTGCCCATGGATGGTGCAGCTGGGCCTGCCAGGACATTTCTTATGGGTGTCTTATATTTTTTTTTATCTATCCATGAGTGCACTTACACTACACCATGATGAGCATATTTAAACATATTTTTTTACCCTAGACAACACCTATAAAGAGGGACATTGTTATGGCATGGGGGCACAAAAGGGAACATTATTATTGCGTGACGGCACAAAGGTGTAAAATATTATTGAAAGAGACCACAAAGGTGGCCATTATCATTGCATAAGGGCACAAATGGGGCACTATTACCATGTGGCAAAGGGAGTATTATTACTGTGTAGGGCACTGGGAGGGACGGGACATTATCACCATCTGAGGCTCTATAGATGACAGCTAGGGAGGATACTGGATGGTATGGAGCCAAAGATGTCTGTGTATTACAGCAGATATATATCATGGCCAGAAGAAATGTCCATGGTGGTCTGGGCCAGAAGGAGAGGAGAAAGTGAATTACTCAAATCAAGAAGTCAACTGTAATTCACAGGATATAACTGTACTGTATTCATTTATATAGGCTACAGCATGCCTGTGTAGAACTGGTATTTTGCACTATACGGTCACTCTAAGGTGGTAGTTTTGGTCTTAATACAGTGGTTTTTATTCCGTATCAGTATGGTCTGGCTTTTTTTTCTCATTCAAAGAGGTGGAGGGGCGAGACATCTAACTTTTATAGACCCTAGCAATGCGACATCAAAACATGGGAGGAGATCCAGTCCTGGGGCCCACAGGACTCAATAACAAAAAGTTGAATGTAGCTCTATTAGTAAAGTTCAACAATTTTGTCAGTGCCAGTAAGTGGCACACATGATCATTTCATCACTATATGATGCAAGATTTAGAGGACTAACTCTTCAATTTCTTAATTTTTTTTATATATATATAAAAAAAAAAGCAAATGGTAATAATACTTTATAGGACTCAAGTGTGTACAATGCAAAACTATACTGGAGTATTACCAAAAAGGCACACCCATAATAACATCTTTATTCTTTAGCCCACATGCAAGGTGCAGCAATACTATTAGATAAAACATGAAATGCATGTCATTGTCGCAGTAAGTGCTTAAAGTGGTTTTCCACTTTAAAAAAATAAAATAAAAAAAAACCTCCCCCCAGTTAGTGGTTTCTGTGGATAAATCTATATACTTACCTGCTTCTCGCTCCAACTCCGTGGCTCCTGGGCTCTATTCACTGGATTTCCAGTCCTCATTTGTCAACCTCTGCACGGATAGGGTCACATGTGCCACTGCAGCCAATGACCGGCTTCAGCAATGTTGTGTACCCAAGTTGCACATCATTGCTGGGTCACAGCTATAGCAACCAGCCAGATGATCATCTGTCAGTCAGAATGGAATAGAGGGGCTCAATGCCTCAATAAAACCTTGGCCGCTATCCAGCGCTGTCAGCAGTTTTGCATGGTCAAAACTGCTGATAGATGCTCTTTAATATTCATTGAAGCAAAGTCTTGTTATAGAGTTTGAACCTATGTAAAATAAGTCTGTGGATCCCCGGTCAGTTTAGAAGGTTGCTCAGAAATGTAATTAACTGTTATAAAACATTACTTACCCCACCTATCCAAATGCTCCACGGGTTTCAAATATTGTTTAAAAGCTGTCAGTGATGCCATGCTATACCAGCATCAGCAGTCACATTCCACAGTTACTGCCATCACAGAGCAGCAATAGCGGTAGAATGGTATGTGACGACTGAGGCTACCGATTGGCTTTAGCAGTCACATGTTGACAAGGCTAGTCATCACTGACACCTTGAGCATTTGGGTCACACCACAGCATCAAGTAGTGTTTGTTTTGCTATTTTATGATTCAAAGGGAGAGTTATTCTTGTTTCAAAACCAATAAACTGAATAAATTAAAAATTAGAATAACATATTCCTCTCGTGGGGAGAAACAAATATATAAAAGGAAACCAGCAAAATGAAGAAAGTCAGAAAAGAGGGAATGAAAAGTAAAGCTAGAACAATAAAGAAAATGAGAAAAAAGGTAAATAATTGAACCGCAACCAAATAACTGAATACAGAATCATGTAAAAAGTACACCACATATTACAAAATAAGACAATTTTTGAAAATCTGCCAAATGAGGGGAGGGAAGCAAGGGCAACCATCAGCTGAGTTATATCAGATAGCTTTACGTTTTTCATATACTGTAGGACTATGCAATTAAGCCTTTCAAGAACAGCCTGAACGCTAAGAGCAGTAGACCGCTACTTAAAGGGTTTCTGTGAGCAGAATTAACCCTATTAAACTTGCTGACATTAGCGATGTGCTAATGTCAGCGAAACCTAACTAGCCTATTCCTACTTTTATCTATGCCCCCGTTACTCCAGAAATATAACTTTTATAATATGGTAATTGGCCTCTAGGTGCAGGGAGGGTGTTGCACCTGCTCCTAGAGGCTTCGTTCTCCCACTTCTGGCCACACGCTGCTACACTAGATTGACAGGGCCAGGCAGCATTCACTCCCAACTGCTGGCGCTGTGCGCTGGGGAAATCTCACGCGGTTCAGTATTCGGCGCAGGCGCCGTGAAGAAGCCAGCGAGCAACCTTCACTTACTGTGCCTGCTCTGAATACTGAACGGGACGGCGCAGGCGCGAGATTTACACGGCAGACAGGGCCGGCAGTAAGAGACCAATGCTGCCTGGCCCTGTCAATCCAGTGTAGCAGGGCGTGGCCAGAGGTTGGAGAAAGGAGCCTCTAGAAGCAGGGGCAACGCCCCCCCCCCCCCCCCACCACCCACCTAGAGGCTAATTAGCATTTTATAAAAGTTATATTTCTGGCGTAACGAGGGGACATCGCTAATGTCAGGTAGTTTAATAGGGTTAATTCTGGTGACAGAAACAATTTAAAAGTAATATGAATTCTTGCCACTAGCAAAATGTATTGAATTTTGAGATCATTAAAAAATTGGCAGCCCAAGAGGCCTATCACCTAAAAGTCAAACCGCTAGACCATAATAAAAAGAGAAAGTAAAGTGCATACCTGATACCAAAATGAGCCAACCATAGAACAGGACCACCAGATATGATACATGCATCTAAGTTTGAACATCTAAATTATAGAGATGAAGCATTTGGATATATGGAATGGAGGCGAGATGGCACCAAATAAGTCCTGTGTAGCATTAACATAATTTGCCAACTACCCCCATAAACAGTTTCAGAACAATTATGCAATTTTTCAACCGAAAGATTAGAGCCTATGTCTTCCTCCAACTTCCACATATATGATAATTTGGAGCCTTTAAGCAAACCATTTAACAGACTATAAAACCTTGAAGTTATCCTACCCTAAAAAGAGAATGTAAAGTAGACCTCTCAAAGGGGGGTAAATGTAAGAGATCCAGAAGTGAAACAGGAGACCTCAGAAAATACATTTTATTAAGAGCACATATTTCTTTAGGACTGGGGAATGGGAGCTAAACTTATTAGTGAAATAAGAGAGTAACATTAATTTACCATGTCACCATGCAAACAAAAAAATGTTTTAGTCTGCTACTGGGCAGAAACCATATGTCCTATCCTAAATAGAGTGTGTGGATTACGAATCCGAAGTCAGAATTGTTGTAACATGTCACGAAATGTTGCTATGCATAAGTATGAATTAAGCACTTGGAAAGCATTGAATAATTTTGAACAGAACGAGTTTTACTCCAACAATTACCTGATCCACATCGAAGTATGCGTAGTAAACAGTGTATGAAAATGTAATGGAACAACAAAATTTCAAAAAGTTTTGTTTTTCAGTTTAAAAGTCTTACTTGAGCAAGGCCCAGTACTGTTAGAAGTTCTTCAGGCATCTGCTTTTGCGAACGGTCATATTTTCCCGTTGAAAAAACCCGCAGTAGTCCCCCATCATGTTGGGATTCCAGCGGCCTTGATATCTGTTCTCCATTGTAGAAATATCTTTATGGAACTGCTCTCCATGTTCATCACTTATGTGTCCCAAATTGGGTGGGAAAAAGTCAAGATGGGAATGTAAGAAATGCACTTTCAATGACATTTGGCAGCCAAGTTCTTCATATGTTGTAAGCATGTTGTCTACTAATTCAGCATAGTTTGCAGCTCGTTTGTTCCCAAGGAAGTTCTGCACTACTAGCACAAATGCATCCCAAGCTGCAAGACGCACTCGCTTTGCCAGATTCTTGCGCTGATAAGTAGTGTATTTGCCACACATGTAGCAGAAATTGTCTGGATCGTTAACACATTTGCATTTATCCATCTTAAGTTTCAAAACTGATAGCACTATTACAGATCACTTTATCAAAATCTGTCCAGCTTGCCTTATATACTTACTGCTGACATCAGTCTGAGTGTGTCCAGACAGGTCTGGACATGTCCATTGGAATATCTCCAATATAATGCATTAATATTATAACTGAATAGGCTTTGCATGTATAACTGAACCCTTTAAGGACCTCCACGGAATTCCCAAACATGGCGCCTGCTCGCATGTGCAGCGGGCACCATAGTCGCCGGGTTTCTGTTATTTAAAATAGCAGAGACCCGCGGCAAATGTAAGCGATCAGCCATAAGGCTGATCGCATAAATTTTCCCTTTCAGATGCCATGATTAAATGTGACCACGGCATCTGCGCAGTCCAGAAGCTTAAGTTGTGCACTTCTACTCCGGTAACAGCGTTCCCTGGCTAAGATGGTGGAACCTGTTACATTGATCTAATAGACTGAAACGTCAAGCAGGCTTCGGTGCCTATTAGATGATTATACAAATACAGGCAACTAGATGGCAGCATTGTATTGGTATAGTGCAAATAAAGTGTTCAATGGTGTCTATATAGACATCAATGAACACAATAGGCAATCTAATTATTGCCAGTTATTGTCACCCAAGGTGACTTTAAAAAAAAGTTTAAAAAAAAAAAGTTTTTGCAAATATAAAAAAAAAAAATAATAATTCAAATCACCCCCCTTTCCTTAAAATAAAAATACTTAAAAAATACTTAAAAAATAAAAAAATAAACATCATGGGCATCACCGCGTGCGAAAATGCCCATACTATTAAAAAATAAGAAATATTAATGGCAAATGGTGTAAAGGGAAAAAATAAAAACAGCGAATTTGCCATATTTTGTCACTTCAAATACCCAATAATTTTGTTAGAAAAAGTGATGAAAAAGTCGCACACATTTCAAATTGGTATGACTGAAAAGAACAGATTGTCCAGCAAAAAATGAGCCCTCACACAGCCCTGTATACATAACTACAAAAAAGTTATAGGGGTCAAAATATGGTTATAAAAAAAGATATATTTTTTCCTCAAAGGTTTACTTTTTTTTTCAGTATTAAAACACAAGAAAAATTATAAAAGTGTGGTATCTTTGTAACCGTACTGACCTGGAGAACGAAGATAAAGGTCAATTTTACCACATAGTGTACAGTGTAAAAAAACAAAAAAAAAACTTTATCAGAATTGTGTTTTTTCCCCCAATTCTACCCCATTTGGAAATTTTTTCCTGCTTCCTACTACATGGTATGCAACCGTAAATGGTGCCATTAGAAAGTACAACTTGTCCCGCATAAAATAAGCCCTTTATAATGCTACGTGAATGGAAAAATTAAAAAGTTAGGACTATTGGAAGGCAGGGAGTGAAAAACAAAAATGCAAAAATGGAAAATCCCAGGGTCCTTAAAGGGGTTCTACAGTTTGTTTTAACTGATGATCTATCAAGAAATTGAGCTAAGTGATCAATTTAAAACTTAACTTTTAATAATCTATTTATAGAAAATTGGCCCCAAAATAAATAGATAATGTACATGGAAAATACAACAATAAAGAAGCATGGTAGGTCACCCCACAAATGATTGTGGTACTCGGTGACCAGAACACACTTAGATTACAATAGGTGCTCAGGTGGTCTAGTTCTATTTTGTTATCCATACTATTATATATACTGATGATCTATCCTCTGGCCTGCGGTACACTGGGCTTGCGGTAAACAGTGAGAAGGCCACGGCGCTGCTGGAGCGCTGCTGCCCTCTCAAACAGCTGATCGGCAGGGGTCCGTGCTTCTGCTGTCCACAGTGGGTCTTGGCTGTCATTCACGGAGCCGGGTGTCACGCACGGCAGCCGCTCGTGTAAAACAGCCCTAAGAGCGTCTAAAGAGGGTCGGAAGCAGAAGGAGCATGTGCTAAGAAAAGTTGAGCCAGCAATGTGCCCTATAGTATTTTGTAATATTGGGAACTGATGAGTCGTCCCCCCCCCCCATTTTCTTGTGTTGATACATGTTTCCCCTTGGAATGTGAGGGTATTTAGAAGCCCAGATACATCTTAATATAGCATCCATGGAGGCCTTCAGATGACATGTAGGGACAAGAAAAGAGAGGGACCTAAATAAAGATGTACCAACACCATCTTAATTTTGTGATTCCTGCCCGGCCAGGATATCGAATAGTTTATTTCAGTTACCAAGATCTTCTCGAACAGATTACTACATGGGTGGATAATTGGCCTTATATAATGTAGCTAAATGGTTAGCCAATGAAATTCCCAAGTAGGGTAAAAACTGATGCCTAGTTTGGAAACCAAAATTAAGATTAAGCAATTTTTTCATCAAAGGGATATTATAATATAATATTTTAGACTGGCTGTGATTAATTTGTAGCCCTGAGACTGTGAAGGAGTCCAACAAGGATCAAATTATGTAAACAGACTTAGTGGGGTTCTTCGATAGCCCCTCTGCTGCTGGAGGATGTGCCAAATTTATGACAAGGCAAGTACACTCACCTAAAGAATTATTAGGAACACCTGTTCTATTTCTCATTAATGCGATTATCTAGTCAACCAATCACATGGCAGTTACTTCAAAGCATGTAGGGTTGTGGTCCTGGTCAAGACAATCTCCTGAACTCCAAACTGAATGTCAGAATGGGAAAGAAAGGTGGGCTACAACAGCAGAAGACACCACCGGGTACCACTCATCTCTCCACTACAAATAGGAAAAAGAGGCTACAATTTGCACGAGCTCACCAAAATTGGACTGTTGAAGACTGGAAAAATGTTGCCTGGTCTGATGAGTCTCGATTACTGTTGAGACATTCAAATGGTAGAGTCCGAATTTGGCGTAAACAGAATGAGAACATGTATCCATCATGCCTTGTTACCACTGTGCAGTGCATGAGCATGAGAGAGCGTCTGACGTAGGACGCTAGGGCTCCGCCTCCGCTTCCTCCCCTGCCTCTGCCCCGCCGCCGCTCGCTGGCAGCCCGCACCGCCGGAACATCTGAACAGCCGAACAGCTGATGGGCCGAGAGTCCGAGACGTCGCAATGCTGAGGCCGCCCTGCTTTTGATGCCGGCACTTGTATCCTGACCCCCCGCTCCGCTCCGCGATGCAAGGAGCCGTCAGGTGGTGAGTCGCCACATCGGCTGTGTTGTGGAGGAGGAGTAATGAGTGGAGGAGCTGGCATGCTGGAAAAAGAAAAAAAAAAAAGAGGTGCTCAGGATGCTGCCATTTTAGCCTGTTGCTGAGCCTGTAGTGGATCCCTGTTGCCCCTGTTGCCCTTGTGGGAGAGGTTGACCCGGATGACCTGGATTGTACTATCTGACCATAGTGTCGAACGACAGGTCCTTTAAACTTTGACACAGGACCATTAGGGGTGATTAACTCGGGGGGTACAGTTTGTATTGCCTCCTACTGCAACCCACGTTCAGGTTTTGCCCTTAGGTCTGCCTCTACTGTGAAGGTGTATAAGTAGTAGGGGTGATATCCCCGGTGATGGCAGCTGATAGAGGGTTTGTTTCCCACGGTGACTGTGGTTGTGCGGATGGGTATGCAGTCTGAGGCTATTGCGGACTGAAGGAAAAAATGATATATAACCCTGTCTTCACCCAGGTTGCATAATCAATGATATTGTCTCTCCCTGATTCAATGAACTAACTACCTGTACCTTCCGATACGCCTGGACCCTATGCCGTGTGTTACAACTCCGCAAGAAATCCACCTCTCCCGGTCAAAGTCTTGATTAACATTACTAATATCACTAACGTTTCTCCCTTCTGAACTGATTTTTTCATCATTGGACTGATTTTGAACTGATCTTCTCATTATTGGATTAATTTTCCGTGTTTGAAATAGTTTATTGTCTATATTCTGATTGTGATTAACTTAAGAAAGGGGGGCTATATCTGTTTCCTTCGGGCTTTTAAACCGTCCTGGTATTGAGAGAGGGAGGGAGAAGGAAAAAGGGAAGGAAGAGAAAAGGGGGGGGGGAGGGAAAGAGAGGGAAAGGAAAAGAAGGAAGAGAGAAAGGAGAAAAAAAGGAGAAAAGAAAAAAAAAAAAAAAACTGTGGAGAACTGAAATGCCGTCCAAGAAAAGGGAGGAACCGCGTGGCCCTGCGGGAAGCACCGCTAGGAGATCAGCCGTAGGTTTGGAAAGTGGGTCTAAACAATCGGGCCTAAATAAATACCTGGTCCCGAATTCACCAGGGCCAAGATCTCCACAAAAAGAAAAAACTGTGGATTCTAGACCGCAGGGTCTAACGCATGAGACGTCAGTTGAAGGGGGAGAGGCAGAGAGGGGACCCCCAGTGACATATACAGAAACAGATGTAAAAATGGTGCAGGATATACTCTGTACGGTTTCACGGATGGAAAATTTAATGGGTAATCTGGTAACCCAGCTTGGGGCAGTACAGACAGATGTCATGGTTATACGAGCGGAGATGGAAAAAGTAAGGCAGCGATTGCAAGAGATGGAAAAAAAGATCCCCCCCTAGAGAAATCCGTTCAGAAATTAGAGAAGGAAGTGATATCTTTAAAACAGATAAACGTTAAGATGGAACAAAAATTGGTAGACCAGGAGGATAGATCAAGAAGGTCAAATATAAGATGTGTGGGGATTCCAGAGCGAGCGGAGGGAGAAAACTGTACCGATTTTATGGAGAGATGGTTAAGGGAAAACAGTAGAGAAGGCACTCTTTCTCCCCTGTTTTCCATTGAAAGAGCACATAGGGTCCCCACAAAAAATAGGGTACCAGGAGACTATCCTAGACCGATACTGGTGAAATGCCTACTATCCAAGGACCGAGATGGAATATTAGCCGACGCTAGAACCTCGGAAAGATACTATATACAGGGGGTAAAGATTAAACTTTTTCCAGATTATTCATTTAGTACTAATGCACAAAGAAGAGAGTTTATATCGGTAAAAAAAAGACTAAGGGAAGCAGGTATAAAGTATAGTCTATTTTTTTCCAGCAAAACTAAGGGTGGAACATAATGGCAAGTTCGTTTTCTTTCAGACTCCGGAGGAAGTTAGCGAATGGGCGGACGGGGAGGGTCTTTGAGGCTGGGGGGGGAGGTGGTGATAGGTGCCAATATGCTAAGACATGGAGTCGCCCGGACTGCCGATCAGCAGAAGGGGGGACTATTTGGATGGAAGGGTATGGAGGGTTTGGGGGGGCGGGGCGTGGAGAGAAATTTTTTTTTTCTCCCCTTCCTGGATAGATGGTTAGGGTCCTTTCATTGAACGTGAGAGGGCTCCGTGAGAGGGTTAAAAGGTTTGCTATCCTTGAGTGGATCAAGAGGTTCCTGCCAGCCGTCGTCTGCCTCCAGGAGACACATTTAGATAAAGAATCAGTAAGGTGGTTGGAGAGGAGATGGATGGTGGCGGGATATCATTCGGTATATACTACCTACTCTAGAGGGGTCTCGATTTTGATACATAATAAGATTAAATTTGAGGCTCTGGCATGTGAGGCCGACGATTGTGGCAGGTACCTCTTTCTACACTGCTATGTAGAGGGGAAAAAAAACGTACTTGCAAATATATATATTCCACCACCATATAAATCAGATGTTTTGTACCAATTGTATAGATTTATGTTGAACAAACAGGAATGTATGTTGATTGCGGTCGGCGACTATAACGCGGTTATGGATCCACTCAGGGATAGGATGTCTAGTGGAAGGGGAGGGAGCACAAAATGTAGAGTTATGTAAATTAGTGTATGAATTCAATTGGGTAGATGTCTGGCGGGTGCAGAACCCGGATGAAATTAATTATTCTTGCTACTCAAAAACACACCAAACCTGGTCGAAAATAGATATGATTCTGGGAAATAAAAATCTAATATCTTAAAATAGGATTAGGATAAAGTATATACCCATGGCTTTATCGGACCATAGTGCAATGGTAATGGAGTTGGATCTGAACAAAAATAATACTTTGCCGTTGTTTAAGTTTAACCCCCATAGGCTATTATTAATCTCAGATAAAGAGAGTATAATAGAAGAGTTGAAACTTTTTTTCATGGAAAATAATGGTTCTGCCGGTAGACTTGTGGTCTGGGACACCTCTAAGGCATTTTTGAGGGGATTACTGTTCAAAAAAGTAAACTACTGGAAAAAAAATACTAGAGAGAACGGGAAGGTATTGGAAAAAAAATTACAAGAGGCTGGAATGGTATGTATGAGATACCCTACTGTACTTAATAAGAGAGTTTGGGAGGAAGAACAAGAAAAGTTGAGGTTATATCAATTAGAAAAAAGTAGGAAAGAATTGCTCCTTCAGGGGATTAAGTTGGCCTCGGAGGGTGAAAAGGTCGGTAAAATATTAGCAAATATAGTGAGAAATCAAAAAGGGAAATCATGGATTGGCGTGATTAAAGATAAAACGGGAAAATTACCGTACCTGAAGATATAAAAAAAGTGTTTGGGGACTATTTCCAAGAGCTATATAAGTCCAGGGTACAATACTAAAAACAAGAGTTAGATTCCTATTTAGATAAGATTGCTTTTAATAGGATATCTGAGGTTCAAAAAGAATTTCTGGAAAAAGAAATAACGGTGGCAGAGATAAATTCAGCTCTGGGTAAGGTTAAATCCGAGAAAGCACCAGGAGGAGATGGGCTCCCCTTTGAAATATATAAAACCTTCTCACAGGTATTAGTTCCAGAATTAAAAATAACACTGGACGAGGCTCGAAAACTAGGTGATCTACCGAGTTCTATGAAGGAAGCAATTATTACATTAATCTTAAAAAAGGGGAAGGAACAAACAGACCCCGGCTCATATAGGCCTATATCCCTCTTGAATACGGATGCGAAAATTTTGGCAAAAGTTTTAGCAGACAGGCTCTCCAGGGTTATTAAAGAAATAATAAATAAAGATCAAACAGGTTTTATACCGGGTAGAACAATATACTCCAACATAAGAAGGCTTTTCCTTAATATTGAAGCTAATAGATCAGATGCAGGGGAAAAAGCGATACTCTCATTGGATGCCCAAAAGGTGTTTGATTGCATTGAATGGGAGTATCTATGGGCAGTATTAAGGAGATTTGGCATAGGGGAAGGATTTATAGGGTGGATTCAGCTAATTTATCGTAACCCTAGGGCTAGAGTGGTTGTGGATGGGAGCCTATCCCCCCCCCGTTTGCCCTATCAGGTGGCACAAGGCAGGGATGCCCTCTCTCCCCGTTGCTATTTGCAATTGCAATTGAACCCCTGGCAAATATAATAAGAAATGATAGGGAGATTAAAAGTTTTACATATGTGGGTGGAGAAGAAAAATTGCTGATGTATGCAGATGATATTTTACTTTTTTTGCAAAACACTGGGGAACAGTTTAACAAAATAGTAGAGATAATAGATAAGTTCGGTTTTTTTTCCGGTTTAAACATTAATTGGGGTAAATCACACATGTTATTATTAGGAGAGGGGCAACTACAGAGAGACACACGGGTGCACGTCTTAAAAAGGCACGAAAATTTTAAATATCTCGGTATACAAATCTCCGGGAACATAGAAGAATATGAAAAATTAAATATTCTCCCTTTAATAAAAGAATTAAGAACTAAAATACACATATGGAAAAGACTACCATTGTCAATGCAGGGAAGGGTAAATTTAATAAAAATGGTCTTCCTCCCAAAGATACTTTATGTATTGCAAAATGCCCCAGTAAGAATACCACAAAATACTTTTAAACTATTTGATAGACTAATGGGGGATTTTATGTGGAAGGGTGCGATTCCTCGGATAAAGAAGGAAGTCCTTCAGCTCCCAGTGAAAGAAGGAGGATTAGCGCTTCCTAATCTATTTTTCTACTATTTAATAACACAATATGGGAATATAAAGGATAGTTTAGATAGTCAGGTGGGTAGACAAGAATTAAATAGATGGGGATGGAAAGAAAAATTTAATCACTTAGAGGTGTTGGAGTCAGTTTTTTTGGGGAAAAAAAATACTAGTAATAGGATATTTAATTTGTTAGAATACGTATGGGGGGAAATCAAGAAGATATTGGAGATTAAAGGGTTTTTGAAATATACACCGATATGGAAAAATCTTAATTTAAAGGAATTGGAAACAATAAGGGATTATATAGATTGGGAAAAAAAAGGAGTGAAATACCTAGAACAGATTTTCGAGGGAGATAAGTTGAAGGACTTTAATATAATGGTGTCGGAATTCGGGATCCCCCATAGTGACTTGTATAAATATTTCCAGCTTAGGAATGCATTGCGGATAGTGGTACAGGGGGATAGGTACCGAAGGGAAACATCAGATATGTTGGACAAGTTTATTGTAGCAGGGGAAGGAGGTGGAATAACTGCAAAGAGATATAAGATCTTGATGGAGGAAAAAAGAAAAACAATTACAATGCTTGCCGTGAAGAAATGGCAGAAAGACTTAGATTCCTTTACAGAGGAAAAATGGAGTGATGCCCTTAGAAATTATGCGACAATTTCGGATAGGGGTTCGCATAAGATCTCACAATTCTTTATAATACACAGATTACATCGATCTCCATGGATGCTAAAAAGAATGGGAGTGAGACCAACAGATAAATGTTTAAAATGTCGGGAGGAGAGAGCTGATTTGATACACTGTTTTTGGAGGTGTCCCAGGCTTCATAGATATTGGACAGAAATTATGGAAACTGTGTTTTTGCTACTGAAGGTCCGAGTGCCAAATGACCCAGTAATTTGTATTTTAGGGGCAACTGAACATTTGAAATTAAATAAAAATATACGATTGGTTTTGAATAAAGTATTATTTCAGGCTAGAATCCTGATACTTAGGAAATGGATAAAGGTAGATCCACCGACGGTGGAACAGTGGAGGAAAACAATAGACAAGTTAATTAAAGAAGAACGCGGGACGAAGAATTATACCAAAAAGTCATCAAATCTCGACCAGGTCTGGAAAAATTGGGTACTTTAGTGTTTTGTTTTTTTTCTCTCTCTACGTGGGGGGAAATGGGAGGGTGGGCGTTGGGAGGTGGTTGGGAATGGGGTGAAAGAAAGAAAAAAAATTGAAAGATGAATAGTAATCATCATCTGTTAATAATTTTTTTATGTATTGTTGGGATAATGTTTTGTTATGGATGTATTTATTGTACGAAATCGAAATAAAAAAAAAAAAAAAAAAAAAAAAGATTAAGCAATTTTTTCATCAAAGGGATATTATAATATAATATTTTAGACTGGCTGTGATTAATTTGTAGCCCTGAGACTGTGAAGGAGTCCAACAAGGATCAAATTATGTAAACAGACTTAGTGGGGTTCTTCGATAGCCCCTCTGCTGCTGGAGGATGTGCCAAATTTATGACAAGGCAAGTACACTCACCTAAAGAATTATTAGGAACACCTGTTCTATTTCTCATTAATGCGATTATCTAGTCAACCAATCACATGGCAGTTACTTCAAAGCATGTAGGGTTGTGGTCCTGGTCAAGACAATCTCCTGAACTCCAAACTGAATGTCAGAATGGGAAAGAAAGGTGGGCTACAACAGCAGAAGACACCACCGGGTACCACTCATCTCTCCACTACAAATAGGAAAAAGAGGCTACAATTTGCACAAGCTCACCAAAATTGGACTGTTGAAGACTGGAAAAATGTTGCCTGGTCTGATGAGTCTCGATTACTGTTGAGACATTCAAATGGTAGAGTCCGAATTTGGCGTAAACAGAATGAGAACATGTATCCATCATGCCTTGTTACCACTGTGCAGGCTGGTGGTGGTGGTGTAAAGGTGTGGGGGATGTTTTCTGGGCACACTTTAGGCCCCTTAGTGCCAATTGGCCATCGTTTAAATGCCACGGGCTACCTGATCATTGTTTCTGACCATGTCCATCCCTTCATGACCACCATGTACCCATCCTCTGATGGCTACTTCCAGCAGGATAATGCACCATGTCACAAAGCTCGAATCATTTCAAATTGGTTTCTTGAACATGACAATGAGTTCACTGTACTAAAATGGGGGCCACAGTCACCAGATCTCAACCCAATAGAGCATCTTTGGGATGTGGTGGAACGGGAGCTTCGTGCCCTGGATGTGCATCCCTCAAATCTCCATCAACTGCAAAATGGTATCCTATCAATATGGGCCAACATTTCTAAAGAATGCTATCAGCACCTTGTTGAATCAATGCCACGTAGAATTAAGGCAGTTCTGAAGGCAAAAGGGGGTCCAACACCGTATTAGTATGGTGTTCCTAATAATTCTTTAGGTGAGTGTATGTGCTGACTGGAGTAGTTTTCAATCGTCATTTACACCTTTTTCCAGACAGAAGAACAGCGACTGGCACAGAGCACTGCCATAACATTACTGTTTGTTGTTTTTTTTGCTTGAACATAAAGCTTTATTTTGAGTAGATTGCTGACAAGAAAAAAAATAAGTGAAGGGATGTGAATACTATATATATGTGTAAAACAGGCACAAAGACCACATTCCATACAATGTTACACTGGCGTCAGGTGTAATTGGTATTCAGGTCTGTGTGTCTTCAAGCTATTGCTCAACCTTAGGTTTCCCAGTAAAAAAATAAAATTAAAGGAAAATGGAGATGAAATTTCTAAATTTCACTTTTTGGGCAGATTTTCCATTTTATAAAAAAAAAATCTTTAACACATTGAGGGTTAACAGCCAAACAAAACTCAATATTTATTACCCTGATTCCGCGGTTTACATAAACACCCCACATGTGGTCGTAAACTGCTGTACAGGCGCAGAAGAAAAGGAATGCCATACGGTTTTTGGAAGGCAGATTGTGCTGGATTGGTTTTATGAACGCCATATGTTTTTTTTTTTCTGCCGATCGTCTTGTGCAGGGGCTCGTTTTTTGCAGAAAGTGTTGAGGTTTTTATTGGTACCATTTTTGGGTACATAGGATTTATGGGGCAAGGTGACCCAAAAATCGGCTGTTTTGGAACAGTTTTCATTTATTTATTTTTACAGCGTTCATCTGAGGAGTTAGGTCAAGTGATAGTTTTATAGAGAAGATCGTTACAGACGTGGCAATACCTAATATGTATACTTTTTCTTATTTATTTAAGTTTTACACAATAATAGCATTTCTGAAACCAAAAAAATTATGTTTTAGTGTCTTTATAGTCTGAGAGCCATAGCTTTTTTATTTTATGGGCGATTGTCCTAAATAGGGTATAATTTTTTGCGGGACGAGGTGACGGTTTGATTGGTACTATTTTGGGGGTCATAAGCTTTTTTGATCGCTTGATGTTGCACTTTTTGTGATGTAAGGTGACAAAAATAGCTTTTTTAGCACTGTTTTTATTATTTTATTTTTATGGTGTTTATCGGACGGGGTCTATCATGTGATATATTTATAGAGACGGTTGTTACGGACGCGGTGACACTTTATTTTTTCATTTTTTTTATAGGAAAAGGCAATTTATTTTTTTAAATTTACATTTTAATTTATTGTTTTATTTTAATGGGGCTGATGGCTGTACTATACTTTGCAATGCTCTTGCATTGCAAATTATAATACTATTAGATGCCCTGTAATGACCTGTAGGTGGCAATAGCGGACGCTTTTGCAAAGTGTCCGGTTGCCATGGCAACCATCGGGTGCTGGAATCACAGCGCTGCAACCCCGATGGTTGAGAGAGGGAGCTCCCTCCCTCTATTAACCCCATGGATGCCGCAACCGTGGCATCTATGGGGTTACAGGAGAGTGTCAGCATAGAGCTGACACTTTCTGCTGATAGCGACGGCTCAGTAATGGAGCCGCTGCCATCATACACAGGAGGGGGATCGGGGGCAGCGCTGGAAAGGAGGGGTAAATCGGGGGCAGCGCTGGAAAGGGGGGGGTACGGCCGCCAATATTGAGGGCTGGGGCAGGTGAGAATGAATGCATGGGGCGGGGAGGGGGCGGACCGCATCAGGGCAGCTGCCTCTAGGAGATGAGCTGCAGGCGGACACAAGGAGGGGCACAGCCACAGATCGCGGGCACAGATCGGGGGGGGGGGGGGGTATTACGAGGACCCTACCTGATTTCATGCTCTGATCTGCAGAGCGCATATCAGAGCATGAAACCGGCATTTTTTTTCACTGCCGCACTCTGATTGGTTCCTTGCCGACATTACTGCACTGTATGCTGTCCATGACAGCAGCAGGGCAGGGGCAGAAGCTTTAATCCAAGCGCTTTGCAGCTGCTAGAACGTTTATATACGTGGTAGCTGCACGGGGTATGTGCAGCTATCACGTATATATACTGATTGCGGTCGGGAAGGGGTTAAGGTTGTTTTGCACCAACCGATAATTTGGGCAAATTATCAGGCTAAGCGTTTGTAGAAAGGCTTATTCCAGTTTATTGGCCTGTGTAAAAGGTGCTGGCGATCACCTGATGAATGAGCAAATGTTTGTCTAGCAGTTGATCCTGCAAAGTCTATGGAATATTACTTGTGCCCACCTAAGTACTCTATACTTGGCTTCCACTGCACGGCTACCATATAGGAACGCTCCTCCTCTTCTGCTCCGCCTCCTAGCACACCCCCACAGGATGTGATATCACATTCTTCTATATATATTCCATTAGGGCGCCACACACTCCTGCCTACATGTGCTGTGAACGTCAGGTAGTAACATAGTAGATAAGGCCAAAAAAATACATTTGTCCATCCAGTTCGGCCTGTCATCCTGCAAGTTGATCCAGAGGAAGGCAAAAAAAAAAAAAGTGAGGTAGAAGCCAATTTTCCCCACTTTAGGGGAATAAAAAATTCCTTCCCGACTCCAATCAGGAAATCAGAATAACTCCCTGGATCAACGACCCCTCTCTAGTAGCTATAACCTGTAATATTATTACACTCCAGAAATACATCCAGGCCCCTCTTGAATTCCTTTATTGTACTCACCATCACCACCTCCTCAGGCAGAGAGTTCCATAGTCTCACTGCTCTTACTGTAAAGAATCCTCTTCTATGTTTGTGTACAAACCTTCTTTCCTCGTGACGCAGAGGATGTCCCCTCGTCACAGTCACAGTCCTGGGGATAAATAGATTATGGGATAGATCTCTGTACTGACCCGATATATTTATACATAGCAATTAGATCTCCCCTCAGTCGTCTTTTTTCTAAAGTGAATAACCCTAATTTTGATAATATTTCAGGGTACTCTAGTTGCCCTCCTCTGGACCCTCTCCAGCTCTGCTATGTCTGCCTTGTTTTCAGGAGCCCAGAACTGTACACAGTACTCCATGTGTGGTCTGACTAGCGATTTGTAAAGTGGTAGGACTATGTTCTCATCACGGGAATCTATGTCCCTTTTGATGCAACCCATTATCTTATTGGCCTTGGCAGCAGCTGCCTGACACTGGTTTTTGCAGCTTAGTTTGCTGTTTATTAAAATTCCTAGATCCTTTTCCATGTCAGTGTTACCGAGTGTTTTATCATTTAGTAAGTACGGGTGACTTGCATTATTCCTTCCCATGTGCATAACTTTACATTTATCAGTGTTAAACCTCAACTGCCACTTATCTGCCCAAGCCTCCAATCTACCCAGATCCCTCTGTAGTAGTATACTGTCCTCTTCAGTGTAAATTACTTTACAGAGTTTAGTGTCATCTGCGAAAAATTGATACTTTACTATGCAACTCTTCTACAAGATCATTAATAAATATATTTAAGAGAATAGGGCCCAATACTGACCCCTGAGGTACTCCACTACACTACGTGCAGAATTATTAGGCAAATGAGTATTTTGACCACATCATCCTCTTTATGCATGTTGTCTTACTCCAAGCTGTATAGGCTCGAAAGCCTACTACCAATTAAGCATATTAGGTGATGCGCATCTCTGTAATGAGAAGGGGTGTGGTCTAATGACATCAACACCCTATATCAGGTGTGCATAATTATTAGGCAACTTCCTTTCCTTTGGCAAAATGGGTCAAAAGAAGGACTTGACAGGCTCAGAAAAGTCAAAAATAGTGAGATATCTTGCAGAGGGATGTAGCACTCTTAAAATTGCAAAGCTTCTGAAGCGTGATCATCAAACAATCAAGCGTTTCATTCAAAATAGTCAACAGGGTCGCAAGAAGCGTGTGGAAAAACCAAGGCGCAAAATAACTGCCCATGAACTGAGAAAAGTCAAGCGTGCAGCTGCCAAGATGCCACTTGCCACCAGTTTGGCCATATTTCAGAGCTGCAACATCACTGGAGTGCCCAAAAGCACAAGGTGTGCAATACTCAGAGACATGGCCAAGGTAAGAAAGGCTGAAAGACGACCACCACTGAACAAGACACACAAGCTGAAACGTCAAGACTGGGCCAAGAAATATCTCAAGACTGATTTTTCTAAGGTTTTATGGACTGGATTGGTAAAGGGCAGAGAGCTCCAGTCCGACTCAGACGCCAGCAAGGTGGAGGTGGAGTACTGGTTTGGGCTGGTATCATCAAAGATGAGCTTGTGGGGCCTTTTTGGGTTGAGGATGGAGTCAAGCTTAACTCCCAGTCCTACTGCCAGTTTCTGGAAGACACCTTCTTCAAGCAGTGGTACAGGAAGAAGTTTGCATCCTTCAAGAAAAACATGATTTTCATGCAGGACAATGCTCCATCACACGCGTCCAAGTACTCCACAGCGTGGCTGGCAAGAAAGGGTATAAAAGAAGAAAATCTAATGATATGGCCTCCTTGTTCACCTGATCTGAACCCCATTGAGAACCTGTGGTCCATCATCAAATGTGAGATTTACAAGGAGGGAAAACAGTCCACCTCTCTGAACAGTGTCTGGGAGGCTGTGGTTGCTGCTGCACACAATGTTGATGGTGAACAGATCAAAACACTGACAGAATCCATGGATGGCAGGCTTTTGAGTGTCCTTGCAAAGAAAGGTGGCTATATTGGTCACTGATTTGTTTTTGTTTTGTTTTTGAATGTCAGAAATGTATATTTGTGAATGTTGAGATGTTATATTGGTTTCACTGGTAAAAATAAATAATTGAAATGGGTATATATTTGTTTTTTGTTAAGTTGCCTAATAATTATGTACAGTAATAGTCACCTGCACACACAGATATCCCCCTAAAATAGCTAAAACTAAAAACTACCAAAAATATTCAGCTTTGATATTAATGAGTTTTTTGGGTTCATTGAGAACATGGTTGTTGTTCAATAATAAAATTAATCCTCAAAAATACAACTTGCCTAATAATTCTGCACTCCCTGTAGTGACAGTGACCCAATCTGAGTATTTACCATTAATAACCACCCTCTGTTTTCTATCATTGAGCCAGTTACTTACCCACTTACAGACGTTTTCTCCCAGTCCGAGCATTCTCATTTTATATACTAACCTTTTATGTGGTACAGTGTCAAATGCTTTGGAGAAGTCCAGATATACCACATCCATTGATTTGCCGCTGTCAAGTCTAGAACTTACCTCCTCATAGAAACTGATTAAATTAGTTTGGCATGACAGATCCCTCACAAAGCCATGCTTATATGGCGTTATTTGCTTATTTCCGTTGAGATGCTCTAAAATAGCATCTCTCAGAAAACCTTCAAACAGTTTACCCACAACAGATGTTAAACTTACCGGCCTATAGTTTCCAGGCTCTGTTTTTGGACCCTTTTTGAATATTGGCACCACATTTGCTATGCGCCAATCCTGTGGAACATCCTCTGTCAGTATAGAGTCTGCAAATATCAGAAATAACGGTCTGGCTATGACATTACTTAATTCCCTTAGGATACGGGGGTGTATGCCATCCGGTCCTGGCGATTTGTCTATTTTAATCTTTTTAAGTCGCTGATGTACTTCTTCCTGGGTCAGACAGGACACTATTAATGGGGAATTTATTTTTACATTCTGCATGTCATCTTATTTTCCTCAGTAAATACATTGGAGGACAAAATATTTAACAGCTTTGCTTTCTCCTCGTCACTCTCTGCGACTCCCCCCTAATTACTCTTTAATGGGCCGACACCTTCAGATTTATACTTTTTAACATTTATATAATTGAAGAACATTTTAGGTTTAGTTTTACTCTTTTTGGCAATTAATCTCTCAGTCTCTAGTTTGGTCGCTTTTATTAGTTTTTTACATGTTCTATTTTTTTCCTTATAGTTTTTCAGTGCTTCCGTGCCACCCTCCTGTTTAAGTGATTTAAATGCTTTCTTTTTGTCATTCATTGCTTTCTTTACAGTTCTATTTATCCACATTGGTTTCTTTTTGTTCCTTAACCTTTTATTCCCATATGGTATGTACCTATCATAATTAGATTTTAGGATGCTTTTAAAGATATCCCATTTTGTGGTTGTATTTTTATTTTTGAGGACTTTGTCTCAGTTAGGGCTCTTTCACACCTGCGTTCTTTTCTTCCGGCATAGAGTTCCATCGTCGGGGCTCTATGCCGGAAGAATCCTGCACAGGATTATCCCCATGCATTCTGAATGGAGGAAAATCCGTTCAGGATGCATCAGGATGTCTTCAGTTCAGGACCGGAACGTTTTTTGGCCGGAGAAAATACCACAGCATGCTGCGCTTTTTGCTCCGGCCAAAAATCCCGAACACTTGCCGCAAGGCCGGATCCGGAATTAATGCCCATTGAAAGGCATTGATCCGGATCCGGCCTTAAGCTAAACGTCGTTTCGGCGCATTGCCGGATCCGACGTTTAGCTTTTTCTAAATGGTTACCATGGCTGCCGGGACGCTAAAGTCCTGGCAGCCATGGTAAAGTGTAGTGGGGAGCGGGGGAGCAGTATACTTACCGTCCATGCGGCTCCCGGGGCGCTCCAGAGTGACGTCAGGGCGCCCCAAGCGCATGGATGACGTGATCGCATGGCACATCATCCATGCGCATGGGGCGCTCTGACGTCATTCTGGAGCGCCCCAGGAGCCGCACGGACTGTAAGTATACTGCTCCCCCGCTCCCCACTACTACTATGGCAACCAGGACTTTAATAGCGTCCTGGCTGCCATAGTAACACTGAAAGCATTTTGAAGACGGATCCGTCTTCAAATGCATTCAGTTCACTTGCGTTTTTCCGGATCCGGCGTGTAATTCCGGCAAGTGGAGTACACGCCGGATCCGGACAACGCAAGTGTGAAAGAGGCCTTATTAGGCCTATGGCCTCTCTTAGTTAGCTAAATTTAGCTTTTTTGAAGTTTGGTATTTTTGTTCCTCCCTGTAGAAACGCTCTTTTGAATGATAATTGGAAGGTTATTACTTTATGGTCACTATTTCCCAGGTGTCCCCCCCAACCTGCACGTCTGTTGTTCTGTCAGGCCTACTGGTTAATACTAAGTCCAGTATGGCCGTCCCTCTGGTCGGGTCCTGAACCAGTTGGGAGAGGTAATTGTCTTTGGTTATCGCCAAGAACCTGTTTCCTTTATGAGATATAGAGGTTTCAGTTTCCCAGTCTATATCTGGGTAGTTGAAGTCCCCCATAATAACCACCTCATTATGATTTGCCACCTTGTCTATCTCATTTAGTAGTAGATTTTCTGTGGACTCTGGAATATTAGGTGGTTTATAGTAAATAATTTATTGTTGTTTTTAGCTCCATGTATCTCTACCCACAGTGACTCCACATGTTCATGTTCCTTACTTATATCTTCACGGACTGTGGGCTTTAGACATAAAGGCAGACACCTCCCCCTCTCCGGTTTTGACTATCCTTTTTAAACAGACTCTAACTTTGTACATTAACTGCCCAGTCATAGCGATCATCCAGCCATGTCTCAGTTATTCCCACTATGTCATAGTTCTCCTCACGCATCACTAATTCAAGCTCTCCAGTTTTTTTAGTCAGGCTTCTGGCATTACATACATTTGAGAGGTTTATGTATATTTTTTACCCTACACCTTTCCTTCTGAACTGTTCTAGTCCCTCCTTCCATTCCTCCCCCAGTCCCACTACCTTGCCCCCGGTCTCTATCTGCACTATTTTCCCCTCCTATAATGTAATCCCCCCCCCCCAGTCCCTAGTTTAAACACTCCTCCAACCTTCTAGCCATCTTTCTCCCTAGCACAGCTGCCCCTTCCCCATTGAGGTGCAGCCCGTCCCTACGATAGAGCCTGTAGCCGATAGAGAAGTCGGCCCAGTTCTCCAGGAACCCAAACCCCTCCTTCCTACACCAGTTCTTGAGCCACTTGTTAATCTCTCTAATCTCCCGCTGCCTTTCTTGTGTGGCTCGTGGTGCAGGTAGTATTTTGGAAAAAACTACATTTGAGGTCCTTGCCCTAAGCTTTTGACCTAAATCCCTGAAATCATTTTTAAGGACTTTCCACCTACCTCTAACTGTCATTGGTTCCGATATGGACCATGACCGGTGGATCTTCTCCAGCCCCTCCCAGTAATCGGTCAACCCGATCCGTGATGTGTCGAACTCTAGCGCCAGGAAGACAGCACACTGTTCGGCGATCACGGTCTTTGTGCAGATTTCCCTATCTGTTCCCCTAATAATGGAGTCTCCCACTACCAGAACCTGTCTGGCCTGCCCTGCTCTCCTGGTTCCCTGCTTACTGGAGCTGGCATTCCCCTGACTGGCAGAGGAAGCGTCCGGCTGCAGCAGTGCAGTCCCTGGACTGACATCCCCCTCATCTGCCAAACGTGCAAACTTGTTGGGGTGTGTCACCCTCCCCCTCATCTACCCCAAAGAGTGCTTGCTCGGTGAGAAGCAAACTCTTTTGCAAATTATCAATGCCTCTCAGTGTTGCAACTTACCCATTTAGAGACTCTATTTGCGATTCCAAATGGGTAATTTGCTCACATCTTGAACAAAGATATACACCCTGGAACAGCAGTTTCAGGACTGCATACATCATGCAAGATGTGCACTGCACTGCGTTTTCAATTGTGCAACACATACTAAATGGGGATTACAACAGTAAAAAAGTAAAACAGTATAAATGATTTAGAATTAGACCCTGTCTGCTGTAGTTGAAGGACTACCTAGAATTAGGCCAACCACACACAAGGAAATAATATCCAACCTTAGTTTCCAACTCCTTTTCTTAAACTCCTTTTTTTTAACTCCACTTAATAACATGGAAAAGTTTAAACAAAAATCACTTGAAAATGTTTTACATAAAAACTTGATTTAAACCCTAGGTTATTTTCTGACAACGCATTTCCTTTAAAATGGAAAATACAGAAGTAGGCCTCCTTGGATAGTCTAAGACAAACTAGTTTCATGCAACATCAACTCAATAACCAAGCCGATACGTGCAAACAAAGCTTTATGTCTTTATTTTGGAAATGCCCTTTTGCATCGCAAAGCCAATGCATGTTACATATATCATATGTAATAGATAGGTTATTCATAAAATAATAATAATAATAATAATAAAATACTGCCAATAACACCTTGCTTGCAGAGCAAAACCTAAAAGATGGCATACGTGTTTTATTGTTACTGCTTTCATAGGGCTCTGCTGACAGGATGTGGTTAAAGCTTAAGTATCAATGTAACTGCAAGGACATTTTTTCATTATGAAGGCAGTTTCTGTTTAAATACTTTGTAGTTAACATTAGAATAAGAACATGTCATACACAGTAAAAGGTTACAAAGACTCATACTGACTGCCACATACAAAAAAATAATAATTTTTTGGCAAAACGTTTACTTTCTACATTTGTGCATGTGAAAAGTTATGAAGTAACAGAACAAAATAAATTAACCTGGAGAATTTACATTATAAAATATGCCTATAGTGTCCTATGTAAATGGTATTTAACAGTGAATGCCCTATATTATTGACCTCATACCAACAGCTAATGCTGGGTATCGGAAGGCAAAACAACCACTCCAAAATCTGACCCTCACAGCCAAATGGTGGAGAACATTCAGAAATAGCTGCAGAGTAACCTGTGAAGGTAACAGGGAATGTGTACCAGCTAAACACGCTCTGTTTGGATCAAAGTGGATTACTTGCTAAGAATTCTGGACCACCATTCCTAAAGTGGTCTTTCAAGACAGGTTACTGGTAAATTATCGGCTCTCCACTTTTCTCCTTTAAGAAGGCATGGTGTTTTGCTAGCATAATTCAAACTTCTATAACACAAAGTGCTATCGTATTGCCGACATGGAATTATAAAACTAATGGATTAAGTAACACTGACATAGCACATGTGCTACAAGGTCTTATCCCAAAAAAATCTAAATCGCCTTAGCTTCTAGGTAAAAAAAAACTATTAGGGTGTTGAAGTGTCCACCTATAATGAGAAGCCATTGGAAGATTCTTTCCATGAACCAAAGATCTGAGTGGAATGACTGCAGAAAAACAAATATAAAAGAAGATTTCAGGACATCTACATTTTACAAGATGTTAAAATGCTAAAGAGTCCAGATGAAGCTTGTGCAGTACTTTGGAGTAGTGGGAAAGCTAAAACTTCATGTGCACTGGAATGAGAAGCATCCATTTCAATACTAGAAAATTTAACAACAAAAAATAAAAAAATTCTGAATATTAATATAACCCTTCTGGGAAAGCACCTGCGGAAGGAAGCATGTACCGAGCCTGGTATGTGGCTTGTGAAGATATTTGAACAAAGTTCCTTAAAGAGACATGGGATATGAAGTCCAAGGTTTTGTGCATGACATAGCCTGGGAACATCTCAGCAGCTATATCCCAATTGTGGTCAGTCCACTGCTGCATGTACAGTGTTCCTATCAGTCATTTACAGCTCTCATATGTCCAAAGGCCAAGAGCTGAATGTAGCAAAACATTCACATGTACTGTCACTAGTGTTCTAGGCACGGAGAACAGGGGACAATCAGCAATTAAAAGGCAGCAGCTTGGATGGTTGCACAAAAAGTGCATTTAGTGTGTATCCCTTTACCGTTTACTACTGTTTGTTTATGATGGTGGTCAGAGCATCTGTAAGGAACGCACACTGCTAAGGCACTAGCAGAACATCAGCAAGAATTAAAAACTGATGTAACCCACTGCATTCATCTTTTTGCTTCCACGGCCTTGGCACAAGCTGCATCCCGAAATACTACAATCGGAAAATGGGATGACCCTTTGCTCACGGATGTGTGTGTCAGAGTCTTTCTGGAATATCGGTGAGATCTGTTTTAAGATGCTGGGCAGTTAAGACACTTCTACCACTCTCACATCATATGAATGGCAATGCTTGTGTCCACAATTGCTCAAGGAAATTCCATATGGTGGTGGAGGTCTTGACAGACATAAGCAAGAGTCAAGTTCAGGTTTCAAAGTATTTGTAGATTGACGTGACGTACGTCATGAGACACTGCCAGTCAGGACGCTCAGTTCGTACCATTTCATTTATGTCCTGGAAAGAGAAAATGTAAAAGGCTTTAAATAAAAGAGAAAATGACAAAAATTTAAAAATTAAAATAAAAAGTAGTTATCAGAATAACTCACCAGCGTAGATTTAATGCCGACACTCTCAGCTGCTTGGAACGCCAGAGTGAAATTTCTCCTCTATGAAGTGAGGGGGAAAAAAGGACGCTAAGTCACAGACTTCTTGGCAAGTCATATCTGGTTTAAAGGTGATGGACTCGTATTTCTATGTACTACAACAAATACACATCAGTCAACTAGATACCTTGTCTTGGTTGCTCAGCTCTTGGTATGGGATGTGGGCAGGAAGATAGGTGTGCAATAAAGCGCAGAATGCAAGCCCATCATTCCAACTGCTGCTGAAATTCGTGATATCGATATTCTGCAAAACATAAAGAATGCATAATGATCTAAAAAGTAAAGGATGAATGCAAAGTCTAGTCTATAGGCTAATACCCATTTATACCATCAGCAACAAAGAAAAGCAGATGAACTGCTTAATGGTGGGCGGTGTAAGTACTTATGGCCTGCACCATTCATATATATGGTGCAGGTTTAAGCTGTCTGCCAGGGCAATCAGGCAACAGAATGTCGGATGCATGGAAGTCACAAACGCTGATGGGCACTTTCAAAAAGAGAGGATCCACCCAGAACAAGGCACAAAACAGGACTGAACTCAAGATCTTACGTTTGCTTATTTATTTCGATCTTCAGGACAACATTCAGGGTCTTTCTACAGGACCCTGAAGACAGAAGCAGTTTTCATCTTTTATCAAATAGACTGGTACTCATTGAGTACAGTCAGTGTATGTAAAAGAGGCCGTGGTGGTCAGGTGACCGCCATCATTGCCGGGATGCCAGTATTAGGAGGCTGCTGCTGGGTCTAAGTAGACAGCTTCACTGCAATTACTGTTTAGCTTTCCGTTCTTCTGATCCATCAGAAGAAGAGAGGAAACATTTTAAAAAACAGGATCCTATTGCATCAGTTGTCATCTGTTTGAGCCATTTCCATCTGAGATCAGTTTTTTTTGATGAAAAAAAGTCCCTAATGTGGTACTTTTTTTTTCCTGTCTAAAAAAAGGATCTCAGACAGAAATGGTCCAAATGACAACTGATGCAACAGGATCCTTAAAAAAAGAAAAAATGCATCCTCTGCATAACGGATGCAAGGGGATACTTTTAATTTTTTACGAATGAGAAGAACGGAAATCTTGATGAAATGGTGATAAGAACTCAGTCTAAGGCCTCATGCACACGACCGTTGTGTGCACCCGTGGCCGTTGTGCCGTTTTCCGTTTTTTTCTGCGGCTCCATTGACTTTCAATGGGGCCGTAGAAAACTCGGCTTGTGCACCGTTTTTACACCGCGCCCGTGACCCGTGTTTCGAGGCCGTGAAAAAAATATAACCTGTCCTATTTTTTTCACGGCCAACGGTTCACGGGCCCATTCAAGTCAATGGGTCCGTGAAAGAACACGGATGCACACAAGATTGGCATCCGTGTCCGTGATCCGTGGCCGTAGGTTGCTTTCATACAGACGGATCCGAAGATCCGTCTGCATAAAAGCTTTTTCTGATCTAAGTTTTCACTTCGTGAAAACTCAGATCCGACAGTATATTCTAACACAGAGGCGTTCCCATGGTGATGGGGACGCTTCTAGTTAGAATACACTGCAAACTTTGTACAAGACTGCCCCCTGCTGCCTGGCAGCACCCGATCTCTTACAGGGGGATATGATAGCACAATTAACCCCTTCAGGTGTGGCACCTAAAGGGGTTAATTGTACTATCATATTCCCCTGTAAGAGATCAGGGCTGCCAGGCAGCAGGGGGCAGACCCCCCCCGCCCCAGGTTGAATATCGTTGGTGGCACAGTGTGCCAACCACCATCGCCCCCCCCCTCCCTCCCTCTATTGTATTAAATCGTTGGTGGCACAGTGTGCCAACCACCATCGGCCCCCCTCCCTCCCTCTATTGTATTAAATCGTTGGTGGCACAGTGTGCCAACCACCATCGCCACCCCCCTCTCCCTCTATAGCAGTAACATTGGTGGCAGTGTGCGGTCTCAACAGTAGAAGATTCATACTTACCTGCTTGCTGCTGCGATGTCTGTGAACGGCCGGGAGCTCCTCCTACTGGTAAGTGACAGTTCTTTAGCAATGCGCCGCACAGACCTTTCACTTACCAGTAGGAGGAGCTCCCGGCCGGACACAGACATCGCAGCAGCAAGCCGGTAAGTATGAATCTTCTACTGTTGAGACCGCACACTGCCACCAATGTTACTGCTATAGAGGGAGGGGGGGGGGGGCGATGGTGGTTGGCACACTGTGCCACCAACTATTTAATACAATAGAGGGAGGGAGGGGGGGCCGATGGTGGTTGGCACACTGTGCCACCAACGATTTAATACAATAGAGGGAGGGAGGGGGGGCCGATGGTGGTTGGCACACTGTGCCACCAACGATATTCAAACTGGGGAGGGGGGGGGCTGCCCCCTGCTGCCTGGCAGCCCTGATCTCCTACAGGGGAATATGATAGTACAATTAACCCCTTTAGGTGCCGCACCTAAAGGGGTTAATTGTGCTATCATATCCCCCAGTAAGAGATCGGGTGCTGCCAGGCAGCAGGGGGCAGTCTTGTACAAAGTTTGTAGTGTATTCTAACCTGAAGCGTCCCCATCACCATGGGAACGCCTCTGTGTTAGAATATACTGTCGGATCTGAGGTTCACGAAGTAGCTCATATCCGACAGTATATTCTAACATAGAGGCGTTCCCATGGTGATGGGGACGCTTCAAGTTAAAATATACCATCGGATTGGAGAAAACTCCAATCCGATGGTATAAAAACTCCAGACTTTACATTGAAAGTCAATGGGGACGGATCCGTTTGAAATGGCACCATATTGTGTCAACATCAAACGGATCCGTCCCCATTGACTTGCATTGTAATTCAGGACGGATCCGTTTGGCTCCGCACGGCCAGGCGGACGCCAAAACGACTTTTTTTTCATGTCCGTGGATCCTCCAAAAATCAAGGAAGACCCACGGATGAAAAAACGGTCACGGATCACGGACCCCGTTTTTGCGGGCCGTGAAAAAAAACTGTCGTGTGCATGAGGCCTAACTGGGGACGCTGTTTGAGGGACAGACTATATAAAAAAATAATACATTTAAAAAAAAAAAACACACAAAAAGACAGTCCATGCCCCAATTATACAAAACAAATCGCAAACAAAAATAGTCTAACACTAGGGTAACAGCTTACTACAATTTGTAAAATTCTAAAAAAAAAGCTAAGATTATGGGTTAGATTTATCAAAACTGGTGTAACGGAACACTGGCTTAGTTGCCCATAGCAACCAGATTTTACCTTTCATTTTTCAGAGCTCCTCTGGAAAATAAAAGGTGAAATCTGAAACTAAGCCAGTTTTACACCAGTTTGATAAATCTCCCCCTTAAGTATAAAAAAAAAAAAAAAGAAAAGGAGAAAAAGAAACATGCATTTTTCACGATGAAAAATTACCAAATTCATCATGTTGAAAAAGACCCCAAATACCCTGGGGGAGAACTGGCTTCAGGATCAGATAAGGCACATTTTGGAAGGCTGAATATTTTTGTGGGTATTGTATTCACTGCTTTTTTTCTCATGAAGAGATGCATATGTTCATTCTTAAGCTTCCACATTCCGCAGATAGTGGCTTTTTTTGCGGATTAGATGCTGTCCCATTCACTTCTATGGGGCCCTTTTCTTCCATTGCACGGCTCAGTAAAAAAAATGAAACATGTCCTATACTTGTCAGTGAAAATCAGGACATGGCCCTAATAAAGTCTAGGGATCAGAAAAAAAAAAACCTGAATGCAATCTGTTTTTTTGCGGACATGCTGAACTGTCCGCAAGAAAAACGGATCAGCATTTTTGCGGACAGGATACGGCCGTCTGAATGAGCCCTTAGGAAGATGAGAGCTGCATTTACACACAGCAATGATCTCTTCTGTATGCTCATCCCCATAGAGAATCATTGTTACTGGGCTGCCGATCTCTCTGTACACAGGCCGATCTGCTGCACAGAAATGATCATTTTAAAGGCCGGCTGAAAGACAGGAACACCCAATAAACTAGTGTTGACTCATTCTTCAGGTGATCAGTGGCACCTTTTACACATTCCTGATAAGTGGCCAGATTGCCGTCCCATGTAAAAGGACCATCACTCTATTTTAATGAGCAAGTGTGATTTTATTTTGTTGTAATGCTTGTTTTGTGTCTACGTATTTCAAAAACATTTCTGCTTTAAAGGATCTGCAGTGACGTTAGATTCATTCCACTCTCCTGTACTTTACATACATAAAAAGGGGGAAACAAATGACTATACTGTATATCCATGAAGCACAAGTACAGTATGTCCATGTGCAGTAGAGACAAAGCTGAGTGATAATATTTGCCTGTTATACAAAGGAATCTCCTCAGTGGAGCAGGAAGTTCCCTCCCGCTGTCCATGTCTTCTCTACCCCCGCCTGTCCCTGGGTCAAATTCATTTCTGGGAAGAAACTAAAATAATACCAATAATAATAAAGAATTCATTTCCTGACTCTAGAACTGCTGTACGTGCTGAGGCGCGCACACACAATAGCTATGACCTGCTTAATCGGGGAGTCCAGCCTAGGAATCACATTACCCGGCAGATTCCAGGACACAAAATCCAGGATTTGCTAATATTACTAGCACACAGAAAAGGGTAGACTGTATTAGCTGGAGAGATTATTGCATGAATTTTCATAAAAATGTTAAAATTTGAGCAACTATCCTTATGTGTAATAACGTACAGCGATCAATCGTTCCTTTTCCATCGATTGGATCTTTCAACCTGTAGTAGTCACCACCACATACCCTCGTCTAACCAGAAATCAAAAGGAAAAAACCTTACTTGCCTTTTAAATGTCCTGATGCTCCAGCAATGAAGCACCTGACGCTTTGGTTCCCACTGGACCTGCAGAGGTCACGTGCCGTCCATCGTTCATATGACCGATGCAGCCAATCACTAACCTGGAAGTCACATGCAATTTATGCACATGTGTCCACTGAGGCCAAGGACTGACTGCAGCAGTGAACGTCAAGTGACTGCTGTAGATCTGGCACTGAACGGATATTTAAAAAGGAAGTATTATTTTTTTTTTCTTTATTTCATACTGCCTCCTGCTCTGTTACAATAATTAAATCTCAGAAAGCCCCCTTTAATCTGTATCCATATGCTGAACAGTAAGGCTACTTTCACACTAGCGTTTGATCGGATCCGTTCTGAACGGATCCGATCATAATAATGCAGACGGAGGCTCCGTTCAGAACGGATCCGTCTGCATTATATTGGCATATAAAAGCTAAGTGTGAAAATAGCCTCGGACGGATCCGTCCAGACTTTCAATGTAAAGTCAATGGGGGACGGATCCGCTTGAAGATTGAGCCATATTGTGGCATCTTCAAACGGATCCGTCCCCATTGACTTACATTGTAAGTCTGGACGGATCCGCACGCCTCCGCACGGCCAGGCGGACACCCGAACGCTGCAAGCAGCGTTCAGCTGTCCGCCTGTCCGTGCGGAGGCGAGCGGAGCGGAGGCTGAACGCCGCCAGACTGATGCAGTCTGAGCGGATCCGCATCCATTCAGACTGCATCAGGGCTGGACGGAAGCGTTCGGGTCCGCTCGTGAGCCCCTTCAAACGGAGCTCACGAGCGGACAGCCGAACGCTAGTGTGAAAGTAGCCTAAAGCATGTTGCATAATTTGTAGGTGACCAACACATTCCCAGATGTATCGGTCTACTCATAAGATTTGTCAGACCTTCAAGGAACACATAGTAAATGTATTTTTGCTTGTATAAAGAAATCTTGGCTTAATTACATTGTGAGAATATTTAACAACATTTAATGAGAAATGGAAAAAAAAAAAAAAGACATAATGAAGAACAGATGAACTTTCCCCAAATTGTGTTAGAAAAAGTCCAAGGAACGTCACTGTGTTCTTTGAGAAAAGAACACAGACACAAACCCATGCATCTTAAGTGTCAGGCAAAAGCCAAGAAGACACTGAACCTGGGTAGGAGACCTCTCTAAGAGAGCGAATGAGATTTGAGAGATTCGAGTACGAGAGCAATTTATCGTTCACAAACAAAATCGTAACTTCCTTAAATTTTTGTAATAGATTACAATTGTGCTAATATTGCTTAGTCAGCACAAGATACAGTACATGGCCATATGAAATGTCACCAACTGAGAATTCAACTCTTATGGTATTTTGATCATGGTCTTTATACTGGCCACACACACACACACACACACACACACAGATAGAAGATACTTTTTCTGGTGCCATTTAACAATCCGAGATGTTCTCATCAGAAAGATGTTGTGACACTGGGACGTATAACCATTTTTGATATAACTGCCAATTTATCAAAGGGGCATCAAAAGCACTGTGTGACAATTTTTGTGCATGTCCACAACACCTGTGTAAAAGATAAGAAATCCCAACACTGGCAGAATGGACACTATTATACAGAATTATCACACCTAGATAGTCTCCATGGTTACAGACTACAAACAAATTTGTCCGTAGTCTGCAGGGAAAACAAGCCTTAACACCATGACTGCCCACATAACAGCTGATCATGGGAACTTCCAGCAATGGGATCTCCTATGGTCCCAGGGGAAATAGAGTCTATAAAACACAAGGAGCCAGGATGTTTATTCTTCCCGATCATATAATTTTGTAGTGTCTACACCATCAACTTATATTTTGCCCACACATCTGGAGAAGCCCTAAACAACTGAGGTCTGAGTATGCAGTTTTCAGTACATAGTATCAAGAACTAAGATAACGTTTCTATGAGGTTAATCTTCTAGAACATCTATGCAAACCTCACAGCTATTCACAACACAACAGAAACATTACACAATGGTACACACAAAAAAAACAAAAAACATGAAGATGTAACAAGTACTGACCGTCACATCTGCGAGGGTCAGATGATGCGCAGAAAATAGAAAAGAACAGACCTGTACAAATATTCTAAGACACAAAAGGTAAAGCCTTGTTCTAGCATTTTTGTGAGACGACCGGTTTCACTCTGCAGATGACGTGTAGGCTAAGAATACTGACCACAAAAGGCTAAAACAGGACTAGGATGAAAGAAGCTTCTGTAATGTTTGGTGCAATGCCTTTATTTGCCAGGAAGTCACACGACCTTCATACCAAAAGTATAGCATAGTATCTCATTATTTAATTGATCAAATCCACCCACCTCACAGACAAATCTCCAGTAAGTGCTGGTGAGGAAATGATAGAAAAGATGGAATTCCTTCTCAAGATTAAGAGGACTAAATGTCACGTGATGTCACTGTAAGTCTCTTGTCTCCTTCCACAGTTAATGGTTACTGAGACTATAATTACTGTAGGTCTTTAAAATGAGGATGGTCACGCAAACTAAGTTAGGCTACTTTCACACTTGCATTCAGAGCGGATCCGTCTGGGGTCTGCACAGACGGATCCGCTCCTATAATGCAGACGATGGGATCCGTTCAGAACGGATCCGTCTGCATTATATTGTAGAAAAAATTCTAAGTGTGAAAGTAGCTTCAGACGGATCCGTCCAGACTTTAAAAATTGAAAGTCAAAAGTCAATGGGGGATGGACCCGTTTGAAAATTGAGCCATATTGTGTCAAATTCAAACGGATCCGTCCCCATTGACTTACATTGTAAGTCTGGACGGATCCGTTTGCCTCCGCACGGCCAGTCGGACACCCGAACGCTGCAAGCAGCGTTCAGGTGTCCGCTTGCTGAGCGGAGCGGAGGCTGAACCCTGCCAGACTGATGCATTCTGAGCGGATCCGCGTCCACTCAGAATGCATTGGGGCTGGACGGAACCGTTCGGGGCCGCTTGTGAGAGCCTTCAAACAGAACTCACAAGCGGAGCCCCGAACGCTAATGTGAAAGTAGCCTTAAATGTGCATAGTACTAACAGGGGTTGTCCAGGCAGACTCTGCCACCTCATCTGATACAATTGCACACTGGGCAAGTCTTTTGCTGAGGCAACCATTCAACGCTCAGCGGGCTTGGGTCCTGTTCTGATGAATGGGACCCATGCACCATACGCGGTGGCCATCAGACAGTTGCTGTGGCAACTACCCCACTTAGAGAGCGTGACAGCCATGCAACCAACATCTGTGGATTCAAATAGCATTTGCTAATTCTTTCCTGGTCCTGGACAGATGGAGCTACATGTATCCCGGTAACTATCCTTCATCCGCTCTCAGGAGAGAGAGTGCTGCTTAATAACCCAGGGACTAATTAACCAACCTAACAGTCTGCCTACGCTTCTTCAGGGTCAAATCCACATTTACATAACCCAACACGGCTGATATGTGAAAACCGTTCAATAACAAGTAGGAAAGTAATTAGCCTTTACTCAGGCACCTTCGCCCTACTATGCTTACCGGGTAGCCTTCAGTTTTCTTCTGACACCATTTCAGCAAAGCATTCCTCTTCGAGCCACCATATTCCCTTGCAAGAGCTGACAAGGGGTCCTTCCTCTCCTCCCTATATACAAATGTATACAATAATTGTAAAACAAGAGATAATAAAGTATAACAAAGGAAATTAAATGCAGACATGAGAACAAGCAGAGTGCAAAAACCAAGAAGCAAAGAAAAGTCCACTTAATTGATACCCCACAGTCTGTATAGAACTTGCGCTAATGACTTGCATTCTGGGAAGTGTAGCCTTCACACCAGGTACTGTACGGCAATCTGATGTGGGGAAAAAAACTAACTCCCAGAACACAGCGGAGCACAGAATATTGCATTTCAGAAGCTCAGCTAACCTGTTAAGGGTGTGTCTGTTGACTGTTTCCAATAGCAATTGTGAATGCATCTCGGGTCTATAATACAGGCTGTAACTCAGGGTAAGTACAAGATAAGTAATTCAATGTATTTGCACAATGACTGAACTTTTTATGTATATTATTAATATATATAAAACTTTAAAATCAGTAATTAAACAGCGAAAGTACACTTTAGGCAATGTTCACACAAAGTAATTATTGCAGATTTGCAATAGGAGTGAAATTTTATAAAACCTCAAACTATGTATGTTTATCACAGACGTCTTCCAGATTAGTAGCAAATTTTACACAGTGCAATGTAAAGGGTAAAATCTGCTACTACATAAAGTAGATGTAATATATTCAGAGTCTACTTTTACATATGCACTGCGGTTTCATCGTATCCGACATAGCTGGATAATCCGATAGGGCAGGTGCACCGTCAGACCTCATCGACTCTGCTGGGATCTGGCAGGGATAAAGCTAGTTTCGATTTGGCCGGACAAAAGATGATGGTCGAACTCATTTTTGTCCAATCGAGTCCTAGCACTCATTTCGGAAACCAACCGGATCCCTGCCAGGTCCCATTATAGTCAATGGGCTCCATACCCACATATGCAAAACTAGCCTTAGACAGCAGTGGAGGATATCTGCTGCATGTGCAAATGACCTTTCATTGTACGAAGCTACTGTACATAACTGAACACACAACATGAAACATACGAATGTGACTCAAAAATGATCCGTAATTTATTTTAATCAACTTTCAGAAAGGGCAAATACATCATTTTTAGACCTAGTCGCCCTGCTTTTTAATACACTTTTTCCATCTGTCAACAAACATAAAAAATGTTTTAGACTGAGCTGTGAGCTACGAATGCACCGCCGTCTTCACCTCTTCATCAGATGTGAATCTTTGTCTTTATGGGGCTTCTTTGCCATATTATCTACCGTAACTCCAACAGAATCTGTTGTCACGAGTGTCTGTCTTCTTCAAGGTTGACGCTTGTGTGACTTCCCAGGAACTGCTCTATTCATTAATACACGCTTCTTTGCAACAATATACTTTTTCTATACTGTGCACAAAGTCTTTAATAAATATTGGCACCAGACACCCTTAGACCACAAAAAAAATAAAAATTACTACACGTTGCTCTTCTTTCTTGAAAATCACAAGTGGGGCAGCCATTGCTTCTTGAACAACAGTTACAATTGACGTAACATGCAAAAACCTGAACAGAGGTAACTAGGGAGAATTTGTTGAAAAACTAAGAATTTGTCTTTTTTGAAAGTTGATGAAATTCTACAACCAGAGTGCGGATAATTTTTGACTCACTCTTGTATATCGGATCTGCTCATTTTCAGTATATCTATATAATGAGCCGAACTATTTAAAAAAAAAATAGCCTGTTCTACCTAGACCAGCAAATCGGAAGATTCACCTGACTACCATGGATACTACATACACTATATAATGCATCATTTAACTTCAGGGGAGATATAAAGGCTAGAGGTAAAGAGATCAGCAAGGTCAATACCTAATGCGGTTTCGAGCAGTTGGCGTAACAGATGCTGTTGGAGAGGAAGAAGTGAGAGAAAGTTGCGGTGAGGATGAGGTCATTGACATCAAAGTAGAAGGAGAACCCCCATCTGGCACAGTGATGTCACGTTTCAGTTCCTCACTGCTGCGGCGCGACACTGAAAGAACAAAGATGAATGTTCCAGAACAAAGAAATAAAAGGAACAACTTTACATGTGGCACCGTATTAGACTTTTACAATGGAACATGATAAATTAAGACTAGCAGAAAATAAAATACTCCTCATCAGCAATAAAACTCTGCTTGATAGTGAAAATTTATACCGCCGTTTTATTAACACACATCTGCTTTACATTGTAAATCAGCACCATGAGGGATCCCAGACAAGGAGAGGAAGGGGACAGGAAATCAGTATGGACGTTCAGGTCAGACACTTCCTCCCCAATATTGTTATTAATATCAGGCAGGAAGTAGAAAAACAAAAGAATAGAGTAAATAACAAAAAAAAAAACCTGAATGCTAATGTAGGACGTGCAAAGTGACAGATATTATATAGTGTAGACTTGCAGAATAATGAGAGGTGATTTTCTAGTCCTAGTTACTTACCAGACAGCATGTGCTTTTTATGGATTATGCCTATATCATTTTTTACAACTATTTTTTCGGTGGAAATTGCTGTCATTAAACACATCAATGACCCCACCTATATAAAAAACATTTTTGCTTTTAAAGGGGTTTTCCAGGACTTACTTACTGATGACCTATGTTTAGGATAGGTCATCAATATCAGATTAGCACCTTATGACTCCCAACCCCCCCACTGATCAGCTGTTTTTAAAAGACCTGGAACCAGAACTACTGTTCACTGTGTAATGGCCATTCCTGGTTACTGCAGTGCTGCTCCCATTTAAGTGTATGGAGCTGTGTAGTTCCAGCCCTGGAGCTTATGAAAACAGCTGATGGACTGCTGGCACCCAGCCAAACCCCCACTGATCTGGTATTGATGACCTATCCTACGGGTAGGCCAGCAATGTGCTAGTCCTGGAAAATGTTCATTTACACATAGAAAGCAAGTTTTTGGCTTTACCAGCGATAGATTTGGTACTGTCCATGGCCTGGACCCTTGGTAAGGAAGATGCAGTTCTGGCACTGGAGGCTGCTCTTAGCAAATGATCTGCAGACAATACAAACTCTGATTACACATGGCAATGATTAACCTTACATAATGTTCCTACAGTCCTAATCCTATAGGAAAGGAGAGAAACATTTTTGTTGTGGAGTTTATTGGGGATTCAGCACCATGGGTATAGTTCTTCCCAGTAGGGGACTAATGCTAAGTAGTTGAATTAGCTATGAAGAAAGCAGATTTAGTGATCTTCCACCAGATATGGAACGGTATCCACAGTTATATCCAAGCTGGAGCTTTGGGCTTTCCAGAAGAGCCTTCATCAGGACGATCTCCTGTAAGCAGTTCCAGGAAGAACTACTGCTGTTACCATGAGGTAGACCCATATTAGACAAGGAATGGACTCCTAAATGGAGAGAACCGATGATAGGGCTTATAAAAATGTAAAAATATGTATCCAAAATATCCCCAATGTTGAGTATTAGTCTGGGGATGAAATTATGAGATCTGATCTAGGATTGAATGCAGACTTGAAAACGTCCTGTTAAGAAGCAAGGAAAATTGCTCCTTACTGGAGAAGAGAGTCCAAGCCTCGACTCGACCAGACTGGAACAAAGACTTTGCAATGCTAAGCAAGCGTCTCCAAAAATGGTTTGGACCTGGTGGATGATCTTACTATGGATTGGAAGGACTTGTCTAAAAGTTTCTGAATCACCAGACTACTTCCCGCTTTCAGGAATAAAAGAATACTTGAAAAAAACACTGGATACAGAGTGAAAGGACATTTGCTTTTATTAGGCTATTTGACGTGCTAATAGTGGATTTTAAATAAATGTGAATAAAGATTAAAATTTTACTCCAATTAAGACATCTAAAAATAAGGATTGTGCAATGTCTGTTCCATTGCTGAGTTTTTTTTAGTTAATTCTATTGTGTCTGTTTGGAAAGACATTGTGCCGATTTTGCCTTGAAGACGGCTTCATCGACGGCTTCTCATAAAAACAAAAAACAAAAACACACATGCCAGATATCGCCAAGTACAAGTGCTCTGCTATCTCCGGCAGTCCCATAAAGATGAATAGAGCAGCACACTTATTCCATATCCACAGGAGGATACCTTTTACAACCCCTTTAACTTCCTTACCAGAATAGAGTTGTCAAGAAGGTCCCTAAATCAAATCTGTCACATAGAGTCTGAGTCAGACAGCCTTGTACAGTATATGGCAGCAGAACAGAGGGGGGAAAAAAGCAGTCTGGTTTGAGAGCTTGCATTTATACAAGCAGGCAAATAACGCGAGTTTGTGAGCGTTCGCGTGTTTGATTTTTAAGTGTGTGTTTGTATTAAGTGTGTGACTTTATATTATGTGACTTGAGATTCAGGGACTACAGTAAGTTAAATTCTTATCACGTCACTATATTGTATTTTTCTCTTTTCTTGCGTAATCCCCATTTAGTATGTGTTCCATTATTAAAAGCGCAGTCCAGTGCACATCTTGTCTAATGTATGCAGTCCTGGAACAGCTGTTTGAAGGTGCATATGCCCGTTTGGAATCACACATCGAGTATCTAAACGGGCGAATTTCAACACTGAGAAGCGTTGACAATTTGGAAAAGAGTTTGCTGCTCACTGAGCAAGCACTCTATGGGGTAGATGTGGGGGTGGTAGCGAGGAGGCTCGGGAAAGTGAGGTAGCTAGCTGGGTAACAGTTAGAAAGAGGGGCAGAGGGAAGAGTGCCAGGGAGGCTAGCCTAGCCCTGATCTGACTAGGGTTGTTTCGATACCAAAATGTTGTTTTCTTTTCGATACCATAAAAAAGTATTGCGATACTCGATAAGATTTGCTACCACACGAAAAAAATAAAACACCAAAAAAGCCGAGTGCATTCTGCATTTTATGGAACATTCGGCCCATAATTGAACAGTACTATTCTATTTTTGGGGGGGGGGGGGGGCAAGGTTTTTATTTTTATTTTTTTCTGTTATGGTGTTCACCGCATAAGAGTTTTTTTTAAATATTTTAATAGTTTGGACTTTTTAAACGTGGCAATATGTAAAATATTTATTGTTTATTTTATATGTAAAATTGGGAAAGGGGGCGATTTATACTTATTAATTTGGTGTTGTTTTTTTTTTTTACTTTTTTGTTTATTAACTATTGTAATAACTATTGTCCTATTGACCCTTGTCCTATTCACCCTAATAGATCTCTATTAGGGTTAATAGGACTTTACACTGTCCCTGCTGCCCTGTGCATAATGCACACAGCAGCAGGGAGCTTACCATGGCAGCCAGGGCCCAGTAGCCTCCTGGCTGCCATGGTAACCGATCGGAGCCCCAGGATTGCACTGCTGGGGCTCCGATCACAAGCTGCCACTGCCACCAATGAAGAGGGGACCCTGTGGCCACTGCCACCAATCATTTTAATACTGGGGGGGCGCACTGCACCACCAATGATAATTAACCTTTAATACAGATACAGGAGGCAGGTACCGCCCGCCTCCTACTTTAATTAGCACATTCATTGGTGGCAGTGGTGCTGGCAGCTTCAGGGCCCGCTCACTTCATTAGGCTCAGAGCGGCTGCGTCATACCCTCCCTCCTCTTAACTGTCTGCGCGTGCGCCATAATAGAAGGGTCTTGTATAGAAAAAAAAATGAACATCCTGATATCGAATCGATACTGGCATAAAAGTATTGATTGGGCCTCGAAAGTTCGATACCCGAAACAACCCTGCATCTGACACACCCCAACAAGTTTGCTCGGTTGGCAGATGAGGGGAATGCCAGTTCAGGGAGAGCACTGCTGTAGCCAGACACTTCCTCTGCCAGTCCGAGGGAATGTCAGCTCAAGTAAGCAGGGGACCAGGAGAGCAGGACAGGCCAGACAGGTGCTGGTAGAGTGGGAGACACCATTATTAGGGGTACAGATGGGGAAATCTCGTCGAATGGTGTGTTGTCTTCCTGGCGCTCGAGTTCGACACAACGCGGATCGGGTTGACAGATTACTGGGAGGGGCTGGAGCAGATCCAGCGGTCATGGTCCATATCAGAACCAATGACAAAATAAGAGGTAGGTGGAGCATCCTTAAAAATGACTTTAGGGATTTAGGTCAAAAGCTTAGGGCAAGGACCTCAAAAGGTAGTATTTTTCGAAATACTACCGGTACCACGAGCCACACAAGAAAGGCAGCGGGAGATTAGGGAGGTTAACAAGTGGCTCAAGAACTGGTGTAGGAAGGAGGGGTTTGGGTTCCTGGAGAACTGGGCCGACTTCTCTGTTGGCTACAGGCTCTATAGTAGGGATGGGCTGCACCTCAATGGGGAAGGGGCAGCTGTGTTAGGGGAGAAGATGGCTAGAAGGTTGGAGGAGTGTTTAAACTAGGAACTGTGGGGAGGGTAATTACGTTATAGGATGGGAAGATAGTGCAGATAGAGACCGGGTGCAAGGTAATGGGACTGGGGGAGAAATGGAAGGAGGGATTAGAACAGCTCAGAAGGAAAAGTGTAGGGTACAAAATATACATAAACATCTTAAATGCATACTAATGCCAGAAGCCTGACTAATAAAACTAATGAACTTGAATTAGTGATGTGAGAGGAGGACTATGACATAGTGGGAATAACTGAGACATGGCTGGATGATAGCTATGACTGGGCGGTTAATGTACAGGGTTACAGTCTGTTTAGAAAGGATTGTCAAAACCGGAAAGAGGGGGAGGGGTTTGCCTTTATGTAAAGTCCTGTCTAAAGCCCACAGTCAAAGAAGATATAAGTGAGGGACATAAACATGTGGAGTCACTGTGGGTAGAAATACATGGAGGCAAAAACAATAATAAATTACTAATATGAGTTTATTATAAATCACCTAATATACCAGAGTCCACAGAAAATCTACTACTAAACGAGATAGACGAGGCGGCAGCTCATAATGAGGTGGTTATTATGGGGGACTTCAACTACCCAGATATAGACTGGGAAACAAACTTGTATATCTCATAAAGGAAACAGGTTCTTGGCAATAACCAAAGACAATTACCTCTCCCAACTGGTTCAGGACCCGACCAGAGGGACAGCCATACTGGACTTAGTATTAACCAATAGACCTGACAGAACAACAGACGTGCAGTTTGGGGGACACCTGGGAAATAGTGACCATAAAAGTAAAAACCTTCCAATTATCATTCCAAAGAGTGTTCCTTCAGGGAGGAACAAAAATAGCAAACTTCAAAAAAGCTAAATTTAGCCAACTAAGAGAGGCCATAGGCCTAACTAACTGGGACAAAAAATACAGCCACAAAATGGGATATTTTTAAAAGCATCCTAAAATCTTATTGTGGAGGTACATACCTTATGGGAATAAAAGGTTACAAGGAAAAAAAACAAAACAATGTGGATAAATAGAACTGTAAAAGCAATAAATGAAAAAAAAAAAAAAGAAATTTAAAATCACAAAAACAGGGGGGTAGTGAGGAAGCACTGAAAAAAAAATAGAATATGTAAAAAACTAATAAAAGCAGCCAAACTAGAGACCGAGAGATTAAGTGCCAAAGAGAGCAAAACACACACTAAAATGTTCTTCAATTATATAAATGGTAAAAAGTATGAATCTGAAGGTGTCGGCCTTCTACAGAGTAATGAGGGGGGAGTTGCAGAGAGCGATGAGGAGAAAGCAAAGCTATTAAATGTTTTTTTCTCCACTGTATTCACTGAAGAAAATAAACTGTCAGATGAAATGCAGAATGTAAAAGTTAATTCCCCATTAAAAGTGCCCTGTCTGACCCAGGAAGAAGTACAGCGGCATCTTAAAAAGATTGTTTAGTTGAGAGAAGAAATCAGACCAAATTTCAAACGGTGCTGATGCAGAAGAAGGACTCTGTGCTGAGACGTTAATCTTTTATTCAAAAGGTCTACGCGTTTCAGGGGCGAACTGCCCCCTTCATCAGGATAATAAAACTTTTTCACTTTGTCCTGATGAAGGGGGCAGTTCGCCCCTGAAACACGTAGACCTTTTGAATAAAAGATTACCTTTATGGTAACGTCTCAGCACAGAGTCCTTCTTCTGCATCAGCGCGGTTTGAAATTTGGTCCGATTTCTTCTCTCAACTAAACCTGCTTTATCCCATTGACCGTGAGCTATGGAAAAAGGGCATAGACCAAGGCAGCAGATGCAGACCCATCCCTGCAACCTGGACGGGAATATTCCAGCAAGGCGAAACATAGGTGTTGTGACTTGTCACAACCAGTGTATTTCTGTATTACTGTTTGTAAGGTTCTACACACGAGGCGCTGCCTCCTTTTGTTTTTTCTCTTCTATATCTTAAAAAGATTAAAATAGACAAATCGCCAGGACCAGATGGCACACACTCCCGTATCCTAAGAGAATTAAGTAATGTCATGGCCAGACCCTTATTTCTGATATTTAAGGACTTTATACTGACAGGGAGTGTTCCACAAGATTGGCGCATAGCAAATGTAGCGCCAATATTTAAAAAGGGTCCAAAAACAGAGGCTGGAAACTATAGGCTTGCAAGTTTAACATCTGTCGAGGGTAAACTGTTTGAAGGTTTTCTAAGAGATGCTATCTTGGAGTAACTTAATGAAAATAAGCAAATAACGCCATATCAGCATGGCTTCGTGAGGGATCGGTCATGTCAAACTAATTTAATCAGTTTCTATGAGGAGGAAAGTTCTAGACTTGACAGCGGCGAATCAATGGATGTCGTATATCTGGACTTCTCCAAAGCATTTTACACTGTACCAGATAAAAGGTTAGTATATAAAATGAGAATGCTTTGACTGGGAGAAAATGTCTGTATGTGGGTAAGTAATTGGCTCAGTGATAGAAAACAGAGGGTGGTTATTAACGGTACACACTCAGATTGGGTCACTGTCACTAGTAGAGTACCTCAGGGGTCAGTATTGGGCCCTATTCTCTTCAATATATGTATTAATGATCTTGTAGACTTGCACAGTAAAATATACATTTTTGCAGATGACACTAAACTGTGTAAAGTAATTGACACGGAAGAGGACAGTATACTACTACAGAGGGATCTGGATAGATTGGAGGCTTGGGCAGAGAAGTGACAGATGAGGTTTAACACTGACAAATGTAAGGTTATGCACATGGGAAGGAATAATGCAAGTCACCCGTACATACTAAATGATAAATCACTGGGTAACACTGACATGGAAAAGGACCTAGGAATTTTAGTGAACAGCAAACTAAGGGCTCTTTCACACTTGCGTTGTACGGATCCGTCGTGTACTCCATTTGCTGGAATTACACGCTGGATCCGGAGAAACGCAAGTGAACTGAAAGCATTTGAAGACGGATCAGTCTTCAAAATGCGTTCAGTGTTACTATGGCAGCCAGGACGCTATTAAAGTCCTGGTTGCCATAGTAGTAGTGGGGAGCAGTATACATACCGTCCGTGCAGCTCCCGGGGCGCTCCAGAATGACGTCAGAGAGCCCCATGCGCATGGATGACGTGCCAAGCGATCACATCATCCATGCGCGTGGGGCGCCCTGACGGCACTCTGAAGCGCCCCGGGAGCCGCGCTGACGGTAAGTATACTGCTCCCCCGCTCCCCACTACACCTTACCATGGCAAACAGGACTTTAGCGTCCTGACATCCATGGTAACCATTCAGAAAAAGCTAAACGTCGGATCCGGTAATGCGCCGAAACAACATTTAGCTTAAGGCCGCATCCGGATTAATGCCTTTCAATGGGCATTAATTCCGGATCCGGCCTTGTGGCAAGTGTTCAGGATTTTTAGCCGGAGCAAAAAGCGCAGCATGCTGCGGTATTTTCTCCGGCCAAAAAACGTTCCGGTCCAGAACTGAAGACATCCTGATGCATCCTGAACAGATTTCTCTCCATTCAGAATGCATAGGGATAATCCTGATCAGGATTCTTCTGGCATAGAGCACCGACGACGGAACTCTATGCCGGAACAGAACAACGCAAGTGTGAAAGAGCCCTAAGCTGTAAAAACCAGTGTCAGGCAGCTGCTGCCAAAGCCAATAAGATAATGGTTTGCATCAAAAGGGGCATAGATGCCCGTGATGAGAACATAGTCCTACCACTTTACAAATCACTATTCAGACCACACATGGAGTACTGTGTACAGTTCTGGGCTCCTGTGAACAAGGCAGACATAGCAAAGCTGGAGAGGGTACAGAGGAGGGCAACTAAAGTAATAACTGGAATGGGGGGGGGGGGGACTACAATAACCTAAAAGATTATCAGCATTAGGGTTATTCACTTTAGAAAAAGGAGGACTGAGGGGAGATCTAATAACTATGTATAAATATATCAGGGGTCAGTACAGAGAGCTCTCCCATCATCTATTTATTCCCAGGACTTTGACTGTGACGAGGGGACATCCTCTGCGCCTGGAGGAAAGAACGTTTGTACACAAACATAGAAGAGGATTCTTTACGGTAAGAGCAGTGAGACTATGGAACTCTCTGCCTGAGGAGGTGGTGATGGTGAGTACAATAAAGGAATTCAAGAGGGGCCTGGATGTATTTCTGGAGTGTAATAATATTACAGGTTATAGCTACTAGAGAGGGGTCGTTGATCCAGGGAGTTATTCTGATTGCCTGATTGGAGTTTGGTAGGAATTTTTTTCCCCTTAAGTGAGGAAAATTAGCTTTTACCGCAGTTTTTTTTTTTGCCTTCCTCTGGATCAACTTGCAGAATAAGAGGCCGAACTGGATGGACAGATGTCTTTTTTCGGCCTTATAATGGTTACTATGTTACAAGATGTGCAATGTACTTTGCAGTATGTACAATTTGGTACGTGAAATAATGCATCCTAGTACGGTTTTGTTGAGACTTTAGGCTACTTTCACATTAGCGTTTTTTGCAGATCCGTCATGGATCTTCAAAAGCGATTCCGTTACAATAATACAACCGCATGAATCAGTCATGAACGGATCCGGTTGTATTATGTCTTCTATAGCCATGACGGATCCGTCATAAACAACATTGAAAGTCAATGGGGGACGGATCCTTTTACTATTGTGTCAGAGAAAACTGATCCATCCCCATTGACTTACATTGTGTGTCAGGACGGATTCATTTGGCTCCGCTTTGTCAGGCGGACAGCACAACGCTGCAGGCAGCATTTTGGTGTCCGCCTCCAGAGCGGAATGGTGACTGAACGGAGGCAAACTGATGCGTTCTGAGCGGATCCTTTTCTATTCAGAATGCATTAGGGCAAACTGATCCGTTTTGGACCGGCAAACTGATCCGTTTTGGACCGCTTGTGAGAACCCTGAACAGATCTCGCAAACGGAAAGCCAAAACGCTAGTGTGATGATGATTCATCTCATTGTAGAGTAATATCACAGATGCCCTACTAGGGCAGATAATATACGCACAGACATGGTAACAGTAGTAAATAGAAAATCATAAATCTGGCTTTCTACTCCACAAAGAAGATGAGCAAGTAGGAAACACTCACTGGGATCAAAATGATCATAACCTACCCCCTGAAAACAGGAAAGAGAAGAGAAAAGTGGAGCGTAGAGAAGCCAGCAATGGACCAATTAGGTGCTGTATGATAGAGCTGCTGGTGCTTTAGCCCCCCATGAACCCACTGTTATTGCAGGGCTAAAAGTTCTGGTGTCATACTGTTGCTATTAGCATGTGGTTCTGAGATCAGCGTACAATACTGTGTTTTCTGTCTGTGTTGCTTACAAATTAAAAAAGGGAAAAGGAACAATAAATGCCCAAACGTAACATATGCAATGTATATGAGATGTCCCAACTCTCCCATGTAGGCAGTTGTCAAGGAACAGAAGAACTGGGAATGTTTGATTTCAAGATGACCACTCCTTTGTTCCCACAGGAGATAAGCTGCTGCTAAAGGTGCCCGATATTCGGCCGATTATCTGGAACGAGCATTACTATGATCTGCCCGTGGACACCTCAATCATCGTTCTCGGACAGCAGATTATGCTGTCTAAACAGGACTCTGCTACTCACAACTTGATGTTCCCATCCCATTGTCAAAACGATGTTCCCCTAATGACGCAATCAACAATAACTGTCAGGCTGTGAAGAGGCACACTTCATTGGTAAAGGAAATGGGGGGGGGGGGGGGGAACTAAATTGTCAAGGGAACCGGTCACCTGGTTTGAGGCCACTAAAAAGGAGCATGCCATTATACAGTTGGGGTTTAAGGTCCCAAACCTGCCACAGCAAACCCATCCATCACCACAAGAGAATAGTCCAGGAGTATGGGATGCATAGCATATGCATGAGGAATGTACACTTCATTACACTGTGTATTCACTGCAGACCAGGCACATGCATAGTGAAGCGAGGTGCAGAATGTTTGGCTTTAGAACTGAAGTGGGCATCTGTCTGATGAAGCTGGAATACATTGCCAGACTCTCCTCTCAGCCAGTTCACCGGCTGTGTGTGTTCTGCATTTTGGGGATCAGTATGTCCTGCCCTTTCTTAGAAATGCCTATTCTTGACAGCAAAACAGACAAGAATAGGACTATTTGTTTTGGTGGGGCCGCAGAATGGATTTCACGGATGATTAAAGCATAAGGTGTGCTGTCCTCATCTTTCGCGGTCCCATTGAAATTAATAGAACCACATCTGATCCGCAAAGAAATGCCGAAGGATGCAGACCGAAACTACGGTCGGGTGAATGCCCCCTTATGCTATGGGCAGTTCTAGGATCCTAAATCCCAGTTGCATAACAACATGCTAGTGGTTTAGTGACCCCAAACCAGGTAACAAACACTTCCAGGAGAAATAACAGAGGGATGCCACAGTGAAGAGCTGTAAGGAACGATGTTCCATAAATGTTATAGTATTTATTGAATGAGATGTGTCCGGAGAGCTGATAGGTCCTCTGTGACACACACGGGGAATAGTCCTGTTCATGTCAGCCTTCTAGAGGCAAAGCCTTTACCAATGGCAATGTGCCTGTAAATGTGAAAAGCAAGAAATAAGAACAGCATAACTTTTGACCCTTAGAGTTTTATGCACCTTGCACTGGTATTTCAGCATAACTTGGTCTTTTCTCTGACAGGCCTGGCAATGATTTAGTGGAAGATATAGGCCCACTGATGGAGTGTCTCTGCATGAAGAACAGAACATAGGTCAATTTTACCACATATTTCATACATTAAAAAAATTAATAGAGGATTGTGCTTAAATTAAAAGAAAAATAAATAAAATTGTCCCCATCAGTCTGCATCCAATACGCCATATTGACAAAGTGAAAAAAATATGTTTGAAATCTTTGCTAATTTATTGAAAAAGGAAAAAATAAAATATTGGATTGACATAAGTATTCAGACCCTTTACTTAGCTGAAGCCTCCATTCTTCTTGGGTATGATGCCACACCTGGATTTGGGTATTTTCTGTCATTTTTGTCTGCAGATCCCCTCAAGCTCTGTCAGGTTGGACGGGGACCATGACCTGCTATTTTCAGGTCTCTCCAGGGATGTTCTATTGTGTTCAAGTCAGGGTTCTGGCTGGGCCACTCAAGTTGTCCCTAAACCACTCATGTGTTGTCTTAGCTGTGTGCTTAGGATCATTGGCTCTCATTTATTTGCCTTCACTCCAGAATTCTCATTTCAAAAAGTTGCAAAAGGGGACTTTTGTAATTTTTAGCATTTTTACACCACCCCCTCCTCTATGTTAAGTAGTTTCACTCCAGATTTATCATTGAGACTTTTTTTTTTTTTTTTACAAAGTCTCAAGTCGCAGTCTCAGTCTAGTAGGAGGGTGAAGTAGGAAAACTGGAGTTGCTTTTTTTTTTTGACAAAAGTGTTAGGTTTAAGAATAAGACAAATTTATCAAGTATGCAACATTTGATAAAAGTGGCATATTGTACGCCAACATAGACTCAAGCAAAACTGACTTCAAATATTCCCCTCATGATAAATTTTCCCCATTATCTTGTTGAAAGGTGAACCTTCAGCCCAGTCTGAGGTCCAGATCACTCTTGATCAGGTTTTCATTAAAAATATCTTTGTACTTTGGACCATTCAACCTTGACCAGCCTCTCTGCCCTAGCCTCTGAAAAACACCCCCATAGCGTGATGCTGCTACCACCATGCTTCACTGTAGGAATGGTATTGGGCAGGTGATAAACAGTGCTTGGCTTTACACAGAAATGACACTTGGATTTGAGGCCAAAACGTTCAAACTTGGTTTCATCAGACCACAGAATCTTGCTTCTAACAGTTTGAGAGTTTTTTAGGTTCTTTAGGCAAACTTCAGGCAGTCTTTCATGTGTCTTTTACTCTGCCATAAAGCCGAGATTGGTGGAGTGGTGCAGTGATGGTTGACCTTTTGGAAGTTTCTCCCATCTGCACACAGGATCTTTAGAGTTCAGCCAGAGTAACCAATCTTAGTTACCTCTCTTACTAAGGCCCTTTTCTCCCAGTTACTAAGCTTGAAGAGGCGGCCAGCTCTAGGAGGATCACTGGTTGTTACAAACTTCTTCCATTTAAGAATATGGAGTCTACTGTGCTCTTGAGAACTTTCAGTGGAGCAGACATGTATTGTATCCTTCTCCAGATGTATGCCTCCACACAATCCTTTCTCTGAGCTCTACAGGCAGTTCTCTCCTCCTCATACCTTGGTTTTTGATATGATATGCATCATCAATTGTGAGACCTTATATAGACTGCGGATTGTCTTTGCAAATCATGTCCAATCAACTGAATTTACCACAGGTGGACTCCAAGGTGCAGAAACATCTCAAAAGTGCATGTACCTAGTACAGACCTCTGTGCTGGCGATCTAGCCACCTACTTTCAAATAAAAATTGAAAATATCCATCAGGAAATCAGCTCCCAGCCTCTAAGTGGAATTGATCTTTTTCCCACCCACATCTCCTCTGACTCACTCTCCATAGTCAACCCAGTCACAGAAGAAGTTGTCTCCAGGCTCCTCTCTACTTCTTGTCCTACCACATACACTAGTGACCCTATTCCCTCATACCTCCTCCAGTCTCTCTCAGTCTCCCTACCCGGCTGTCACCACTCACCTAACTAAAAATCTTCAGTCTCTCTCTCTCTTCTGGTATCTTCCTTTCTTCTTTGAAACATTCTGTCACAACCCCATTATTTAAAAAAAAAAAAAAAAATTCTCTTGACCGATCCTGCGCAGCCAACTACAGACCTGTCTCTAATCTCCCCTTCATCTCTAAACTTCTACAGTGACTGGTCTACTCTCACCTCATCTGCTATCTCTTCACTAACTCTCTCTTTGACTCACTACAGTCAGGTTTTTGCACCTTACATTCTACACAAACTGCCCTCACCAAAGTGAGCAATTACCTCCTGACGCAACGGTGACTACTCTTGACTAATTCTCCTTGATCTCTCTGCAGCATTTGACACTGCAGACCACCATCTACTCCTCACCATGCTCTAATCCAGGGATGCGCAACCTGCGGCCCTGTAGCAGTTGCATAACTACAACTACAAGCATGCCAGGACAGCCAACAGCTATCAGTCTACAGCAGGGCATGGTGGGAGTTGTAGTTTTACAACACCTGGAGGGCCGCAGGTTGAGCATCCCTGCTCTAATCTATCGGACTTAAGGACACCATTCTCTCTTTATTTTCTTCCCATCTCTGCGGCCGCTCTTTCAGTGTATCATTCGCTGGCTCCCTCCTCTCCTTCTTGCGCTTTCTCAGAGTTCAGTCCTCGTCTCTTTTCTCTCTACACAGCCACTACTGGACAGACTATCAGCAGATCTGGTCTCCAGTTATATCTCTATGCTGATGACACCCAACTATATACTTCTTCTCGCGATATCACCTCTGCGGTACTACAGAACACCAGTGATTGTCTGTCTGCTGTCTCTAACATCATGTCCTCTCTGACTCTGAAACTGAATCTTTCAAAAACTAAGCTAACTAAACCTAAAATCTCCATCTCAGTGTGTGGCACTATCCCGCCTAGGCAGCATATCCGCTGTCCCTGTGTTCTGTTTGACACTGATCTTTCCTTTACCCCCGGTATTTAATCTCTTGTCTGCTCATGCCTCCTGCACCTCAAAAACATCTCTAGAATCTGCACCTTTCTTACTGTGGAAACAAAAAAAAAAAACACTCATTGTTGCCCTGATCCATTCCAGTCTTGATTACTGTAAGGCTGCTTTCACACTGGCGTTTCTGGATCCGCTTGTGAGATCCGTTTCAGGACACTCACAAGCGTCCCAAAATGGATCAGTTTAGCCCCAATGCATTCTGAATGGATAAGGATCCGTTCAGAATGCATCAGTTTGCCTCCGTTCAGCCTCCATTCCGCTCTGGAGGCGGACACCAAAACGCTGCGGAGCCAAACGGATCCGTCCTGACTTACAATGTAAGTCAATGGGGACGGATCCATTTTCACAGACACAATATGGTGGGTGCAATTGAAAACAGATCCGCCTCCCTTTGACTTTCAGTGTAAGTCAAAATGGATCCGTTTGCATTATCATTATTTTTTGTTCATGGTAATGCAAACAGATCCGTTCTGAACAGATACAAGCGTTTGCATTTGCTGCACCGCCCCTACATCTCTCACTCCCATCTCCAAGAATTCTCTCGAGCTGCACCAGTTTTCTGGAATGCCCTACTCCAAACTATTAGGTTAATTCACAACATCTACAGTTTTACGTACTCCCTAAAAACACATCTTTTTAGGTTAGACTATCACATCACCTGACCGAACTCCTTTTGTCTCAACCTCATCTTCATGTCATCGATTGTAAGCTCCTGCGAGCAGGGCCCTCATTCTTCGTTTTAATTGTTGCCCTTTTTGTTGCTATTTTATTTATGACTCTGTTTATATTTGCACCCCCTGATTGTAAACCGCTGCGGAATATGTTGGCACTATATCTCTCTCTATATATATATATATATATATATATATATATATATATATATATATATATATATATAAAGATTATTATTAGTATCTCAAAAGATGATCAAGAGAAATGGGAGGCCCCCAGAGCTAAATTTCAAGTGTCATAGCAAAAGGTTTGAATACTTATGTCCATGTAAAATTTTTACTTTTTACTGTTAAATTAATTAGCAAAACATTCCTAAAATTCTGTTTTCACCTTCTCATTATAGGGTGTTGAGTGCAAATTGATGGGGAAAACATGCAACGGTACTTTCACACTAGCGTTAAAGTTTTTCGGTATTGAGTTACGTCATAGGGGCTCATTACCGGAACAAACGCATCAGTTTTATCCTAATGCATTCTAAATGGAAAGCAATTCGTTCAGTATGCATCAGGATGTCTTCCGTTCTGTCCCTTTTATGGTATTTGGCCAGAGAAAATACCGCAGCATGCTGCAGTATTTTCTTCGGCCAAAATTCCGGAACACTTGAATGCGGCCAAAATTCCGGAACCATTGAAATTTATTAATGCTGGATCCGATACCAAGTGTTTGTGAAATTGCCGCATCAACGGATCCGGTTTAAAATATGTGAAAAATAAATAAATATCGGATCCGTTTTTTCAGATGACACTGGAGAGACAGATCCGGAATTTCAACGCATTTGTCAGACAGATCCTGAAACAAATGATATCAGTTTGCATATGGATTTCCGTTGCCGAAACTGCCTGCCCGATTCTCCTAACACTAGTGTGAAAGTACCCTAAGGCTACAACATACCAAAATGTGAAAAAAGGTCTAAAGACTTTCCGAAGGCATTGTATTAACAATCCTAAGAATATCTGAACAGTTTCAAATTGTTTTTTTATTGCGACGGAATAATAGATAGCACAAAAGTATATCTAAATTAATAAGTGGTAAAACAAGTGTTTACCAGTCCACTAAGCGAGCAAGACAACTAGTCAGTAAACAAGTGCATGGATTTACAAGAGGTCTATCCAGAAAGCAAAGCAGGTCCAAAATGCAGGATGTTTTTTCATTTCTTACCTGCATGGGAGAGACAGCAGCAGCAGGTGGTGTCTTCATTGGGCTAGGACTGAGGGGTGTGCGGGGAATTGAAGCTGCTGCAGCAGTAGCTGCTACTGCTGGACTGGGGGCTATCAAGAGGGGATAATATGCAAGTTACACTACTAGGTTGATGGCACATATGGTTGTTATAGGCAAATAGGCTAAAAACATATACCTGGTGAGGATGCATTGTCAAATGATTTGATGAGAGTCTTCACTGTGGGTGTAGGTTCAGAAGAGGTGGAAGACCTGCGACTAAGACCCATTCCCTGTCTCAGTGCCGCCAGGTCCCTCTCTACTGCATTCATGTAATTATAGACCCGACCCCTTTCTTCTTCTTGCCTGGAAAGATTAGGAGGTTTAGGTCTCAACAATTTATTGCCTATTTCTATATGTTTCCATTCCCGAATATAATGATGGCCTTACTTGCGGGATGCAGCATTCTCTAGTTCCTTGGCAAGTTTCTCGTTCTTCTCCTGCGCCTCATGGAGTCGCCGTTTTAGTTCACCGATTTCTTCTTGTGCTTCTGACTTGATATCATTAGCAATTACAACAGCCGTTTGTAAATCAGCTTGAAACTGGCGCCATTCAGCAGACTCCTCCTATATGGCAATCAGAAGAGGAGAATAAGTCACTACAATATGTCTGGCACAGTTAAATATTTAAAAAAAACATATGCATAGCTTTAAGAATAGCGTAATAATCTTAATGGGGTTGTCCAGGATTTTGATACTGACTGCCTATTCTCCGGATAGGCCATCAATATCAGATAGGCAGAGGTACGTCACCCCGCACCCCTACCGGTCAGCTGTTATCTTATAGCTTCAGTGCCAGAACTACATAGATGCATCCACTGTACAATGGACCAAGCTAGTAACCACAGTGCTGCTTCCATTCACTTCCGTGGGATCAGAGATGTAGCCATCATCTCACTCCACTACACAACAGACGGAGCTGTGTAGTTTTGGCTTTGACACTACAAGGAAACACTTAATCGTCAGGGGTGAGGGGTGTCAAAGCCCTGCCAATCTGATATTGATAGCCTATCTAGGCCACCTGTATCAAAATCCTGGAGAATCCCTTTAAAGGGATTTTCCTACAAAGAACATTTATGAATAATCCAGTCATCACCTATTCATAAATCAGCATGACACAAGTTCTAAGTAAACTACCAGAATTGTTATTTCAAAAAGACTAATTTTTTCCCCAATTATATTACTAACTCACCACCAATATTCTAGCAGTGTGATTTGTTACAACTCATTTGCACATATAGCTTTTTAACCTTTTCATTATTGGATCTGAAGTCTGACACCATGCTCTAATGTGTAAACAGAAACTGGGTCTATCCATTGTGGGCGATTTCCTATGAACTACAGGATGACATCATTACCAATCAAATCCCTCCAGGCAGCTCTCAGGTCTCTCACCTCCCCACTCTCCATGTTCCTTTGTATATCCCTGTTGTATCATGTTAAAAATATGATGTCTCCCCTATCTAAAGGGCGAGGAGTGCAGTCATATACCGCTAGTAGGTGAGAGTACACAGTGATTAGCTGCAGTTGTATAAACCGCCTGACTCACACTGCCTGTACTATCTGTGTGTGCTGACTCTCCAGTGTAATTCTATGAGATGTTCCTTCACACTGCCTTCCCTGCCTCCTGCATGTAAGAGTTGACAGGGGAGAGAGAGATGGCATGACAGACAGACTGAAGCTGCATTACATAGAAGAATACGAAGACCCTACAGTGTCAGGGGACTGCAGCTCTGTGTCACTAATCTGTCATGACTGCCCTAAGAGGACTCAGAGGTGGGCATTGTGGTTAGACACCTTGCCCCTCTGTCTCTGCAAAGCCAGGCATGACAGGAAACATAGGATTCATTAGGAAAACCATATCTGGGGAAGAAGGAATCAAGATGGCTGACAACCCAGAAATTACACATCAGATAAAACAAGTACACATAAGGCATACACAAAAGCCCCAATCTTATTCTTATAGACAAAAAAATTATAATCTTAGGGCGCTTCTTTAAACTAGAAATGTAAGAAGACCAGAAAGGTCCTCTGTAAGATACTAAACTTGATTAACAATCAAAATGGGGGAAAAAAATTAGCCCTTACCCTTAACTTTCGATTTAATATTTTTATCTCCCGCTCCATGTCATGTTTTTGATCCTGCAGCTTTTTTACTGCATCTGTAGGAGAAACGAGAATCAGCATTTAAGCATGTGACATACATGTACCATCACTTAATTACACAATTTAGGACATGATCCAGACCACTCATCTTAGAGGTAGTTATTACACGAGTACTGGCTATACACGAAGCATGAAAGGAAATGAGAAAAGTATTTAATAGCCACCTTTGAGACATGTTTCCTTGATGAAGTATTAACACCTCCTCTGGGTAAGTGCTGAAGCAGCTACAGCCTTATTGTCTGAGACAGGAAGATAGAGGAGCTTAAGACAACCGGCACGTACAGGACAGGATACCTCCTTAAGGCTGCCGGTTACCATGTCATTAAAAGGTCCTGTCACTTTACACATAAAACTTTTTAATTCGGACAATGTAACCATTGGAGTGATGGGTGACAAACACAAAACAGCACTGTAGGCAAAACTATTTGAAATAGTTTTCACAATATTTTTTTTTTACACATTTATCTTGACATGAAACTAGCAAAAAATTATTAGTAATAGCGAACTAGGAGAGTAATAAAAGAGGGTCAAATTGTATTATATTTTTATCACATTGGGCACTTTAGGTCCAGATTTCCTAATCCTATAGAAACTCAGACAGGCTGTCTACACCTGCACCACATTTATCCCAGGGGCTCAGTCTGGATGATACATGTGGTGCAGAGACAGACACTTTTCTCCGACTCTGTACCAACTCTTGGTTGGCTTACTTCCAAAATTGCATCAAAATTTTGGCAGTAATAATTTTAGCCCAGCTCATTTTCTGCTAAGCATGTTGGAAAAAACTGCAGAAACCCTAAATGCTCCGAATTGAGCTTATTTGCTGGACTTTTTTTGGACATATCTTTGGCGCAGATACATCAGTAAATCTGGGCCCCTTCACATGCATCTCATTCAGCGCCAACAGGATTATAAAACTGAAATCTTGTTGTAAGAACTGAAATAGGGCATCTACGAATGGCTGAGCCCGTGTGTGTGTCTGTGTGTGTTCCTTTGTATGCTTTCTACGGCAAAAGCTCAATTTATAAAGAAATGCAAGGGGTATTCCCATCCTCAGGATATGCCACAAATGTTTGATAGATGCAGGTCCCAAAATGTTGGTCCCCACCCCGAACCACTGTGAATAGACAGAAGGCTGCATCTACGAGGTTCTCGAATTTTTTGAACCCCCATAGAAATTAATGGATAGAGTCACACATAGAGCCTACCCTCCATTCACAGTTGCTTGGGACAGGGTTCAGGGGACCCACATTCTGCAAATGGGTGCAGGTCCTACATTTATCAGGCATATATGGCAAATCCTGCGGATAAATGGGTTATATCATTATGAAACCTTATCCTCTATCTGCAGGATGGGGAATAAGTGTTTACATATTGGGAGACTGACCACGAGAACATAGGCACATGCAGTGGCGGTCATGCATGTGCACTGCTGTTCCATTCAACTGTATGGGTCTGACAAAGAACTTGGCTCTCTCTGGCAGTCAGACACCCTGTATAGGATAGGGGTTCTGTGTTTGTAACGAGACAACACCTTTACCGATATGAAGCCAAGACATTTTTATGTGCAAGCAAAAGCTCCATATTAGCTTTTTGGTGCACTTTTATTGCTTTTTTTTGCAACAAGATTTTTTAGAAACGCTAAAATAAGAAGATGGATGCTTATATAATTATTATACAGGAACACTGCATGGTAGGTGTATGTATAAATTATGTATAAATGTGATCGATGCTTCACTTTGATTTACATAAGAAACTATTCTGATATCATGTGGACGGCTCCTGTACAGGTCAAATATTTTTACATTATATCAATTTTCTCTCATCCGTTAGTTTGCAAGGGGCATTGCTGTTTCACTGTTGCTGAATTTACATGCTACGTCCATTTTTAAGATGTTGTCTGTGTCATAATGCCCTCTGCTGGGAAAAATGCAAAACACTTACTCTCGAGATCTGATATGATGAGGTTGTCATGTAGTTTCACAGCTCTGTGCTGCTCAACTTCATCCTCCAGTTCAAATATGGTCTCTTTCATGTCACTGCGCTCCGTCTCCTTCTCCTCCAACTCACTCCGTACCTTATCCAGTGCCAGAGTCAACTCTGATACCTGCTTCTGCGCCTCATCACGAAATGCTCTATATTCATCTTCCAGCTAACAAGATCATTAAATACAAAACAAAAAAAATTAAACAGTTGGCACCATATGGTTGAAAATGAGATACCGGTATTTTTGAATCAATCTACCTTGTCAAAAGCATCTTGCATTCGTCTGAGGTCACTTTGTAAATGTACCAATTCCTCCTGCAGGTTCCCTGCCAGAGTCTCGGCTTTTTCTTTATCGGAACGCACACTTTCCAGTAGATTCTGGATATGAGATGCATCTCCAGAGCTGTGTATGGAGTACAGCTCTGACACTCTTTGCTTCTCCTGTTCCAGTTGGGTTTTCAGACGGGAACATTCTGCTTGTTCGGCATTTAAGGAAGATTTGTATTCCTCCAGAGTTGCAGCTAGTGCCTGCTTGGCATGTTGCTCGGCCTCTACAATGCGCTCCATGTGGTGGTTCCGTTCCTTAAGGGCTCTAATGACATCTTGGGCATCTTTATTGTCTTGTTCTGCCATTTTTAGAGTGTTGCTCAAGTGTTGCTGAACCCCCAACAATTGCTCTCGCTCAAAACGGCCGCTGTCAGCCAATTCCATATATCTTTGCTCTAGTTCTAAATATCTGCTACTCTTCAGGTCTTCATCTAGAGAGTATGACACGTGGTGCTCATCAAGAAGTGCTCTTGCATACTCCAACTGACGGCTGAACAACTCTAGTTTGTCACTTTGCTGGCAAAGGGAGTCCATCAAAATGACCTTTTCTTCTCCTAGTCTCTCATTCTCACTGTTTAACTCTTGTGTTATCTGCTGTAGATCAGCCAGTTCTTGTAGTGTGGCTTGTAGTTCCTCTGCTGTGCTATGCTGGTTCTCTTCCATTTGGTGAATACGCTCAGTCAGACAAGCTACAGACACCTCACTTACATTTCCACTACTGCCTTTACGGGATCGTTCAGTACTCGGAAGACCCTCTGACTCAGAGGATGAAGATGGAGCATCAAGAGCATCATCACTGGAGGTGAGAGGCTGATAAACTTCACTGCATTCACTGTCTAAATTATCCATGGAACTACTCCTCCTCTCTCCTGTGAGTGTACTCTCATCCTGGCTCAGGAGGTCCTCCATTGAGCCAGGTGCAGAGCCCTCCACAGATGAGGCTAAAGTACCTCTGCCACAGTCATTGTGGCTGACAGCAGCCATATCCATGGATTGGTAGCCATACAGTTTCTCTGTAACATCTAGCTGCTGACCCAAAGAAAAACCTAATGCATTCAAACGATCTTTTAGCATGCGGTTTTCATTTTTCAGCTGCTGCAGCTCTTCTCGTACCACAGCATTCTGCTCCTGCAACTGCATTAATGGGGGCTCTTCAGGACTCTTGTCAGAGAGATCTTCTCCTAATTGTGTCCTAAAGTCCCTTAACTCTGTTCGAAGGAGCAAAATCTCAGCATCTTTACTCTTGGCCAAGTTTACCAAGTCCTTTACCTTAGCTTCAAGAGCAGCACGATCACTAATTTGGTTATCCGATTTGGATTTGCTCATATGAAGAACATCAGACTCTGTACGGGCACGAGATCGTTTCGTTGGAGCAGATGGGTCTCCTATACTAACCCCCGAACTCTGTGTTTTTTTGTTGGCATTTAAACGAGAACGTTCACGCACTCTTTCTCGAGATGATCCTGCTTCTTTGGTCCCAGATGAGCCACTTCTCTTGGTGTTGGTGCTGCCTGTATATAGGTAGAAGAGATAAATGCAAATATATACAGCAAAAAGCAAAAACAAAAATATGCCAAATAAGGCTACTTTCACACTTGCGGGAGTGTGATCCGGCAGGCAGTTCCGCCTATTTTGATGTCACTGAAAGCATTTGTGAGACGGATGCAGATGCGGATCCGTCTCACAAATGCATTGCAAGAATGGATCAGTCTTGTAATTTTTTTCACATTTTTACTGGTCTGCGCATGCACAGGCCGGATCCGGCATTCTGGTATTTTGAATGCCGAATCCGGCACTATTACATTCCTATGGGGAAAAATGCCAGATCCGGCATTCAGGCAAGTCTTCAGTTTTTTTTTGCCGGAGATAAAACCGTAGCATGCTGCGGTTTTCTCTTTTGCCTGATCAGTCAAAACCACTGAACTGAAGACATCCTGATGCATCCTGAATGGATTACTCTCCATTCAGAATGCATGGGGATATGCCTGATCAGTTCTTTTCTGGTATAGAGCCCCTGTGACGGAACTCTGTGCCGGAAAAGAAAAACGCTAGTGTGAAAGTACCCTAACACAAAGCAGCTTCTCACTACTGTCCACACTGGCGCAAACAGAAAAGGAAACAACCAAAAATGTAAACCTCTTCCCACCATATCCATTGAGGCAAAAAATGATAATAAAAGTACAGCAGTTAAGACAATTTCACTATTGTAGTTAAAGTATACCTGTGTTGCTTCTTCCTTTGCTATCTGATCCACTCATTGCAGCTCCGGAGTTGGGATTTGACACGGCACTGCTTTTTTTGGCCTTCACACCATTACTAGCAGGCAGCCCGCCAGCCATTCCAGCAAGGAGGTCATCATTGCTTTTAGCCTGAATAAAGGGGAACAAATCAGAAACAATTATATAACTGCCCAACAGCTGTTCTGTCACATAAGGCTAAATATACACAATATTACATGTGAACTGCACAGAAAATGCCGACTGAATTATTGCCATAGACACAAAGATGTCTGCAACATTTCAAAGTAGTTAAACATCAGAAGAAAAAGGTGGCCCTCAGGCCCCATCATATCGCAGGATAAGACACCATCTACTATGCATGTCCTAGGAGCAGAGACTTGAAATTATCTTGAAACCTTTCTAATCTAGCCCAATTATAACTGTGTTCTTCTATTACCACCACCCATACAACATCTCCCTTTTTTAGCTTTCCAGAAGAAAATAATCCAGCTTCTGAATGCATCACGTGGGGAGGTCACAGATCACATCTATCAGAGCCTACAGATTTTCTGCAGGATGCTAGAGAGTTATATTTCAGCCCAAATCAAGGAGCAAAGATAACTGCTCAGCAATATCCTTACAGCATCTACAGGAAGCGGCCAGGAGGAAATACCGCAGCATACGAGACCAGATTTGTGGTTATCGCCCCGTACGCTTCTGGTCTGTTGCTAGAGTTCATTACTCAGAAATGTAGGGTATGGCCACACGGTAAGGTTTCCTGATAGAGTTCTAGAAGCCAAAATCAGGAGTTGATCAAAAAAGAAGAGAAAGTATCAAAAAAAGGACAGATACGACTTCTCTTTTTTAATTCACTCCTGGCTTTGGCCTCCAAAAAAGCATCAGAAAACCTGACTGTGTACCTGTACCCTTACAAGATGCAGCAGTGACATCACACGTTCTCAGTTGAGAATTCACATGGGAAACAATGCCTTATTGCATGGATGTCAAACTCATGGCCCTCCAGATGTTGCAAAACTACAACTCCCATCATTCCCTGATAGCTGTAGTATGCCCAGGCATGATGGGAGTTGTAGTTTTGCAACCGCTGGAGGGCCACGAGTTTGACATCCCTGCCTTATTGTGTAAAAACTGGGTTGTTAAAGACCAAAAGGTAGAACGCAGACTGCTAAAATGGCTCTCAGGTAAAAAGGTACAGTAGCTATAGATAGAATGATTTTTAAACAGTGTCCATGCTCATGTCAAGCAGCTGATTGCCATGGGTGCCAAGAATCAGACCTCCAAGATCTGTGCATTATATATGTGTAGATACTACAGCTGTGTCACTCAGATGCAGTATATACCCATATATAATGCACACAAGTACAATATATCCCGTTAAGGCCCCATGTACACAACTGTATCCATTTTGCTGTCTGCAAATTACAGACAGCGTCCATTTTTGTGGACCAATTGAATTCAATGGGTCTGTGGTCCCCGCATTTTGGACAATTGTTCTATCTTTTTGCGAAAAGGACATATGGATGCGGAAAGCACACGGGTCTTCCATGTGCTTCCTGAATCCGTAAGTCCATTCCGCAAAAAGACAAAATGTGTCCACAAAATGCAGTCCACAGACCAATTGAAGTCAGTTGGTTCGCAAAAAAATGCAGAAGGCACATGGACCGCATCCAAATTTAGCAAACCGCCGCAAAACATGGGGCCTCCCCAAACCCCCGGGCCCCTCACACAGGTTGTACTTACCTGGCTCCCTGGCACCCTACGCTTCTGATGTCCAGAAATCTGAAATCATCCCACGTGGGGGGGGGGGCAGCCAATGGCAGGCCGCAACGGGGATGAGCCTCCCTAGCTTCACCCGCTCATTCCCGTCGTAGACTTCTAGAGCTGCCCCCCCCCAAACTAAGTAATTGGAGGAGAAGAGTCTTGGTAAGAGAGGTGGCCAAGAGCCAATGAAAACCTGATCCAGAGTGCTCTGGACCTCCGAATGGGCCAAAGGTTCACCTTCCAACAAGACATTGACCATAAGCACACAGCCAAAACAACATATGAGTAGTATAGCGACAGCTCTGTGAATGTGCTTGAGTGGACCAGCCAGAGCCCTCACATAACCCTAATTGAACATCTCTGGAGAGACTTGAAAATGGCTGTCCACTGACAATCCCCATCCAACATGACAAAGCATAAGAGATTCAGCAGAAAAAAAAAAAATCCCCAAATCCAGATTTACAAACCTTGTCTCATCACACCCAATTACACTGGAGGCTGCAATCACTGCCAAAGGTGCTTCAAATAAGTACTGAGTAAAGGGTCTGACTACGTATGTCAACCCAATATTTTAGCTTTTATTTTTCAATAAATCAAAGATTTTGATCTTTTTTTTTTCACTTTCTCATTATGGTGCATTAAGTGCACAATGATGGGGAAAAATTTGCAAAATATGAAAAAAAAATTTAAGGGACAGAAGACTTTCCGAATGCTTTGTATAGGGAGAATAGAGAACATCACAATGGCCAATGTCCTATTAAACCAAATGACCTCAAATGGTATATTTTTGCTCAAATAAAAAATATATACAGTCATGTGAAAAAATTAGGACACCCTTTGAAAGCATGTGGTTTTTTGTAACATTTTTAATAAAAGGTTATTTCATCTCCGTTTCAACAATACAGAGATTAAAGTAATCCAACTAAACAAAGAAAACTGAAGAAAAGTCTTTTCAAGATCTTCTGTAAATGTCATTCTACAAAAATGCCTATTCTAACTGAGGAAAAAGATAGGACACCCTTGCCCCTAATAGCGAGTGTTACCTCCTTTGGCTGAAATAACTGCAGTGAGACGGTTCTTGTAGCCATCTACCAGTCTTCGACATCGGTCTGAGGAAATTTTACCCCACTCCTCAATGCAGAACTTTTTCAGCTGTGAGATGTTTGAGGGGTTTCTTGCACGTACAGCCCTTTTCAAGTCACCCCACAGCATCTCAATGGGATTCAAATCTGGACTTTGACTTGGCCATTCCAGGACTCTCCATTTCTTCTTTTTCAGCCAATCTTTGGTTGATTTACTAGTATGTTTTGGGTCATTGTCATGTTGCATGGTCCAGTTCCGCTTCAGCTTTAATTTTCTAACTGATGGTCTCACATGTTCTTCAAGCACCTTCTGATACACAGTAGAATTCATCGTGGATTCTATGATGGTGAGCTGACCAGGTCCTGCTGCAGCAAAGCAGCCCCAAACCATGACACTTCCACCTCCATGCTTCACAGTTGGTATGAGGTTCTTTTCTTGGAATGCTGTGTTTGGTTTACGCCAAACATGTCCTCTGCTGTTGTGTCCAAATAATTCAATTTTGGACTCATCTGTCCAAAGAACATTATTCCAGAAGTCCTGGTCTTTGTCAACTTTATCTCTGGCAAATGTCAGTCTGGCCTCGATGTTTCTCTTGGAAAGCAAAGGTTTCCTCCTTGCACACCTCCCATGCAAGTTAAACTTGTACAGTCTCTTTCTGATTGTAGAGGCATGTACTTCTACATCAACAGTAGCCAGAGCCTGCTGTAGTTCTCGAGATGACACTTTAGGGTTTTTGGAGACCTCTTTTAGCATCTTGCGGTCTGCTCTTGGGGTGAACTTGCTGGGGCGACCAGTCCTGGGCATGTTGGCAGTTGTTTTGAAAGCCCTCCACTTGTAGACTATCTTCCGGACAGTGGAATGGCTGATTTCAAAATCTTTTGAGATCTTTTTAAATCCCTTCCCAGACTCATAGGCTGCTACAATCTTTTTTCTGAAGTCCTCTGACAGCTCTTTTGCTCTCACCATGGTGCTCACTCTCACTTCAACAGTCAGGAGCACACCAAACTAAATGTCTGAGGTTTAAATAGGGCAAGCCTCATTCAACATGCAGAGTAACGATCTACTAATTATGTGCACCTGGTGTGATATACCTGTGTGAGATCTGAGCCAATTTAAGAGGGAATACATGTGAGGGTGTCCTATCTTTTTCCTCAGTTAGAATAGGCATTTTTGTAGAATGACATTTACAGAAGATCTTGAAAAGACTTTTCTTCAGTTTTCTTTGTTTAGTTGGATTACTTTAATCTCTCTGTATTGTTGAAACGGAGATGAAATAACCTTTTATTAAAAATGTTACAAAAAACCACATGCTTTCAAAGGGTGTCCTAATTTTTTCACATGACTGTATGTGAGGGATGAGACCATGGTCCTACCACTTTACAAATCATTAGTCAGACCACACATGGAGTACTGTGTACAGTTCTGGGCTTCAGTGAACAAAGCAGACATAGCAGAGCTGGAGAGGGTCCAGAGGAGGGCAACTAAAGTAATAACTGGAATGGGGCAACTACAGTACCCTGAAAGATTATCAAAATTAGGGTTATTCACTTTAGAAAAAAGACGACTCAGAGGAGATCGAATTAATATGTATAAATATATCAGGGGTCAGTACAGAGATCTATCCCATCATCTATTTATCCCCAGGACTGTGACTGTGACGAGGGGACATCCTCTGCATCTGGAGGAAAGAAGGTTTGTACACAAACATAGAAGAGGATTCTTTACGGTAAGAGCAGTGAGACTATGGAACTCTCTGCCTGAGGAGGTGGTGATGGTAAGTACAATAAAGGAATTCAAGAGGGGCCTGGATGTATTTCTGGAGCATAATAATATTACAGGCTATAGCTACTAGAGAGGGGTCGTTGATCCAGGGAGTTATTCTGATTGCCTGATTGGAGTCGGGAAGGAATTTTTTATTCCCCTAAAGTGAGGAAAATTGGCTTCTACCTCACAGTTTTTTTTTGCCTTCCTGTGGATCAACTTGCAGGATGACAGGCCGAACTGGATGGACAAATGTCTTTTTTCGGCCTTATGTACTATGTTACTAAATACATGTTGGAAAAATCAGATATCTATTTCGCACAGAATCCACTGCAGAAATGCAAGGCTAGCTTGAATGCCGTGGATCTGACCACAGATTAGCCCCATTTAATGCTGCTAAACAGCAATTTCCACATGGAAGCTGCTCCAAGAATACACAAGTCCTTTCTTTTTTTTTTTTACTCGTTTTATTGAAAAAATAAAATAAAATAAAATAAAACAATTACAACATATATCATACGGTCGTGTGCAAGAGGACTAAGGCAGTAAGTAGGTATGGCCACTACACAGAGTAAAAGGCCTTGGCGGCATCCAAAGACGCCAAGGCCCAAGACCGGTGCTGCCGAAGACCAATCTGAGTCACCACCTGCACACGTCGAATATTTTCGAATGTGGATTTGCTGGGCATGAAGCCCGATTGGTCAGGCTTCAGTATAATACCCTTATTCAACCTGGTTGCTAGTATTTTATCGTCTAAATTCAGTACAGAAAGTGGGCAATCTGCACTTTGTAGGGTTTTTATCTGGTTTAAGGATTACCACTCCATAAAACGAAGGGGGGGCAAGTGACCTGAGGAGAAGGCTGCATCATACATTCTCTTCAGAGGCTCCACGAGGGATTCTGAATATTTAACACAGTGTTTCCCAACCAGTGTGCCTCCAGCTGTTGCAAAACTACAACTCCCAGCATGCCCGGACAGCATTTGGCTGTGCGGGCATGCTGGGAGTTGTAGTTTTGTAACAGCTGGAGGCACACTGGTTGGGAAACACCGATTTAACATATACCTCTAAAGGGATACCATCTGGGCCTGGGGACTTGCCAGTGGCCAGTGAGGCAATAGCCTCAGATATTTCTCCCGTGGTGATTGGAGAGTCTAGCATAAGGACATTATCTGGTGACAGTCTGGGCATCTGCAAATCAGACAGATACTGCTCATTACTCTAAGGGGATTGTTCCACCTGGACTTGATATAGTCCCTGGTAGAATTCCTGCCCAAGATCTCAAGGAGCATATTACCATCACTAGCCTTGCAGAGGTGCGCTTAATAAACGAGATGGAAGATTTTAGGCACCCTCTCAAATAGGCCTTCAGAGTTTCCCATATTAGGATTGGGTTGTCAGTAGACTCATTTTCAGACAAGAAAACCGACAATTGATCTGGGATCTTGTCATTGTTAGTGAAGAGGCACAACCAAAAGGGGTGTATTCTCATGGTGGGCCTATTAGGTCCCTCTGATGTGCCTACACTCAGCTGTACAGGCTCGTAGGTCACTGACTGAATGCTGGAGCATAGAACAGCGTTGCCTATGGCATAGCCATAGTCTATACGAAAGAGTGAGCTGTGACCACCAGAGGGACAGGAATGTAGCTTAGTGCTCAGGTTTCTATGTCTCCACAGGTCCACCCACCCAACTTCCAATAGTAATCTAGTGAATAAAGTCACTGTTTGTTAATGTGCTTGGGGGGGTCATTATCGGAATAGCACCTATCAACTAAGGGATCTAGTAGCGTATTGCAGTCTCCCAGGCATAAGACCTTCTCGTGTGGAAATGCTGTGGTAAACTAGACTTCTAGATGTAGAATTTGCAACGAGGCATATACATCCCAATGATAACATACAGGGTGCCATTGATGGAAGCAGCTACAAAGATATAGCGGCCCTCTGGGTCAACAAGTCCTTTCTTAACATGGTTTTCAAGCTGCATGAACGACAGAGTAGATTCTCATTTAAATCAATGGAATGCTGATTCCATTAAGAATACTTACCAAAATACACTGTGCGAACATGAGCTTAATATGGAGGAGCATTTTTATTCTGCAGGAAAATATTTAGTGCAACCTCTGGTGTAAGGTTTGTAATACACTCTCTGGTCAAAGGTGCCCTAACCTCAGGGCCGGTGCTACCATAGAGGCAAGGGGGGCAATTGCCCCCGGGCCCCCGACTCCTTAGGGGCCCCAAGCGCTGGCCCGGCCGCAACTACTAATTATTAGTAGTATAATTCTATTGTCAAGTCTGGAGTCAAGTGGAGGGCCCCCCCCCCCCGCCGGGCGCCGGCGGCCGCTGACTCGCCTGACTGTGCCTGCGCTGCTCTGCCACTGCTTGTCTCTTTAAGAGATTAGAGACCGGAGCAGCGGCATGCATGGCACAGGCAGGCATGTCTAGCGTCTGGCTGACGTACGTTGCCACAGGCTCCACCAACCCGCCCTGGATTGAACTTGAGGCAAGGAGCAAGAAGCAATTAAGCGAACAAGCGCCATTGGCATTTGGCAGCCAGCCACAGCCTAGAGCCCAGTCTGACTGCCAGCAGCAGCAGGGAAGGCCCGCCGCCCACAGCCAGAAGGCAGCCAGCCCACAGCCACGTTCCAAACTTCCACTGACTGTCTGGTAGGTTCATAATTCATTGGTTATATTGTTTTGTTGTTAATTAAACTGGATCGGATCCATGATCCATCCATCCATTCCCAGTGTTTCCCACTCACTGACTTACTTAGTCCGGCACCATCTCACCCGTCCCAGTGTACTACTAGCACTGGTTCTGTTTGTGTTTGGAGTCAGCTAGACTGGAGAAATGTGCATTGGGGGGGGGAGTTACTCTTGGGAAACAGATGATCCGTACGGGTGCCAGGTGCTGAGGATAGGTCACCAATATCTATAGCAATGAGAACCCGTTTAATGAAAGTATACTGGCACTGGGATGGGTAAGATGGTGCCTGGGATGGATCAGACCCAGTTTAATCAACCAACCTACCAGTAACTGGTTGGTTGATTAAACTTGATCGGGATCCATCCCAGGCACCATCTCACCCGTGCCAGTGTACTAGCCCGCCCTGGTTCTGTTTGGAGTCAGTTGGACTGGAGAAATGTGCATTGGGGGGCCAGTCAGCAAGTGTCATGTGGGGGGGGGCCTTATTGTTTTCCGCCCCAGGGCCCCATTTCACCTAGAACCGGCCCTGCCTAACCTGACACCACAGGGACCATTGTGCATGGATACCTTTCATTAAAACGGGTTCTCATTGCTATAGATATTGGTGACCTATTCTCAGCACCTGGCACCCGTACGGATCATCTGTTTCCCAAGACTGTTTAGTACGGGAAATGGGACAATGTATGGTACTGGAAGCCGCTCCGTACACAGTCTAGTGGCTGTGTTAAGTGAATGGGAGCTGAGCTTCAGCATACCGGCGCTGGAAACTACAGAGTGTATGAAGTCTCCTGCTTATGTTGTATACTTGGTGGGGCCGCCGCAGCTGCCCCAAACAGCTGATCGGCAGAGGTGCTCGGTGTCATTAAAGGGGTTGTCTCTTTTCCTATATTGATGACCTATCCTCAGGATAGGTCATTAATAATAGATCCTCTGGGGTCCGACTCCAGGCCCCCTCCTACTAATCAGCTGTTTGAAGAGCGCAGTGCTCCTACAAGTTCTGCATTGTTATCACTGTTTACCTGCTCGCCATCAGCAGCTCAGTGGTGAGCAGGTGTAATTACAGCTCCTCTGCGCCACTGACTTGAATGGGATATGGAGTGTAACTACAACTGCTCTGTACCATTCAAGTGAATTGGACGTTGGAGCTGTAATTACACTGCTTGCTGATCAGCAGGAATGTCGGGAGCACCCGAAAACCAACGATTGTAGAAGACTCCCCTGGCTGATTGCCGGCAGCATGGATCTATCCCTGGACTTTGGGTTAAGAATAGCTGCAGAAAAAGACTTGATTCAGCGCCTTAGCAATAAAACATAACGTTTAATTCAACACATTAAAATCTTCATGGTGTTCAGAGTTTAATATTTAAAGTTAGGTTTTATTGCTAAGGTGCCGGATCATGCAAGTCTTTTTCTGAATCGAATATTGATGACCTACTGTATCCTGAGAATAGATCATCAATATAGAAAAATGGACAACCACTTTAATATCTCCGGCCCGGAGATCCCCTTTAATACAGACACTATCTTCTGACATGTCTCCTGCAGGCATTGCTATTAATGAATATATAACAAACTGTAATAAAGTAAAAGTGCATCTGAGCTGGCGCACTAGTCCTAACCTTTGATAACGATGATCCCGGGCGGGATACCTTGGATGATGTAGGTGCGCTGCTGTCTGACTTGGACCTCTCACTGCCCTGCGGTTTGTTGGTGGCAGGTACCTTGGGGGCAGAGGTTGTGCTCCTGCTTGCTTTCCTCATCCTGGGCGGCCTGTTTGTGATGCATTTACAGCTGAATCTGTGAAGCAAGAGCAAGATCGTCAATACATTATAGTGTACATTTCATCAGAATTCTACTATTATGGCAAATAATAAATTGCAGCAAAATAGTCTTCTGTCGTATTTTACCATTTCTATTCCAATCACTAAGGCCCCTTTTACACGAGCGAGTATTCCGCGCGGATGCGATGTGTGAAGTGAATGCATTGCACCCGCACTGAATCCTGACCCATTCATTTCTATGGGGCTGTTCACATGAGCGGTGATTTTCACACATCACTTGTGCATTGCGTGAAAATCACAGCATGCTCTTCTTTGTGCGTTTTTCACGCACGGTTGCTAGGAGACAATCGGGATGGAGACCCGATCATTATTATTTTCCCTTATAACATGGTTATAAGGGGAAAAAAAATAGCATTCTGAATACAGAATGCATAGTAAAATAGCGCTGGAGGGGTTAAAAAATAATAATTTAACTCACCTTAATCCACTTGCTCGCGCAGCCCGGCATCTCTTCTGTCTTGATCTTAGCTCTGTGTAGCAACAAGGACCTTTGGTGACGTCTTTTACCATGGTGATGGATCATGTGATGACCGGAGTGACGTCACCACAGGTCCTGTTGCTACACAAAGCTAAGATGAAGACAGAAGGAGATGCCGGCTACGCGAGCAAGTGGACTTAAGGTGAGTTAAATTATTTTATTTATTTTTTTAACCCCTCCAGCCCCATTTCACCTTGCATTCTGTACTCAGAATGCTATTATTTTCCCTTATAACCATGTTATAAGGGAAAATAATACAATCTACAGAACACCTAACCCAAACCTGAACTTCTGTGAAGAAGTTCGGGTTTGGGTCCCAAACACGCGAGATTTTTCTCACGCGAGTGTAAAACGCATTACAATGTTTTGCACTCGTGCGGAAAAATCGCTGGTGTTCCCGGAACGCACCCGCACATTATTCCGCAACGGCCGTGTGAAAGAGGCCTTAGAAAATGGAAGACCATGTACCTGCTAAATAACTCCATCTCAGTGGCAAACATAGTCCCTGCGCATTTGCACAACAGAGCTGTAGACGTTCCATGCAGTGCGTATTTCAGAGATATTCTCCCCCAGAAAGGATGCTCTTAAAGGGCATCTGTCCTATGACACCGGCTGACCTGTTACACGAGCACTTGGCAGCTGAAGACATCTGTGTTGGTCCCATGTTCTTATGTGCCCACATTGCTGAGAAAGATGAAGTTTTTATATATGCAAATGAGCCTCTAGGGGCAATGGGGGCGTTGTCATTACGCCTAGAGGCTCTGCTCTCACTGCAGCTGCTGCACCCGCTCCAGTCTCCACTTTGACTGACAGGGCCAGGCAGTGTAAACGCGATCACACTTAGCCCTGACTTCTCCTAAAGTCTAGTGCTGCGCCGTGCGCTTCCGTATCAGACATGCGTATTACATTTGAGGTGGTACAAAAACGTGACGTGAACTCAGTCACCGCAGGGTTCCTTTGTTAAGAAAAATATATATATTAAAATAAATTATATATATAAAAAAAATTGCAGGACTCTGCAGGATGGAAAAACATAGTGTACTATGCTTTTGCATCCTTTGTTTTCCATGTATACTTTTTCCTTTTTTCCCAACGTTTATGTTAAATATGGGAAAAAATGTGACATGAACAGCCCCTTAAAGAGGTTTTTTAGTAATGATCTTTTAGTAATTGCCACCAGCATGCCTCCTGAAACAGAAGATTCATGCTTACCTGCTCCACCTCACTCCAGTCCTCCACACTGCCTCCGCTGTGTCCATTTTCCAATCGCCGCACTGTTTTATTCTGCCGATGCAAGGACAGGGTCACATGCATCGCTCCAGCCAATGACCAGCTTCAGCAGTGACGTGCTGTTGCCCCATTACCGCTGAAGCCAGTCATTTCTTGGAGCGGTGCATGTGACCATGTCCATACACTGCTGGATGTAAACAGTGCAGACTGGAAGATGGAGACAGCGCAGAGGACTTGCTAAAAGTTCATTATTACAGGAAAACTTCTTTTGACATTTGATGAAAAGGCAAGTCAACCTAACTAAAATGTACCCATAGTAATTGTGTTCCTACTCCAAGTCCTAGGATCATGTCCAGGGCAGGCATCCTAGACGTATCTCCCATGTGCAGAATTGCACTACTAGCAGAGAACATATTGCACTGGTTTAAATATAGAGACAAAAGATAAAAAAAAAAAAAAATCTTAAAAAGAAAAGATCTGGATTTTTTACATAATCACATTAGCTAAATATATCCGCCTCTGAGAACCTCATGTAAGCCAACCGAGTCCGAGGGAGACAGTAGACACAAAACTGTGCAGAGATTAAATCTAATAACTTGATGGGTCCTTTTACATACTTATCACATTAACTACGTACCTGTCCATAGCGCGCCAGATCTGAACAGAAATCCGTCTGTTTCATAAGAAACATACAATGTCTATTAGAGACACTGGGTTTGTTACCTGCTGTGACGCTGGAGGCTCCTAGGAGAACACATGGAGAACTGGATCTGGGCTATGTCTGATATTACTACGCTACCGTAATCTTAGATATATATAGCTTTCGTTGCCCACCCTTGCACCTTTCAAAAATAGCAGATACCCAATGAGCGGCACTGCATCAGACGCCAGTAAACCACTTCGAATTCTGTTCCTCCCCTTAGTAATGAGCAACACTGCATCAGGAGGGTCAAAAAGTTAACGGGATTTAGATTTAAACTCTGCAATGGATGAGGAGGCTGCAGCTCGTGTACAGGGGACAAGTCTTCCTTATTTGGCATCTCGCTCGGCACTGCGGGGATTCGGACAGACACGAAACGTTCCTAATATTTGGAATTCCATGGAAATGACAGACAACAGCAAGTTCCTACTTGCCCTACCCCCCATCTAATGCATAACATGCACAGAAAGATAACGCACCTATTATAATGTATGGTGAGTGACGTTATACACGCACACTACAGATGGGCACCTCATTTTTAGACAAATCTGTTCACCTCAACGATGAAGATTAGACGCCCATATAGTATGGAGGGCTTCTACCAATAACTGTACTGATGTATACCGTGCAAAGATCAGAGAACATGTATTCACAGCAGACGGGAAGTCCTAGAAAACAGACACCATTTTTTTTCCTGAAATACCTAAAGGGGTCTTAAAGGATTGTAATACTGATGGCCTATACCCATGACCTTTTGCATATAAAAGGGAATCCTGAAAACAAGGATGGCCTCGTTGCACTAACATTTAAAATTCCTACTGCATGACATTTGCCATATGTTTAACGTTTACGATGGGAAAAAAGGGACACAAAAGCGTAGCACACCATAATTTTTTTCCATCCTGCAGAGTCCAATAAAAAAACGTCAGGGATCAGCAACCTCCAGCAGTCCTAAAACTACCAGAATCCTCCTTTCACTTCTATGAGAGTTACAAGAAGAGAAGTGTGCCTGCTGGGAGTTGTAGTTTCACAGCAGCTGGAGTGCCGAAGGTTGCTGATCCCTCGTATAAGTTAACATATATGTTTTTTCAAAATAGAACTCTATGGAGGCAGATGCCACCCGTCAGAGGCATCCGTTTAAAGGGGTTGTCCGGGTTCAGAGCTGAACCCGGAGATGCCTCCACTTTCACCCAGGCAGCCCCCCTGACTTGAGCATCAGAGCAGTTCATGCTCCGATGCTCTCCTTTGCCCTGCGCTAAATCACGCAGGGCAAAGGCATTTTCAGGAGTTCCGGTGACTAACCAGGCTCTCCATTGGGCTGCCAGGAAGCCCAGTGACGTCACTGGCACTGATGGGAGGGCTTTAGCGCTCTAAAACTGCTTGGGCAGTGCCAAAGCACGCCCAACAGAGCCGATGACGTCACCGAACACACTGCCGGGCAGACGTCTCCGCTCGGCAGTGTGTTATTGTAGACAAAAGAGCCTGTGCCCTGCGCAATCTAGCGCAGGGCAAGGGAGCGGAACGGACCATGAGATGCTCACTAGTGTTGAGCGCGAATATTCGAATTGCAAATTTTTTTCTCGAATATCGTAACTTTGAGATTTCGCAAATATTTCGAATATAGTTCTATATATTTGCGAAATCGAATATTCGTTGTTTTTTTCATCTGAAAATATGATTTCTCCCTGCTTCTTGCTTGTGGGTCAATAAGCCATTGGCCCACAAGCGACTTAAGCAGGGGGAATCATGTTTTCATATGGAAAATTAAATTACCAATATTCTAAAAAACAAATACATAGCAATATAGTGAATATATTAGTTTAGAATTTTGGCATTATTATTTTCCCATCTGTACAGTTATTCGCATACTCCTCCCTGACAAGCGTCCCCGTCATCATGGAAACGCCTGTGGGTTAGAAAATACCATCGGATCTGAGTTTTCCCTGAGATCGTGAAAGCTCAGATCCGATGGTATATTCTAACGCACAGGCGTTCCCATGGTTACAGGGACGCTTGTCGGGGAGCAGTATGCCAAAGTGGAATAACAGTACACATAAATTACAGTCTATATGTGTATTTTACGAATATTCATAATATTGCTCTAACTTCATCTTTTAGAATATTCGTAATATTCTAAAAGACGAAGTTAGAGCAATATTACGAAAATTCGTAAAATACACATATAGACTGTAATTTAGCTAATATAATGCAATAGTAATTTTTTTAATAGTGTATATATTTTCCAAAACTGAAGTTCAGAAGAGGCAAAAAAAAGTTAGACTAAAAAAAAAGATTATAGCACTATATTAGCTAAATAACAGTCTAGATGTGTATTTTACGAATATTCGTAATATTGCTCTAACTTCGTCTTTTAGAATATTCACAATATTCTAAAAGACGAAGTTAGAGCAATATTATGAATATTCGTAAAATACACATATTAGCCTAGCCATAGTCAATGTCATAGGAACGTTGCCTTATACTGTCAAAAGCAAAATCGCAATACACGAATAATTAAATCGTATATTATTAGCGATAAATAGAAAAATGACGAATATTCGATTTCGACGAATATTCAATCGAATATTCGCGAAATCCAATATGGCACCTCCCGCTCATCACTAATGCTCACATCAGGGGGGCTGCCTGGGTGAAAATATGGGTATGTCCGGGTTAAGCTCTGAACCCGGACAACCCTTTTAACTTTTTTTTTTTTTATATGTTAAAAGGGGTTTTCCAGAGTTTTTATTAAATTACATATACTCTGATCAGCTGAAGGTAGCAGTGCTCGCAGTAGCGCTGCAGACTTCTCCAGCTTTGCCTTGGCCATGTGACGTCACATTCATTGGTCACATGACCTAAGCATAGCTCAGCCCTATTTAAAGGGGTTATCCAACCCCTATAATGCCACCTAACATGCCCCGGACCCCCATACTGGTCATACTTACACCATTCCCCGACACCCGCGTCACTTCTGTTCCCCACGCGGCCACCGCTGCTACTCCCCGTCGCAGGGATAAAAACTTTGTGGGTGACACTAGGGAGGCTCGTTTCCTTCGCGGCCTGCTATTGGCTAACACCACAACTCGAAACCCCTCCCTCAACTGCGTCTGTTTTGATCTGCGAGACTAGGAGATGCAGAGGCAGCTGTGGGGGCATCAGAAGCGACACAGGTGCTGGGGAGCCTGTTATGTATAACCAGTATGAGGAGCTCAGGCATTTTGGGGGGCATTATAGGGTTTGGATAATCCCTTTAAGTGAATGGGGCTGAGTACGATACTAAGCACAGCTTCTCTACATTGTATAATGCTGTACTTGGAGAGCTTCAACAAGGTGGCAGCTCTCACAGGAGCACCGGTGACTTCTCAAACAGCTGATCAGCGAGGCCCCGGGTGTCAGACCCAAACCGATCAGACACTTATGACCTATCCTGAGGTCAACATAAAAAAATAAAAATAAAAAAATCATTCTCAGAAAACCCCTTTGGATGGCAAAAATGTGATGTGAACCTAGCCTTACTATGTTGGAGTGAGGTATCTGGGTCTCCTCAGGCACATCCCAGAAGAAAATTCTACCTCTGCACCCCTGCTTGCAGAATCAAGAACCAATGGTTGAAAAAACTACAGGTAACATAGATGCCTGTACAAGCAATTTATGCTTTGTAAAGAGTCTTGTGTACTCCTATGCCTGAGACTTTTCCTACACAACAATACTGCTGGTGCCCGACATGGGCAATAATAAAGCTCATTACTCGCATCCAATAGTAGCCGGCACTGGCAGTGACTAAGGGTCCATTCACGTCCGTATGTGTTTTGCGGACACCGGCAACGTGCATTCCGCATTTTGCGGACCGCACATCGCCGCCACACTCATAGAAAATGCCGGACAATTGCAATTGCAGAAAAGAATAGGACATGTTCTATTTTTTTTGAGCAAATGCGGATGCAGACAGCACATTCCGGTCCCATTAAAAATGAATGGGTCGGCACCTATTACGCAAAATTGTGGAACGGATGCGGACCCATTTTGCGGACATGTGAATGGACCCTAAGGAGCTTCCTCTCACTATTCTAACTGTATCTAATTTGTGTGTAAGAGGAATATGGTGCAGGCTCAAGAGCCAAACCCGCTCCATACATGGCAGGTACCTGCTGTGTGATACTGCTGATACCCGGCCGGAATGATTGGAAATGATCACAGTCATTTAACCCTCAGATGCAGTGGTCAATGGAAACTGCGGCATCTCAGAGGATAGCCAGAAGGAGAGAGATACCTCTGTCTTCCACAGCAAAAGCATTAGGTTCTGAAATACCATAGGCTGCAGTCTTTGGAATAAGCGATCAAAAGATCACATATTCAAGTTGCCTGAAGGCAATAAAAATTAAAGTAAAGTTGAAAAACACAAGTATATTAAAATTTTTATTAGGGGTGAGTGGATTTCATATTTTGAAATTCGTTTTCGGTTTGTGTTGTGGTATTTACTGAATTGCGGTATGGGTTCCGTTACCACGAACCATAATGCAATTCCATGACGGAATGTATAACGGAATGCGTTTAGAGGCATTCCGTTATTCATTCCATCATAATAGAAGTCTATGGCCTACATAACGGATCCGTCCGGTTTACGTTATGCAGGAGAGGACTACAGCATAACTGAAACCGGACGGATGTGTTATGCAGCCCATAGACTTCCATTATGACGGACTGAATAACGGAATGCCTCTAAAGGCATTCTGTTATGCATTCCATCATGGAATTGCGTTATGGTCCAGAATTGCTATCACTGTAACTGTTTTATGGTCACCCCACCATCCCAAAAATGTTTTAAATAAAAAGTAAAACAAAGTTGTATGTACACCAAAATGTTACCGATAAAAACTACTGCTCCTCCCCCAAAAAAAGCGCGCACAGCTCTGTAGACGGAAAAAGTTATAGTATCAGTGGTCTCTCGTTATGTGTGCCTACATATTATTGAATCGAATTAATGAAAATTTCGTACTTATCCAGAACACCATCGGCTGGGCTGTACAACCACTATGAAGAGAATCTTTTATATCATCAAGGACATTTTTAAAGTCTGTTTTACTTGAGTCTGCATTGACATAATTTGAGCCATTGTTGCACGAGTGATAAATTTGGCAAATATTTACAAAAACTTTAGCTCCGATTTCCTAATCCTATCGATGGGGTAAGCTCAGACAGGCTGTCTACACCTGCACCAGATTTATCACAGGGGCTCAGGCTGGAGGATACATGTGGTGCAGGGACAGACAACTACTGGATGGCTTACTTGGAGACAGAATTTTATTCTGGAATTGTGGCAAAAAGATTTAGCATCTTTGGCTCCGCCCCTTTCCAGTGTGGCCCCACCCCTCCCACAAGTCCTGCCCCCTTGTCAAGCAAGTGAGATAGAAGTGTAGAAATCCTTGCTGTGCCAAAATTGCGGCACTTTTTAGAAAGATTTTACGACCAGACATTAGTAAATCTGGGCAACTGTTGTCTAGAGACATTACTTTTTTGTCACCACTCCCTAGTGGTGTAAGATTGCGCCTGTTATTACCAAATGTCTCTAAAGTATAAGTCCACTCCCTGCCATGGAGTGGGAAATTACTGCAAAACGGGGGAAAATTGCCCTCTTCATGGACAAGTTGGCAACCTCACCAATCAGCCGTTTCAGGCAGCCGCCGGAAATTATACAGTGGATGGAAGATCATTTGCACTGGAGCTAAGCTGCAGTACCCCGGCACAACCACTATACAGAGGCATAGGTGGGGATCCTAACAGAACAGGGCATATGGAAAGTGACAACTGCTTATAGAGAACCTGTCAGGTGATTTCTGCTGCCCCATCAGAGAACGATATGATAGAGGGAGATAGGCTTGGAGCAGGATTTGAGTAAATCCAGACTGGACTCCTGGGAAAGACCGTGAGAGTCCTGCTAACCCCGCCCACACATGATGATTGACAACATTCTATGCATACAAACTGATAGAGGGAGAGATTTCAATCATCATGGGTGGGCGGGGCCAGCAGGACTCTCACGGTCTTTTGTAGGAGTCCAGTCAGGATTTACTCTGCTTTTAACTCAGAAATCCTGCCCCAAATCACATAAACCTGTATATCACAGAGCTCAGCTTCTCTTCCTCTATCATATTCTGTTCTCAGACAGGGAAGCATAACTCATTTGACAGGGTCACTTCACAAATCGGTCACATAGAAGTGAGACCTATGGGTATGAGCCTGTGGCTGAAGGCCTGGGCTTTACCACAGATCAGAGCGCTTTGTATGTTGATTGTGGTTTTGCAGGTAGAGCTACAACTGGTGCATTGCAGCCGCTATACGAGAACCCAGGCGAACAATACGTGAACCAAGTGTGATCCCCAGCATCACCGACATCGCTTACATACAGCCACACAGTTAGGCTATATGCACACGGCCGTGGTTTTGGTCCGCATCCGAGCCGCAGTTTTTGCAGCTTGGATGCTGATCCATTCACTTCAATGGGGCCGCAAAAGATTCAGACAGCGCTCCGTGATCTGTCCGCGTCTGTTGCTCTGTTCTGTGGACCGCAAAAAAAATATAACATGTCCTATTCTTGTCCGCACTTTGCAGACAAGAATAGGCAGTTATATTACAGGCTGTCCGTGCCGTTCCGCAAATTTCTGAACGCGTACGGACGCCATCCGTGTTTTGCGGACCGCAAAACACACCACGGTCGTGTGCATATAGCCTTATCCAAAGGCCTGTATGAATAGTCACAACGCCTTCATTATTCCAGCAGCCTGTATCTGTGAATTAAACCAGTATGGCGGCTTTTTCCAGAACGAAGAATCAACATTTTTGTTGATTTTTGCTCATGCCTGACAGAGAGCGCCCAGCACACAATGTATGTTTATTCAGCTGGGCAGGAAGGTATGTATTAGGGAGGTGCAGCCTTTCTCCCACACCATCTCTCACAATGCTGCTGCCTTGTAGTCACCGATCCACCCATCAAGATATCAAATACGGTCAGCCAAGAGTTTCATATGATCAGATGATAGTGTCATTTAGCGTAAGGCCTCATGCACACGAACAAATTTTCTTTACGTTTCCGTTCTTTTTGTGGACAGTATACGGAAGCATTCATTTCAATGGGTCCGCAAAAAAAAAAAAACGGAAGTTACTCCGTTTCCGTATTTCCATCCCGCAAAAAAATAGAACATGTCCTATTATTGTCCGCATTATGGATGAGGATAGTACTGTTCTATTAGGGGCCAGCTGTTCCATTCCGCAAAATACGGAATGCACACGGACATCATCCGTATTTTTTGTGCATCCGTTTCTTGAGAACTGCAAAATACATACGGTTGTGTGCATGAGGCCTAAACTGGTGGACTCACTAGTGAGATAGAAGTAATGTCTGGGCCTCACTGGTGGTTGAAGTCCAAAATGGTGCCACTCAGGCTGTCCTGAAGTCATGACGTTGTGGCTACCTGCATGGTACTGCTACAGCCAAACAATGACTGCTGATTCGCTGCAGTGATCATGTCGGATAGCCAGAATGTCATCACGGTAGGTTGGTAGGACTAGTGGTGGATTCTCCAGATAATATTTACTTGGTTATTTTAGCACATCAACTTCTTTTTCAGCGGGTCGGACATGGACCAAAAATACGGTTGTGTACACGAAGCCTAAATTAAAGGGGTTATCTCATCTCACAAAATGGGGGCATATCGCAACTATATCGAGAATAGAGCGACAAAAGTGGTGGAGGGCGCACTGCGCAGCCGCCCTGAATTCATTTTCTATGGGGCCGCCAAAAATAGCTGAGCGCTGGCTTGACTATTTCCGTCGGGCAAATAGAAGTAAATGGGAGCGGTGGCCGGTCATGCACGGTGCTCTCTCATTCACTTCTAGGGGGAGAGTGCTTGATGGTGGCTGGACCGAAGTATATCAGGCTCCATTCCTGATACAGGTGCAGGTCCCAGCGATAGGACCCGCATCTATAAGACAATGGGGGCATATCCTAGCGATATGCCCCCATTGTCTGAGATGAGACAAGCATCTATTAGTAGGCCATATAGCTGTAACAAGTGGATTCAAGGACACCCACCCTGCCAGGGGCCATAAGGGAGCATGCACACGGTAGAGTTGTGTGCAGGGGGCTGTACAGCAGCACATGGAGTCCTTTGTGGCTCCAAACAACACAGTCAAGGGGACTGCATGCTTCTATGGAAGAATGGCTTTCTTCAGTCTGTTCCTCTCACCTGATTGGCTAAGAAGGATCACTTCATACTTCATGATTCCTTTATTGCATGTTGTTTAAAGGGGTTGTCCCATTACAAACATTTAACCACTACCTAGGAGATAGGGGGTAAGTGTCTGATCAGCGAGGATCCAAACGTTGGGGCCTTGTTATGCATGTGCAGTGCTGCTCCAGTCAACTCTATGGGGCTGACGAGGGCTTGCATTTGGCCAATTCTAGAAATGGAGTGGAAGTGTGCACGTGTGACCTCTGCTGTTCCATTCAACATGGGGGAACATGGGGTCCCCAGCATTTGGACCCCCTGCTGCGCACTTATCTCCCCTATCCAGTGGGTTAGTGATTGTAATGGAAACCTCCATCAACATTTGCTGAAAAACCATAGAAACACCTTGTGTTTCATCCATACTGCACACATTTTATGGATTTTTTTTTTTTCTTTTCAAAACAAATATATAGATAGTGTTTTTTTTATTTTTTTTCTCCCTTCGTGTTGTGCGTTTCATATTTCCCATATAGACCTTCTGCTAATATTTGGATCTGGTGTTCTTACTGCAAAAAAGCCACCAACAGAGCTTGAAAACAAACAAACAAACAAACAAAAAAAGCCTAAAAGGCTTGATCGTACAGCTGATCCCCAATGCCCATGCACCCCCCTGTTGGCTCAGAGGCTAGTTTTAACACCTAGCCCCTAAATGCAGAAGTCACTGCACCTCTCTAAATCTAGAGTCTAGATGACAACAATGCTGTATCAGCAGCCGTCCAAGCGGCCTCCGTGTGCTGCCTATCCCGCTATATAGAAGCTCATTTTTTTACAATGTGGGGGAGGGAAATCTGGTTTTCCTAAGTGTGCTGGTGGGCAACCACAGGGGATTCAGTTAATAGGAAGTGTGCTGCTAGGCGTCCTGTGCTGCAGATCAGATTGTGAGGGGGAGGTTTGTGCTCCAAAAGTCACTTCAAAGAGCTGGGAAAACACATTGCAAAGAAACAACAGAAGGACGATTGTGTTCAGCCTCCCGCGCGGAGGACACACCAACTTATGACTTCTAGAATAACAGGCGTTCCTCGCTTTATTTATCCCTTTTAATCAGTAATAAGAGTGATCACGTAAGAAATTGGGTCCTCTAGTCTTTCACATCCCTGGGAGGTGGCCACCATTCCAATCACCAGTATCCGCGCAGACTGCAAATGAGGCAGGATTTCCACAAAGGCCCGGAAAATGCTATGTCCTGATTTCTCCTGCCGTCACCCCAGAATTCTGGCTTCAAAAGGTCGCACGATGGGGCTTTTGTGACTTTTTGGACACCAATCAGTCCAGTTTTGAAATATGGGTGGGGAAGTGGGCATGGTTATCTATGTTAATGAATTCCCCACCAGATTACTCACTAAGGATGTCATTTACTAAATTTTTATGCCAGTTTGGGGTGTAAAAATAGTAGCAAGACCTCTTTATGCGACTTTTTAAACGCCCATGCGACAATATGTATTGCATAGGTGTTTTTGCGTCGTGCCACTTGGGAGTGACAAAGCAGTGGAAGGGGTCCATTTACCGTTTTTTACGGGTGTAAAAGCTGACAAACTACTCCAGTCAGGTGTCTTTGCAAAACCCCTAAGATTTTTTTTTTTTTTTTTTAAAAGGCCATAAACTCAATCCAGTCAGAGGGCGGAGTAGGAAAATTGGAGTAGCTTTTCTAGACAAAAGTGCGTTTGAGACAAATTTAGCAAACATAAATGTGGCATAAAGTACGCCAACACAGACTCAAGCAAAAAGGACTTGAAATATTCCCCTCATAAATTTCCCCCTATATGTCTACATCCCCTTGAAGGATTGGTAATCCGCAGATTAATCTGTAACTACATATTCCCACCACACACTTTTGCTAGCAGGCTCCATTGTGCTTCAATTTTCTTAAATGCAGCTCTTTTCCATGACTTCCCTTTTCCAGAATCATGACCATCCAAGCAATCCAAGCCCATCAGTCATGGAAACCATCACCAAGCTGTCTGCATACTAAAAAGCATCTCTATACTTCTGTTAAAGGTGCACTTGTTATCTAGAATTTAAAAGGGTTGTCCAAGCATACTCTCCCATCTGATTCAACACTGCGCACGGAGAGATGTAACCGCATGATGGGCAGGACAGTTGCCCAGGCAACCACCTGATTTCCAGCATGCCTCTAGCACTGGTGCTATTCTAATTAAAGGGGTTGCCCGGGTTCAGGGCTGAACCCGGACATACCCATATTTTCACCCAGGCAGCCCCCCTGATGTTAGCATCGGAGCATCTCATGCGACGATGCTCTCCTTTGCCTTGCGCTAGGTATGTCCGGAGCTCTGAACCCGGACAACCCTTTTAATAGGACCTGTTTACCATAATAGGTGGCTGTCAAATGGTTGCCTTGGCAACTCCACACCGGATGTCAGGCCAGGTGGAGGCGGTAGTATTGCTGCACAACCCCTTTAATGGTAACTACATACGATGCAATAAAGGGCAATAAAAGACAAAAAAGAATACAAATCTGAGGGGTCAGCTGTAGCGTTTAATGTTTACAAAGCCTTAATAAAATCTGTAAAACGGAGATAAAATTATAAAATACAAAATGAACAGCAGGTGGTAAAAGAGAGCAAAACAAATCTTCAAAAATCATTTAAATATATAAATGTTAAAAAAACAAGGTCTGAGCAGGTAAGTTCCCTAAATAATGGTACGGGGGGGGGGGGTCACTGAAGATAAGGAAAAGGCAGAGTTACTAAATAGGTTTTTAGCTCTGTATATACAAAAGAAGAGAAAGGAGCTGCATATCTGTGGTGCTGGGGCCGTTAGTACATACAGTAATATACTCAATTGGCTAACTGTAGATATGGTCCAAGAGAAGTTAAATAAGGTAAATGTGAACAAGGCTCCGGGTCCAGATGGATTATACCCAAGAGTGCTTAAAGAGCTCAGTTCAGTCATTGCTGTGCCCCTGTTTATCATTTTTAAAGATTCTCTAGGTACTGGTACAGTGGCAAGTGATTGTCGCAAGGCAAATGTGGTACCGATATAAAAAAAAAAAACAGGTAATTATAGACCAGTTATTTTAACTTCTGTTGTGGGAAAAATATTTGAAGGACTCTTAAGGGACTATATACAGGAGTATGTGACTGTAAATAATATCATAAGTGATAACCAACATGGGTTTACCAAGGACAGAAGTTTTTATGAGGAGATGAGTAGTAGCCTGTACAGAGGGGAGGCTATGAATGTAGCGTTTCTGGATTTTTGATACTGTCCCTCATAGACGTTTAATAGGTAAAGTAAGGGCTATACTCTATAGGCTTGGAAAGTAGGATTTGGGTGTCCTTGTAGATGGTAGATTAAATAACAGCATACAATGTCAATCAGCTGCTTCTAAGGCCACCAGAATATTGTCATGCATTAAACGAGGCATGGACTCGGGGGCAGGGATGTAATAATACCACTTTACAAAGCGTTGGTGAGGCCTCATCTGGAATATGCAGTTCAGTTCTGGGCACCAGTCCATAGAAAGGACGCACTGCAGCTGGAAAACGTACAGAGGAGAGCGACTAAACTGATAAGGGGAATGGAGGGTCTTCGTTATGAAGAAAGATTAAAACAATTGAATTTATTTAGTATTGAGAAGAGACAACTAAGGGGGGACATGATTAAACTATACAAATATATAAATGGGCCATACAAAAAATACGGAGAAAAAAAAAAAACACGTTCCATGTAAAATGCTCTCAAAAGACAAGGGGGCACTGCCTCCGACTGGAGAAGAAAAAGTTCAGTCTCCAGAAGGAGTCATAGCTTCTTTACTGTAAGAACTGTGAATCTGTGGAATAGGCTTCCTCAGGACGTGGTCACAGCAGGACCAGTGGACAGTGTTAAAAAGGGTTTAGTTTAATTCTTAAAAGTGAACAACAAGGTGTCACTTCTATTTTTTTTTTGCAGGGCTGCAGAACGGACATACAGATGCAGTCAGCACATGGTGTACTGTCCAGTGAAGGCCAGTTCGCCCGCGAACACATGCGGGCTGCTATCTTAACTCACCAGTCCGGCGATGCACAGGCAAGTCCTTACCTGTGCATCGCCAGACTTGTGAGTTAAGATGGCAGCCCGCATGTGGCGAACTGGCCATCACTGGTACTGTCTGCACCTATTGCAGCCCCGTTGAAGTGAATAAGGCTACTTTCACACTAGCGTTCGTCGGTCCGCTCGTGAGCTCCGTTTGAAGGGGCTCACGAGCGGACCCGAACGCAGCCGTCCAGCCCTGATGCAGTCTGAATGGAGCGGATCCGCTCAGACTGCATCAGTCTGGCGGCGTTCAGCCTCCGCTCCGCTCGCCTCCGCACGGACAGGCGGACAGCTGAACGCTGCTTGCAGCGTTCGGGTGTCCGCCTGGCCGTGCGGAGGCGTGCGGATCCGTGCGGATCCGTCCAGACTTACAATGTAAGTCAATGGGGACGGATCCGTTTGAAGATGCCACAATATGGCTCAATCTTCAGGCGGATCCGTCCCCCATTGACTTTACATTGAAAGTCTGGACGGATCCGTACGAGGCTATTTTCACACTTAGCTGTTATATGCTAAAAATAATGCAGACGGATCCGTTCTGAACGGAGCCTCCGTCTGCATTATTATGATCGGATCCGTTCAGAACGTATCCGATCAAGCGCTAGTGTGAAAGTAGCCTTAGTCTGCACCCAACATGCAAAAAATGCGGCCCAAACAACGGTCTTGTGCATGAGCCCTAACTGATGGAAATAACTGAAATGTGAACTCAGCCTAAGGGTACAGACACCTAGTGGTTCATAGAAGGAGAGAACATATAACAGACAGATATGACTTCTCTTTTTTTATTTCAATCCTGGTTTTAGCTTTCAAAGCTGCATCAGGAAACCTGACAGTGGCCGCACCCTAAGGCCCCTTGCAGACTAGCGTGTGCGGATTAGGTCCGGATGCGTTGCGAATGCGTTCAGTGAAAAATGAGCCATTTTGCAAACAAAGTCAGTCAGTTTTGTCTGCGATCGCATTCAGTTGTTATCGCGCGGGTGCAATGCGATTCAATGCATTTTGCACACGCGTGATAAAAAAAACTGAAGGTTTACAAACACCTCTTAGCAACCATCCGTGAAAAATGCATCACATCCGTACTTGCTTGGAGATGCAATGCAATTTTCACGCAGCTCCATTCACTTCTATGGGGCCAGCGTTGCGTAAAAATCGCTGAATATAGAACATGCTGAGATTTTCACACAACGCACACAGAACCATTGAAATGAATGGGTCCGGATTCCGTGCGGGCACAATGCGGTCGCATCATGCATTGCACCCGCACGGAATACTCGCTCGTGTGAAAGGGCCTAAGTGATCCAATATATTTCCTGTGCCAAGAATGAAAACTATACTTTCTAGGAACAGACGGATAATCAGTGTCTATGTTCACATCTGCATTGGGACATTATGTCAGGGGTTAGATTTGTAGCCAGCAAGAACTGCGCATTGTCAGGACAATGGACAGAATGCCGACAGACCACATTATAAGTCAGTGGGGGCATTTGGCTTTGTCACACAATGGATCTGGCACAGCATCATGGCTCAGGATTTAAATTTACAATTAGCACATCTCTGTCTTCTTGTGAGATATTCTGTTGGGGTTAATTGCGCCATTCGGGAATGCCGCTGTCAGATCATACAAATCCAGGAAAGACCCCCCCCCCCAATCCAGATCCAATGCACAATACATATAATAAAGCAATCACCCAAAATGTCACATGTGATTTACACAATGTGATGGAGAACCATACAGTTCTCAGGCAAATGATGTAAGGACACTGTACATCAATCCAAAAACTGGGGAGACTTACAAAGTAAGGCTTTAGGTCCCATTCACACTTCAAACTTATTGTTGGTCCATATTCAATCCGCATTCTTTGCAGATCAGATACGGACTGACTCATTTCAATTCGGCCCATAAAAAAAATGCGGACAGGACACTGTGTGCTGCCTGCCTCCACACGTCCATTTCGCAGTTAGATAAGGCTACTTTCACACTTGCGGCAGTGTGATCAGGCGAGCAGTTCCGTCGTCGGATCCACCGATCTGCCGATGACTGAAAGCATTTGTGAGACGGATCCGGATGCGGATCCTTCTCACAAAAGCATTGCAAGGACGGATCCGTCTCTTCGCTTGTCATGCGGACAGACGGATCCGTCTTGTATCTATTTTCAAATTTTTACCGGTCTGCGCATGCGCAGGCTGGAAAGACGGATCCGGCATTCCGGTACTAATACATTCCTATAGGAAAAAATGCCAGATCCGGCATTCAGGCAAGTCTTCAGTTTTTTTTGCCGGAGATAAAACCTTAGCATGCTACGGTTTTCTCTTTTGCCTGATCAGTCAAAAACAACTGAACTGAAGACATCCTGATGCATACTGAACGGATTACTCTCCATTCAGAATGCATGGGGATATGCCTGATCAGTTCTTTTCTGGTATAGAACCCCTGTGACGGAACTCTATGCCGGAAAAGAATAACGCTAGTGTGAAAGTACCCTTAGGCCTCTTTCACACTTGCGTTGTCCGGATCCAGCGTGTACTCCACTTGCCTGAATTACACGCCGGATCCGGAAAAACGCAAGTGCACTGAAAGCATTTGAAGACGGATCCGTCTTCAAAATGCTTTCAGTGTTACTATGGCAGCCAGGACGCTATTAAAGTCCTGGTTGCCATGGTAGTAGTGGGGAGACGTATACTTACCGTCCGTGCGGCTCCCGGGGTGCTCCAGAATGACGTCAGAGCGCCCCATGCGCATGGATGACGTGCCATGCGATCACATCATCCATGCGCGTGGGGAGCCCTGACGTCACTCTGGAGCGCCCCGGGAGCCGCACGGACGGTAAGTATACTGCTCCCCCGCTCCCCACTACACTTTACCATGGCTGCCAGGACTTTAGCGTCCCAGCAGCCATGGTAACCATTGAGAAAAAGCTAAACGTCGCATCCGGCAATGCGCCGAAACAACGTTTAGCTTAAGGCCGGATCCGGATCAATGCCTTTCAATGGGCATTCATTCCGGATCCGGCCTTGCGGCAAGTCTTCAGGATTTTTGGCCGGAGCAAAAAGCGCAGCATGCTGCGGTATTTTCTCCGGCCCAAAAACGTTCCGTTCCGGAACTGAAGACATCCTGATGCATCCTGAACGGATTTCACTCCATTCAGAATGCATTAGGATAAAACTGATCAGGATTCTTCCGGCATAGAGCCCCGACGACGGAACTCTATGCCGGAAGAAAAGAACGCAGGTGTGAAAGAGCCCATACCCGAACCTTGTACGCCGAACTTGAAAACAGAAGTTCGCTCATCATCACTACTCATGAACTCCATTCCTACAGAAACTCAGCTGAAGATCTTATCAGCACACATGTAATGTGTACAGCAACACACACACTGCAAGAGAGAGGGTATGTATGTGCATGAGTGTAGCGGACTGGCAGCATAGTCCGTTCTTCCCAGTAGCAGTTTTGCACCCATCCAGCATATGAGGAGTTAATCTGCCTTTGCAAAAGAGAGTTAATCTTTTCACAGTGAATATGAGATTTGATTCCGATCCCTTTTTCACCGACTCGGGATTTGCACGATCATTAGAAAACAATATACCACGCATAAGCTCCAATTTCTACAAGGAATTTCAGACGTGTAAAGTGGTTATGTGCTTTTATTAACGTGTTCCCACATAACACGCATGACAAATTCAGTCTGAGACCTCACACTTAAAGGGGGTTTTCTGGGACTTATAATTGGAACTGAAAACCTATCCTTAGGATAGGTCATCAATATCTGATCTTGCGGGTCTGACTCCCGGCTCCCTCGCCGGTCTGCTGTTTGAAGGGGCTGCAGCCATCAGAAGATCTGCCTTCAAACTGTACTGAGCACAGCGTCATACATGGGATAGTGGCCGTAGCTGGTACTTCAGCTAAGTCCCATTCACTTGAATAGCACTGAGCTGCACAAAAGCCATGGCTGAGTGTGGCTGCCCTTTCCAACAGCTGATAGGAGGTAGGGATTTCGTTCCATGCCTCCACAGCGCAAAAGATAAAACATGTCTCATCTTTTGCCGCATTTTGCGAATTCTGGACCCATTGAAGACAACGGGTCCGGACCGTGATGCGGAGCATACATGGCGGGTGCCCGATGGGCATGGCGGCACCACGGTCGTGAGCATGGGGTCTAAACGATATATATGAAAAGTTTTACAACTTCTACACATCTTTTGTGTTGGGCTGGATGGGAAAGATTTATCAAACTGATGAATAGGAAAACTGGCTTAGTTGCCGATAGAAACCAATCAGATTCCAGCTTTCATTTATCAGAGCCCCGTTGGAAAATGAAAGGTGAACGCTGATTGGTCGCTATGGGCAACTAAGCCAGTTTTCCTTTACATCAGTTTGATAAATCTCCCCCGACATTTTCAAGATCTCTGATTGTTTCCATTCACCAGCTGCCGTCAGGAACTGAAACCCTATCCTAATCTTGAGCGGATCAGAAGCGCAGAAATTCTCCTTATGTGACAAATAAGGCTACTTTCACATCTGCGCTTTCCCTTTCTGCTATTGACATCCGTCATAGAATCTCGATTGCGGAGGAAAACTGTTTCGTTCTGTTCCCATTCATTGTCAATGGGGACCAAACTGAACTGAACGGAGTGCACCAGAACGCGGAATTCTGTTCCGTTTGATTGCATCCCCTTCGCAGATAGAATAACGCTGCAAGCAGAGCGGTGCGGAGCAAGATGGATCCGTCATGACTCACAATGTAAGTCAATGGTGGTGGATCCTTTTCTCTGATACAATAGAAAACGGATCCGCCTCCATTGACTTTTAATGGCGTTCATGATGGATCCATCTTGGCAATGTTAAAGATAATACAACCGGATCCGTTCAGAACGAATGCAGATGGTTGTATTATCGTGACGGAAGCGTTTTTTGCCGAACCCTGCCGGATCCAGCAAAAACGCTAGTGTGAAAGTAGCCTTAGAAAAAATAAGACTGAAAGCGGTATGGTGCAGAGCCACATAGGTGGATATATGGATGCATGTACACAGTCAGCACAGCCTTATCATACTCTGGACACCCCATAGAGTCTCACAATGACACCTGCACCAGAACGTAAAGTGGCATTGGCACTTGTTCCGTAACTCCCACTGACTCCAACAAAGAGGGTGCAATGATATACACCAATCTTAGGCTACTTTCACACTTGCGGCAGAGTGATCCGGCAAGAAGAGTGATCCGGCAAGCAGTTGCAGATCCGGCAAAACATATGCCAACTGATGGAATTAGTAAGACTGATCAGAATCCTGATCAGTCTTAAAAATGCCTGATCAGTCAAAAAAAAAAAAAAAAATGCATTGAAATGCCGGATCCGTCTTTCCGGTGTCATCCGGCAAAACAGATCCGGCATTTATTTTTTTCAGTCTGCGCAAAGGACGGATCCAGCATTCCAGAATTTTTTATGCCGGATTCGGCACTAATACATTACTATGGGAAAAAAATGCCGGATCCGGCATTCAGGCAAGTCTTCAGTTTTTTTCGCCGGAGATAAAACCGTAGCATGCTACAGTTTTATCTTTTGCCTGATCAGTCAAAATGACTGAACGGAAGACATCCTGATGCATCCTGAACGGATTACTCTCCATTCAGGGCATTGAGCCCTTTTGACGGAACTCAGTGCTGGAAAAGAAAAACGCTAGTGTGAAAGTACCCTAAATCTACATTTTATAAATGTTTGGTGGAACAAAGGGAGCTGTCAGCCCTCCTGACAATACTAGGGTGTGTCCCTATATTTCCATAAGGAATAACAGAGGAATGGTACAACACAGAGACAGAAGAACTGATGCCTCAGAATTTAAAATGAAGCCTTCCTCTTGAACATGTAGGTGGCAGAGGCACATTTCCAGGGCACCAGAAACATGAAGTCATCTGCACTCAGGACACCAAGATGATGACAGGACGGCTGTCACAACATGTCGCATGGCCAGGAGCTAAAATATCCAGAGGTGTCTCCAGGCTACAAGACTCTACATGAAGGAGGAATCTGTCACACCAGGGCACAGCTGCTGACCACTAACATCTAGCCCAGATGATGCCAGGCATGGAAAACAGCAAGGCATAGATGCCACAATCCAAAAGAAGACTTCAGACAAGGCCCTGCCCAGAATGAGGCATGTTTCCAGACAGTATAACTCTCATCATTATTATGTAACCTCATAATCCAATGTTCCACTTTCTGTGACAGAATGTATAAATGTCCGTAGAATAAGACAGGTGATATCTACCACGACATACAATATAACATCTACATATGACATTGACTGCAGATACAATATAACATCTACATATGACTGCAGATACAATATAACATCTACATATGACTGCAGATACAATATAACATCTACATATGAGTGCACATACAATCCCACCCTTCTATACACATACAATCTGAGTGCACATACATTTCCACCATTCTATATACACATACAATATGAGTGCACATACATGTCCACCCTTCTATACACATACAATATGAGTGCACATACAATCCCACCCTTCTATATACATACAATACAAGTGCGAATACAATTCCACCCTTCTATACACATACAATAAGAGTGCGCATACAATCCCACCCTTCTATATACATACAATACAGAGTGCAAATACAATCCCACCCTTCTATATACATACAATACAAGTGCGCATACAATTCCACCCTTCTATATACATACAATATGAGTGCGCATACAATCCCACCCTTCTATATACATACAATATGAGTGCACATACAATGTCCACCCTTCTATACACATACAATAAGAGTGCACATACATGTCCACCCTTCTATATACACATACAATAAGAGTGCACATACATGTCCACCCTTCTATATACACATACATGTCCACCCTTCTATATACACATACAATAAGAGTGCACATACACTTCCACCCTTCTATATACACATACAATATGAGTGCACATACATGTCCACCCTTCTATATACACATACAATATGAGTGCACATACATGTCCACCCTTCTATATACACATACAATATGAGTGCACATACACTTCCACCCTTCTATATACACATACAATATGAGTGCACATACATGTCCACCCTTCTATATACACATACAATATGAGTGCACATACATGTCCACCCTTCTATATACACATACAATGAGTGCACATACATGTCCACCCTTCTATACACATACAATATGAGTGCACATACACTTCCACCCTTCTATATACACATACAATGAGTGCACATACATGTCCACCCTTCTATATACACATACAATGAGTGCACATACATGTCCACCCTTCTATACACATACAATATGAGTGCACATACATGTCCACCCTTCTATATACACATACAATATGAGTGCACATACATGTCCACCCTTCTATACACATACAATATGAGTGCACATACATGTCCACCCTTCTATATACACATACAATATGAGTGCACATACATGTCCACCCTTCTATACACATACAATATGAGTGCACATACATGTCCACCCTTCTATATACACATACAATATGAGTGCACATACATGTCCACCCTTCTATACACATACAATATGAGTGCACATACACTTCCACCCTCCACACAGGCAGCAGTAGTCCCCGTATACGCGCTGACAATAGGCACGGTCAGTCCGGGGCTGCACTACAGGGGACGTACAACACAAGACAGGAAGGTTCGGTATACATACGGTGTTCATCCCTTGCCCCAAATCTGAAGCGGCTCCGGAGTTCTGGGTCAGGATAGGTACCGGGATCACTTCCGGTTCCGGAGCTCACGGAATTCTACAAGACACGGCGGCGAAACAGCTCGGCTCATGCGTACTAGTCCCCAGCCATGTATGGCTCGTCCTGCCTACTGTCCCATCGGGAGCAGTGCACTGCGCATGCTCCGGTAACGGGTCACTGACTGACTGGTAGAGACTAGAGTAGTATGCGCGTACTACACTGAGATGGACTACTACCCTGCTGTGTACGCCGAGCTATCTGTATAAAGATGGACTACTACCCTGCTGTGTACACCAAGCTATCTGTATAAGATGGACTACTACCCTGCTGTGTACACCAAGCTATCTGTATAAGATGGACTACTACCCTGATGTGTACACCAAGCTATCTGTATAAGATGGACTACTACCCTGATGTGTACACCAAGCTATCTGTATAAGATGGACTCCTACCCTGATGTGTACTGTACTGAGCTTTCTGGATAGGAAGGACTACTACCCTGCTGTTTACACTACACTACTGCTACCTCCATTTTACCCCAAGATGTCTGAACAGGATGGACTATAATGTACACCCCAGAACTGCCTGGTTTCAGAAATGAGGGAACCCCAGCCATGGCCATGGTTCTGCTAGTTGTGAGATCATCATACAATACCTGGACACACACACTGCCATCACCATGCAGGGCCAAAATATTATACCGCGTCCTCATGTACGCATCCACCAAAAAGACTGCTTACAGGAAATCTAATTACAATGGAGGGGACAGAGACCTTTCTTATGATCTTTATACATATCTTCCAGTAGAAGGGGATTCTTTACAGTTAAAGCAGTGAGACTATGGAACTCTATGCCAGGGGAGGTTGTGATAGATTCAATATAATTCAAGTTATAGGTAGTTAATTTCAGGAAATGGGACATTGGTCCAGAAATTTATTCCAATTGTCTTATCTGGAGTCAGGAAAGAATTTCTCCCCCTAATATAGAGCATTGGACATCTGCCACAGGACGTTTTTCTTCCTCTGGATCAACACTGTAGAGTCATGGTTTAGGCCACGTTCCTATCTGCAGTAAGAGGATCCGCTGCCTGATACGGCACAAATGCCGGCTGTGGGCTGGACCAAAAATATTTTTTTTCACCGATATCCGACATGCTGGAAATCAGCTGGATCACTGCCGGATCACATTATAGTCAATAGAGATCTGGTGGTGATCTGTAGAATGCAGCTCTGACAAATCTGGTGAAACATTCACTGTAGATGTGACCTTAGACTTAAAGGGAACCTGTCACCGGGATTTTGGGTATAGAGCTGAGGACAGTGGGCTGCTAGATGGTTGCTAGCACATCCGCAATACCCAGTCCTCATAGCTCTGTGTGCTTTTATTGTGTAAAAAAACCGATTTGATACATATGCAAATTAACCTGAGATGAGTCCTGTATGTGAGATGAGTCAGGGACAGGACTCATCTCGGGTTAATTTGCATATGTATCAAATCGGGTTTTTTTACACAATAAAAGCACACAGAGCTATGGGGACTGGGTATTGCGGAAGTGCTAGCGGCCATCTAACAACCCATGTCCTCAGCTCTGTACACAAAAGGCCGGTGACAGGTTCCCTTTAAAGGGATTCTGTCACGAGATTTGAGGCCTATAACCTAAACATATGGCCAGGTCCCTACTAATACGCTGAATCCGAAACTGACCTTATTAAATGTGCCTGTGGCTCTATTAGCATATAAAACAGGTTTTTATAACCTGTCATTCACGTACCTAATGTGCCCAAGGGGACGTCTCTTCATGCAGGGTGCCCGGCTGCAGCCATCTCCGTCTGGTGCCCAGCGCCGCCCTCCCTTTCAATAGAGCCGCCTACCTCACCTCAGCGCCGCCTCCCTCACCTCAGCGCCGCCTCCGAAATCGTCCACTCTCCTCAGCCAGATCCCGTGCGGCTGTGAGAGGATTGCTGCAATAGGGCGGTCAAGGCAGGTTTGAGCGAAGTGCGCCGGCCAGCGCATGCGCACTTAGCTCAACGGGGCCGCTGCCAGGAGTCCGTACGGGCGCATCAGGTTATACCTAGTGCGCACGCGCGGGATCTGGCTGAGGAGAGCGGACGATTTCGGAGGCGGCGCTGAGGTGAGGTAGACAGATCTTTTGAAAGGGAGGGCGGCGATTTCTAGTGGGAAGGCGGCGCTGGGCACCAGACGGAGATGGCTGCAGCCGGACACCCTGCATGAAGAGACGTCCCCTTGGGCACCTTAGTTAGGTGAATGACAGGTTATAAAAACCTGTTTTATATGCTAATAGAGCCACAGGCACATTTAATAAGGTCAGTTTCGGATTCAGCGTATTAGTAGGGACCTGGCCATATGTTTAGGTTATAGGCCTCAAATCTCGTGACAGAATCCCTTTAAGGGACCCAGGTCTTTTTCAAGGAGCTGTCCAGCCTAGGAGCCGACAACCCCAATTGTGGTAACCTGTGTCCAATTTAAAAAAAAAACTTAACTGTCCATAGTCCCACCGTTCCTGTGCTGCTTCCCAGTTGTTTCCAGTCCTCACTGGATCACAAGTGGCTTAGTACCGTGACCACTGCAACCAATCACTGGCCTCATGTGACTAGCAAATCACTAGCAGTGACATGCTGTTCTAGCACACGTGTCTATTAAGGCCAGAAATTGTGCACAACTTACGACCTTCTGGTTGTCTACTGCTAGGCTGAAATACTCCTTTATCTCTGGAAGGCCTCATTCACATGTTTGTGGTGACATCTGTGACAAGAAGCTTAGTGGTTCATCTGTGAAGGATCTGTGTGTGGTCCATGTGTGCGTTTGTTGCCCTCCATGTGTCACTCTTATTACCCTACACTGCTAGGCTGAAAACCAGTCTCCAGAGCATCTCCTTCCAATGGGATCCATGTTGTGTCCATGTTTTTCACAGTCCTATAGTATAGACTATAATGTGCATGAGGGATTTGTAATCGCCGACAAAATAGGGCATGCTTCCAAGGTGTCCTCACGGTCTTTGGAAAACCCTTGATGTGTGATTAAAAGGCATATGTGCCGTCCATGGAGACCACAGACAGCAGAAGTCCGTGATTCATTGATGTGTTAAAGAAGCCTATGTAAGATTATACTTGGGGGTTCTAGGCAGTTGCCCACAAAGAGGACCTCTCCTAACATGTCGGTTTTAGTAGTGCTGGTTGCTGATCCGTTCCCCATGTAAACAGGCCTGTGATCAGCAGACAAACATCTTTTATGTAGTAGTAGAAATTTTCCGTTTGTCCCATAATTGAAACAAACAGATACAGCCCTGATCAAAAGTTTAAGACCACTTGAAAAATGGCAAAAAATCAAATTTAGCATGGCTGGATCCTAACAAGGTTCCAAGTAGAGCTTCAACATGCAACAAGAAGAAATGGGAGTGAGACCAAACATTTTTTGAGCATTCAATTTAATGAAAACAACGAATAAACTGAAACAGGCTGTTTTTCAGCTGATCCAAATTTTAGGACCACAGGCCAAATCTGTGCAAAGATGTGGATTCATTGTCATTTTCTGTCAGGTAGTCACACGTTGTGATGGCAAAGGCAAAAAAACTCTCCCTTTTTTTTTTTTTTAACAAATCTTTATTTAAGATTTTCTTCATTTGAAAAAACATTAATCAAATGCTTAACAAATAATAAAGTAAGAACATAAGGGTACATCCTTGATCTGATACAGATTATACAAGATACATACTTGAGTTCGCGAGAAATAAAAATAATTAAAATTCAAGTCAATTACAGTTACAATTTATGGTTGTAGGTTGGTTACCAGGTCGTCGTCACCCTAAACACAAACATGACATTCACATAACTCAACTCCGACCCACTATGAGTGAAGCAATCCATAGAAAGACAGTATTTGCTAATTACATCTAACATGGAGGGGAGCTGCCCATACCACTATGATCAACTTGGTGGTTGACCTGCCACTTCAGCCATGGAGTTCACACCATCAAATATTTGTCATGGGACAAGGATTCCCAACTAGTCATCTCTTCCAACAGGCGTATCTCCTGTACCTTATTAATCCAATCTGATAGCTGTGGTGTATTACCGTTAAGCCAAAACATTGGAATTTGTAGTTTTGCCGCAGCTACCAGAGAGGCAAACAAGGAATGTTTAGTAAGAATAAACTTGGCGCTGGGTAAGTTTAGTAAGACCACTAAAGGGGTAAGTGAATATGCCTGGAGATCATGTCCCAGAATGGGGATATTAAGGGGCAGGTCCACCAGATGTGTAGCAAAGTGCCCTTAGCATCTTTGCATCTCCAGCATTGATCTGAATATGAGGAGTCCATGGCATGGAGTTTGATCGGCGTGTTGTACCACCTGGTAACCAATTTGTAGGCATTCTCCTGGATCCTGATACATCTGGAGTACCCGTGTGAATGACATAAAATCCTGTCTACTGTGCTACTATCAAAAGTGAGATTCATGTCCTTTTCCTATTGGGATATGAACCAGGGTCTATAGATGTCTTTGTTATCCATTAACTTGTTATATATCCTAGATATGTTAAAACTCTCCCTTTTTGAATGTGGTCGGGTTGTTGAACTGCATAAGCAGGGTCTCTCACAGCGCGCCATCGCTGCTGAGGTGGGACGCAGTAAGACATTTGGAATTTCTTGAAATGATCCTGAGGGTTATGGAACACAAAAGTCAAGTGGAAGACCTCAAAAAATGTCCTCAGCACTGAGCCGGAGGATCCAATTGGCTGTCCGTCAAGAACCTGGACAATCCTCGACCCAAATTAAGGCCCTTACTGGTGCTGACTGCAGCCCCATAACCATCAGACGGCATTTGAGACTGAAGGGCTTCAAAAACAAAAAACTTCTTTAAAGACCTCGTCTCCTTGAATGCCACAGAACTGCTCGTTTGGACTTTGCAAGAGAGCACCAAACATGGGACATTCAAAGGTGGAAGAAAGTTTTATTCTCCGATGAGAAAAAATTTAACCTTGATGGTCCTGATGGTTTCCAATGTTACTGGCATGACAAGCAGATCCCACCTGAGATGTTTTCTACGCGCCACAGTGGAGGGGGCGCCATAATGGTCTGGGGTGCTTTTTCCTTCAATGGAGCTTTCGGAAGAGCAGGGGCGTCAAACGGCCGCTGGCTATGTCCAGATGTTGCAGAGAGCATTCCTCATGACTGAGGGCCCTCGTCTGTGTGGTAACGACTGGGTTTTTCAACAGGACAACGCTACAGTACACAATGCCCACAGGACAAGGGACATCTTCCAGGAGAATAACATCACTCTTTTGGCCCATCCTGCGTGTTCCCCTGATCTAAATCTAATTGAGAACCTTTGGGGTTGGATGGCAAGGGAAGTTTACAAAAATGGACAACAGTTCCAGACAGTAGATGGCCTTCGTGCAGCCGTCTTCACCACTTGGAGAAATGTTCCCACTCACCTCATGGAAACACTTGCAGCAAGCATGCCGAAACAAATTTTTGAAGTGATAAACAATAACGGCGGAGCTACTCATTACTGAGTTCATGTTTGGAAGTTGGATTTCTGTTTTGGGGGGGGTTTAGTTTTTTTTTTGGGAGGTGTGGTCCGAAACTTTTGATCAGCTGAAAAACAGCCTGTTTCAGTTTATTCGTTGTTTTCATTAAATTGAATGCTCAAAAAATGTTTTGTCTCACTCCTATTTCTTCTTGTTGCATGTTGAAGCTCTACTTGGAACCTTGTTAACCACTTCAGCTCCCTAGCTTAAACCCCCTTAATGACCAGACCACTTTTTACAATTCTGCACTACACTACTTTCACCGTTTATCGCTCGGTCATACAACTTACCACCCAAATTAATTTTACCTCCTTTTCTTCTCACTAATAGAGCTTTCATTTGGTGGTATTTCATTGCTGCTGACATTTTTACTTTTTTTTTATATTAATCAAAATTTACCGAAATGTTTTAAAAAAAAAAAACATTTTTCACTTTCTGTTTTTCTCTAAATTTAATGTTCTACATGTCTTTGTTAAAAAATTGCAATAAGTGTATATTTATTAGTGTGGGTAAAAGTTATAGCGTTTACAAACTATGGTGCAAAAATGTGAATTTACGCACTTTGACTTTCTGAGCACCTGTCATGTTTCCTGAAGTTCTACAATGCCCAGACAGTAGAAACACCCCACAAATGACCCCATTTCGGAAAGTAGACACCCTAAGGTATTCGCTGATGGGCATAGTGAGTTCATGGAAGTTTTTATTTTTTGTCACAAGTTAGCAGAAAATGATTTTTTATTTTTTTTTCTTCTTACAAAGTCTCATATTCCCCTAACTTGTGACCCCAATTTTTTTTTTACATGAACTCACCATACCCCTCACCGAATACCTTGGGGTGTCTTCTTTCCGAAATGGGGTCACTTGTAGGGTATTTATACTGCCCGGGCATTTTAGGGGCCCTAAAGCGTGAGAAGTAGTTTGGAATCCAAATGCGTAAAAATGCCCTGTGAAATCCTGAAAGTACTCATTGGAATTTGGGCCCCTTTGCGCATCTTGGCTGCAAAAAAAGTGTCACACATGTGGTATCCCCGTACTCAGGAGAAGCAGGGCAATGTGTTTTGGGGTGTCTTTTTACATATACCCATGCTGGGTGAGATAAATATCTCTCTAAAAGACAACTTTTCCCATTTTTTTTATACAAAGTTGTCATTTGACAGAGATGTTTCTCTCACCCAGCCAAGATGCGCAAAGGGGCCAAAATTCCAATGAGTACCTTTTAGGAGGGCATTTTTAGGCATTTGGATTCCAGACTTCTTTTCACTCTTTAGGGCCCTTAAAATGCCAGGGCAGTATAAATACCCCACATGTGACCCCATTTTGGAAAGAAGACACACCAAGGTATTCTGTGAGGGGCATGGCATGTTCCTAGAATATTTTTTGTTTGGCACAAGTTAGCGGAAAATAATTTTGTAAGAGAAAAAAAAAACATTTTCTGCTAACTTGTGCCCCAAAAAAAATATTCTAGGAACTCGCCATGCCCCTCACGGAATACCTTGGGGTGTCTTCTTTCCAAAATGGGGTCACTTATGGGGAATTTATACTGCCCTGGCATTTTAGGGGCCCTAAAGCGTGAGAAGAAGTCTGGAATAAAAATGTCAAAAAAAATTTACGCATTTGGATTCCGTGAGGGGGTATGGTGAGTTGATGTGAGATTAAATTTTTTGTCACAAGTGTAATATGAGACTTTGTAAGAAAAAACTAACAAAAAAATTTCCGCTAACTTGTGCCAAAAAAAAAAACCTTCTATGAACTCGCCATGCCTCTCAAAAGTGATCTTTATAGCGCCGCAGTGATTTTACGGCATTTTTGCAGTGATCAGATAAAAAAATTTGGTCACTGCGGTGGGGCGGACTGAACGCAAGTGTGCGCACAAGATCAGGCCTGATCGGGCAAACACTGCGTTTTTTGTAGAGCCTATAGAACATGTCCTATTCTTGTCCGCGGACAAGAAAAGGCATTTTCTATTTAGTTCTGGCAATGTGCGGATCCGCAAAATGCGGAAAGCACATTGCCGGTGTCCGTGTTTTGCAGATCTTAAGTGTCCGTGTTTTGCGAATCTGTGGATCCGCAAAACACATACGGACGTCTGAATGGAGCCTTAGGCCCCCTGCACACGATCAGGATTGCGCGCGGAAAATCCGCACCGTAGGTCACGTACATTGTATTCTATGAGAATTTGAAATTCTCAATGCACACGATGCAGATTTTTTCTGCACGGATTTTGACCTGCGGTGCGGATTTTAAAATCCGCGAGATGTCAATTTTTTTTTTCCTGACCGGATTTTCTTAATTCACTTAGTGAAATCTGCACCAAATCCGCACCAATTAATGCGGATTGACCGCACGGATTTGCCTGTGAACACCTGCGGATTTCAGTGCGGATTCTCCGCACATAAATCCTGAACGTGTGCATGTAGCCTTACAGGGGGGTGATCAGGGGGTTAATAAGTGACAGGGGGGGGGGGGGGGGGTGTAATGTGTGTGTGGTGTTTGGTGCTACTTACAGAGCTGCCTGTGTCCTCTGGTGGTCGATCCAAGCAAAAGGGACCACGAGAGGACCAGGTAGCAGGTATATCAGACGCTGTTAACAAAACAGCGTCTGATATACCTTTCAGGGGTTAAAAATCGCATCTACAGCCTGCCAGCGAACGATCGCCGCAGGCAGGCTGTAGATCCACTGGTTCCTGTGAACGCGCGCTCCTGTGTGCGCGCGTTCACAGGAAATCTCACCTCTCACGAGATGACGCGCCGGCGCGTCTAGGAGGAGTAACAGGGCCGCCGCCAGGACGCAATCCTGCGTGCGGCGGTCCTGGGATGGTTAAGATCCAGCCATGCTAAATATGATTTTTTGCCATTTTTCAAGTGGTCTTAAACTTTTGATCAGGACTGTACAATGATCGTAAGTTATGAACGATCATTTTTTAATCCGTTCATCCTCCATCAATTGCCCTTATATCAAGCAGCGATCAACGTGTTAGGCTGGGTTCATATCACCATTTAGGACTCTTTCTCCTGTCTAAAATAACGTATCTTTGACAGAACTTACCATTACGGGTGCAAAATTAGCACAACGGACGCTCAAAATAAAGGATCCATGGCTGTGTTATGTTTGAACACCTTGGCACATACTGTACTAGAATGGGGCAAGGAAGGTAATAACAGCATATAAATGGATTTTAATCTCCCCATTGAAGTGAATGGAAAAATAAAATCAATTGACATGCTGTGGATTTTAAAATCCACACGAAAAAAAAAATCTGCATTGTGTGCACGAGAATTTCAAATTCTCATAGAATACAATATACATGACCTACGGTGCAGATTTCTTCCCGCACGCAATCCTGATTGTGTGCATTTACCCTATTACCCTGCCCACTAAACACGGAGTAAAGGGTCTGAATACTTATGTCAACACAAGATTTTAGTTTTTCCTTTTCACGATATTAGCAAAGATTTCATACATTTTGTTTTTACTTTGGGGTACCAAGTGCAGAATAATGGGGAAAAACGTGAACTTTTTTTTAATTTAGCAAAAGTTTGCAACATAAAATGGGAAAAAAGTGAAAGGTTCTAAAGACTTTCCGAATACACTGCATACTCAGTACGTGCATGGGTGATGGTTGCAATTAAGTGGCATCAGTCATCTACAGGGTGGGAAAAAACAACACACACACACACACACTATAGTACAAGGGCATTCCTATACCGGTGAAAACCGGTGTGACGATACACATGGCCGGGTGAAGGCAAAAAGGACCCGAAGCCAAGTTCAGATTAGTATTTTGATACAGTAATTTATGCGAATAAACAATAGAGGCGGCATAAGTCTTCTAAGAAACTTCAGAAAGACCTCCACTGAGGCAGTACATTTTACAGTAGGACCGAGTCAATATTCTTTTTTTTTTTTTTTTAAGAATCAGGTTCGGATACAGCAATCTGAACCCGATTTGCTCAACCCTAATGCCAATATTGTGATATCACTGTGTACACTTTGACCTGTTAAGGCATGGACGTCACAAGAAGGTCTCCTGGGGTGTCTGGAACCAAGGTGTTGGCAGGAGACCCTTTTAGGGCTTATTCACACATCAATCAAGGACATGTTCTGAACAGACATCACATGTATCCATTAATTTCGGTGTGGTTGCTCTACAACAATGTTTGGGTAGGTGGTATATGTCAAAGTAACGCCCACACAAATGACAGAACCCAAGGTCCCTCAGAAGAAAATTACCTGTAGCATTATAGTTCAGTTATGGTAATCAAATGTAGATTATTTTCAAACAGGGAAAATTCAGTTATTTCAGAAAGACTGATCTTCTATGTAGCATTGATATGATGGGGTTTGCATAGCCTGCGCTGTATTAAAAAGGAGTTCTGCACAATTAGGAATTATGAAATTAGGATCAGCTTCTCCCAAAAGCTGAAAATTCAGGTTTAACTACAGTTACACCCATACTCTGTCTCCGTCTGGGGTGGCTCTTCTGTACCTGCCCCAAGCCTGGATGGATGACATAAGATCATATCTAGATAGTTAGCTTCCCTACAAAGCACAAGGAAGAAATCCTTGGGGGGTTTTTTTAGCCGCGTGCTGCGCAATTTTGTTTAGGGAAAGAAATTCAGGGTTCCCCCCAAAATATACCCTTTCAAGGCCTCATGCACATAAAGTTGTTTGGGTCCGCATCCGAGCCCCAGAAAATGCAGCTAAGATGCAGACCCAAACGACGTTTCTTCACTTCAATGGGGCTGCAAAAGATGCGGACAGCACAGACAAGGATAGGACTGGTCTATTGAGGGCCAGACCTTCTGTTCTGCAAAATGTGGAACACACACAGCAGGTATCAGTGTTTCGCGGATCCACAAATTGCGGACCAAAAAACATAGTACAGCCATGCACATGAGGCCTAAGGGCAAGAAGCAGTAGTCTGAATTATATTATGCAGGCTATGTGGTTTCTTGTTAGATATAAAGAAAAAAAAAGACAAACTTACCTTGGGTGCACACAGCGCTCGAGCGCACAGCTAGCTATCAGGAGATTTTGGAGCACTTCATGCTTCCATCTGCTGAAAAGCTTTATGGAGATGAAGATTTCATTTTTCAGCACGACCTGGCACCTGCTCACAGTGCCAAGACCACTGGTAAATGGTTTACTGACCATGGTATTACTGTGCTCAATTGGCCTGCCAACTCTCCTGACCTGAACCCCATAGAGAATCTGTGGGATATTGGGAAGAGAAAGTTGAGAGACGCAAGACCCAACACTCTGGATGAGCTTAAGGCCGCTATCGAAGCATCCTGGGCCTCCATAACACCTCAGCAGTGCCACAGGCTGATTGCCTCCATGCCACGCTGCATTGAAGCAGTCATTTCTGCAAAAGGATTCCCGACCAAGTATTGAGTGCATAACTGAACATAATTATTTGAAGGTTGACTTTTTTTGTATTAAAAACACTTTTCTTTTATTGGTCGGATGAAATATGCTAATTTTTTGAGATAGGAAATTTGGGTTTTCATGAGCTGTATGCCAAAATCATCAATATTAAAACAATAAAAGGCTTGAACTACTTCAGTTGTGTGTAATGAATCTAAAATATATGAAAGTCTAATGTTTATCAGTACATTACAGAAAATAATGAACTTTATCACAATATGCTAATTTTTTTAGAAGGACCTGTATATGGCATGCATACGACTAAATTCTATGCACAGTGCTTTAGAGCACCACATTTAATGTTTATATTGGTAAAAATGTACACATCCATAGGACCTGTAGTACCTGTATGGCCGACAGTTCTCTCTCCTGACCCCCCCCGTACACACGCTTGCTCGACACTGTACACTTCTAGATGGTTGTGTTGCTAACTTGTACAAAGATACAAAAGATAAAACAAGTTTTAACTCATCAGTGTTAAAGGGAACCTGTCACCTGGAAGACGCATATTAAACCAGAGTACCTCAAAGTATCCCCCAGTGTGTTCCCAATCATGATTTTCTTTCCTCATTCTGTCTCCTCATATTTGTTCAAATCGCAGTTTTAATGTCTGTTGGCGCCTTCTCCAAGTCAGGCTTGAAGTTGAGGGGGCAGCGGCCTCCTTGCTTCAAGGCACGATTACCCCGCCCCTTACCCCTCCTCTCTACATTGTAATGGACATATTACTGTAATGCCGGGACCGCGCTCTTATCACGCATGCACCATGCGCTGCCTGTTACAGTGCGATCCCGGCTCCCTCACAGTCTTCATTTTGCAGACTGCGCATGCGCCGTTCAGTTCCATCATTGGCTTCAGGCGCTGGAGAACGCAAGTCAGTGTTCACGCTAAAGATGAGAAGCGATGGCCCGGCGCGAGCGCGATGGAACTGAACGGCGCATGCGCAGTCTGCAAAATGAAGGCGGTGAGTGAGGGAGCCGGGATCGTGCTGTAACAGGCAGCGCACTACGCGAGAAGAGCGCAGTCCCGGCAAGATGTCCATTACAATATAGAGAGGAGGGGTAAGGGGCGGGGTAATCGTGCCTTGAAGCAAGGAGGCCGCTGCCCCCTCGACTTCAAGCCTGACTTGGAGAAGGCGCCAGACATTAAAACTGCGATTTGTCTAATAGGATAATGATTGTCTCCCTGCGTCCTTGTATGTATAATGTGTATACCTGTGTTCATATACTTGAAATCAGCTGCTACTACTTACCAATCTTTTTACACATTGCTATCTCCTTATGACTATGTGTCTGGTTACGACTTCTGATATTAAAAATATTTAAATAAAAAAAAATAAAAAAACTGCGATTTGATCAAATATGAGACAGAATCATGATTAGCAACATACTGGGGGATACTTTAAGGTATTGTGGTTGGTTTAATATGTGTTTTCCAGGTGACAGGTTCCCTTTAAACAAAGATCATCAGTGTACAACAGCATCCCAATCCAGTAGAGGCAGAATACAGTAAGTATATCATCACTTAAAGGGGTTGTCCATTTCAGTAAGAAAGTACATGGGATCCTCCTGGGAAAAAAGAACTGAGCATTACTTACCTAATAGATCCCACGCTGCCTCAGCAGTGCACCAAAGAGGCCAATGATTGGCTGCAGAGGTCAAGTGTGGTTGACATGACATCATCACTAAACAAAGCCCAGCTGGGATGACCAAATCGGCGGTAACTAACAATTAGTTCTTTTTTTAGCAGGAGGATCCCATGTGTTGTCCTACTACCCCACAAACTACAACCAATGTGGCTCTGCTCAAAAGGTTACTAAATCCTGTCACTGCTCTCCATGGCCCATGAAAGAGCGGGGACTCGTTTTCTTAGACGTCAGTAAGCCTGGCTGGAATGACAGATCTGATAGATCTGTCTCCCTAATGTCCACCAGTACCCATTTTCATCTTGGAAACGCACTCAAGACTTCTTGGTAGAACCTTGGGGATCTGTGGAACCCAGTCTGTGATGTCCTGCCCAGTCCCAGTAGTATTTATGATTAATGTAGTAGACACAGTTTAGTTCCAGCTTTAGTTTTATTGTATAGCTTGTGTACAAACAAGAGGCTAAAAATGCATTGGTATATTTAACAAATACAATATAATTCCCTTTTTAAATATTATTTATCCACTTTAGAAAATAAAAAACAACCATCAATGTATCTGGGGTTCTTGTTCCTACCCCTCACACTGGGGTGAAAACGCCAAATTAATGGCTTTCAGAATCCTCCTAACTGTAAGAACTGCTGACCAAGAAGACAGGACCGTGAAATGAAACAAAAGGGGGTCATATTGTAAAATTGGATCCGGTATAAGGTCATCATGTGTCCATAAAGGTTTGTGCAATATCAGGAGGTTATTGGCTGACTAGTAGAAAAACCAATGGATCAGAACACCTAAAAAGACCTCTTTATATGAAGCCGTATAGACCCTACATTAGGCTATCGCAAAGGATGGAATTATAAAAGAGCAGACACCAGTAACCTGTAGATGTAGGTGATGCGAGTGTGAACTCATACTCAATTATCCTATTATAATGTGATGAAGGGCCCATACTGAATAAAACATGTTGTCGTTTTCAGGTACACTAAACTGGGGATTACAACTAAGGTTACTTTCATACTCCCATGACGGATCCGCACCAAACGGATCTGCACAGACGGAGCAACACCGATAATACAACCGTCTGCATCCATTTAGAACGGATCGGTTTGTATTATCTTTAACATGGCCAAGACGGATCACTCTTGAACACCATTGAAAGTCAATGGGGGGCGGATCCATTTTCTATTGTGCCAAATTGTGTCAGTGAAAACGGATCCGTCCCTATTGACTTACATTGTGTGTCCGTTTGCCTCCGCATCGTCAGGCGGACACCAAAACCAGCCTCCAGAGCGGAATGGAGACTGATCAGAGACAAACTGATGCATTCCGAGCGGATCCTTATCCATTCAGAATGCATTAGGGCAAAACTGATCCGTTTTGGACCGTTTGCGAGAGCCCTGAAACGGATCTCACAAATGGAAAACAAAACGCCAGTGTGAAAGTAGTCTAACCAATAAGTCATAAAAAAAGAAAATTTACATCTGTACTTTTTAATAAAGAAATAAATAAATATAAATTAAAATTGGAATAAACTGCAAGACTCTTGCAGACTCTTCCTCTAGTTCCACTGCACTCCGTATAGTCTGGACCACCCCGCTAATCACCCCCTTCTCGCTATGAGGGGGAGATGCTTCTCACAGCTCAACAAGCATAGTGCCATCCATTGGAAAGCAGCTGCGTTTGGTATTGCAATTCAGGTCCATTCACTTGAATGGGACTGAGCTGCGCCTAGGCCACGTGACGTTAACGTCCTAGGTCAGGAAGAGGCCATGGCGCTCACTGGTGACCGTTTTGAACAACCCCTTTAAAATTTCGAGGTTCATCAACTTTTCCTTGAAATCTTTTCTAAAGGGAAGCCAGTGCTGCTGTTCTGATCAATTGGTTTCACGTTGCTTAGGGCCCATTCTGCTTAGATCAGCCATGTGACATTGTTTCCCAGACTTTTTTCTCATCGTTCTCATTTTATATTGCTGCTTCTAAACACATTCAAATACAATTTACATTATATAAATTTCTGCTCAATGGTGACAGAGCTCTAGGATCTAGAATCCCACTATCTAAGATAACCTGGTGGGAGATGCTTTAAGAAGTCTTATCTTTTAATCGTCTCTCAACCCCAAATCCTCCACTTTCCTCCACTTAAACATTTAGGAGGATTCTGGTTCCATATTGCAAGAAATCGCACACAAAAGCACCATATGTGCTCAGTTACCGCCCTGCAACCCCCTCACCCCAAAAGGCAAGGCGGCCCACTTCATAGCACATCACACGCATGACATGCCCTTGTACTCGCTGTGCACAGATCACACCTAAAACTGTACAACAGGGTAGTGAAATACGTGGAGAAAAGGTCTCCACATATCTGGCAGTGAATTCCTGTGGTCCACAGTATGAAGCACCTGAACACAGAGACCAGCTCCGCTTTCACTCTGTAAAATTGTCCAATCCATTATTCCATCAGCCGCTGAGTGGAGCAAATACTGGAGATAAAGTCAGTAACTCACTTTATGGCTTCAGATCCCAGTGTAGACAATTTAGCCGCTGACGCAGGATATTCTGTAGCACAAACTAAACAAATCTACCAAGGCCAAGAGATCATTTTCTAACAATCATCCTATAAATGTAAAGGTAGCATAGCTGCACAGTGCTGTATTACACTTTCCTGTAGCAATGGGAAAGAATGAAGATAAATGACATTTAATGAATCTATTAAGAATTGTTCAATCTGAAGTTTCCTGCAAAAAACTGGATCCTGACATTTTTGGATAGAATTTCTTTTCACATTGAAGGCCAGTCAGAAGAAAGAACCAGCTAAAACATGCTGCAAATATCACAGACTATATAAAAAAAAAAAAGGTTTAAAAAAACTACTACAAAATACACCTGAAATAGGCACAAGGAAGTCCTACGCCCAACGCTAAAAATGTGGACCTTCGATACATCCAGCATTGGAAAGGTTAATACAACAGCAGTGGCTTATCCTGACACCTAGTGGCCGGGCCAAGTTCTGAAGCTTATTGGAAAGAGTCCTATATAGAATAAACATTAGCTATTTCATTTATATATCATGTTAACACTGCATTGACAAGTAGGAGCTGTAACTTCTAACTAGATCACCTACAGTCTAATCAGACATTAGAGAACATGGCGTTTTAGGGGTGCAATAAACATACATAGTAATGACTGGAATGGGGAATAATAAAAAAAAGCACTGGGGTTCCTTTAATTGTGGAGAGATCTACAGGAAAACCTTAGGATCTTTTGGCTCTTGAAGAGATATGGATGGCTTCTACACCATGCTGTGGTGTAGGGATGGAAGCCATTGGTCCACTGCTGAGCTACAAGTTACCTATTAGCTAATAAATAAATAAATTAAACATTTAGCACTTTTCTGTGCCAGTACATTTCTAGTGCAAGCCTCATATTGATTTAAGAAGAAAAATCACTGTCCCTCATTCTCTTTGGCTGGTAGGAAAAAGCCCAGAGACAGCACACATCTCCTTCAGCTTCAGTAATAAGAACAGCGCGCGGGCGAGTGCGGGGTTACACTTCCGTTGAGAAGAGTATGCTCTGACGTTTGCTGTCTGGGGTGGGAATGGTGTCTAGTTGCAGAAAATACAACAGAACCTGCACCTGAAAAAGAAAAAGGCATAAATTCAGGCCCAAAACATGGTACAATAAAAAAAATAATGTGCAAATCTGAGACCTTTCCCATGTGTTTTGCGGTGTCAAACAGTGGGAGAGATTTATCAAAACTGATAAAAAGGAAGAAAAAAAAAATGGCTTAGTTGCCCCAATCAGATTCTACTTTTCATTTGTCAGGGCTCCTTTTGAAAGGTAGAATCTGATTGGTTGCTTTCGGCGGCTAAGGCAGTTTTCCTTTACACCAGCTCAGGACGCTCCCTCTGCCGGCAGATTAACATAGCCGCACATCTCACACGGCCTTGGTAATCCTGTTCATGCACTGTTACTGCAAGTATCGGCACATGCGGGATGATATCAGAGCGAATGTGCCGCTAAACAAAGTTTAGCACAGAGCGCACAATTGCTGATTCGATTTACCAGGCAGATCACTTGTGTATGCACAGATACTCACAGTAATGTGCAGCCATGTTAATCTGCCAACACATTAGAGAATGATCTGTAGAGGGGCACTCTCTCACAGACGTAAAATTTGTTCAATATTTTGTCTTCTACCTATAAAAGCATTTTATTAAGTCCAACAATGAGGACTTTAAAGGACATCTGTCAGCAGATTTGTACCTATGACACTGGCTGACCTGTTGCATGTGCACTTGGCAGCTGAAGGCATCTGTGTTGGTCCCGTGTTTATATGTGCCCACATTGCTTAGAAAAATGATGTTTTAATATATGCAAATGAGCCTCTACGAGCAATGGGGGTGTTACCGTTACACCTAGAGGCTCAGCTCTCTCTGCAACTGCCACGCCCTCTACACTTTAATTGACAGAGCCAGGCAGTGAAAACGTCATCATGCTCGGCTCTGTCAAAGTGCAGAGGGAGTGGCAGCTACAGAGACAGCGGAGCCTCCAGGAGTAAGGGAAACGCCCCCGTTGCTCCTAGAGAATTTGCATATATTAAAACTACATTTTTCTCAGCAATGTGGGCACATATAATCATGGGACCAAACACAGCTGCCAAGCGCACATGCAACAGGTCAGCCAGTTTCAAAAGGTACAAATCTGCTGACAGATGCCCAAAAAACACTAAGGTAAGACAGGCCCACCAGAAGATTCTCCAGTGTGTCATAGTGTGACTATAACACAATAATGGGCACCAAAGGTCCAGCAGAAGACAACCCGGTCACTTTCTATAATGGACTATTTCTTACTGTCGGGTTCAAAAAAATAAATAAATAAAAAAAATAGAAAAATCATAGAAAAATAACCTCCCCTAAAAACACAACCTTTATTAAACCAAATAACCCAAAAATAAGATACGCTGGAGACCTAAATTGTGTATTAGAGGGAATATCCAATCGGTTTATGAAGACGGGGATCTAGCTATATTCTGTCTGTACCTAAGCGGAATAGAAGCCCTGAAAAGAGTGATCCCACTGTCTTCAAAACTTTCCCTGAATGCCCTAACATAAAGGTTATGTTTTTAGAGGAGATTATTTTTCGCTGATTACCAATGTCCTCTATGTATCCAGCCTAGCTGATGGTGTAAAAACAAGGCCTGTGATTGCATTTATATTTTTAAACTCTTTTATTAACATCAGATTAATGTCATCAAGATCAAACATTCCAGTTACAATTCTTAATACAGAGTTAACGCTTCTTTACATTCCATTTCTGCAATCACTCACTGCACTATTAGCAATGAATAGCGCAGTATAATACATTACATTCAGATGATCCCTCTACGCTGAGTGAACCATGGATCCTCGAGCTTCTGACAAAGCTTTTCGCAGTCTCGAGGTTGAGTACAAAGTGTGGAGCGATTCACACCACAGGCCGCAGACTAGGGATCGACCGATATAGATTTTTTTAGATGCGATACTGATAAAATCGGTGAACTTTCAGGCCGATAGCCGATAATTTATACCGCTATTTTATATATTATATTAGTTAGTAGTCACTGAGGTGGTGAAAATTAGCATTTGGCACTAGTTTATTATAAATGTACGGTAAATTATAAATTAATAAAGCCCTTAGTTGGTAGCCAATTTATAATTTACATTTATAATATACTAGTGCCAAATGCCAATTTCCACACCATCCCCCCCTTCTCACTGACTTTATTTAACCCCTATCAGACCTCAGATCAGACTTTATTTAACCCCTATCAGACCCTAAAAAAAAAAAAAAAACTCCTCACTTCTCCTGCGCCGCGGCTCCTCTTCATCTCCAGGTCCGGTGTCGCGCTCCCCTGTGTTCTCCGGCCCGCTCACTAGTATTCGCTTTATACGCATTATCAGCAAGGTTAGATGCAGATACCGATAATTCTTAATCCTTAATATCAGCCGGATAATATCGATACTTCTGATAATCGGTCGATCCCTACCCCAGACCCAGTCAAATTTGTTGTGGTTTATTGCGATGTTTGAACACCAACACTATATTTGGTAGTATCTGATTTATCTGCAGTTTCCACATAAACAAGTTCGGCGTATTGGGGTCGTACCATCTCAAAGCAATACACTTACGTGCCATGAAAAGTGATTCCCTTAAAAAAAGTTGTCGTAGATCAGTCCCATAGATCTTCATCCATTATTCCCAGTAAGCAAACCCCAGGGGTGCAATCCACCTGGACTGGCAGCAGATTGGAGAGGAATGCAGTCACCTCCCCCCAAAATGCGGCAATCGGGCTGCATCTCCATATCATGTGCCAGAAATCTGCCTCTAGTTCCCCACACCGAGGGCATGCCGTGGGTACCGCTCTACCCATTCTATGTAGCCTAGTTGGTGTGAAATATGCCTGATTAATAATATATAGTTGGATTATTTTGTTATTGACTGCTGGTGATACTTGTAAATGAGAATCCAATTAGTAGTGGGTGCATATGTTCTGTAGAGGTGGTCCTATACTTGATAGTGTTACAAACCTTGATGAGGATCTTCGTGCATACAAAGACTTGCAATGAGAATGCAATAAAATAATGCATAGAAAGTCTTTTATAATTATAGTTCCTCGTAACATTCCATAAGTACAAGGGTGCATGCACATGATGCAGATTGTGTGTGGACAAAACCAAAAGCATAATATAGAAACAGCAAAGTGTAAAAGATTAGACAAATCTCATGTACACAGTGTTTTTTTAGGTGCAGAAATTAACCAGTTGTGCAGATTTTGAAATCTGAAGCATGTCAACTGTTTTTCCAATGCGGATTTCACCTTTTTCAATGGAAGGGTGATATGTGCAGAAAATCCACATTAAATCTGCACCAAAAACCACATAAAAAAGTCCTTTTGTGCAGATTTTTTGCACACAAATCTGCACCCTAAGGTGGCACATTTATTAAAACTGGCATTTTAGACGTCTATCTTAATAAGCGCCTCCCCTGGCAGTGGATCGCCAAAGTTATGTAGAGGCGACGGCCTCTACATAACTTCGGCATATCCACCGCCGATTCTAAATATAAGACAGCTTCCTTGCTGTCTTACATTTAGACCATTTTCTAAACCTAAACTAGGCGTAGAAAATGATGAATGAGGCGGGCCCGCCACCCCATCCCCCACCCCTGCCTACTTTTTCAGACCTGGCTGTGAGCGGGGATAAGTCGCATATTGTGCCTCAACATGGCGTGTCACAGAAGTGGCGTATGTATCTGCTTGTAAATGACCCCCTAAGTGTTTTGTAAACTAATGTTTACCGAATAAAAAAACAAACAAAAAAAACTAAAGCCTTTATGTACAAAAGTATTTACTTCTGATTTCATTAGCTGTGTAACAACATTTGAAGTCATTAAGAATCATTTGCTTTTTACGTTAATACTTGATTGTTGTATAACTCCATTGTAATACATGTCATGACATTTAATGCTATGTAGACCAATCTTATTTATGTTTATGATATAGATTTTCATAATCATTTTATTGTAAAACAGAATTATTATTTTTTGAACTTTCAAAATTTGAATAAAAAAAAGAATTTAAACATTAAGAATCATGTATAAAATGATAGAAAATTAAAGGGGTTGTCTGGGCTACAGATATTGACGACCTATACTCAGATTAAGTCGTCAATATCAGACCAGTGGGGGTCAGACAACAGGAACCCCCAGAATTAGCCGTTTCTGGCTGGCAGCCACGGCACCGGCAACTGTACAGTGAATGGAGCAAAAGAAGAAGGCTTGGTACACTGCAGATCAGCTCCCATTCGCTGCAATGGATGCTGGCATGGCTGCTACACAGTGTAAAGAGCCGTCTGCTTCTAGCTCTGTACACTATATAGTTTCCAGCAATGTGGCTACCCGAAACAGCTGATGGGTGGGGAGCAGTGTGTCAGACCCCCACTGATCCGATGTTCTGAGGATAGGTCATCATTATCTGTAGCCCGGACACAACCCCTTTAATACATAAATTGTTCAAGTAACATTAAAAGTGTGAAACTCGAGGACACTCCCAGCTTACCTGTGACATCACTTCCAGACTCCAGCTGTCTGCCATACTGATCGGCTGGGTGGGGTTGGTAGGGATCTTGCTATCCTTTTCTGAAGGGCGGAGTAACGTTGGACCAAAGACTGTGGCAATGTTATGAAGGGACATCTTATTCTGACCCTCCTTCTCAGCCACCCTAATACAAAATACAGGACAAAATTACTAAAAGTACATTACCAGTCAAATCAGCTCCTTGTTGTGATGTAGGGTTAGAGCCTGAAGAACATATTTGGTTCACACGTTGCTGTAATATGCTGCACAGCCAAAGGTTCCACAATACGGTTCCTTCATGTTTACCAGTAAAAGCCACGTGGCCAGTAACCTTATTGCAAAACCGTGGTGATTCACTGTATCATCATCATCATCATCATCTTCACCCAAGGATTTTTTTTAAATTGAATCTGTCAACTATTAAACCAGGCACAATGCCTTATAGAGCTAGCTGGAATGAAGGTAATGATTTCTTTCACTTGGGAGCTTTCACATACGGCAGAATTTGCTGCAGACATTTCTGCTACTGAAAATCAGTTCCATTCACCTGAATGGGGTCGTTTTTGATTTCTGTCGTCCCCTTTCAGCCTTGTATAAAGGCACCAATAATGATCTGCTCCTTCATACTTGAGAAAAAAATATCAGTACTTCTAATCCATATGCAGATGAGCAGCTGAGTGCAACAAGGGTGGTCCTACACCACTCAGTGCACCCGTATTCCTTCTGCCAGACCCTCTCTGTTTCTTGACTGACAGGGCCAGGTGAAATGACTATGAAAGAACCTGGCTCGGTAAATCAAGAAGGGGGGGGGGGGGGGTGGAAAAGGAAGCAGGAGGAGAAAGGGCCCACAAAGTGGTTTGGGCCAGCCCTCAGTGCACTTACCTGCTCATTTGTATATTGTTAAAAACAACTTTTTCTCCAGAATGAAGCTAAGGATCGCTAATTAAAATCATAACATTACATTCAGCTGAGCTAGCCCTACAAGATATTCCCCCGGATTTACCAATGTCTCTGCGCCTAAAATCTATCCTAAAGGGGGTTCTCCAGGAGTTTTTAGCAAGTGCCCACAGCCTGCATCTCTAAAACAGAAGATTCATACTTACCTGCTCACCAACACTCTGGTCCTCCACTGTCCAAATTCCGGTCCCCGTAGTGGTGACATCCAACACACCATGGGCATCGTCACACGCTCCACTACAGCCAATGAGTGGCTTCAACGGTGACATGGCCACAAATACATGTCACCGCTGAAGCAAGTCATTGGCTGCAGTGGAGAATGTGACCATGACCATGCTGCACTGGATGTCAACACTGCAGGGGGTGGAACAAGAAAAGGAGGGAGGAGGATCAAAGCTCCAGGGAGCAGGTTTGTATGAATTTTCTGTTTAGAGAGGCAGGCTGTGGGCACTTGCTAAAAACTCAGTATTCACAAAGGGCATCTTTAAAGTGTTGAATTAACCACTTGTGGACCACTCTGACTATATACGTCTGTCCAGTCTACACTTAACTGTGCAGAGCACGGTTCTAGGTTCAAATATGACCAAGGACAACACCATGGAAATGAGCAGCATAATGAATCCATCATAATCGTTTTTCAAAGTGTGAAAGTAGCCTAAACATATATCATACACTGAAATTTAAAGGGCTTGTCCGGCAATTCAAATAAATGTTTTTCTTGTAGAAGAAAATAATCGTACCAGTTTCACATTTGCTACAGGCTGTTCCAGCAGAGGTATTTGTCCAGCCGAATCCGGACATATTTACATTATAGTCAATGGTGCCAGTGGGCATTCTGTAAACGTCCGGCAATGCCGGATCCAGAGAGCTCTGCCAACTTTAGCAGGCTGTTCTCTGCAAATGTTAAACAGGCCTAAACAGATTACAAAAAGGATAAAAATAACTAAATATCTGACAAGCGGGAAGCAAACAAAAAAAAAAATGTATGGCAGCACAACTTTTCACATACAAACAATAAAACTGAGAAATAAGGATCATTCTAACTTAAAGTGGTATAATACCTACTATAAATGAAAAAAATACAAGCGCTTTGCGCACATTTTTGATCAAACGTGTGTCGGCCCCATCTATCAGGTGTCAAGGTGGCTTCTGCAGATGGGTCCCTAACACTAACAGAACTGCCTCTCCTGGGCTTGACTAAGCCTACAATATTTAGGGCAGTGTAGGAACCAGCTACATTTATAAAACTGTTTCACTGAAAAATATACCTCAAGGATAGTTGCAATAATAAATCACTATCACTGAAAGCAACTACCTAAAACTTAACTTTTATTATAAATACTTTAATAACAAAACAAATCCCAAAAGGACTCATATATAAGAATACAAGTGCAGAAGGAGCTAAGATAACCTGGCAGCCAGTAAATAGGGGCAGCACGTCCATACACCTAATGCATGTCCCTAGTTAACCCTAGAAAAATATCCTCAGCCCAGAGATACACCTGGATGGTAGGCGCACTCTGTCCGTGTGCCTTGGCTAACCTGTCCTTACAAGGCCCTAACTTCAATCTGATCCACGATACGCGATTGAATGTCCCGTAAATTTGATACGCAATACTTGGTTCACAGTCCCTTACTTGGTATATAGGGACTATATACCAAGTAAGGGACTGTGAACCAAGTATTGCGTATCAAATGTCCCGTAAATTTGAGTGTGAAAACGCATCTTATGGGGCGAAAAATACGGTAATCCCTATTTCCCAGTTTTATTGTTTGTATGTGAAATGTTGTGCTGCCATACCTTTTTTGTTTGCTTCCTGCATATTAGCTCTATGGATGTGCACCTGTGATTATGAATGTGCTAGTCTAAATTTTCTTGTAGTAAATATCTGACAAGTAATTCTTATTCAGAGTGATCGGTAAGAGAAGCAGTAAACCATAAAGGAAAATAGAAACAAAAGAAAATAAAAATGTACCTTTTGAGGTGGTCAAGTAGATAGAGGAAAGTGAGCAGGTTGGGCTCTGGCAGAGACAGCAGCAAATTCAACATACAGCTCTCTTTGGCAACAGGGTCTGACAGGGCTGAGAAATGATAAGATACATTGAATGATGGTAGACGATAGCATTTATACAGTCATTGTCAGGTATTCTCCAGAACAATGGAAACTCACCAATCCCTTCTGCAAAGTTGGGATACAATTCATCAGTAAAAAGAGGTGCTGGTAGCTCCCGAAAATATAGTTTGAGGGTTCCAGCAATGGCATTAACATCCATATCGCTCATCATGATAGCCACATCCTTGTTATCTTAAAGATGACAATGAAAAGTGTAATATCAGTATCTAGTGTTTACACCCAAAAAAAAAAGGGTCTGGTGTCCCCTGCTGCACCAGCGTACAGAACAAGACCCCGGCTACTTTCAACAGGGTGGTGAGACACTGGTCTGTGAGACTGGCATACTACAGCATCCTGGAATGTCCATCCAGCAGGACTTTACTTACCTAGATTGTAAGAATGACACAACCAGAGCCTAATACTGGTATATTCTCTATACAAATCAAACCATCCTGTAATCTATATTCATATTACTTACTGGAATCAAAAGCATTTTTCAGTGCTTGAATATCTGTGGCCACTCCAGACACTCGGTAGATGCCAACTTCTTCCATGCCACGTCTCTCAATTTCCTCCACACACTGGCGTACTAGGTATGGCACCTTGGAACGCTCTCGCCTGTCGGGAAACAAGGACAATTACTGAAATGAAAAGCAATGTTCAGAGCGCTAGTCGCACTTTTCTCATTGGCTCAGCGTATTACTGTACACCTTGAAGGCATTTTTGCAGTTAGGTTACACTTACTTTGTTACAACCCCAATTTTTACTCCAAAGACCCCTGTTTGCTTTCGAGAAGGGAGACGCTTCAGACTAAATTCCCGGCTTGTGAACTTCATCGACAGTTTGACCTCTATCTATAGAGAAATTAATCAGGATTCCATAGATTAATGAGGGCCAAAAGATCATGAGGTGGCAAAGGAGATACAATCCAAATAAGAAAGACCATAATGGAGTATAATTAAGGTAAGGCATGCAGTGCAGGATGGGGGGGATAATTTGCAACGTGTTGACCTACATAGCAGACACTACGTACCTCAGCAGCATTCACAGTCATTCTTACTACTAAGAACTTACCCCATTCATAGAGACCACCGATCGCTGCCAATCCTTCCCCATGACAAGCTGCTGCTCCAACTGTAGCAAGAGGCAGAAAACAGTAGATTAAGTTGACACACAGGTAGTATCCTAAAGGGGTTATCCTACAACATGCATTACAATGCAATAAATAGGGCATTGCAAATGCAGTATTATTGCAATATACATTGATTGGTTTTCCTCTCTGATAGCGCCCCCTGCTGTTTATCCTTATAGTCCACCTACTGCATTTAGAGATGGACTAACATGCTCAGCAGCTTCCCTGATCCCCTCCCCCTCAGTGCTGGTCTAGTGATTTCATAAAAAAGCACGGGGAAGTGTTCCAGATACCTTCAATTCATCCATTCCTTATTCTAAATTCATACAAATATATTGCTATATTTCTTTAGACATTGTCGGGGCATTACAAACCATATGCATCTCTGGAGCTATATGTGGGGGACAAGCACTGAATGCAATGCATCGTGTAAAATGCAGGTGCTGCCCACCCCACATATATCATAAGCCAACGTTTTAAGGGCTTGTCCATCAACTCAAATAAAGGAAAGCGAAGGCAACTCGAAGAATGGAAAGATATAATAGTAAAAAAAAAAAAAAAAAAAGTTTAAATTCAGGAGATAACCCCTTCAATGCTGTACTATTGACCTTACATGGATGTCCAGCTTCCCGTTCCCAGCTCTTACCTGGACCTGTCCCTTGGCCACCATACGTTCACTGCTTTCACCAACATCCTCCCTCAACGGCCTGTTCTTATTGTAGAACTTTTCGTAGCACAGGATGCGCAAGGTCTGGGAGCCTTCTAGTTCAATTTCAAATTCCTGCATGCGGAGAAAGCATTGGAGTTATTGTGACAGAACACCAGATAATTACATCAAGAAAACCATTTTGTAATCTGTTTCAGTGCTGAGCCGTCATTACTGTACATTAAAGGGGCTGTATGCTTTCAAAAAAACATGGCCTACTGGGATGTATGAAGGAAGAGTGAGCAGACGGATCTTCTACACATCACACGGGGATCCTTGCACTTATTGAGAATTATTGATTTGATTGACTCCCTGTATGTTAGGGTTGATAGGACATTTGAGAATGTTCTATATAGCTAGAAAACATACTGCTCACCACTGGTTACAGGAGGAGGGTGGAAAAGACATTCTGAACATGTGGTCTGCCTGGATTGATGGAATGGGCCAGGCGAGAGCAAACATGAGGTATCTCTCATAGCTAGCTTTTCACAACCTCCTTCATCCACAGGTGTGATCTGTGGTCATGAACCTTGTCCCCAGCCATAGGCCCCCACAAAGTAATAAAAGTATATACGTGTGTATGTGCTTATGACGAACTACTAGAATGCTCTAGAAGAGATGGAGCCTTCAATGGTTTGGGGTTTTGTACAAAATTATTATTTAATTAATTGCTTTATTACCTCTAATTATAAGAAGCATTAGGGTACAACCACACGGCGTGGTTGTGTCGTAGTTGCGACTCACCCGTGCTGCCATGGAGTACAATGCAGCCCTATGGGCCACAGCAGGCTCGGATTAAAGGAATTTTCCAAGATTCTGGTATTTATGAACTTATTTCAGGACACCCGTGACCGCGCCAATCTGCTGTTTGAGGAGGCTGTGGCACTCCAGTGAGCGCTGCGGCTTCCTTGCAGCTTACCAAGCACAATGCTGTCTATTGGTGTTGCAGCTTAGACCCATTCACTTAAATAGGACTGAGCTGTGTCTAGGCCACGTGATTGATAAACGTGACCTCACTGACCTAGGAAGAGGCCACAGTGCTAACTGGAGCACAGTGGCCTCTTTGAAACAGCTAAGTGGCAAGTGTGCTGGAAGTCAGACATCCACTGATCAAATATTGATGACTATCCTAAGGATAGGCCATCACTTTTAAGCACTTGGACAACCCCTTTAGGCTACATGCAAACGACCTTATGTGTTTTGCGGCCCGAAAATTGCGGATCCGCAAAAAAAAAACGTAACAATGTTAACATTGTAACAATGCCTAAAACGGACAAGAATAGGACATGTTCTATTTTTTTTTGTGGGGCTACAGAACAGACATACTGATGCGGACAGCACACGATGGGCTGTCCGCATTTTTTGCGGACCCATTGCAATGAATAGGTCCGCATCCTATCCGCAGATATACCCGGAACGGACATGGAAACAAACAACGTTCGTGTGCATGTAGCTTTAAACTGACGCGGATGCCACTGTTTAGCTGGTCTGCATTGTTAACGGCTGTGCGGCACCTTCAATACCACTCAATCATTGATAATGCAGATCGAATACATCTTGTATGTACTGACTGTATAGATGCCATGCATGCTGTGCCACGTGACAACAACACATCACAGTGCAAGGTGCCAGCCAATGAAGTTTACCGCAGGAGAGCCAAATTAGTTCTGTCAAATCAGACTTTTTTTTAAATATCTGAGGAGGCAGGTCAGAAAATGACAGACCAGGGTTCAGGAATATGCATTTCTTAAAGGGAATCTGCCATCAGTTTTGTGCCATATCTGAGGGCAGCATAAACTGGTAACAGATGACTGAGAAAAATGCTGGGTACTCAACCTAATCCAGCCAGTTTATACTGGCCTGAGATACATTTTTTCTTCTTCTTTACTCCAAGCCTTCCCAGAGCCATAACTTATGGATTTTTCCATTCAAACAGCCGCACAAGGGCTTGTTCTTTGTTGGACAAGTTGTACTTTCTAACGGCTCCATTTTATATTTTCTTAATTACTAAAACATAAGAATATCTACATAAAAGGTGGAATTGACGTAATTGTACTGACCAGGAGAATAAAGGGAACTGGTCTATTTTACTGCATAGGGAATGCTGTAAAAATGAACCCCATAAACATCGGAATGGCATAATTTTTATTTTATTTTTTACACCAATTTCACCCCATTTGGAATTTTTTTCCAGCTTCCCACTACATTGTATGCACTATTAAATGGTGCGATAAGTACAACTTATCCCACAAAAAACAGACCCCATACGTCTGTGTGAACTTAAAAATAAAAAAGGGAATGTGTAATCAGAAAATAGCCTAATGTTTAAATAAAGTTTATATGTTAAAATATTTTTGTAAGAATTTTTGATTGTTATTTAAAATTTTCCATGCCACGATCTATATTTGTAAAAAAAAATAAAAAATCCTAAAATCGTGCAGTTTTCACACAGACCTCTAGGCCTAAAATATATCAAGACTTCCTGTTCAGTACAGGTACGTTTTCAATAGCCATCACATTATCAAATTAGACAGAATGCAATGACAGAAATCACCTCTGTATAGGTAAGGCTACTTTCACATCTGCGCTTTGTATTCCAGTTTGGAGATCCAGCAGAGGATCTCAAAACAAGAGCAAAACGCTTCCGTTTGATTTAATACATCAAGTATTGTATTAAATCGAAACTGACCAAACTGGATCTGGCACTAAAAACAATGTAAGTCAACGGGTGAGGGATCCGTTTTTTTGGGGATCCAAACAAAACGGATCCGGCACCATTGACTTATTGTTTTTAGTGCCGGAAACGGGTTGTTCTGTTCCACAGACCTAACACAAAACCGCAGCTTGCAGCAGTTTTGTGGCCAGTCACAAAATGAAACAAACCGCAGCGGAATGCATCCTGATCAGTTTTGTTCCCATTAACAATGCATGGGGATGGAAGCGTTTTGCTCCGGTTTTGAGATCCTCTGCAGGATCTCAAAACCGGAATACAAAGTGCAGATGTGAAAGAAGCCTAACACAGGATCCACCATTCAAATAAGTGATATTACAGCTCCCCCTCTGACCTCTGCACAGGTCACATAGCATGGTTACACAATTCTTCCATAGAAGCCAATGAGGTCAACTCCTGCCCTATGTCTATGGCACTTATGGCTGCTCCTAAAGAACAGGAAATACTGATATATTTTAGGCCTAAAGAACATAACTATGTCCATTTTGCAAATGATAGAACATGTCCTATTCTAGGCTGTACTGCAGGTGAGAATCGTTATTTCTAGTGATGAAACTGATAAAAATGTGGAGCGCACATACAAGGTGTCTGTATTTTGCAGTCCATGGTTTGCAGACCAAAATATGGATGTGAAAATGAATTTAGGATTTACAGTGATATGGAAAAAAAAAAAAAAAAAAAAAATTCTAAAGATATGTTACATTTTTTTATTTATTGATTTAAACAATAGTTCGTTATCTGACGACACATTCCTTTTAATATCATAATGTACCATATGATTTTCTTTTCTTAAAGGAGTTATCCAATACTAAAAACAGCTCCCCCATGCTGAATATACTTACCCGGGTCCCCGCTCCTTGTCCCCACACCGCCGCTGCTGCTTCTCCCCGTGCCTGGATGAAAAATACCCAGTGGTGGAAAAAAGGGGAGAAGCCAATGGCAGGCAGGGACAGGGATGAGCCTCCCTAGCATCGTGAATGACGCTAGGGAGGCTCGTTCCCGCCCCCACCTGCCATGCTACCATAATTCTTCCCCCCCCCCCCCCCCCCCCCCCCCCCCCAACACCAGATGTTTTCATCCGTGCACGGGGAGAAGCAGCAGCGGCGGTCCGGGGATCAGGAGCGGAGCGAGGAGCCAGGTAAGTATATTCAATGTGAGGGGCTCGGCATATGGGGGCGCTTTCTTTAGGATTGGTGGGGTGGGGGGGGGGGAACAACATACAGCCTCAGCAACCTCACGTCAGCAGAGCCAAGAAGCTTTCTGTAAAGACTCAAAGGTCTGAGGAGTATCTGGTGCACAGAATCCTCACCTCGTTCCAGCTGGGTTCAGTAGTGTTCCGGTAAACTCGTGTCTTTGCTTTGTTAACAAAATAACCAAAGGAATCCACTTCTAAAGTGCAGAACAGATCTGTTGGAATGAACAAAGATGGCAGCGTCACAAATCACTGTTATAGATGATGTGAAGGCTGTATTTTACAGCTTGATGGTTACACAGCAGAGAATTCCACTTACTTGAGCTCTGCTGGATTCCAGATGCAGAGTGGACAATAACATTCAGGAACCCATAGAGACCAGAAGACTCATCATCTGTAGAGGAAAAATATTCTGTTCAACAGAAGTCATTATAAATAAGGTCCAATCATTGTTTTTATCTATCAGGACAGGCACAAGTTGTGTGCCTGCTTTTGTTCTGTAGCCACCTTCTTTCCCGATGGTTAGAGGAACCCTATGTACGGTCTGCAGCTTCACGCAGGAGTTTGTTAACATTTGAACTTCCACTGACGTAAGAGAGAAACTTTTCCCACCTAAGTAGAGAAGAAAAACTAATTAAACACATGTTTTTTTATTTATTAAACACAAAACTCTATAATAGATTAAATTCAATTTATACCAATAAGATGTACACTTACATTTCTTCTGCTGTTCTCGTATGTGTTCTCCCCACTCAGCCCGCTCATAATCTGACCACGTTAGGAATGTGTAACCCTATGAAAAATAGACGTTAAAGACGAGGCAGTGACCAGACTGATATGACAAGTATCAGTAAAGTGACGTGACAATAATTACAGTGTGACGGAAAGTCACCTTGCCATTGCGATTGTGCACTCGGAAGGCCATACTTGGCGACAACAGCAGCAACATGGACTCTTGTTCTGAAAGCTTCTTGCGCAGACGATCCAGACCCTTTCCTCCCTTGTTTGCTTTCTAAAATAAAGAAAGAGATAAGCCATTTCCGATTATAATTGTGATTAGACTTGAAGGGAACGTGGCACCAAAAATTATGTGCCAATTAAAACCAGATAGCAACACACATCCTTTTTGTTGATTGTTCCTTTTTTAAGACTGCACAATTTTTTATTCTATTTCCTGAACACGATTGCAGGATGACAGGCCGAACTGGATGGACAAATGTCTTTTTTCGGCCTTATGTACTATGTTACGATTATGGCGGCAGCCATCTTGCCTGAGCTGTCCTTAATTGCATTTAGAGATATGCTTTACAGCACCCACCATGGGCCATAGACACAATGGACAGGAGGGGACCTCATTGACTTATATGGGAGAGTTTTCTAGGTGTACCCTGTGATCTGTCCAGAGGTCAGGAGGAAGCAGATAAGCTGTGATCTCACCTATTGTGAATGGTGGATCATGTGTCATCTATACAGAGGTGTTAGCTGTCATTCTAATCCTGATTGTTATAGGCAGATAACTGAAATAAAAGAGCTCTATACAGACCACTGCGCCTATAATTAGACTTAGTGGCCAGTACAAAAACGGCAGGATTTTTTTTTAAGATACTGACACAGAAAATTTAAAATATCATCACCAAAAATTCCTTAAAAATATGTTTAATGTTAAAACATGATTTAAAGGGGTTGTCCCATATCGCCTTTTCAACGGCGAGATGGGAATAAGCGCTCGGCTTAGGGAAATAGCCGAGTGGGCCTACATAACTCCCATTGTAGTGTAGCAAACAGCGTAGCAGAACAAGCTTCCGGCGTTACACAAGCAGCGCGGCTTGTTCTGCTACGCTGTTTGCATAGCGCCCATTCACTACAATGGGAGTTACAGAAATGGAAGAGCGCCAGCCTAGCCACTTGGTGCTGGCACCTAGTCCCCCCACCATGGAAAGGGCGAGCTGGAACAACCCCTTTAAACAATAGCCATTTTCTGATCACATTCCCTTTAATACATCTTGTGTAAAGGTTAAACCATTTGATATTTTACCAAATCCAACTTAAAACACAGTTTTAATATTGTATAATGAATTCCTTATAATACACCCCACAGTTGCTGCAAGAAATTCTGAAGCAGGATCTTCATTTCAATCACGGACTAAAGAACAGGAACCGGTTCTGAGAAAGGACAGCATGCAGCAGGGATGTATACTACAGTGCCAGTCACAGTGTGCAGCACTATACAGTGCTAGGCAGACAGTGTGCTCCCTCAGACAGTGCCAGCCCTCTGTCACAATTAATACTCACCTTCTACATGTGTCACCTCTGTATAACTGGCAAGTTCTGACCTCCGAATGCACAGATTATACATTTATTAGGAGGGAGCCAGTAAAGTGTTACATTACAAAATAAGATTAGTGACTTCTCAGAATTATAATATTAAATCATATTACACATCCTCCGTATAAATGACACAAAGAAAACGTACCCTTTCCCTTTGGATATCACTTTTCAGCTGTGAAATTTTAACTTTCATTGCTTCCAACTCATCATCTTGTATAAGGGGAATGTTGAGCGCAGCTTCCGATTCATCCAGAGGTTGAAATGCCAGATCCGCAAGGGGGATGTACCACTTGCAGTCATACTGCTGACTTTTCCTGTATTCAAAAGTATTAAAATTATACCACAGCTTGCCATTGTAAAAAATAAAATGATTAACAAACAATAGACTCATACCCTCCTATCTGTTTCTTTAACTTTGCACACAGAAGAAGATCAGTGAAAAGGAAGACATGCCGCAGCTTTCGAGCGCCTTCCACTAGTTCGACCATGAAACTGTCCTTCAAAAGCTGCCGATGCTATAAAAGAAAATAGTAAAGCCTGTATCATGTATAACAGAAACAAGTAATATGACAGGAATATAACTGGTAACAGGCAAGTAACGCGTCATCAACCATGTCAGGAAATGGATGATTTCCAATTTGCATCTATAGTCAAATTCCCTCTAGAATCCTTTAAAAGGGATATTCCCATCATAAACACCTACCCATTAATGAGGATCCCCAGCTGAATGGAGCGTCCGTCATGCATGCACACCACCACTCCAATCACCTCTAGGGGACTGCTGAAGATAGCGGAGCGCTGCTCCTTGGCTTCTCTTTGTTAGTCCCATCAATGTGAATGGAGCAGCAGTACACATGCATGTGTCGTCCTATTCACATAGGGGACTAAGGGACCGTAGTTCTCGTGATTGGTGGAGGCCCAACGCTGAGACAGTGGACAGGTGATAAGTTGTCATGGTGGGGTCTACATGCTGATTAGCGTGGTAATGATGGGGCTCTTATCCAGCCTTCTGGAAATGATCATGGAAGTTCCCTTGCTATATGCAGGTGGAGCAAGAGCTACACTATGGCTCTGACTCTGGATATCTGGGCCATTCTGTTGAATGGATTTTGCTGTGATCTTAAGTAGCTCTGCCTAAACTTTGGATCCCTAGTTGGTAAACATGTAGCAGTCTTTGGCTTTGTCTGTCAAGAACAAAAACTTATTCCCTTCCTCCTTTTGGCTTAGATGGACCAAATCTGCACATTTATTCTTTGTGTTGGAATTGCTGGACACTCCATATAAAAAATACCTTTTGTAAATGTAAACATAAACTTGTTGATTTTAGTTTTACGCTACCTGTACCAATAGGTTTACTTTCTGACAAAGATGCCGATTACCGTATATTTGCATTTACACCATTATTGACACAGTGATTTTAATTTTTTAGCCTGTCCTCCAGATGTGGTCCATCATTGCTTAATATTCTTCTACTAAATAGAGCTCCCATCTTTTTCGACAGGTATATTTGATATTTATGTTGGAATCTGGGTCAGTGTGTCATGCTTATCAGAGGGCGGCACTGCCTTATAGGCATTATTAATCCTAATTATTATCTTTCATTTCATTATGAATTTTATTCATATTTTATTTAAAGAGTAACTAAACCTTTGTAACAATTTTAATATGATGTCCCTAATAAAACTATTTCTAATATACTTTATTAATCAATTTTGTATTTTTCTTACTCTTTTTCCTACCCAAAGCGCACCATTCACTGTGCGCTTAAAACTAGGTTCTCCGTACACCGCTGATGTACCGAGTGTGAAATTTATTAATGGGGCCGCAGTAGCGCTACGAGTACGGACAGGAGCGCACATTGCTGCTCCTACCCGTTCCCCCGGACAATTACTAACTCCTGGCATAGCACATGGGTACCTAGTACTAAGCCAGGAGCCCGCTCTGCTCACCTAATCCTGGCATAGAACATGGGTTCTCCAGCCCTTATGGGTGTCTGATCATTTGCCTTGACAAATTGCACTTAAAAGGGGTTGTGCAGCGATTTATATCGCACTTCATCTCACGGGTGCAGTGTAATAACGAGTACTCGCTTCATTTACTTGAATGGAGCAAGTACTTGTAATGACACTACACAGTAGACGACGCATAATGTAACGACCAGGAAGTGGGGCTTGCATGGAGCGCCACCTCCTCGTCATACAGCTGATCCTAAGGATAGGTCATCATTGTACAATCCCTTTAAGTTAGGAAAATAAGACTGACATTGTTGCATTGGAGCAATTACCCTTGGCAAAGCCCTAAGCTATGGCGATACACGTGGGGTTCCTTTCCCCACATGTACCTTGGCCTTCCTCAAAGATCCTGCTCACAGCATTGCTGACATGACTGGGACCAATACCTCAATTCCAGTATTTGGGCATGACTGCATTATATGGTTGGCTTGTCAGATCTTTTATACAGTGGCATCTGTATTATCTATGCCGGCTTGTACGACAGGCTGTAATAGGTCATGTGGGGGCTCCTCAACCTTATGGTGGGTTGGGGACATGCCTTTTTAATAGTTTTTATTTTAGTGTTTGTCATTTCCTTCATTTGAATTTTAATAAAGCTTTTCTGGATATTACTGATTTTGATTTGAAGTCTGTTACATGGGGTCCAAACGTATATCAAGAGTTTCCTCATGTTACACATTTAACAGGCTATAAATATCTGGATGCTTTTTTTTTTTTGCAGTATTGAAAAGCACAGACTTAGAAAATGTGCAATGGATGACAAATGTAATATTGGGTAAAGTACACAGAAATCAGACCCCTTCAGAAGCCACTCACCTCTCCTTTTCGAACAGTCATTGACTGCCTTCGTGGTGTAATCTCCTCATTGATGCTAGACAGAAAGTTCTGGGAAATTCGAAGGGCATCTTGAAGTAGGGGGTAGTCTGGATGACCAATGGGTGTATGCTTCAGTAAGTCCTATAGGAAATGAAATCTGTCAGCAATCACACAGTATTCACAGTGCTGTATGGTCTCTGCATTGACGGTAGCTGCCATGTCCAAAACACCTTTTTTTCTTTAATAGTCACCGGTGTGCCGCTGGAGGACTATCGGTGGGAAATACTGTACTATGGCCCTGGCTTATCATGCCTTCACCCCAGAATTGTAGCTTCAAAAAGTTGCAAAATAAGGCTTTTGCAACATTTTAGGCTCACTTGTGAAAAACAAGTTGCGCAACAACGAGGGCATGAATAAAAATCAGAATAGCCTAGTTAGGTTTAGGGCTCTTTCACACTTGCGTTCTTTTCTTCCGGCATAGAGTTCCGTCGTCGGGGCTCTATGCCGGAAGAATCCTGATCAGGATTATCCTAATGCATTCTGAATGGAGATGTCTTCAGTTCCGGACCGGAACGTTTTTTGGCCGGAGAAAATACCGCAGCATGCTGCGCTTTTTGCTCCGGCCAAAAATCCTGAAGACTTGCCGCAAGGCCGGATCCGGAATTAATGCCCATTGAAAGGCATTGATCCGGATCCGGCCTTAAGCTAAACGTCGTTTCGGCGCATTGCCGGATCCGACGTTTAGCTTTTTCTGAATGGTTACCATGGCTTCCGGGACGCTAAAGTCCTGGCAGCCATGGTAAAGTGTAGTGGGGACCGGGGGAGCAGTATACTTACCATCCGTGCGGCTCCCGGGGCGCTTCAGAGTGACGTCATAGCGTCCTGGCTGCCATAGTAACACTGAAAGCATTTTGAAGACGGATCAGTCTTCAAATGCTTTCAGTTCACTTGCGTTTTTCCAGATCCGGCGTGTAATTCCGGCAAGTGGAGTACACGCCGGATCCGGACAACGCAAGTGTGAAAGAGGCCTTAGTAGCTGACATTAGCACATCGCTAATGTCAGCCAGTTTAATAGGGATAATTCTGGTGACAGAAACCCTTTAAAGATCATGAGAGATTTGATAAACTTGGCATAAAAGTACTCCAACTCAGACTCAAGCAAAACAGACTTCAAATATTCCCCTCTTGATAAATTCCCTCCCATGAACGAACTTTGTCAGTACATATAAAACCACTCACATGTAAAACAAGTGTACTCCGTGTCACACGATCCACTGGCTTATAGAGCAGAGCTAGACAAAGAACAGACACATTTTACCATTACAGCATAAAACAGGATGACACACCCAGGACAGTCTGATATTCCAGGCAGCCATAAATATGTTTCTACAGATCTTAAAATATATGAATGTGCCCAAGTAATGCCAGTCAACCCGATCCTAACCCTTTACAAGAGCAATCACTCACCCTCCAGGGAGGTCTTCGCTGGTTGCTCCTTGGACTCACGTGTGCTTCTGGCTCTTAGATTCTGGAAAAACAAAAACAAAAAAATATATAAATTCATATCCATAAGTTACACATTCACACCATTTTCCTTTTTATCTTCGCTTCAGTAATTATGGCAACAAAAGGTAAAAATGAACAAAAACTAACCACGAATAGTCAAATGGACTAAATCTGCATGCTGAAAAGGTTCAACAAGAATCCAAATTAAGTTATTTTATGTTACGGAAGGCCAACGAATGTCCTCACAGGGCGGCCACCGGCCATGACTACTATTTCTCTGCAGTCTCAAAGAAATTGTAGGTGGCCAAGTTGTTCATATCTCTGCTGTGCTTAAGATGTGATATCTCACACATAACATATAGGGATTTCTGTGCCTTTTGTCCTTTAGATTATTCGTCATATTATAATTGTGTTAATAAGGCCCCTGATCTCCTATAACCTGGAAATAAGACGAGTTCTGAAGTTATAAATCTATTTTTATTTAAAGTACATACTCCTGAATACTGAGGTCACTAATAAAGACTTACGTCCTTTACTGACTCAGAAATAAAGAGACTCTTAAGTTAAATTGCTATTTACCCATGCTAATTGAAGGATATGTACATACTATGTTACAAGTGGTTTATACCGATATGTTTGTATTTTAACACTGACCACTGTCTATATACCCTGTAAATTGTAAACGTATTGACATAAGAAAGTATTATGCCTAATACAAAATTTTCAATAAAAAGAAAATGTTACACATATCTCTGCTGTGCTAAAACACTCACAAAACCAACGCTGACCGAAGACCCCTTCTGACTTAGTATGGAGCCGTGAGGTTCCACCATGGAGTCAATAGCTTTGGTAGGAAAAAAAAAAAAGTGCTGCATGCAGTGCTTTCCCAAAGTGTGATGGAATTGCGACAGGGGACCCTGACACAGATGTGAACATAGCCCAAGCATCAAAATGCGCTTGTCTCAGCTTAAAACTGTCTGCATGACCAATAAACAACAGAAAAATGCAAAAAAAAAAAAAAAATGTTAAATAGTTCTAGAGTTCTGCTCATATTTCTGTGCACTTTAGTAACACACCAGTAGATAAAAGGAAGTCATTTTACTATCTGTTTAGTTTTAGCAGTTAAAGGGAAATCACCAAATATTTTTCTGCCAGTCAAAAGCAGATGGCAACACATACTGTATCCTTTTTTCTAATTTGCTTTTATTTTCCGATTATAGATTTTTGTATTCTGCTTCCTTACTGGGCGGCCATCTTGCCTGAGCTGCATTTAGAAAGCAATAAGAAAATAGCTTTACAGCTGCCACATGGTCCATAGACACAATGGTCAGGAGGTGACTTCTATGGGAGAGTTTTCTAGGCATGTCCTGTGACCTGTGCAGAGGTCATTGTACAAGAATAGATAAGCTTTGACAATCACCCATTGTAAATGGTGGATCCTGTCTTAGGGCTCTTTCACACCTGCGTTCTTTTCTTCCGGCATAGAGTTCCGTCGTCGGGGCTCTATGCCGGAAGAATCCTGATCAGTTTTATCCTAATGCATTCTGAATGGAGAGAAATCCGTTCAGGATGCATCAGGATTTCTTCAGTTCCGGAACGGAACGTTTTTTGGCCGGAGAAAATACTGCAGCATGCTGCGCTTTTTGCTCCGGCCAAAAATCCTGAAGACTTGCCGCAAGGCCGGATCCGGAATGAATGCCCATTGAAAGGCATTGATCCGGATCCGGCCTTAAGCTAAATGTCGTTTCGGCGCATTGCCGGATCCGACGTTTAGCTTTTTCTGAATGGTTACCGTGGCTGCCGGCACGCTAAAGTCCTGGCAGCCATGGTAAAGTGTAGTGGGGAGCGGGGGAGCAGTATACTTACCGTCCGTGCGGCTCCCGGGGCGCTCCAGAGTGACGTCAGGGCACCCCAAGTGCATGGATCACGTGATTGCATGGCACGTCATCCATGCGCATGGGGCGCTCTGACGTCATTCTGGAGCGCCCCGGGAGCCACACGGACTGTAAGTATGCCGCTCCGCCGCTCCTACTATGGCAACCAGGACTTTAATAGCGTCCTGGCTGCCATAGTAACACTGAACGCATTTTGAAGACGGATCGGTCTTCAAATGCTTTCAGTACACTTGCGTTTTTCCGGATCCGGCGTGTAATTCCGGCAAGTGGAGTACATGCCGGATCCGGACAATGCAAGTGTGAAAGAGGCCTTATCTGTACACAGAGGTGATATCATTACAGGCAGGATTAGAATGACAGCTAAGCAGATAACTGCTGTAAAGCGATCTGTACAGACCAATAAGTGGCGCCTATTATTAAGCTTAGTGGCCAGTGTGAAAACTGCAGGATTTTATGGTTTTTGTTTAAATACAGATATTTACATGAAAAATTAAGATTTAAACAATAGGTCAATTTCTGATGACACCTTTCCTTTCAATACAACTGCAAAAAAAGGGGGGTCAGACAGCATATCCCAATGCGCAGGTGCACGTCGCTATGGCTCGAAACACAAAAAACAAAAACAAAAAAAACAAAACGCAACAGCACTCTGCAAACACAAATAACGTACAATAATTCCATAGTTATAGAAAATATTCTGGTGCTAATGCTACGCTTTTTTTTGTAAATTTGAGATTCTTGGCAAATACATTTTGTACAAAATTATTTGGGCCTGTCTGCTGGTATCAAGGTGATCTCAATAAGACGGGAACACTAAATACTACCCGTTATGTGCCATACTAGCCACCATAACATTCAGGGAATGTAGGTTCCACATGCATGCTGGGTCCACTCTGCCATTTACCACTTTTTGTGCCATATCCGGGGAATGCAGGTACCAACATGCATGCTGAGCCCACTCTATACCTCTCCTGATGCCAGATGGCTTCCAATGAATGCAATGAGAGTCCACTCTATACCTTTCCTGGTGCCAGATGGCTTCCAATGAATGCAGGGAGAGCAGGCTACAGCTTTACACTTACACTAATCAAAATCAGCCTATGGGGCAGACAGGCTGGTCAGGGGTGCAAGACTAAATGAAGTCAGCCACACATCCATTCCCTGGATTTAATGGAGGCCATTATGGCACACAAAAAATGGTAAAAAGCAGAGTGGACCCAGCATGCATGTGTAACCTGCACTCCCTGAATTTTATGGCGGGCAGTATGGCACATAACAGGTAGTATTTAGTGTTAGGTTCCCTTCTTATAGAGATCGCCTTGACGTTTGGCAGACAGGTCGAGATACGTTTTGTACAAAACGTATTTGCCAAGAATCTCAAATTTACAAAATAAGCGTAGCATTAGCACCAGAATATTTTCTATAACTATGACATTATTGTATGCCATTTGTGTTTGCAGAGTGCTGCTGCATTGTGTTGCTTTTCTTACATTTCCTTTAAATAGCATGAGATGTATGATATATCTCTCTATTACACACTTTTTTTCAATTGTAAAGGATGAAAGCTCTTCTCACCTCTGAAATTTCAGCAAACTGAGCGTTAGCCTGACAACATTTCTCTGCTGTTTCCATAGCAACTTCATAGTTGTCAACAAAGGCGCGATACACACCCAGCTGGCTGGCCTTTACATGGAAGGAGCAAAGGAAGAATTAAAAAGGTGAAGAATAAAAAAAAAAAAAGGCGTAGAGTGAAAATAAGTAGAGTGAAAACGTCAACTGTCTAACAATTAGGGAAAAAAAGAAGCTTTTCACCACAGATATAAGCAGGGAAAGTATATCAGACCCCACCTACTTGATATAACACCAGAACACTGACCAAAAGTAGTATGCACTCAAAGGGAATTGCCCATTCACCAATGGGACTACATGCAACTACACTCTCCAAGAACACCAGTCCTTGGGTAGAAGTGGATGGTAGAAAGTAGTACACTCCCCGCAGAAAGAAGGAAGCCATGCTTGCGGGACCCACGGATGTTGGCAAGCTCCCAGTTCCTCCTGTGAAAGTGGAGATGAAACCTGGCACCCCACATTCCCAGGAAGAGGCAGTATCTCTTAAGTATGGCACAGTCAGATGTCATATCTCAAACAGTCCGAGACTTTTTGAAAAACAGATTATCAAGGAGATTGTATCCCCTTCTAACACTCTTTTGTACCCTGTAAAAAAGAAAAGTGAGAAGGGCAAACCCACCCAGTACCAGATGGTACGTGACCTACGTGCGGTCAATGAAGCCACAGTTTTTAACAGCCCCATTGTGCCCAATACACACACCTTGCTGGCTCAGGTTCCCACTACCCCTACCCACTCCACTGTGATTGATTTGGCAAATGTTTTCTTTTCAATACCACAGGGCATAGATGCCTCATCAATGTCAACTTCTGACATTTCACAGTGGAACATTTGTACATTTGAAAAAAAAATATCAACCTTCGCTTTGACATTTTTCCAATAGAAAACTAACCCTTTCCCAGGACTTGGAAACACTAAGCTATATATGACAGCTTGCTACTTCACTCACCAGTTTTTGGAAAAGGTCTCCAACTCGTTGCTGATGGCTCCATTTTTGGACTCGTGGGAACAAAGCATCATAAAATTCCTTGTGGATCTCATACAACTCTGGAACCTTGAAGAAAATAGTTTCTATCTGCTGGATGGTCAAAACTGGCTGTGAAGTGGTTGCTGCTGCTTTAAGAGGTTTCATTGGCTGCAAAAGTAACAGAAAAAAATACATATATACATTATATCTATCTATACAGTGACATGCAAAGTTTGGTCACCAAACAGTTAGCAAGTTGAAGATGAAATGATCTCCAAAAGGCATTAACCCCTTCACTACCAAGCCACTTTTATCTTAAATCCCAGGACGATTTTTGCAAATCTGACAGGTGTCACTTTATGTGATAACAACTTTAAAACACTTTTACTTAGGTCATTCTGAGACTGTTTTCTCGTCACATATTGCATTTCATGACAGTGGTAAAATGGAGTAAAAAAATTTCAATTTTAAATTTATAAAAAATACAAAATTTACCCAAAATTTTTACAAATTAGCAAATTTCCATTTCTCTACTTTTATAATAGATAGCAATAACTCCAAAAATAGTTTTACTTTACATTCCTCAAATGTCTACTTCATGTTTGGATCATTTTGCGAAAGCCATTTAATTTTTTGCGGACGTTAGAAGGCTTAGAAGTTTAGAAGCAAATCTTGAAATTTTTCGGAAAATTTCCAAAACCCACTTTTTAGGGACCAGTTCAGGTCTGAAGCTACTCTGTGATGCTTACATAATAGAAACCACCCAAAAATGACCCCATTTTACAAACTACACCCCTCAAGATATTCAAAACAGATTTTTACAAACTTTAACCCTTTAGGTGTTCCACAAGAATTAATGGAAAATGGAGAGGAAATTTCAGAATTTCACTTTTTGGGCAGATTTTTCTATTTTAATCAATTTTTTTTCTACTAATAAAGCAAGGGTTAACAGCCAAACAAAACTCAATATTTATGGCCCTGATTCTGTAGTTTACAGAAACACCCCATATGTGGTCGCAAACTGCTGTACAGGCACACAGCAAGGCGCAGAAGGAAAGGAACGCCATATGGTTTTTGGAAGGCAGATTTTGCTGGACTGGTTTTTTGACACCATGTCCCATTTGAAGACCCCCTGATGCACCCCTAGAGTAGAAACTCCAAAAAAGTGACCCCATTTTGGAAACTACGGGATAAGGTGGCAGTTTTCTTAGTATTATTTTAAGGTACATATGATTTTTTTGTTGCTCTATATTATTCTATATTACACTTTTTGTGAGGCAAGGTAACAAAAATAGCTGTTTTGGCACAGTTTTTATTTTTTGTTAGTTACAATATTTATCTGACAGGTTAGATCATGTGGTATTTTTATAGAGCAGGTTGTTACCGATATGACAATACCAAATATAACTTTATTTGGTTGTTTGTTTCAGTTTTACATAATAAAGCATTTTTGAAAAAAAATGTTTTAGTGTCTCCATATTCTGAAAGCTATAGTTTTTTTGGGGGGCGACTGTCTTATATAGGGGCTAATTTTTTTCAGTATGAGATGAAGGTTTGTGATTAAAGAGGACCTTTCACCAGAAAAAAGTATCTAAACTGACTATACAGAAGTGTAGAGCGGCGCCCAGGGATCCCCCTGCACTTACTGTTATCCCCGGGCGCCGCTCCATTCTCCGGTTATAGCCTCCGGTATGTTCCTAGTTAGGCTCCACCCAGGGGAACCTGCCGCGGTCTCCTTCTCCTATGCTGTAGCGCTGGCCAATAGCAGCGCTCAGCTCATAGCCAGGCTATGAGCTGAGCGCTGCGATTGGCCAGCGCTACAGCATAGGAGAAGGAGACCGCGGCAGGTTCCCCTGGGTGGAGCCTAACTAGGAACATACCGGAGGCTATAACCGGAGAATGGAGCGGCGCCCGGGGATAACAGTAAGTGCAGGGGGATCCCTGGGCGCCGCTCTACACGTCTGTATAGTCAGTTTAGATACTTTTTTCTGGTGAAAGGTCCTCTTTAACTAAATTAATTTAATTTTATTGACGTACTAATCCAAAATATATTTACTGCCTATATAAAGTACGCTAAAAACAATTTATTATTTTTATATGTTAAAAATCTCCACAAAATAGGCTTCATAGGGTGATTAGGGATGTCACAGACTCATGATGCTGATCCCTAAAAGCACTCCTACCACTGAAACTCCTAGTTCAAAGGAGTAGACTGTGTTGTTATAATTAATCTACCAGCAATAGGGGATAATCAACATCCAGTATCAGTGTGCCTGATCAAACAAGATATAGTGTGTCAAGTCCCTTTGTTGTAGGAGAATATGCACAACACATAGTGTCAGGTTACACTGTAAGGATGGAATAGTCCCAGACTGGTAGCTTACTACACAGGAATGAACCACTTCGGCTCCAAAGATATGTCTGCATATGTGACTACAGAAAGTTATTGCTCGACTCGTTTCTCTACCCAACTTATCGTTGGTTCCTCAGGAGCAAATCACACTGCACGCCACTGATATCGTGCGCGCAGTAATCAGGAGCAGATCCCTAAGTCCACTGTTGCCGCTAAGCATTACCCCCTCAAACTGGGTGTGCAGCACAAAAAACAGAGGACCTAGGAATATCTAATCTGAGAGTATGCTGCACGCCACTGATGTCGTGCGTGCAGCAATGAGCCTCCGGCATGTGTGGCCGTCACACATTTTTGTGGAGATTTTTAACATATAAAAATAATAAATTGTTTTTAGCGTACTTTATATAGGCAGTAAATATATGAGATGAAGGTTTGACAGAATTTTTTATTTTTTTTATGTTCACCTGAGTGGTTAGGTCATGTGATATTTTTATAGAGCAGGTTGTCTTAAGGATGCGGCAATACCCAATATGTATACTTTTTTTTTTATTTCACTTTAGCACAATAAGCAGTTTTGAAGAAAACAAAAAAATAAAAAATTCATATTTTAGTGTCTCCATTGTCTGAGAGCCATAGCTTTTTTATTTTTTGACCGATTGTCTTGGGTAGGGTCTCTTTTGCGGAATAAGGTGACAGTTTGATTTGTACTATTTTGGGGGGCATACGCCTTTTTGAATGCTTGGTGTTGCAATTTTTGTGATGTAAGGTGACAAAATGGCTTTGGGGGTTAAATCATGAGATATTTTTATAGAGCAGTTCGTTACGGACGTGGCAATACCTAATATGTATACTTTTTTTATTTAGTTTTATACACTAATATCATATTTGAAACAAAAATAAATCATGTTTTAGTGTCTCCATAGTCTAAGAGCCATATTTTTATTTTATTTTTTGGGCGATTTTCTTAGGTAGGGGCTAATTTTTTTTGCAGGATGAGGTTAATGTAACATTGGTACTATTTTTTTTTGGGGGGGGGGGGGCATACGCCTTTTTGATCGCTTGGTTTTGCACTTTTAGTGATGTAAGGTGACAAAAAAAAAGTTGTTTTTTTTTAGCACAGTTTTTATTTTATTGACGATGTTCATCTGAGGGGTTAGGTCATGTGATATTTTTATAACCGGTTGATATGGATGCGGCAATACCCAATGTCAACTTTTTTCCTTATTTTTTTTCCTTTGTTTTTGGAAAAATAAGCTTTTTTTTTTTTTTTACTTGAAACTTCACATTTTTTGGGGAAAACAATTTTTTTAACTTTGATTTTTACTTTAATTTTTGTCCCACTCTGGGACTTCAACTTTTGGGGGTCTGATCCCCTTTACAATGCATTACAATACTTCTGTATTGCAATGCATGGGCTGTAAGTATATTACCACTGTAATACGCTTACAGCCTGCTTGCCTGTGAGATCCAGGGGGCTGGATCTCACAGGCTCTCCCGGAAGGTATCCAATATGCCTGAGAAAGGCATCGGGCTGCCTCCCTGCCATGGGGTCCCTGTCACAGCAGCGCGGGGACCCCATGGACACCAGCACCCATGAGGATACCGCAGGTGCTGACTGTGGCCGTGCAAGGGTTAATGTGCTGACATCGGCGATTTCACCAATGCCGATGCATACAGCAGGGGTCCGGCTATCAGTGACAGCCGGACCCCTGCCTCTGAACGGGCGGCCGCAGCTCCTGCACCCACCTGATCAGCGCGCCATACCTGTACTGCGCTGGGATTTCTGTCCCGCGTTTTTGAGCCGTACATGTACGGCACTGGTATCCTAGGGGTTAAAAATGACACATTCCTTTTTTAGTTTAAGCAACACTTTTTTTTTTTCATCTTTTACATTTTCAAAATCACAAAAACGGAAAAGAGCCCAAAACAAAAATTTGGGCACTCTACATGGTTAGTACCTAGTAGCACCCCCTTTGGCAAATATCACCACTTGTAAACACTTTTTGTAGCCAGCCAAGAGTCTTTCAAGTCTTGTTTGAGGGATTTTCATCCATTCTTCATTGCAGGAGTCTTCCAGCTCTGTGAGATTTCTGGGCCCTCTTGTATGCACTGCTCTTTTGAGGTCCATCCACAGATTCTCAATGATGTTCAGATAAGGGGACTGTGAGGGCCATGGTAAAACCTTCAGCTTGCTCCTTTTGAGGGACTCTATTGTGGATTTTGAGGTGTGTATAGGATCATTATCCATTTGTAGAAGCCATCCTCTTTAGCTTTTTTACAGTTGGTGTGATATTTGCTTCCGGAATTTCATTGAATCCATTCTTCCCTCTACCCATGAAATGTTCCTTGTGTCATTGGCTGCTACACAGCCCCAAAGCATGATTGATCCACCACCATGCTTAATGGTTGGAGAGGTGTTCTTTTCATAAAATACTGTGCCATTGTTTCTCCAAACATACCTTTGCTCATTGCGGCCACAGAGTTCTATTTTAACCTCATCGGTCCAAAGGACTTATTCCCAAAGTCCTTGTTTAGGCCTCTTTCACACTTGCATTGTTAGGATCCGGCGTGCACTTCCGTTGCCGGAAGTGCCCGCCGGATCCGTAACACCGCAAGTGAACTGTAAGCATTTGAAGACGGATCAGTCTTCAAAATGCGTTCAGTGTTACTATGGCAGCCAGAACGCTATTAAAGTCCTGGTTGCCATAGTAGTAGTGGGGATCGGGGAGCAGTATACTTAACCGCCCGTGCGGCTCCCGGGGCGCTCCAGAATGACGTCAGAGCACCCCATGCGCATGGATGACGTGATCCATGCGATCACGTCACCCATGCGCGTGGGGCGCCCCGACGTCACTCTGAAGCGCCCCGGGAGCCGCACGGACAGTAAGTATACTGCTCCCCACTACCCCACTACACTTTACCATGGCAAACAGGACTTTAGCGTGCTGGCAGCCATGGTAACCATTCAGAAAAAGCTAAACGTCGGATCCGGTAATGCGCTGAAACGATGTTTAGCTTAAGGCCGGATCCGGATTAATGCATTTCAATGGGCATTAATTCCGGATCCGGCCTTGCGGCAAGTGTTCAGGATTTTTGGCCGGAGCAAAAAGCGCAGCATGCTGCGGTATTTTCTCTGGCCAAAAAAACGTTCCGGTCCTGAACTGAAGACATCCTGATGCATCCTGAACGGATTTCTCTCCATTCAGAATGCATGGGGATAATCGACGACGGAACTCTATGCCGGAAAAGAACAACGCAAGTGTGAAAGAGGCCTTATATGTTCTTTTGCAAACTTCTGCCGCTGAATTTTGTGGTGAGGACGCAGGAGAGCAGTAGACAATCAACTCCTGAAGGTCTTTTGCAGGCAAGCGGTCAGCTGTTTCTGAAATTTTCTTTGGTCTTCTCTTGACCTCCACTGTTCCTGTTAACTGCCATTTCTTAATCACATTTCGAACTCAGGAAATGGTAACCTGAAAATGCTTTGCTACCCTCTTATAGCCTTCTGGTTTGTGATCCTCAACAATTTTCACTTTCAGAGTGTTAGGCTGCTGCCTAGAAGAACCCATAGCTGCTGTTTTTGGGACAAGGGTAGAGGAGTTTGATGCTTTGAAATTTTGCATTACCTGGCCTTTCCCAACAAGGATTGTGATCAAGCCTCGACCCTAACAGGCTTTTTAAGGTCTGAAACCTCAGTCAAAGTTATCAGAGCACCCAAGCCTCCTTGGGTTCCCATACTTTTGCAAGGTACTCCTTTCCTTTTTTCACTGTAAAATCGTAGGAAACCAAAATAATACACTGATATTGCCTAAAATGTTGAAACGTATGCGTCATCTCTAACTTTTGGAATTAATTTTATCTTCAACTTGCTTAACTATTCAAAGTAACAGTAATTAACAGACAGAGGCTGCCTATATATATATATATATATATATATATTTTTTAAAACACACACACACACACACACACACACACACACACAGACATATACACATCAAAGAAAGCAGAACATTCAGAGGGCAGCAGGGAAGAGTCAGCAACCAGGGCCAGGATACAGAGGTCAAAAAATGTACAGAAGAACGATTGGCAATAGACCTTACAGGGAAATTTCCCGGGGGCCCGATGCCCAGGGGGCCGCCTTGGCCCTCCTCCCGGCCGCCCAGTTTACATTTTTTCCAGGGCCACTTTAATTTCCCAGTCCACCCCAGATTGAAGGTCTACCGGTCTCCCAGAACAGAATCCAAATAAAACACTAGGTTTATTGATCCAGGTCAGTGCAGTGTTTCAGCTCTACTGTCATATCCTCTCTCAATCAAAGTGGCACAGACTGTGCCCACAATATATAGCATATGCCTGATACCTGGAAGTGTAGCAGTGCATGCATAGTCACTGCTCAGGTAGCAGCAGCAGAACCTCTGCGCTTGCACCGATACTCAGAGCAGTGGCACAAGCCTGAGATTAAAAGGGCCAGGAGCGAGGTCCGGCCCTGTCAATCAAGCCGGAGGGGACAGCCTACTGAGCAGCAGGGACAGCCCCTCTACGCTCAAGAATTCTAATGTACAAATCGATTCACTCATCGTTAATATATAGAATCTTTATGGCACCTTTCACAACTAATTTGTTTGGACTCTGCTCTTCCCTCCATATTTATGGGGTGGCTTGCAGAAAAAAATCTGTCCGAATGACGATCTCTCTCATACCTATGATGGGTGGTCCAAAGGATGGATGATATGGCGATTTCACTTACCAGGTTGTACAGTGGTGTGCAGGTGATAATTCCAAGATCATCACTTCTCCAGGATTTAAAATGGCCACCAGCAACCAGTCATCCTGACATTCTAGGACATGTTGCTGGCAGCCCTTTGAAATCATTTCTAGAGAACCCCTTTAACCACAGTATGCACTTTGGCACTTTATTTGTAGTTGGTGATCACTTTTTGCAAGTGGTTTTACCTGTTTGTCAGTTAACTTTAGCTCAGACTATGCCTTGGCTCATACACATTTTATGTGCACAATTGCCCTTTACAAAGATAGCAGAGCGCCATTCAGCCCTGGCAGTGCGTAGGCCCTGTGACGTGCCACAGTAATTCTGATCTCCACAGATGCTTTAATGAAAATACCTACTGGCCCTTCTGGCTGACATGGTCTATTCCTTTCTAACCAATAACCATGGACAGGGTGAGCATACTCCACTGACCTGCGAGCCTCATGCTGTTGGTACCTACAAATACTATTTTATTTGGATTTTATTCAGGGAGTGCTTCTGCATATACATACATATATCCACACAGTGATATCTATACACTTACCAACAGCAAGGCTTCCAGATGACTCAGGTAGGTTTCTTCACTAGCCAGAATTGCAGACAGGACCCATTTCCTCATCTCCAGGCCCTTCTCCAGATCCAACTCATTCTATAAGCAGAGAGAAACCATCAGGGCTATACATGGACCTTGCATGGCTTGTCACCATTCGCAGATATCCCACCAAGAACTAAGCGCACATTGAACACATTTATTAAGACTTTGCTGGTATACAAAGGTTGCAAATTATTGTGCAAGCAATATTTACAGCATAATTTGTGACTTTTCACTTTAAAAAAAATTTCATAAGCATGGGCTGGGCTTAGCAGGAGGGGCATGGAATCCTGACCCCTATCACATGTACCATAACTTACGCCACAAAATGGAGTAACTTATAGTTCAAGTCTACATAGTCAGGAGTGGACTGGCAAATTTCCCTGTGGGCTGACACTCAGGGGGCTGCCTGAGCCCTCCTCATGGCCACTAACCAGGTACATAATGATGTGAGCATTAAATACTTATGTATCTGACTGGCAGCTGCAGGTTCCTCCTGAATTCAGTTATATCATCAATTTGGACCCGCCTACAACATGCCGCCACTTTTAGTTTTTTCCCAGGGCCACTTTAACTTCCCAGTCCACCCCTGTACGTAGCAGGTGAAGATTTTAATTTCTGGCGCATAGACGGCTGTCAAATGTGCCAAATTTATAATACATTTTATTAATAAATTTGGCCTGACTGTCTTGAGTTTGACATGCACAGCCCGATATGCTGATCAGCCTGAGAGTTGGATTGTGTACATGAACTTATGGTGATCAGGAGCCAGACAACCGGTCACATACAGGATAATGGGACAGGGCAGCACAACTGCAATAAACATACATTATACATTTATAACATGGGCCCAGTTAAAGGGATTCGGTCATCTAGATTTTGGATATAGAGCCGTTTATAGGGTCAGATCTCATATAGCATGTCCGTAATATACCTTTTTCATAGACATGAATGCTTTAGTTTATTCAGAAAAATCTATTTTATCAATATGCAAATTACGTCTGCAAAGAGCTCAAGGGGCTGTTCCTAACATCTCTGGAGCCCGGCCATGTGGCGCATGCGCAGTCCATTTTCTGAGGCTGATGCCAGTACAGGGATGGAAGACCAGGTGGGCACTTACGTCAGGAGTCGCCGAGTCCTCTGAGTGACATCGGGGGAGCTAAGAGGGGACCTTTCGGATGCGGGGCGGGGCGGGGCTCCTTCAAAATGGGTGCGGCTGGGCCCCAGAGACGATAGTACCAGCTCATTGAGCTCTTTTCAGAGGTAATTTGCATATTGATAAAATAAAATTTCGGAATAAATTAAAGTATTCATGTCTATGGCAAAGGTATATTGCAGACATGCTATAGGAGATCTATAAACAGCTCTATATGCAACATTTTAGTCACAGAATCCCTTTAACTATTCTCTCTAGTAGATAAAAATATCTGGCTTAACCAATACTACTAACCGATTTGCTGGAATCCAAAGATGCAGAAGAAAGGGTGTCTCTGCTGCTGAGGCTCTTAGCGCTGAGCTGAGGAGAGGAGCTTGGGGAATCATCAATATATGGCATAAGTTCATGTTGTGTCCTGTGCTCTTCTGTACCACCAGGGGGCGTCCTGCAAAGAGATCCATCTAAAAGGAAAAAAAAAAACAGGAACAAAAATACTAAAATTACTGGTCTGAGACGAGGGCACTATTCACATTGTATTTTGGCACTACGGTTGTTATGAACAAATATTTTTTTTATTTATTTTTTTATTTCAAGGCTTACTACAGAACCCATCTGGCCTGATTCAGATAACCATTCCAATTTTACATCTGCAAAAATGGACATATGTCAGTCCATCCACATGGCAGAAAAATTAACGAATCATTAACTTCAATGAGTCCGTGTGCAGTCCACTGTACACACAGAGAGCACATTGAAGGAAAATACAACCCTCCAATTCAAGTATTACATTATTTTTTTAAAGTACGTTTTAACATACAGTTCTTTAGGGGTCTTAAACCGGAGTAGCTTACTTGTTTTAGTAAATGATGTGTACTTAGTCTAAAGTACACATGACCAACTATACTTGTGTGAAACCAGTGTGTTCCTCAAAATGTCTTTAAAATGTCCTTCCATCTCCCCTGGTTAGGGCAGAGCACACTTGTAAGAATAAAACAAAAAAGGGAAGTACAAACCAACAGAGCCAAAACGCAGAAAGGCAATAATAGTCTACAAAGTGACATGGCGGACGAGGTGACCATCTGTACTGCATACTCTCCCACAAGAAAACATTTCCTCTGCCCAAAAGGGATGGACTCAGTGCAAGAACAAGCTGATATATGAAACAATTACTGGCTCAGTCCCAGTGATCTGAGGCTACGTTCTACTTAGAAACTGGGCTGTCTATCCTTTTTTAATGGACGTTTTTAAATGAATAAATTTCATGGGTTTTATTTTTATTTTATTTTTTTAAAGTGCCCTCATTATATACATGGCCCTTTTAGTGCCCCTAGTATATATAAGGCCCTTCCTACTGTACCTCAGCATTTATTTTTTTTAAAGCCCCTCTTAGTGTCATATATATATATATATATATATATATATATATATATATATATATATATATATATATATATATATATATATATACACATATACACATACACACACACACACAGTACAGACCAAAAGTTTGGACACACCTTCTCATTCAAAGAGTTTTATTTATTTTCAGGACTATGAAAATTGTAGATTCACACTGAAGGCATCAAAACTATGAATTAACACATGTGGAATTATATACATAAAAGTGTGAAACAACTGAAAATATGTCATATTCTAGGTTCTTCAAAGTAGCCACCTTTTGCTTTGGTTACTGCTTTGCACACTCTTGGCATTCTCTTGATGATCTTCAAGAGGTAGTCACCTGAAATGGTTTTCACTTCACAGGTGTTCCCTGTCAGGTTTAATACGTGGGATTTCTTGCCTTATAAATGGGGTTGGGACCATCAGTTGCGTTGTGGAGAAGTCAGGTGGATACACAGCTGATAGTCCTACTGAATAGACTGTTAGAATTTGTATTATGGCAAGAAAAAAGCAGCTAAGTAAAGAAAAACGAGTGGCCATCATTACTTTAAGAAATGAAGGTCAGTCAGTCCGAAAAATTGGGAAAACTTTGAAAGTGTCCCCAAGTGCAGTCACAAAAACCATCAAGCGCTACAAAGAAACTGACTCACATGTGGACCGCCCCAGGAAAGGAAGACCAAGAGTCACCTCTGCTGTGGAGGATAAGTTCATCCGAGTCACCAGCCTCAGAAATCGCAGGTTAACAGCAGCTCAGATTAGAGACCAGGTCAATGCCACACAGAGTTCTAGCAGCAGACACATCTCTAGAACAACTGTTAAGAGGAGACTGTGTGAATCAGGCCTTCATGGTAGAATATCTGCTAGGAAACCGCTGCTAAGGACAGGCAACAAGCAGAAGAGACTTGTTTGGGATAAAGAACACAAGGAATGGACATTAGACTAGTGGAAATCTGTGCTTTGGTCTGATGAGTCCAAATTTGAGATCTTTGGTTCCAACCACCGTGTCTTTGTGCGACGCAGAAAAGGTGAACGGATGGACTCTACATGCCTGGTTCCCACCGTGAAGCATGGAGGAGGTGTGATGGTGTGGGGGTGCTTTGCTGGTGACACTGTTGGGGATTTATTCAAAATTGAAGGCATACTGAACCAGCATGGCTACCACAGCATCTTGCAGCGGCATGCTATTCCATCCGGTTTGTGTTTAGTTGGACCATCATTTATTTTTCAACAGGACAATGACCCCAAACACACCTCCAGGCTGTGTAAGGGCTATTTGACCATGAAGGAGAGTGATGGGGTGCTGCGCCAGATGACCTGGCCTCCACAGTCACCGGACCTGAACCCAATCGAGATGGTTTGGGGTGAGCTGGACCGCAGAGTGAAGGCAAAAGGGCCAACAAGTGCTAAGCATCTCTGGGAACTCCTTCAAGACTGTTGGAAGACCATTTCAGGCGACTACCTCTTGAAGCTCATCAAGAGAATGCCATGAGTGTGCAAAGCAGTAATCAAAGCAAAAGGTGGCTACTTTGAAGAACCTAGAATATGACATATTTTCAGTTGTTTCACACTTTTTTGTTATGTATATAATTCCACATGTGTTAATCCATAGTTTTGATGCCTTCAGTGTGAATCTACAATTTTCATAGTCATGAAAATAAAGAAAACTCTTTGAATGAGAAGGTGTGTCCAAACTTTTGGTCTGTACTGTATATATATATACACACATACACACACACACTCATCTCATCCACTTGATTGCAAGGGGACACTAGCTCCTCACTGGATGCTGCAGGACCTGCGCTCCCAGCGTGACCTTGTGACATCATCATGCTGAGTGTGCAGGTCCTGCTGCATCCAGTGAGGAGCTAGTATCCCTGCACAATCAAGTGGATGAAAGGCCCTTGTAGCAGTTTTTAACAGTAATTGCAGATGCACTTCTGCCTATATAACTATTAAAAAACAGGTCCATTGATTTCAATAGGGTCTGTCTGTGAAAACGGCCAAAAATAGGACGTTCTACTTTTGGACAGCGGCTATTCACTGACAGGTTAAAGAAACGCCATCTGAATTTCCTGCCTGCCAGACTATAATTGGTTCTAAAAATGGCTGTGTGACTGCCGTTATTAACGTGGTCATCCAAGTTTGAATATCCACCTCTAGGATGCCCGGCCCAGTGATAATGAATATATGTACTTACCTGTCCCTGACTCCGGTTCCATCCACTACATATGGAGAAATCAATATCAGTCAACAAGGGGGGCTGGGGGGGGGGGGGGGGGGAGGAGGGGGATGCAGCGGCCGGGCATCCTAGAGGGGGTTATTCAAACTTGGACAACCCCTGTGAATGCATTTTTTCACGTTCACTTACTGCCAATTTTGTTGCATGCTGTCATATGCAAGGACAACTTGCTGCACTGGGTATATATACAGTAAAATAAAGCTCTGACATGCAGCGGAAAATACAGAAAAGGTGTGCTGCAGATCTACGGCGAAACCGCATGTATAACAGGGACTTTTTTTTTGTCATGGAAAAGGCTGAGGATTTCACTCTCTCCTCACTTTACCCTGCAGATTTTTTTACACAACATATTTAGAAAAATCTCATCCACTTTGCTGGTACTGCCCAACGCTGCAGATTTGCCGCCCCGAAAATCCACAACGGCAAATCCACATGTCAATGTACCCTCACTGCATAGAGCGAGACAGCTCTGACTAAGAAGGGTGTCACTGCACACTATCCAATAAGTGCGGTGTAGGGACACACCCCTTGGGCAAGGGACAAGGTAACACCCCCAGTTGTCTCTTCTTTTAGATACTTGAGGAAAAGACTGCGTGGTAGAGGCCTTGGGTGCAACGCCAATCTCTGTAATGCCTGTAGCTAGGCCACTGGCATCAATACAGAGAACTAGGCAATAAAGGGCAGGGACGCTGACTGGAAAATCTGACTTTCGCCAGCATTCTTCCCTGACTGGTTCCTCTAGTGTCGGTGTGGTTTCTGCTCCAGTTACCTGTCCCTCTACATTTTCCCTTCACTCCTGCCCTCTCACACTGAGGAGACAGGATTCTCACAGGGCGGCTTTTCCAGCCTGACAGGCGAGTTGGGAAACCGTCTCAGTTTCACAGAGATGTAATCTGAAAGTCAAACACACACTGGTGATTACAGGAAGGCAAATAGAAAGAGCACAGAGCGACATGTATGTGCCACAGGAATGCAAACAGACACGTGCATGTGACCCATCTGACCGCAGCTCTCGGGGTGTGCACCAGCACATGAGGAAACTGGACATCTCATGGAAACACAGGCCCAGAGCCAGCAGCAAACAGCACGCCATTTCCCGACAGCAAATAGACCCATCTACCCACGTGACATCACCCCCCAGAAACCATCCCAATTACTTGTGATTAGGATGGAGCTTTCATTTTCTCAAACGACAATGAAGGAAAAGTAGAAACATGGCTCCAGATTATCGTCAGTACATCTCCCTATGTAATTAGGGAGATGCGGACGATAATATCCAACAGAACTGAATGAGGGAGGAACGACTGCAGAAACAACCCTTCCTCCCACCTTCAGTTTGCATCGGTCTGTGTAATCAGACAGAAACAAATGAGCGCCGATGGATGCAGGAGTGCACCTAGCCTTTCTGCTGCCCGAGGAGAAAATTGAAACGGCGCCCAACCCCTCCAGCCCTACTGTTTAAGGCATACTGTGATACAGAGAGATATTCCCTCAGCCCTGACACTGCCCCCACTTGTCTCTAGGTCTTGCCGCCTGAGGCAAACGCCTCAGCTGGCCTTATTGGTGGTTCACCCCTGAACATCGGGCAGTGTAATAGGGCACCTAGGTTGTCTAGGCCTGCACCAGATTTATCTCAGGGGCTCAGGTTGGATGATAAATCTGGTGAAGGGAGAGACATTTTCTCCGACATTGTTGCACATCCTTCTTCTGGTAAGCCCCATCCCTTTTAAGCATGCCAGGAATAAAGTGTACAAACCGAAGGCGCACCAAACTACGCACATTTTTAGATTGTAGGTGCAGACACATTAGTAAATCTGAGCCATAATCTTTTTGATGAGCAGAGTCACCAGCCCATATGGCATCCATGTCTGTGTGAGCCCTTCAGCCCGGATCTATGCATATTCTCCATAGAGAATAAGTCTGGATGTTAAACATTATAGCGGGAAGTCATTTCTCAGTCTGTTGCAGGAGGGGGAATCGCAGCTACATTCGCACATTGCACTCATATCACAGGTTCTTTTACCACAATGTTCGCAAAATCACAGTGAAAGAACACGACGTATGGAAAATAGAAAAAGGGGACTACATAATGAACCATGGCAATATACTGAGGGTTAAAGAGGGCACGCCACCTTTGTCATGTGTCATGTAATGGAAGAAAAACGTAATTCCTAGTAAAGACCCAATCAGTTTGAAAACACCTAGCTCCGTGTCTGTCATAAGGACCCTCCCCATAGACCAGAAGTGCACAACCTGCAGCCCACAGTGCCATTCTAAGCAGCCCCAACCACATATTCAGACATGCATGATTGTATCTGGTGCGCTGGAAGGCCATATATTGCTAGTACAGGGGTCTGATCCCTGCGTGGCGCTCCAGAAAGGTGCAGATGAAGTGGAGACGGGCAATGCATGCACACAAGAATCTTTATTGTTATTTATGGGAGCAGTAAACAACTCATTCAAACTATAATGGAGAGAGACGCACTTTCTGGAGTGCGAAATGGGCAGAAGGTGGAGTTGGAAATGCCACCTATCATTCATGGCATATACGCCATTAAGGTCTCCACTGATAAGGGAGTCTGTCACCATGGAATTCCCTGATAAACCAGGAACAGTGTCTTTTGTAGGGCTTGCTCTGATGAATGTAACGATACATTCAACTTGGTGATCTATTGCTTCAAGGGAACCTGTCACCAGGATTTTGTGTATAGAGCTGAGGACAAGGTTGCTAGATCACCACTAGCACATCCGCAATATCCAGTCCCCATAGCTCTGTGTGCTTTTATTGTGGAAAAAAAACAACGATTTGATACATATGCAAATGAACATAAGAGTCATATCTAACTTGTGTGACCAGAGAAGAGTCATATTGTCAAGCTCTGACTCATCTCGGGGTAATTTGCATATGTATCAAATCGGTTTTTTTACACAATAAAAGCACACAGAGCTATGGGGACTGGGTATTGCGGATGTGCTAGCGGCCATCTAGCAACCCATGTCCTCAGCTCTATACCCAAAATCCCGGTGACAGGTTCCCTTCCAGTCAGGACTAAAAGTACTTTTAATTCATATGCAAATTAGTTGTTAAGTGCACCCAATCTGGGCACCCTTAGTCCTTCTGCTTCCTCTGCCAGATTGACAGTCATCTCGCCTGGTCCTGTCAATCAAGGAGAGGGAGGGGCTGGAAGAGGAAGCAGAAGGAGCAAGGGTGCACAGATTGGGTGCACTTAACTTATTTGCATATGGATTAAAAGTACTTTTTCTCTAGAATGAAGGAACAGATCTCTAAGGCCTCTTGCAGACGAGCGTGTCCGGATTAGGTCCGGATGCGTCCCGGTGCATTGCGGCAAACCCGTGCGAGTAGGTACGCAATTGCAGTCAGTTTTGACTGCGATTGCGTTCCGATGTTCAGTTTTTATCGCGCGGGTGCAATGTGTTTTGCAAGCGCGTGTAAAAAAAACTGACTGTAGTACCCAGACCCGAACTTCTTCACAGAAGTTCAGGTTTGGGTTAGTTGTAGTGTAGATTGTATTATTTCCCCTTATAACATGGTTATAAGGGAAAATAATAGCATTCTGAATACAGAATGCATAGTACAATAGCGCTGGAGGGGTTATTATAAAAAAAATAAAAAAATAAAAATGGTGATGGATCTTGTGATGCGCGCAGTGACGTCATCAAAGGTTCTATTGCTCACAGATGAAGACAGAAGAGATGCCTGCTGCGCGAACAAGTGGATTAAGGTGAATTAATTTTTTTTTAACCCCTCCAGCCATATTTTACTATGCATTCTGTATTCAGAATGCTATTATTTTCCATTATAACCATGTTATAAGGGGAAATAATAATGATCGGGTCTCCATCCCGACCAACACCTAACAACCGTGCGTGAAAATCGCACCGCATCCGCACTTGCTTGCAATTTTCACGCAACCCCATTCATTTCTATGGGGCCTGCGTTACGTGAAAAACACATAAAGAGGAGCATGCTGCGATTTTCACGCAACGTACACAAGTGATGCATGAAAATCACAGCTCGTGTGCACAGCCCCATAGAACTGAATGGGTCAGGATTCAGTGCGGGTGCAATGCTTTCAACTCACGCATTGCACCGCGCGGAATACTCGCCCGTGTGAAAGGGGCCTAAGTGAATGGTGTCATTACATTCAGCTGAGCTAGCCCTACAAGGCATTGTGTCTGGTTTAGGGTCCATTCACACGTCCGCAAGTGTTTTGCAGTCCGCAAATGGCGGATTCACAAAACACAGACACTGGCCATGTGCGTTCCACATTTGGCGGACCACACATGGCTGGCACTATGATAGAAATGCCTATTCTTGTCCGTGGTTGCAGACAAGAATAGGACATGTTCTATCTTTTTTGCGGGGCCACAAAACAGAACTAGAGATGCGGACAGCACACGGTGTGCATCTTTTGCGGCCCCATTGAAATGAATGGGTCTGCATCCGTTCTGCAAAATTGAGGAAGGGATGCGGACCCATTCATGTGGACAGTGAATTTCCTGGTGACAGATTCCATTTATGTTTTATTGTGGCCTTTGGGAATAGTTCATACAATGTGGCCTTTGCGACAACGATGCACAACCTTTTCTTGTCCAGACATGCCAACATAATACGCAGAAAACTTTACCGTACATTCCTCCAGGAAAGCTACATTTTTAGTAGTAGTAAATACAGAAGCTGCTCTGTATTTGTTATATTTCTTATGAAAGGATTGTTTTCTGCTGTGTTTTTTGATGCATTTTTTAAATGATATTTTTGAGGGATCAGTTTATAGTAGGTTAAAGGGGTTTTCCCACAAAAAAATTATGTTTTCAAACCAGCACCTAGATCCGAATACTTTTGTAATTGCTAATTAAATATTTAGTATAAACACTGAGAAAATGTATCTGTATGGCGCCACTTGCTGTTTTTTTTTTTTTCTTTCCTAAGCTGCAGCAGAAAAGACACTCCCCCTGAGCTGTGATAGGGAGAACATGGACACTCCCCCTGAGCTGTGATAGGGAGAACATGGACACTCCCCCTGAGCTGTGATAGGGAGAACATGGACACTCCCCCTGAGCTGTGATAGGGAGAACATGGACACTCCCCCTGAGCTGCAGCGGAGAAGACACTCCCCCTGAGCTGCAGCACAGAAGACACTCCCCCTGAGCTGCAGCACAGAAGACACTCCCCCTGAGCTGCAGCACAGAAGACACTCCCCCTGAGCTGCAGCACAGAAGACACTCCCCCTGAGCTGCAGCACAGAAGACACTCCCCCTGAGCTGCAGCACAGAAGACACTCCCCCTGAGCTGCAGCACAGAAGACACTCCCCCTGAGCTGTCAGCTTGATATAAATCTAGAAGAGCAATGAATGAGGAGATCTCTGGATCCATGTGATGTATAAAGCTGGTTCTAGCTTTGTTAGAAAGAGACTGTCATGTACTATAGGATGACCGATGTCTGACCATGAGATAACCCCTTTAATACACTTTAGTGCATTGCACTTTCTTTCTACTGTTCTTAATGTATTATATCCCTTCATTTACTACTACTAAAAAAGGTTGTCTTGGGAGGAAAATAAGGTATAGTTTTCAGCATGTAGTACTGGAATGCCTATGAGGGGTGGGGGGTTCCTCTTATGATAGACCTAGAACTATGTAGATGTTTAAACTTGATCTGCGGTTACAGGATGGAGCTGCTGCACAAGTACGAGAGTAGCATGCCAATTCTAACTGCCATAGGCCTCATGCACACGACCGTTGTGTGCATCCGTGGCCGTTGTGCCGTTTTCCGTTTTTTTTCGCGGACCCATTGACTTTCAATGGGTCAGTGGAAAAATCGGAAAATGCACCGTTTGGCAGCCGCATCCGTGATCCGTGTTTCCTGGCCGTGAAAAAAATATGACCTGTCCTATTTTTTTCACGGCCAACGGTTCACGGACCCATTCAAGTCAATGGGTCCGTGAAAAATCACGGATGCACACAAGATTGTCATCCGTGTCCGTGATCCGTGTCCGTGATCCGTGTCCGTTTTTTCCTATCATTTCAATGGCAAACTTGACTTAGATTTTTTTTTCATTTTTCATGTCCGTGGATCCTCCAAAAAACAAGGAAGACCCACGGACGAAAAAACGGTCACGGATCACGGACCTACGGACCCCATTTTTGCGGACCTTAAAAAAAAAAACGGTCGTGTGCATGAGGCCATACTGTCACGTCGGCCTCCACCTTGCCTTTCATCAGCAGCCAGATCCACTAAAGAGGCCAAAAACTGCAGTAAGAAGCATTAATAAAAACGTGTGTCGGAGAGCACTGTATCATGGAGAGGCTGGCAGGTACGGCTTACAACGTGAACCTCACCCTAAACTGCAAACAGGAGTGGTCTTCTAAGGGGGCTGGTCTTCTTAAAAGCATGGCCAGCCTGCAGAATAAATCTGTCACAGACCAATCAAATCTGTCATGTGGGCATAAAATGCCCGTCTGTCAGCAGCACATTGCCCTGTGCAAACAGCTTTTCCAGAAACAGCCATTAAAAATCTATTATATAATTAGTTAACTCAATAGAGGACATTTGTATATATTTTCCACAGGGAATTACAGGGTTACTATGGAGAGTGCATTGTGTGTCAACTCCACCCTGGATGGCAGAAGTGCTGCCCACCGTGATCTGTGCGGCTTCCGTGTACTAATCACCTGTAACACGAGTGATCGCAGCGATACCTGGCCAGAGTAAAAGGATTACTTAATCCGGTCAGCAGGGTAAACCCTATTAAACCAGCCATACTGCCTGGCAGGGTGATCCTGCAGGGTTAAAATCTGTTGTGCACTACAAGAGAAAAAAAGAAATTTTATTCTAGATGCAAATTAGGGCTCCAGTGCACTGAGGGGGGTTGGCCCTAGCCCCTCGGTGCACCTCAGAAGCCCAGCGTCTGTCACACCCTCCCCTTGGCCGACAGGGCCAGGCGTGATCACTGTCCTCTTGCCTGGCCCTGTAGTCCCGTGCATGCGACATAGATGTTATAATCAGTGCATGCGCTTTACATGTCCTTCGGGTTGACTGCACATGCGCTAATTATGGAATATACAGCGCATGTGCGGAAATACAGAGCAGGAGGACAATGATAATGCCTGGCCCTCTCCGTCAGAAAGCGTAAGGGCTGGGATGCACTAAGGGGCTAGGGTTAGGAAGCCCTAATTTGCATATAGAATAAAATACATCAAAACTAGTGTAAAGGAAGAATTGCTTAGTTGCCCATAGCAACCAGTCTGATTCCACCCTTCATTTTCCAAAGGAGCTCTGAAAAATGAAAGGTGGAATCCGACTGGTTGCTATGGGCAACTAAGAGTTCACTTTTGCATCAGTTTTGGTAAATTTCCCCCTTTATCTCAAGCAGTGCAAAGGATTTTGATCTTCTAGGGATGGTTTTAATGGTCAGGATCAACCCCACCAGGCAGAAAATTGTTTAATAGGGTTGACCCTGCTGAAAGGTCCTCTTAAGTATATTGTTGCTATGTATATGTATAAAAGCGAGTTTGAAAATCGTGCCATACACCATAACTGTAATGGCGGAAATGTTTATTCAATGTCCGCAACAGTTTATTTTTTTTACATAGCATTTATTATTCATTGCTGGCTAGAAAAAAAAAGGATCATGTCAAAGCAGGTTTATATATGATCTCCACCTGCCTGGTGGGAAGCAGACGTCTCAGGACATACTGCCGAGGGCTCCATAACCCATAGAAAGACGCTGCAACCCTAACCTGATGAGAGGTCCCCTTTAAAGGCTGGAACTGCGCCCTATGCACAAAGGTGAAGCACAACGTCCAGAGGCTCTGGAAGAAACCGCCATGTACGTGTTGTGCTTCCAAAATGAAACCAAAGTCAGACTTTCTGGGAAACAGGAATCTGCAATGACTGGGTCCAGTATACTGTGCCAAAGGCCGCTGCTGTGAGAAACTGGCATAACACCATCCTGACGAGCGTTACAGCTATGCCAGGCAACACCCATCAACCGTCTCCCATGCCACAAATGCCAAAGTATCATTCTGCTTCAGTGCGGTGTAGGAACCCCCCTCCCTGTCAGCTCCACAGCAGCTGCACCCTTATACCATCACTCTGCAATGTGCTGGGAGCACCCTAGGGACCACACTGCATCACCAACCAATTGCAATGCAGCAAAAACAGGTGTAGCACATGTGGCTTGACAACCTCTTAGATACAGGGCACCTGTTACCTCCGTGCCAGCTGGAGCCGCTCCATTTGCGGTTACTGTAAGACTAATGTATACGGCCGCATTCAGGAGCCATCAGGTAGACATGGCTCTCTCTTTAACTGCTTAATAACTGGGTTAGGGAACCAGGGATTAAAAACCTGTGCCAGGCAACGCAGACGCCAAGCTGAAACCTGCTCTGAATGAGTACATATGAGAAAGGCATCGGTACCCCAAGAGTTAACAAAGAGGGACATTGATTACTTTGGGCTCTGTTCACATCAGCCACAACGCTGCACGACAGACCCCTCTGACTTAGTGCAGGGATCAGGAGGCGGCACTCCTGAGGGTAGGTCATCAATAGAAAACCCCTGCACAACCCCTGTAAATCTGGCCATACTCATTAGGGTGCATTCACACGACCGTGACTGCAAACTGCGGATCCGCAAAACACGGCATTGCAGGGCGGACCCATTGGCTTCAAAGGGTCTGCGATCCACATGTTGCGGCCAAACATAGGACATGTTTTTGTCGGCGTGGTCACACAGACTGGGAAGCACGCGGCAAATGATGATTTACTGACAGTGACTACACCAACCATCTACTACCTGCTAAACAAGCGTTTCGCTAGTTCATTGGGTAATCGGTGGCGCCTTTACACAGATAAATTATAACTAACGAGTAAGCTTCAGCGAATCGAGCTTCCGATCATAGATTCAAAGTCAATTTGTTCAAAAACTTCATTTTTAATGCTGTTTTCTTAAAGCATTAAAACATATTGGCTCCGGGTAGGTAAAATTTGCTCAGCCAAAGTTGCGCGAGACTTCGGTGAATTCTTACAGTATTCCCATCTGCGTATTTAAAAACATTTTAAAATAGGAGTCCAAAAGTGGGCTTTGGTACTGGCTGGCGTTTTTAAATACGCAGAAAGGAATATAGTAGTAATTCACCAAAGTCTCGCACAAATTAGGCCGAGACAAATTTTACCTACACGGAGCCAATACATTTTAATGCAGTACGGAAACAGCATTGACATCAAAGTTTTTGAATGAATCCACTGCGGACCAAAGGCTGTCCGGGCATGCTGGGAGTTGTAGTTTTGCAACAGCTGGAGGCACACTGGTTGGGAAACACTGCCCTAATAGAATGCGGTACAAAAAAAGTCCAGCATTTCATACACTGATCTTGGGCTACTTTCACACTTGCGGCAGAGTGATCCGGCAAGCAGTTCCGTCGCCAGAACTGCCTCCCGGATCCGGCAAAACGTATGTCAGCTGATGGCATTTGTAAGACTGATCAGGATCCTGATCAGTCTTAAAAATGCCTGATCAGTCAAAAAATGCATTGAAATGCCGGATCTGTCTTTCCGGTGTTATCCGGCAAAACGGATCCGGCATTTATTTTTTTCAAACGCAAAAACACAAAATGCAATCGCACTCTGCAACCAGCACTCTGCCCTGCCTTTATGCTGGATGTTGAATAAGGCATTGGTGTACATTTTGGCCAAAGCGTAATAAGCCACTCACCACGTCAAGGTCGCCCCCATGAGTGGTCCCTAACACTAGTTCCTACCTGTTATGGGCCACGACAGCCACACAAAGTCCAGGGAGCGCAGGTACAGCATGCACGCCAAGCACACTCTGCTTTTAACCCCGTCCGGTGTCATTTATTTTTTTCACCTGATCTTATTCAACAGATCTTGCCTTCCGGAATTTTGAATGCCAGATCCAGCACTAATACATTCCTATGGAAAAAAAATGCCGGATCCGGCATTCAAGCAAGTCTTCAGGTTTATTGGCCGGAGATAAAACTGTAGCATGCTGCGGTTTTATCTTTTGCCTTATCAGTCAAAATGATTGAACTGAAGACATCCTGATGCATCCTGAACTGATTGCTCTCCATTCAGAATGCATGGGGATATACCTGATCAGTTCTTTTCCGGTATTGAGCCCTTTTAACGGAACTCAGTGCCGGAAAAGAAAACTGCACGTGGGAAAGAACCCTTAGGGTCCAATCACACGTCCGTAAGTGTTTTGCGGTTCCACTGATCCGCAAAACACGGACACCGGCAATGTGCGTTCCGTATTTTGCGGACCGCACATCGCCGGCAAATTGCGAACAAGAATAGGACGTGTTCTATTTTTTTCGGGAACCGAATTGCGGATTCGCATTTCTGGATCAAAATGAATGGGTCCGCAATTCCGTTCTGCAAAATGCGGAACAGAATTGCGGACGTGTGAATGGACCCTTAGTCAATAGTGCATAGCCTCAGAATTTTTTTGCATCTTGTGTCCATGTCCATGCATCAGAAATGCAAATTTATACCAACTATAGCTATGAATGGCTAAGTAAATTTGGCGGGCTGCAGGAGACCGTGCCCCTCCACGGGCCCCATGTTCTTTCTGACAGCGAAAAGTATGGCATAAAATTGTCAATTTTTTGATTAAAAAAAATAAAATCGAGTGCGACAAATTTCCATCACAAAGTGAATGATAAATTTGTCCGAACCCCTAATGCTCATGATCTTAACGAACATGTTGGCACTATATAAATTACAGGGAGGGGGTGGGGAAGAATATAAAACATATTTTTTGGGGGCGCCCTTCAGCTCATACAAGAGATGACAACGTCATCTACTCCACGGTTAGTGGCCACACATGATCTGTAAATAACAAGGTCAGCATATACCATATAATATATTTACGCTGACGCTCATAAAATTTCCAGCTTAGTCAGGCGATATTGCTACTGTGGGGGCAGGGAGCGTTTTCCCAATGCCTCTCCAAAAACCAGGAGAGAAAAGGCCGGACAAATACAAAGGCGCTTTAACTAGCTTGGCCATTAGCCGAGCTGGAGGTGCTCAAAGCCTGATAAGGTTGAGTGGACACAATGGGATTAGGCTGTAAATATCTTGCCGTTCAGCAGCATCACGTCACGTGTCCTCCCTTTATCTGTGTCCTTTTTCCCCCCACGAGTGCTGGTTTTTCAATGTCACATGGCGGTCCTCTTTTTGTCTCTTCCATATCATGTACACCCCCCACCACGTCCACTGCCTCTACCTAGAGTTATTAAAAGCATGAGCCTTTCAGAACTGCCCTACATAATCGTACCCAAGGCACAGCTAAGAGCGCCAGGGTCCGGAAAGTGAAGAAATGTCAGTATTTCAAGATAAAAGTGTACAAGAGACAGGCGCACATGTGGGAAATAAAAGAGAGTGCCCGGGGTTTGCCCTGGTGGGTTCAGAGTGCTTTGGGATTAGCAGGTGCTCCATGCGACTAGGCTATTGTCCTCAGCTTAGAGACAGATGGTCTCTACAAGATGGGACTGATTAACATCTGCCCAGCTTTCCCCTCCACCATCTTCTCAATGCAACAAGCAGGAGAGGGGATGAGTGGCTATAAAGACCTGGAACACGAATGAAACCTTCACTGCGAAACAATGGAGGAACATCTGATAGCGAACAAGCAGCCATGTCAGCGCGATCCGCACAAAGAATCACCCTTAAAGATTCACACAAAGGCTCTTCTGGATTTTAACCCCTTCCCAACCGTCTCACATAAATTTACAACGGCAGTTGGATATAAAGAAAATGCTGCCCGCTTGCAAGTGCCATAAAACTGTGGCGGAATTTAAATTTTTTTTTTTATAATTCCACCCCATTTCCCACTATATTGTATGCAACTGTAAATAGCGCCATTAGAAACTACAACTTGTCCCGTAAAAAACAAGCCCTCATACGGCTAAGTGGATGGAAAAATAAAAAAGTTATGGCTTTGGGAAGGCTGGGAGTAAAAAAAAATAAAAAATAAAAAATTAAAAATAAAGTCACCCAGTCTTGAAGGGGTTAAAGAGTATGCAAAAAGGCAAATAATGGTATGCTTTGGATCAAAGTTCACACTGCTTCACCTTTCTTAAAATGCCACTTTTAGAGCCTATACATACTTACTTACTTACTTACTAGCCCAAATATCAAAGTCCAGAGACAGCACAGATTTGGGCAGGCAGGGTTTTATTCATACAGAGGTCCTCCTGTATGGGGCAGGGAGAACTTTGTAAAGGGGATGTTAAAAATGGCAAAAACCCTTTAATCAATCAACTGTCACTAGCCAATCCCCACCAATCACAAAATCAGGGTCTGGAAGCCCCCAAAGTAAAAGCAGCAACGGTTGCACATGAGAGCCGTCGTTCATTCATTCTCTACAGGACTACCGGTGATAGCCGAGCAGTGTACGCCGCCATCTCCGGTGGCCTCAGAGAATGAGTGCACATGCATGACCATCACTCCATTAGCTGTGGATAGGTAGTCATATCTTATGGTGGGACCCCATTAAGGCCTCTTGCACACGACCGTAGGTGTCCCGTTGCCGTACTGCGGACAGCATTTGCGGATCCGCAATACACGGGCACCGTTCCGTGGGCATTCCGCATCAAGGATGTGGACCCATTCACCTCAATGGGTCCGCAAATCCGGAGATGCGGAACGGAATCACGGAATGGAACCCTACGGAAGCACTACGGAGTGCTTCCGTGGGGTTTTGTCCCATACTTCCATTCCACAAAAAGATAGAACATGTCCTATCCTTTTGCGGAATGGCCGGATCGCGTACCCATTAAAGTGAATGGGTCCGTGATCCGCTGCCCCAGGAAGGTGTTCATGCATTTCGGCCCCGCATCTTGCGGGCTGCAGCACGGCCACGGGGCGCACATGTTTGTGTGCAGTAGGCCTAAGGGGTCAGGCACATGAACTTTTTTTGCATTCAGTATACTGGCCGTTTTTTTAGTTCAGTACGCGTTGCTTATACTGAACCATTCATTTCAATGGGTCAGCAAAAAAAACTTGAGTGTCTCCATGTGCATTCCGTTTCCGTATTTCCGCTCTGTTCAAAAGATAGAACATGTCCTATTATTGCCCGCAAATCACGTTCATTAGCTCCATTCAAGTCAATGGGTTCGCAACACATATGGAATGTACTCCGTATGTCTTCCGTATCCATTCCGTTTTGCGGAACCATCTATTGGAAATTTTATGCCCAGCCCAATTTTTTTCTATGTAATTACTGTATATGCCATACAAAAAAACAGAACCAGAGACACTACTGAAACAAAAGACGGATCCGTTAAAAATGGCCCGCAAAACACTGAAAAAGCCATACGGTTGTGTGCATGAGCCCTTAGGACCTTCTACATCAGAGTGGAGCCATTTTAAGGGCTGACAACACTGACTGACAAAACGCAGCTAATGACATCATAAAGCCATGACTAATGCTTATCACAGAACAGACTGGTGTTCAGACTCTGGAGGCCATAAACTAGAGATTTTAGATGCCTGAAAATGCCAATATAGCCGATTTTTCTGCTGACCGTCGGTGAACGTGACACATGCTGATCAATGACATATGCATCCTATCAATGGAAACCAGGCCACACACAGATCACAGCTGAGATCGACTGGTGAGCTGCCGTTTTAACTTATGCCGTGGTCATCCAAAATGGCGGCCTACACAGACCAAAGCGATTTAGAAAAACGGTCATCTGAAATTACTGATGTATGGCGCAGGTTTTCGAAGATGAGATTGTGACAGTCACATCTAGATCTGACAGGAAGAAAAGGAGTGGAAGGAGCCCTAAGTAAATATAGCTCTGACGTCAAGCAGTGGTCCGGATTACACAGGCGATCTTCTATATAAAAGTAATTTCATGCAAACGTTAATAGAAGTACCTGATAAGAAATGAAGAGTAAAACCATACACAGATACGTTACTTACAGACGAGAGGAGAAAACTTGACTATGCGTTCATCAGTCGCCAATCTACAACAATAGGTTTCCCCAGCTTAAAGGGCATCTGTCAGCAGTTTTGTAGCTATGAAACTGGCTGACCTGTTACATGTGCACTTGGTAGCTGAAGGCATCTGTGTTGGTCCCATGTTCACGCCTGAATTGCTGAGAGAAATGATTGTTTAATAAATGCAGATGAGCCTCTAGGAGCAATGGGGGTGTTGTCATTACACCTAGAGGCTCAGCTCTCTCTGCAACTGCCGCGCCCCTGCACTTTGATTGAAGGAGCCAGGCAGTATAAACGTCAACGGTTTTATGGATCTGTGTTCCATGGAGCTGTAAGGTGGCTTCCATAGCCTGCTACTGGCCTATGCTACACAGCAGTGTGCTCCCGATATTACACGGGGACACACTCGCATTCAGTTTCACTATATGCATATTACAAAGTAAACTCCCCCTTAAAGCACTGCTTATAGGTAAGAACACTGAGCCTTGTGGAGGCAACGTACATCCCCATAAGGAGTGCCTACAGGTCCGAAACATGGACGTATAGGCACTCAGTGTTGCCTCACAGGATCCATGCATGAGCACACTGATGTATTTGGGATTTGTACCTCCTCCTACCATTTTACCAAGTTATTCTTCACTGACACTAATTCTCATAGAGGCACTATATGGCGGCAATCAGAGCCGAGGGGTCCTTAATACATGCGAATGAAGCTTAAAGTATAGCTAAATACCAAACATGTTTAAACTAGCAAATTATGTGGTTTAGGCTACATTCACACAACCGTATAGTTTATATTTTTTGTGGTCCGCAAATTGCGGATCTGCAAAACACGGATACCGGCTGTGTGAATGTAGCCGGCCCTATGACAGAAATGCCTATTCTTGTCTGCAATTGCAGACAAGAATAGGACATGCTCTAACCTTTTTTGCGGGGCCGCAGATCGGATCAGTGTGCTGTCTGCATCTTTTGCGGCCACATTGAAATGAATGGGTCTGCACCAGTTACGCAAAATTGCGGAACGGATGCGGACCCAAAAATACGGTCGTGTGAATGCACCCTAAGGCCTCATGCACACAGCCGCAGTTTTGGCGGCTCGGATGCGGACCCATTTACTTCAATGGGGCCGCAAAAGATGCGGACAGCATTCCGTGTGCTGTCCGCATCCGTTGCTCCATTCCATGGACCGCAAAAAAATATAACCTGTCCTATTCTTGTCTGCGTTTTGCAGACAAGAATAGGAAGTTATATTAAAGGCTGTCCGTGCAGTTCCGCAAATTGCGGAGCGCGCACGGACGCCATGTGCGTTTTGCGGACCGCAAAACACACAACGGTCGTGTGCATGCGACCTAAGGTTGAGTTCACACTTCAGTTATTTGATCAGTTATTGTGAGCCAAAACCTGTAGTGAAGCCTACTCGGAGATCAGGTATAATGCATAGAGTGAATAGAAGATATTTATCTGTTCTGCGTTTCTGACCCGCACCCAGTTTTGGCTCACAATAGCTGTTCACATAAGTGTGAACCCAGCCTTAGGGCTCATGTACACTGCCGTAGCCATTTTTTGCCGTTCACAAATTGTGGATCCACAAAACATGGATACCGGCTCTGTGTGTTTCACATTTTGCAGAATGGAACATCCTGCAACGTATCTCTCCATGTACGTGAAACGGACAAGAATAGGACATGTTCTATTTTCTTTTTGCGGGGCCACAGAACGGACATGAACACGGTGTGCTATCTGCATCATTTGCTGCCCCACTGAAGTAAATGGGTCCGCATCCGACCCACAACAAAAGTGGATCGGAGGCGGCAAAAAACCTGTTCATGTGCATGAGCCCTTAACTGAGCCTCTCCCAAAAAACCTTGTGGCTTACCGACTTGCCCCACAAGTGAAAGAACGGCTTCAAGCATTGTGTGAGGGGCCAATGTGTTGACAGCTCTGCACATATTCTGGTACTTCCATATTGCTCGAAGATTACAGTCCATTTGAAGCAGACGTCTTGTCTATATACATTACTGATAATTGGTGGGGGATTCATTTCCCAGTTCCTCTCCGGGTGACACGGGGACAATAGTAATTATCCTGTAAAGATGGATGTTCACCAGCTCCTTCTCACCCGTATTGGAAATGTACAGAAGAAGGGCCCCAAGTGTCAATCTTTCAGAGGAACAATTCCTACCTTGGACCCCAATCCATCTGTCCCTCTCGGCTGCCGAGACGTCTCACCTTTGGATCACATCTGTGGTAAAATTCTAGTTTTCTGTTCTGGAAAGGAAACTGGGATCAGGCGGTATACATATGCCATACAGCGCTGGCACCCACCGGCTCTCACCGACTAGAATGTGGTCCGATATGGATAACGGCATTCTGCCAGACAAAATACCGCTTTATGCAGCGATACTTTGTCCTTGGCTAGAATCTGCACTAGAGGCTTGTGCCAGAACCTCCGCCGCAGTGACCCGAGCCGACAGCGGTACAGACCTCGGCAGAGTGCCGGCAGTGGAAAACTGATGATTTTCCTTCACCTTTGCTACAGCTTTTTCTACGATTGCATTCAGTTTTTCCGACACAGATGTCAGTTTTTCACGTCAGTGAAAATACTGAACACCACCCCACGCACCCTAACAACAATCAGTGAAAAACAGTCCGCGCCCTTCAGTTTTTTTTCACTGAAGCCTTGACTTGAATGGTTAGTTCCGTGCAAAAAACTGAAGACAGAACATGCTGCGATTTTTCCCTGAACGGACAGATGAGTGAAAAATAAAATAAAAAATAAAAAAAAAATCTAAATTGATAAGCGAACTGACTGTAATATGTCAGCGTTTAGTCGGATGCTGCCCGAGTCAGGAAACGCTCTCTTCTGGAGGCACAGCAGGGTAGTTTAGGTGGATTTTAGTTCAGTTTTTGCTACATTTCTGTACCAAAATCGGCATGTTACTTCCAGATTTTGTCATGTATTTTGACGTAAATTTTCCCCAGATCTCACCTTTTCCATCACAAAGAATGTAATCCGCACAGACAATTGATGGGCTGCGGGTTTTCAAAATCCGCACAGTGGGTCAATTTCCGTACCATGTACATGAGATTTTATAAATGGTGCTGTATTACACTGCCGATTTTCCGCTGGAAAGTCCGCACATAACCTAGTACAGTCACCTGGGGCTCAGCATACTTTACGCGCGAATTTGTTGCGGAATTCACCATGTGTATTGCAAAGGGCGAAACTGGCGATGGAAATCCACAGCATAAATTAAAATCTGCATCGTGGGTCAATTCCTCTACAGAATTCACACTTTTTTTTAATTTTTTTTTTACTCGTGTGAATCAGTTTTAGAAAATTCAATGTATACGCTCCATGTGGCCATACCCTAAACGTATCCTTGAGTTCCGACACTGCGCATTTTCTATGAGGTTTCCTTACAGGAAAATCTGCCGCAAATTACCATACAATATGTGTGGAAGTAGTGCAAAAAACGTGTGTGGGAAAAACAAAGATGCCGAAAACCTATGTGAGCTGCGGCTGTCTGGTATTTGATTATTAGAAATTGATTGGTATTTGCTTAATTATTGTTAATCACTGAACAGTTCCTGCAAAACCGCACGGCCATTAACGATAAGCAAGCAATTTTTAAGGCTCAAATAAGCAGCTGCAGCTTACGTGGATGTGCGGTTTTGCGGACAAGAATAGGCTTTTTTTTAACAATGGGTCCTGCCAAAATTGAGGAATCACATGGACCATATTTTGCGGACTGCAAAACGGACGCGGTTGTGTCGAGGCACCCTTAGGCCTCATGCACACGGACGTTTTTTTTTGCGGTCCGCAAAAACGGTTTCTGTTGTTCCGTGATCCGTGTCCGTTTTTTTGTTCCGTGGGTCTTCCTTGATTTTTGGAGGATCCACGGACATGAAAAATGAAAAAAAAATCTAAGTCAAGTTTGCCTTTGAAGAGATAGGAAAAAACGGACACGGATCACGGACGCGGATCACAATATTGTGTGCATCCGTGATTTTTCACGGACCCATTGACTTGAATGGGTTTGTGAACCGTTGTCCGAGAAAAAAAATAGGACAGGTCTTATTTTTTTCACGGACTGGAAACACGGATCATGGACGCGGATGCCAAACGGTGCATCTTCCGATTTTTCCACGGACCCGTTGAAAGTCAATGGGTCCGTGGAAAAAAACGGAACAACGGCCGCGGATGCACACAACGGTCGTGTGCATGAGGCCTTAGGCTCATTTCACACGGGCGACACGGAACGAGTCAGGATCTGTTCAGGGAAAAACTGATGGTTTTGAATGCAAGTTTAATCAGTTTTGTCTGCGATTGCATCCAATTAGGGGTGGGCGATATGGCCTAAAATCTATATTGCGATATAATTTTAAGCATGTGCGATATGCGATATATATTGCGATATATTGTTTTCTATATGGGGGGGGGTGTGTTTAAATTTTATTTATTTTTTACTTTTTATTTATTAACTATTGGCCTCCTTAAGGGCTAGAACCCTTGTCATATTCACCCTAATAGAGCTCTATTAGGGTGAATAGGACTTTACACTCTCCCTGCTGCCCTGTGCATAGTGCACACAACAGCAGGGAGCTGACCATGGCGGCAGCCTCTGATCTGCCCCCCTTCCCCAGCCTCTGATCTGCCCCCCTTCCCCAGCCTCTGATCTGCCCCCCTTCCCCAGCCTCTGATCTGCCCCCCTTCCCCAGCCTCTGATCTGCCCCCCTTCCCCAGCCTCTGATCTGCCCCCCTTCCCCAGCCTCTGATCTGCCCCCCTTCCCCAGCCTCTGATCTGCCCCCCTTCCCCAGCCTCTGATCTTCTCCCCAGCCTCTGATCTGCCCCCCTTCCCCAGCCTCTGATCTGCCTCCCTTCCCCAACCTCTGATCTGCCCCCTCTGGTAACGCAAACCCCCCCTCCCTCCCTCCCCAGTATTAATCATTGGTGGCAGTGGCCACAGGGTCCCCCTCCCCCCCCCCCCCCCATCATTGGTGGCAGTTTGCAGTTCCGATCGGAGCCCCAGCAGTGTAATGCTGGGGCTCCGATCGGTTACCATGGCAGCCAGGAGTCACGCTGCTGAAGTCCTGGCTGCCATGGTATGTTAGTGAGCAGAGAGCAGCGCATTATACTCACGTGCGCTGTGGCCGCCGGTCGCTCCTTCTCATAGGTCTGTGCGGCGCATTGCTAATGCTGTAAGCATTAGCTATCCGCCGCACAGACAGAAGAAGGAGCGACCGCCGGCCACAGTGCACGTGAGTATAATGCGCTGCTCTCTGCTCACTAACATACCATGGCAGCCAGGACTTCAGCAGCGTGACTCCTGGCTGCCATGGTAACCGATCGGAGCCCCAGCATTACACTGCTGGGGCTCCGATCGGAACTGCAAACTGCCACCAATGATGGGGGGGAGGAGGGGGACCCTGAGGGATATGGCCGGCACATTCATTGGTAGTGCAGTGGCCACAGTCCCTCCCCTCCTCCTCCTCGGTCCTCATTGGTGTTCAGCTGCAGCCGCGCACAGTGGGGAGGGAGGGACTCCCTCCTCCTTCCTCCTCCCTCCGCTGTGCCGGCCGGCTCAGAACATGGTGCGCGCGATCATATCGCGGTCCGGCGATATGGCGGAAAATCCATATCGTGGCCCAAATTCATATCGCATATCGCCTATATCGCCCACCCCTACATCCAATGGTTCAGCTTTTGATTCATTTTCAATGAAACTGAAGACCACCACCCAACATCTCCTAGCAACCATCGGTGAAAACCACATTGCTTCTGGATACCTTCCGTTTTTCACACAAGCCCCGTTCACTTCTATGGAGCTGGGGACGTGTGGAAAATGTACAAAAATATGGAACGTGCTTTTTCCTGAACGCAGAGAGGATGAGTGATAAACGACGCTCATGTGCACAGAACCATTGAAACCAACGGCTCTGTTTGTGTGAAAAAGAGGCTCAAGGTGGATTTAGACAGAACCATCGGGATAATCTGGCCATCTAAATGTGCCGCCGAGCAAGACGCTTGTCCATTGGGTGATCCTGTCGTTCGCGCAGGCACTGCGAATCATCATTCCGCTTCCTTCCTGACATTCGGACGCTTCATCGGTCTAAACTCGCCTCAAGGTCTACGACTGTAGTTCCCGCCCGTATCCAATTCGCAATTTTTGTGGGTGGGATGTGGACCCAATCAGGTCTACATCCGCATGTCCGTTCCGCAGCACCACGCAAAAAATAGAACATGTCCTATTATCGTCTGTTTTGCAACAAGGATAGGACATTTCTACAGAAATGTAACTAAATAAATGGTGGCCGGGATCCATGTTTTGCAGATCTGAGATTTGCAGGCTGCTAAACACGGCCATGTGCATGAGCCCTAATGGAAAGGTTGGCTTTAGTGTTGAGCGAACTTGTGTTTTAAGTTCAGCGTCTAAAGTTCGGGTTATCGAAGAATTGCGTTATGGATTCTGCTACCACGGACTTTAACAGAATTTAGAATCCATAACGCGATTCTTAGATAACCCGAACTTTAAACACAAGTTCGCTCAACACTAGTTGGCTTCTGTCCTGTGTTTTTTGCTCACAATCGCTGATGGAAATCACTGATCAAACACTGACCAAATCACTGAAGTGTGAACTAGGCCTAGGTTTGACGTTTTACACTAGAAGGGTCTGCTTGTCAAGTAGGGCACAATTCTGGATGCAATGGAGGGCCGTCTTGTCACCCAGAAGATTTCTGCACGCTCTGTCCCCTTTACTTGGAATAGCAGAGACACGGAGAAGGCACACCTACATGACAGCCCACATCCACCCGGGGTGCGAGCAATGAAAACAGCTCCTTCTAGGGTTTCTATTCTTTCAGCTATAAAATGGGACGCACGCTAGAAAACATGACTATCTACTCTTAATGGAAGCTTAGTACTGGAACATGGGGAAGGAGATGAGCTACATCTTCAGGGGTAGTTCTGCACTGGAGGAACGCTTTGGGGAACTGAAGGTGATGTCAGAAACGTTGCTGTAGTATCCGAGCTGATGAAACTGAAGTCTTCTCCAGACATCAGAAAGTCTATTCTCATGGATGATTTATGACTCAGCTCATTATAAGATCAGGAGTCGTAAAGAAAGAATTAACTTTTATTAGTCATTATAGTCAAGCAGATCCATCAGCAGAATTTTCTGCTCTATCTAAAGAGAACCTGTCAGGCGAGTCCTGATTCTCTGCGATATATAGGATACAGAGTCCTAATTACCCCATCCACACAGGAGGATTGAGAGCGCTCCCTGTATCAGTGTGTGTACACAGAAAGCTGTCAATCATCCTGTGTGGGCGGGGTCAGCAGGACTCGTACTGTCTCTACTCAGGGCTCTTTCACACGAGTGGATGCCGTGCGGGTAATCCGCTGCGTGAAGGAGTGCCAAGCCCCGCTCAGGACAGCAGATACACGGGCAGTAACATGATTGATAATGCTCTTTGCCTCTCTGTGACCTTTTTACTATGAAATCACAGAGATAAAGTTGTCACCGTGATTTTGTAGTAAAAAAAAGTCACAGAGAGGCAAAGAGCATTATCAGTCATGTTACTGCTCCGTGTCTCTGCTGTCCGGAACGGGGCTTGGCACTATTTCACGCAGCAGATTACCCGCATGGCATCCGCTCGTGTGAAAGAGCCCTAAGAGTCCCAGCTTTTCACTCACAAATCCTCCTCCGAAACATATAAACCTCCGCATCAGGTTTTTTTACGTGCCGACAATCCTCCATTAAAAAGCGTCGCAACACACTAGGCAGTGACAGTTTTAAAGAGGTATTGTTTAAAGGACAGAGCCTCTAGGTGTAACGGCAACGCCCCCGTTGCTCCTATAGGTGTATTAACATATATTAAAACATCATCTTTCTCAGCAATGCAGACACATATGAACATGGGACCAACACAGATGCCTTCATAAGCCAAGCACACATGTAACAGGTCGTCATAGGTACAAATCTGCTGACAGATGCCCTTTAATTGAAAACCTGAGACATGCTCAGCAATGCGTGTATTCAACTTGCAAGTGGTATGACCCACATATTTTAAGTGGCATGAAACACGCTCCACAATATAACCTAGGTGGGTGCTCTTAGTTGAGAAACAATTTTATAAGAAAAGTCCTATCTCCCGATGCTGTAGAAATAACCTGAGACTTCTTTACCTGGGAGCTGTAGTTTCACAGTAGCTGGAGTGCTGAAGGTTGCTGATCGCTGCTGTAGAACTATAGGGAGATTCCTACAGAGGCCAGGTAGTCCGCTGGGGAACCATCAAACCTCATCGATCTATTATTCAGAGCGTCCTGCCATTACAGATCTGTATTATTTATGTGCTCTCTATATAGTTAACAGTTTATAACTGACAGCAGTGGTCGGCGAGCTGTGGCTCTCCAGCTGATGTGCGAGAACAAGTACCAGCATGCCAACGCGCGCCGCAGCTTCCATGGCATGCTGGTACCTTTTCGCCACAGCTGGAGAGTCACAGGTTGTATGAAATTGATGTAGACAGCTAAGAGTACGTTCACATCGGCTTTCAAAAGGCAGAGGAACAGCCTGCCGGAGTTCACCGTATCCGGCGTAGGCGGATTGTGTTGGGAACCATTGGATTTCGGGTTTCGGCCAGACAAATAACACTGCATGCGGCAGTTTATGTCTGGCCAATGGAACAGGCTGTCGGATCTCCTAACGCTAGTGTGAACCTCCTGTCAGTTAAAGGGGTTCTCTGGGCTTTGAATATTGGATGACCTATCCTTAGAATAGGTTATCAATATCAGTTTGGTGGGGGTCCGACACCCAGCACCCCCTCCAATCATCTGTATGAGGAGACGGCATACGCAGTGTGCACGTGCTGTCCTCCTTTTGTCTTCCTGCTCGGAGCTGCTTTGCCATAGACATAGCAGTGGACAGGAAGAGAGAAGGGAGATGGCACGTGCCCACTGAACGCGCCGTTTTCTCTAACAGCCCGGAGAAACCCTTTAATGGTCTCCAACCTGTAGCTCTCTAGGTGTTGCAAACCAGCCTGCAGCGGCATGTTGGGAGTTATAGTTCAGCTTGAGAACCACAGACTGCAGTACACAGCTATGAGGCATACGAGAGCATGTTCACACTAATAAAATCCGCTGCGTATCCTGTTTCGGAAAACCACTGTTTTCCGTGACGTAATCCTCAATCAAATCGTCAACACCAGCTTCCTACTGACTTCAATATGAGAACCGCCAACCTTTGCACATGGCGGTATTTTTCTCCGCTATGGATTTCCAATCCACTTCAGAAGTAGAAGGTCACTTCTTTCAAGTAGATTTTAGCTGTGTTCCCCAGGGAAGTCCATGGGGCTAAAATAACTAGCGTTTTTTGCACTTTTCTGGCGACGTTTCAGCCTGCTGATCTGTCACTTTTTTCGTGTGGTGGATTTTTGCCATGTGAACATACCCTGGAGGCTAGAGAGCGGAATCAAGCATGTTTTTTAAAATTGCGGTAAATCAGCAGTGCAAAATTGATTTGTGTAAGGAACCTTATAGTAAATGGTTGCAGATAAAGTTAAGATGAGGAGAACAAAGAAGCCATGAGCGTCTACGTGCAAAGGCTTTGTTAGTGAGTGGGTGACTGCCATTAACAAATATGGCTGACAGTGGCTGCTCTTAGCGGCAGAACCTGATGGTTGAAGTCTAAAAGGACACACCGCCTAGACAGGACCAGACTAAGGCTATGTATTTCCAGCAGAGAGCAGCTAACAGATCACCGCCGCATCACTACTGACCGGGCCACTTTTGGGCATAAATGCCAGGTTTCAGTAGGACAAATACCGTTGCATGCAGCCGTTTTTGGTCCAGCTGACTGCCAGTATTTGTGCCAGATCAAACAGCCGGATCTGCTTGACGGAGATGTGAACGAGGCCTAAGACAGCACCACCATGTCCTCTTACATGGCATGAAGTAAAAAACTTTCATTATTCATGCCTACTAACCGACAAATACGTATTTAACGACAGAAGGTCATGTTCGGTGAAGACAAGGCAATAATGAAGTAGAATGATGCTGAAATGTTTCTAGAACTAAAAAGGTATAGGAAACAGAATATTCTCACCACCATCTCCATGGTATCCTCCGTCTCTTCCAGGCGGCTCTATGCAACTCGGCCAGATCTGTCCACTACGTCTCACACCAACAATTGCTGCTTCAGATACCCTCAGCTGACAGTGGCGAGCAGGTGCCTGGGGTGTAGGAGGGCTGGCACTGCCAGGTGAAGGCGGAGACCGACCCCAGGGACCCCGTGGGGATACCCTACCAGAGGGTCCAGAAGACAACTCCTCCTCACTGGAAGTCAAGTTCTCATTGGAGCTGCAGTCAGGTGTGTATCCACCCCCTAAGTCTTCAAAGCTCTGTGGTGAAACTGAGCGCCGAGGCCATGGTCCTCCCCAGTGACTTCCAGGACCAGGTAATGCATTATCCTTAAGGAAGCGTGGATTTAACTCAGCTTCTTCGTATTCGCCATCCCAACCACAACTGCTGTCTGAAGAGCGTCCACGGCGAGGTTCTACAGGCGGAGGTGGCCTTGGATTCCCTTCAGGATGGGATGCTGCCCTGCGAAGCCGGTCTGACCGTGGTTCTAGCGCATCCCTTTCTGTCAAGCTTAATAGCCGACGGGGGCCCCTAGGTACATCCCCGGGAGACAAATCAGGGGCTCCGACAGGTGGCTCCCTGCGACCAGGTCCTCTAATTCTTTCCTCTGGGCTCTTCTGCTCCCTTCCAGGACCCAGTGCTCGCTCTTCTCGACCTGGACCCAAAGGTCTCTCCTCACCACCACCTGGTGGATCCCTCTCTTCAAATCCCCAGCGTTGTCTATCATAACCTCGTCTCTCTTTGGCCAAAAGGGTCTGCAGGTAGATCATTCGGAAGCGCTCCCTGTTCAGCTCCCGCTCCAGTCTACGTACTGACGCTCGGCACCTCTCCAGCTCCTGCTCCATGTCCCGCACAGTGCGTAACTCCATGCGGGGTGGCTCTGCATCTGGAAACTGTGCGCGCCACGCCTCGGCGAACCCTGCTGGCTCCAGCATCCTGGTCGGGGCCCCTGGGGGACACTTTGCCAAAGAAGCTCAGCATGAGGCTTTTGGCATCACCAGTCTGGGTTCAGTTTGTAGTAAGCAGTGTGTATTGCTCCTAGGGATGTATATCCAGGATGTCTCTCAGGACCTCGGTCCTGGCTCAGGTCCCTGTATAAGTGAATGTCACTGGATTCCTGGCTCATTTAATGGAGGCAGCCTATGTGTATCCATGTTATCACAGCAGTCTCTCTTACCAGGACTCTTGCGGTCTAATGGGACTGTTGGGCTCCCGGTCTGCTGCTGCCCCGACTCCTCCGGTGATAGGACGCTGCCTCCGGGGCTTCTCTCAGCCCGAATCCAGTCTCCTTACGTCCCTGAAGTGCTCTCCTCGGCCTCTCTATTGTGTGTCAGTCCCTGTGTGTTTGTGTGAGGGGCGGGGTCGGCGTGGCTCCGCCCCCCGTGTCAGCCAGCGTGTGTAACGTGAGGCCGTCCTGTGAGCCGCACTGATTGCTCCCAGGAATTCTAGCCGCACGCAGTACCGCATACAATGCGGGGGTTACCGGAGAGCTCACGTGCTCTCATCTCTGTACTGCGGGGGGTACCGGAGAGCTCACCTGCTCTCATCTCTGTACTGCGGGGGTTACCGGAGAGCTCACGTGCTCTCATCTCTGTACTGCGGGGGTTACCGGAGAGCTCACGTACTCTCATCTCTGTACTGCGGGGGTTACCGGAGAGCTCACGTGCTCTCATCTCTGTACTGCGGGGGTTACCGGAGAGCTCACGTGCTCTCATCTCTGTACTGCGGGGGTTACCGGAGAGCTCACGTGCTCTCATCTCTGTACTGCGGGGGTTACCGGAGAGCTCACGTGCTCTCATCTCTGTACTGCGGGGGTTACCGGAGAGCTCACGTGCTCTCATCTCTGTACTGCGGGGGTTACCGGAGAGCTCACGTACTCTCATCTCTGTACTGCGGGGGTTACCGGAGAGCTCAGTACTCTCATCTCTGTACTGCGGGGGTTACCGGAGAGCTCGCGTGCTCTCATCTCTGTACTGCGGGGGTTACCGGAGAGCTCGCGTGCTCTCATCTCTGTACTGCGGGGGTTACCGGAGAGCTCACCTGCTCTCATCTCTGTACTGCGGGGGTTACCGGAGAGCTCACGTGCTCTCATCTCTGTACTGCGGGGGTTACCGGAGAGCTCACGTGCTCTCATCTCTGTACTGCGGGGGTTACCGGAGAGCTCACGTGCTCTCATCTCTGTACTGCGGGGGTTACCGGAGAGCTCACCTGCTCTCATCTCTGTACTGCGGGGGTTACCGGAGAGCTCACGTGCTCTCATCTCTGTACTGCGGGGGTTACCGGAGAGCTCACCTGCTCTCATCTCTGTACTGCGGGGGTTACCGGAGAGCTCACCTGCTCTCATCTCTGTACTGCGGGGGTTACCGGAGAGCTCACCTGCTCTCATCTCTGTACTGCGGGGGTTACCGGAGAGCTCACCTGCTCTCATCTCTGTACTGCGGGGGTTACCGGAGAGCTCGCGTGCTCTCATCTCTGTACTGCGGGGGATACCGGAGAGCTCGCGTGCTCTCATCTCTGTACTGCGGGGGTTACCGGAGAGCTCGCGTGCTCTCATCTCTGTACTGCGGGGGATACCGGAGAGCTCACGTGCTCTCATCTCTGTACTGCGGGGGATACCGGAGAGCTCACGTGCTCTCATCTCTGTACTGCGGGGGTTACCGGAGAGCTCGCGTGCTCTCATCTCTGTACTGCGGGGGATACCGGAGAGCTCGCGTGCTCTCATCTCTGTACTGCGGGGGATACCGGAGAGCTCGCGTGCTCTCATCTCTGTACTGCGGGGGTTACCGGAGAGCTCACGTGCTCTCATCTCTGTACTGCGGGGGTTACCGGAGAGCTCACGTGCTCTCATCTCTGTACTGCGGGGGATACCGGAGAGCTCGCGTGCTCTCATCTCTGTACTGCGGGGGATACCGGAGAGCTCGCGTGCTCTCATCTCTGTACTGCGGGGGATACCGGAGAGCTCGCGTGCTCTCATCTCTGTACTGACGCTCGTCCGCCTTTTAGGCCTGCTTCATAGCTCCCGTTTCCCAGAGGTGTTATCTCTATGGAAACGCGTCCACATTAAAGTGAATGATGTATTACAACGTCTCATTTGCAGTTTGCAACAACTAAAAAGTTGGGGTTTTATGTCATGTTTTGGGTGGGTTCACATGGGATTTTGCTGCCGTTTTTTTCTGCACTTTTGTTGTTTTAATTGCAGTTTTTGCAGCGTCTCTTGGTGCGTTTTTGTGGTAAACATATCAGCTCCAGATGTTAGTTGAAGGCCTATGGCAAATATGAAAAACAGGATAAACAAGCGTTTTTTTTTCCTCCCCAATGGCATTTTTTTTGTCTACCTGGCTTTGACAGCTTTTATTGTCTCTACAGACAAATTTGATTTTTTTTTTGCCATCAAATACAATGGAGGCATATGGCTAGGATATGCCCCTATTGTCTGATAGGTGCGGGTCCCACCTCTGGGACCCTCACCTACAATGAGAACGGGGCGGGGAAATGAATGGAGGGCGCACTGCGCAGCCGCTCTCCATTCATTTCAATGGAGCCGCCGAAAATAGCCGAGTTAATTCCGTCTGCCCCATAGGAGCAGGGGCCGCCTGTGCGCAGTGCACTCCCATTTACTTGTATGGGAGCAGCACTTGGTGGTGAACGGACCCCTGGGAACAGGGCCGTCTTTAATATTGATTGGACTCTGGGCAAGAATTTACTTGGGCCCCCTGGATCTCGCCTTCCCACACCCTAAGCATGCAATCACGCCCTCCACCACAACACACACACAAAGAAAAAGACACCAGAACTACTATGTTTAGCTGTTGTGGTTCTGGTGACCATAGTGTCCCTTAATATAGAGAAGAAGAAAAAATTACCACAAAAGTATCAAACAAAAATGTCTGTATCATTATTCTAAAAATAAAAAAAATCCCTCAATCCCTCCCTCCCCCTTCTCCATCCCCCCCTTTTCCAACCACCCAGCACCCTTACTCACATAAAACAAGTAATATATATAATATAACTAAGGGCTCTTTCACATCTGCGTTCTTTTCTTCCGGCATAGAGTTCCGTCGTCGGGGCTCTATGCCGGAAGAATCCTGATCAGTTTTATCCTAATGCATTCTGAATGGAGTGAAATCCGTTCAGGATGTCTTCAGTTCCGGAACGGAACGTTTCTTGGCCGGAGAAAATACCGCAGCATGCTGCGCTTTTTGCTCCGGCCAAAAATCCTGATTACTTGCCGCAAGGCCGGATCCGGAATGAATGCCCATTGAAAGGCATTGATCCGGATCCGGCCTTAAGCTAAACGTCGTTTCGGCGCATTGCCAGATCCGACGTTTAGCTTTTTCTCAATGGTTACCATGGCTGCTGGGACGCTAAAGTCCTGTCAGCCATGGTAAAGTGTAGCGGGGGAGCAGCATACTTACCGTCCGTGCGGCTCCCCGGGCGCTCCAGAGTGACGTCAGGGCGCCCCAAGCGCATGGATCACGTGATCGCATGGCATGTCATCCATGCGCATGGGGCGCTCTGACGTCACTCTGGAGCGCCCCGGGAGCCGCGCGGACTGTAAGTATACTGCTTCCCCGCTCCTACTATGGCAACCAGGACTTTAATAGCGTCCTGGGTGCATTAGTAACACTGAAAGCATTTTGAAGACGGATCCGTCTTCAAATGCTTTCAGTACACTTGCGTTTTTCCGGATCCGGCGTGTAATTCCGGCAAGTGGAGTACACGCCGGATCCGGAGAACGCAAGTGTGAAAGAGGCCTTACAGTGAATTATTGGAAATACTTACAGTTCTGAAGACACCAGCAGGATCAGTGCTCTGGGGACCTCTGCAGTTCAGGCAGGAGACCGGGGCTCGGCTCACCCTAGCGTTGCAGTGCCTCCGCGTGACGTCACTGCCCACAGCGTACGCAAAGGGCAGGGGAGGTCTGCAGGAGGAGCAAGCAAGTAAGTCCTTTACTATGCAAGTCATGCGGCTCGCATATGATGGATAGGATCGGGACAAGATATTTTACGACAATGTCATTGAATTTGTGGGCTGTGGCCAGCGGGGCTCAAGAGGCAGCTGCCTTGGGCCTCCTAGGAGCAACTGGGCCCGGGGCACTGGCCCTTTTGACCCGCGTTAAAGACAACCCTGCCCGGGAAACCCGAGGTCCTCCCGCCACAGCGCTCCCCGCTCCGTTCTCCAGAGGTGGGACCCGCAGATATCAGACAATAGGGGCATAGCCTAGCAATATTCCCCCATTCTATGTGATGGGAATACCCCTTTAATAATAACATTATTACATTTGCACCGTTTTGTATTTGTGTGTCTGTAAAGATGTTGCGAAATTTTACCCTATTTGGAATTTTTTCCCCGCTTCCCACTACATTTTATGCAATATTTAATGGTGGAATTAAAAAGTACAAATTGTCCTGCAAAAAACAAGCCCTCATACGGCTATGTGAACGCAAAAATAATAGTTATGGTCCCCGGAAAGGCAGGGAGTGAAAAACCAAAATGCAAAAAAACCTCCAGGCCTGAAAGGGTTAAACTGCACCTGGTTTTGGCTCCCAGTCACTGATGGAAAACACTGACCAAAACATTAGGCCTCGTCCACATTTGTGTCAGTTTCACGTCCGTGAAAAAAAGCGTTTGTGTTTCGTCTGTAAAGAATCCGTGTGTCCGTTTTTACCCTCCGTGCGTAATCCGTAGATACTGCTCAGCTGAAAATTAATTTCCAAAGCATCTCCTATCAGTCTTGAGTGAAAAACAGACGCAACACGGATGCCATCCATGTAGTGTCCATGATTTTCACGGACCCATAGACTTCTATGGGCGGGTTTGGTCTTCACCCTGGACCAGAGTAGTGCATGTCGCCGTGATTTTACTATATTCCTATACAGCCCTGCCACATTCAGGGGCTCCATAGGAACTAATGAGTGGCAGCCTCGTATTATTGAGGAATACAGAGGCTGACGCAAACTCCGGCTCCCCCGAGCCTCGCCGGGGGGAGCCGGAACTGCACACTTCTGGGTTTTTGTGCTTCCAGATGCGTAGCCTCCACTCCTGGTTTTGGCTCACAATAACTGATGGAAATCACTGACCAAATACTGATGTGTGAATAAGGCCTAAATCTGTAACTGCCACCAGCTATATCTACTGTTAGAAGCTGTGAAAGTGAGAGAGATAGCTGCAGCACTAAGGCTCCATTCACACGTCCGCAATGTGTTTTGTGAATCCGCGGATCCGCAAAACACGGACAGCGGCAATGTGTGTTCTGCATTTTGCGTACCGCACATTGCCGGCACTAATAGAATATACCTGTTCTTGTCCGCAATTGCGGGAAAGAATAGGACATGTTCTATTTTTTTTTGCGTAATGGAAGTGCGGATCCGCAATTCCGTGTCCGGGCAGCATCGTGCTGCCCCATAGAAATGAATAGGTCCGCAATTTTGTTCCGCATTTTGCGTGCGAGTGGAGCCTAAGGACTCACCCCCTGAACAAAGATACACACCCTGAGCTGAGCTGCCAGCTTGCAATGAATCTATCAGAGCAATGAATGGGGAGATCTCTGGATCCGTGTGAGGTGCAGGGCTGGTTCTAGCTTTGTTACAAAGGTACGGTCATGTACTATATGATGTCTGATTTTCAATTTGTACACTAATCACACCTTTAAGGCTGGGTATGATTACAAAATCACCCCAAAAAATTGAGGAAGGTTTGATCTTTTTTTTTTTTTTTTGTGATTCTGGGGTGGCGGTCGCAGCAGCTTTCGAGTCGCGCTGCAACCCCATTTCTATGGCTGCACTGCTACACAGCGATCCTTGGTCGCACGATGGGTGTTGTGGCCAGGATGTCCATGTAGCCCACGCCCCAAAGGTGTTCTCCAAGATCCCTACGATAGATCATCGATATCAGATTGCCTGGGGTGTGATCCAACACTCTGCACCCCTGCCAATCAGCTATTGAGTAGCTCTAGCACTGGACATAGGCACCAGAACTACACAGCTCCATCCATTGTGTAGCCGGTTACTGCAGTGCTGATCCCATCTAAATGAATACTGCAAGTAGCCAGCTCTATCCACTACACAGTATTTCCAGTGCCAGAGCCACTCCCGAACAGATGATCAGCAGGGGTGCAGGGTGTTGGACCCCTGCCAACTTGATATTGAAGACCTATCCTAGGGACAGGCAGTGGTGCACCACCAATGATCGCCTCAGGCAGCACCAGGTAGGGACAAGAAGGGGACAGCGGAAGGGCCATGGGCAATAAGCGCTTTCAATGTGGCAAAGGGGTTAGGTTGAGAAAATTACATGGGGGGGGCACCCTTTCAGTTTTTTGGCCTCAGGCAGCAGAAAGGCTTGGTGCACCCCTGGGGACAGGTCATCAGTTTTTAAATCCTGGAGAACTACTTTAAGGTGGCAGTGGGCCCTCATACCATCTGGGCTGTTGTGCACAGGCTTCACGTATGGTATGTTCACCTCTGCTTTCATGCTGCGCTTGATTGCTCATCACCCATTGCATATAATTGTTCTCAGTAAGTCGAGTATCCCATCACTGTATTTGGAAATCCACAACCAGTTTGTTCAGTGTGCTGTCACACAGAATGCAATACGTCCTGGTTTCATTTACACAATTTTGAACGTCAGAAAAATTGCAGGTGATTTTCAGCAGATCAAACCTTTATTCAAATAATATTATAATAAGATATATATTAATGTTTTTCAATGATTTTACTGGATTGGTCAGTTTTTGATAGGGTTATGTTGCTCTTTGGTAAGAATATCGTTGAGTGCTGCGCTATTCTATCCACTAACCTCAGAGACCTACTGTAAAGCCCCTATTAGACCGCCAATTATTGGGGCAAGGGGCTCATAGGAATGCTTGTTCCTTATAATTGGCTTGTTTGAATAAGCTGTCAATCAGGTGATGAATGAGCAAACGCATGTTCATTGGCTGCTGGGTATCATGAAAGATGCCCGATTATCAGTAGCATATCTCTGTGTAATCAGTGATGTGCTGCCAATAATGAATTGAACAGAATGGGGGAGGAATGAATCATACAGATTATGTACCTTAAAAGAGTTCTCCGGGCTACAGATCTTGATTACTTATCCTTAGGATAGGTCTTCAATATCAGATTGAGAATCTAACAACTGTTAGAGGCTATCATCCCTTCCACAGTGAAGTTCCTATGGAGCCCTACCTGTGGCAGGGCTCTATAGAAACATAGTGAATCTCCCATAAACTGCAATGGTAATTCATTGCAGTCTATGGGAGAAGCAACCTAACGATCGCATGTTCAAGTCCCCAAAGGAGACTAAAAAGGTTTTTCAGAGATTTAAATACTGATAGGTAGGGGACACCCAGGACTCCACCAATCAGCTGTTTGAGAAGACATTGCCGCTCTTGTGAGTGCCACGGCCTTCTCCCTGTTCACCAAGTAGAGGATAGGTTACAGTTGTACAGAGGATAGGTTATCAGTATTTATGTCTCGGAAAAACCCTTTAATGTAAGTGTAAAAAAAAAAAAAAAACATTTTGAAAAATATAAAAATGAAAATCACCCCCCCCCCCCCATTTCCTCATAATACAGATAAAAAAAATACAAACAATGAAAAATAAAAGTGATTTCCACAACTGTGTCCCATAACACCCATACATTAAAATATAAATGTATTTATCCTGTACAGTGAATGTCATAACGGGAAAGAAAATCGAAATGGGCAATTTGTTTTTGGTCCTGTCACCTCCCCCAAAAAATGGAATAAAAAGTGATCAAAAAGTCATAGATACTCCACACTTTTTATAAAGTATTAAAACACAAGAAAAACTTTATAAATGTGGTATCGTTGTAATCGTACTGACCCAGAAAATGAAGGAAACAGGTTTGTTTCTCATGAAACTCATAAAACTGTGCAGCATTTTTAAATTTCACCTTATTTTTTATTTTATTTTTCCAGCTTCCCACTACATTGTATGCTATAATAAATCCCCTGCATAAAACAAGCCCTCATACAGTCATGTGAATGGAAAAATAAAAGAATTATGGCTCCGGGAAGGCAGGGAGTAAAAAAAACAAAAATAGAAAATCGCTGTGTGAGGAAGGGTTAACAGTGGGTTCACACATAGGCTTTTGCTGGCATTTTTCTGCACTTTTGTAGTTTAGGGTGCTTTCACGCTAGCGTTTTTGTTTTCCGGTATTGAGTTCCGTCCTAGGGGCTCAATACTGGGAAAAAACTGATCAGTTTTATCCTAATGCATTCTAAATGGAGATCAATCCGTTCAGGATGCATCTGTTCAGTCCCTCTTCCATCAGGCCCGAAGTGCTCTGGCAAAACGGATCCGTTCTTTCCGTCTGCGCATGCGCAGACCATTAAATCTGTGCAGAAAATAAAGACCGGATCGGTTTTTCCAGATGACAACCGGAAAAACTGATCCGATATTGCAATGCATTTGTGAGACGGATCCGCTTCCGGATCCGTCTCACAAATGCATCCAGATTGCCGGATCAGACAGGCAGTTCCGGCAACAGAACTGCCTGCCGGAATCCTCTGCTGCAAGTGTGAAAGTACCCTAAGTGCAGCATAGTACAGGTGACAGCTTCCTGCTCTTTTTCATCAGACCACAATACTAATGAAGGAAGAAGTAAACTAGTTGGAAATCATTAGCTGAAGTAATCATTGCTGATCACACTTCCTCCTAGCACCTATCTCATATCATTTTCCCACTGCTATAAAAAAATTGGTATTTGCCAAGGTATTAGTTGCTGAATGGGAGCGCTGGAGCAGGAAGTAGGATACGGATGTTGCTTAGTGCCAAGTTCTGAAATGACATTATTTACAGTGCATTGCATGATGTCATTAATACAGCCCACGTGTCTCTCAGAAGCCTCACGTGTCCCTATCAGATTCCCAGTTTAGCTGATCCATTGTGATCTTAAAGAGAACCTCTCACCGCTCCTGACATGTCTGTTTTGATAGCTTCATACATTCCCCATGTAATAACAATTCTGGAGCATCTATTCTTATGTCTGTATGTTGTGCCATTCCTTTATTATTTGCACTATCCAATCAGTGCTGCTATTCTCAGACTGTGCAGGTACACCCCCCAACTTGTTACCACCCCTCTGTACCCTTACTACAGACTGCTAGCAATTCATTCATAACTTCTGGTAGAAATAATACAGAGATGACACAGCATACAGACATAAGACTAGATGCTCCAGAATGGTTATTACATGGGAAATGCATGAAGCTATTAAAACAGGCATGTCAGGAGCGGTCCTCTTTAAGTAACTTCCCTTTAAAAAACGAATTATGATGCCTCCTACGGATGATGTGGAAATGTGCATTTCAGCCCACCATACGGTGTAGGGTTGTCACGATTCTAGAATGTGTGCGGTATCACCATTCTCTATACCAAATCCATACTTTGCCAAAAAAGTAAGGCACATGATGGAGTTACTTGCTAATTATGTTCGGCACATGGTTTCTATCAATGTGGACCTCTATGTGCTTCACATAAATAGTCAATAACCTCATCATGTAGCTCACCATGTACCTAACACATTAAGGGTCCATTCACACGTCCGTTGTTTCTTTCCTGATCTGTTCTGTTTTTTGCGGAACAGATCTGGACCAGGATCAGACCTAAGCTCAGAGCCTCCATCAGACTCCCAATGTTAATCAGACCCCCAATGTTAATCAGACCTAAGCTCTGAGCTCCAATCAGACCCCCAATGTTAATCAGACCTAAGCTCAGAGCCCCAGTCAGACCCCCAATGTTATTAAGATCCCTAATCAGACCTCATATTAGACCCTCAACGTTAAATATAAAAGGTCTGTATCATAAATTACTATTATACAGTCATTTCAGGTTGGGGCGCTGCTATTGGCCCAGGGGATGCGGTAAACCTATGGACTGTTTTCCATGCCAACAATGGTCGTGTGCATGAGTCCTCAATGTGAGGCACATGGAGGTAATAAAATAATAACCCCACATGCCTCACATTAATAATAAGTGACCCCATCATTTATCTCACATAATGGCACCATTGAGGGTAACAAGTCACATTAACCAATGTTCCTCTAAAGCCGAGGCTGCTAAATATTCACATCTTTTTCCTGGCCTTTATTTCCGGCAGACTAACTCCAAAACCCGATTGATTCTGCAGAACTGACGGTACTAAACCCAGAAAATAGCATACGTGAAGGGAGCAACACACACAAAGTGGAGACACGAAGCATGGTGCACATCATCAGATTCAGAAGGAAGTGAAGCTGTCCTCTCGCACGTGGCAACTATTCTCGACCACCTCTCTCAGCATTTTCATTAGTGGTCGTGTCACAGTGGGAAGGGAGGGGCACTCTCCTTCCTTCTCCCCTGCCACAGACAAGCGGACGCTGATGAGTAGATGGCGGGTGCCGAGTAGCGCATATACTATGTCCTTTCATTCGGAACTGAAATTCAGCTGCACAATTGCACAGCTTAGTATCGAAATACTGACCATTTCAGTACTGAACCAAAGAGGACAGCAAAGTATCAAAAATTATCCCTAATATGTGTGAAATATGGTCATTTAAGTGCAACTCTTTGGAGTGCACAAATCAAAATTATACCAGAATGTAATATTGCATTTTAATAAACTGTAATATCATGGAATCATCCATTCTCTCCTCTGCAGGTATATCTGCATTCAGCATTACTGCTCCAGCCAGCTACAGATATGAAGAAGACATAAGTCACATTGATATGATATGCAGATCCCTACTTTTTTCAGCTTCTGTTCACTTCTATGAGGAGAATACAGCCATCATTAGCCAATGAGCATGCTGCATACTGATAAATGTATAGAAATATGGTTGTGTGCACAACGCCTTAGAATAACATTGGTCTGTAAAGGACATAGAGTATGGATCCCGAATATGCTGGTCTGGCTGGGGCTTAAATGGGTCGTGTGGTTTCAGGAAGAAACTGGCCAACACTGGGGGCTTGCCTGAAATATAAAACAGATCATTACTTACTTAGCAGATTCCCCGCTACAGCTTCGTTTCTTCCAGCTGGGCTCTATTGACTCATAGTAACATAGTATATAAGGCCGAAAAAGGACATTTGTCCATCCAGTTCAGCCTGTTATCTTTCAAGTTTACTCATGTCAACAACATCTGCTGCAGCCAATTACAGGCCGCAATCAGTGCACTGCTGAGACCGGTGATTTACCTGCAGCGGTCGCGTGTTGTCGATGTGACGTCACCACTGCAGCCAGGTCAACAGAGCGCGACCGAGAAAAACGGAGCGGCTGCGTAGGATCTGCTTGAAAAGTAATGGTCTATATTTCAGGCATGCGCCCACTGTTGTTTGGCTTCAACGCTTTAAAGAGAACCTGTCAGGTTGAACGTAGGGGCTCATTTACTGTCAGATATACACCAGTTTTCTGGTGTATATCTGTCACAGATTGCGGCACACAGTTTTTCCCCTCTCATGCCAGGTCTAAAAAAGGGGGTGTAGCGTGGGCAGGGAAAGGGTCGGGTCGCCAGGCCCATCTAAGGCTCCAGGTCTAAAAAAGGGGGTGTAGCGTGGGCAGGGAAAGGGTCGGGTCGCCAGGCCCATCTAAGGCTGGCGGTGGATGCATAACTTTGGCGGATCCACCGCCAGAACGGGTTATTAAGACCGGTGTCAATCACTGATAAGACCGCCTCCTTGACTTCAAAGCCCAGAATGAGTAGGAATTTACATGAATGTAATACAAATTTTACAGAATCTATTATAGATGTATAAACTATACATCAATCTGCTCAGCTCCTCCTGCTCTATAACATGCTGCAGATTGTTTTTCTAGCATTTTCATGGTGACAACTTCCCTTTATATCTCTCACCCTGATTTAGGATCTACTCCGGAGTTTATAGAGCAACCACAAATCATCAGTGAAATCTGCATGTAACATGTTATTTTGACCAAAATCAGCAGCAGAACCACGACATCTCAACAGAAGACCCTAGACATATGTAAAGGCACTTTAACATAATTATTTACAATAAGTCTTTTATGACTGGTGATTGCCTTATTGTACCATATGTCTTTTAGGCCTCATGTACACGACCGTTCCGCTTTTTGCGGTCCGCAAAACACGGAAGCCGCCCGTGTGCCTTCTGCAATTTGCGGAATGGAACAGGCGGCCCATTGTAGAAATTCCTATTCTTGTCCGCAAAATGGACAAGAATAGGACATGTTTTTTTTTTTTTTTTTTGCAGGGCCACGGAACGGAGCAATGTATGCGGACAGCACATGGAGTGCTGTCCGCATCTTTTGCAGCCCCATTGAAGTGAATGAGTCCGCACCCAAGCCGTAAAAACTGCGGCTCGGATGCGGACCAGAACAACGGTCGTGTGCATGAGGCCTTACACTTAATCATAAAACTTTACTTTTAATACTGGCTTAATAAAATAGCTCTTGTAACCAAAACCAAAAATAAAGATTAAAAAGTATCAGTTGTGTTGCTTCATTTTATCCATCTTATGGATCATGATGATGTATAAATAGTAACCATGCTTAAGTTATGATCATTTATGGGTTGATCATGTATAATGTGATTATGATAATCTACCCTTGTGGACTAATTCTAAATTATGATAATCTGCAGTCAGCTCCATAAATATTGGGACATCAACACAATTGTAACATGTTTGGCTCTATACACCACCACAATGGATTTGAAATGAAACTAACAAGATGCGCTTTAACTGCAGACTGTCAGCTTTAATTTGAGGGTATTCACATCCAAATCAGGTGAACGGTGTAGGAATTACAACAGTTTGCATATGTACCTCCCACTTGTTAAGGGACCAAAAGTAATGGGACAATTGTCTTCTCAGCTGTTCCATGGCCAGGTGTGTGTTATTCCCTCATTATCCCAATTACAATGAGCAGATAAAAGGTCCAGAGTTCATTCCAAGTGTGCTATTTGCATTTGGAAACTGTTGCTGTCAACTCTCAAGAGGAGATCCAAAGAGCTGTCACTATCAGTGAAGCAAGCCATCAATAGGCTGAAAAAAAAAAAAAAACATCAAAGAGATAGCAAAAACATAAGACGTGGCCAAAACAACTGTTTGGAACATTCTTAAAAAGAAGGAACGCATCGGTGAGCTCAGCAACACCAAAAGACCCGGAAGACCACTGAAAACAACTGTAGTGGATGACTGAAGAATTCTTTCCCTGGTGAAGAAAACACCCTTCACAACAGTTGGCCAGATCAAGAACACTCTCCAGGAGGTAGGTGTATGTGTCAAAGTCAACAATCAAGAGAAGACTTCACCAGAGTGAGTACAGAGGGTTCACCACAAGATGTAAACCATTGGTGAGCCTCAAAAACAGGAAGGCCAGATTACAGTGTGCCAAACGACATCTAAAAAAGCCTTCACATTTCTGGAACAACATCCTATGGACGGATGAGACTAAGATCAACTTGTACCAGAGTGATGGGAAGAGAAGAGTATGGAGAAGGAAAGGAACTGCTCATGATCCTAAGCATACCACCTCATCAGTGAAGCATGGTGGTGGTAGTGTCATGGCGTGGGCATGTATGGCTGCCATTGGAACTGGTTCTCTTGTATTTATTGATGATGTGACTGCTGACGAAAGCAGCAGGATGAATTCTGAAGTGTTTTGGGCAATATTATCTGCTCATATTCAGCCAAATGCTTCAGAACTCATTGGATGGCGCTTCACAGTGCAGATGGACAATGACCCAAAGCATACTGCAAAAGCAACCAAAGAGTTTTTTAAGGGAAAGAAGTGGAATGTTATGCAATGGCCAAGTCAATCACCTGACCTGAATCCGATTGAGCATGCATTTCACTTGCTGAAGACAAAACTGAAGGGAAAATGCCCCAAGAACAAGCAGGAACTGAAGACAGTTGCAGTAGAGGCCGGGCAGAGCATCACCAGAGATGAAACCCAGCGTCTGGTGATGTCTATGTGTTCTAGACTTCAGGCTGTAATTGACTGCAAAGGATTTGCAACCCAGTATTAAAAAGTGAAAGTTTGATTTATGATTATTATTCTGTCCCATTACTTTTGGTCCCTTAACAAGTGAGAGGGACATATGCAAACTGTTGTAATTCCTACACCGCTGACCTGATTTGGATGTAAATACCCTCAAATTAAAGCTGACGGGTCTGCAGTTAAAGCACATCTTGTTTGTTTCTTTTCAAATCCATTGTGGTGGTGTATAGAGCCAAAAATGCTAGAATTGTCCCAATAGTTATGGACCTGACTGTATGTTCTGCAAATGAGTAGTAATGTCATGACCAACTATTCTGATTAATAATATATTAAAAATGTAATTCAGTAGTACACTACAAAAGGTCAAGCATGAAGAGCCTAGATATATAAAAATATGTCACCATTGATTGTAAACTAGGCTGATTTGATTAGGTACTAATTCATGCGCAGTAAGTTAATGCTAGAGCGCTGACAGCTTAAGTTTTGAAGCATGCGCAGTAATGAAGCGAAGTACGAGCACAGTCTAAGTCCCAGGACATGCGCAGTAACATTAGCAAGAGAAGTGGAGGCTAAGTGAGCTGACATGCGCTGAAGGGCGGCGCGGTGAGCGGGAGGTACGAGTACGTCATCGGTAAGGAGGGAACCTCAAGCCTAGCCCCAATCAATGGGCTTAGATCTAGATATGTATGTGATGGTGGCAATAAGGCCTGATATCATAGGAGTATTGTATTGTCATCATAGAAGGTTATAAAGTATCCATCCCCTTCCAAACACTCACTGCCCGTTCCCCTGAAGACGCCAGAGTAACTGGCGAAAGATGTTGGGGGGCAGTGTTTGAGGGGGTTTTTAGCACAGGAGTGAGGCTTCATCTCTAACTGAGACAACAGTAATTAATAGTTGTAGCGAGTGACAAAATCAGGAAGAGATAGAGGCTGGAGTAAGCGCGCAGATAGAGGCTGGAGTAAGCGAGCAGTTACCACTGCTACTATTAGAACACTGTGCAAACAACAGTGCTGTACTTAACTAATGAGATGGATAACATGAAGCAACACAACTGATACTTTTTAATCTTTTGGGGTTTTGGTTACCAGAGCTATTTTATTAAAGGGATTCTGTCACCAGTTTTTTGCCCCTCCATTTAAAAATATGGTTATGTTCATGGAGCTTTAGTGATTCCTAATGTGGTCTTATAACTGAAATCTGTAGGCTCATTTTGTCTAAAAAACGTTATAACTAACCTGTCATTCATCCAACTAAGGTGCCCAAGGGGATGCTCATGTCTTCCAGATGCCGCCCGTACCCGCCGCCGTTCGTGCCCTGCTCCTCCTTTTTATGACATCAGCGCCGCATCAGAATCCTTTGCTACGCCTCCGGCTCTCCCTCACTCTCCCCTCCTTCTTCTCTAACATCCCGCTCCATGAACATAACCATATTTTTAAATGGAGGGGCAAACAACTGGTGACAGAATCCCTTTAAGCCAGTATTAAAAGTTAAGTTTTATGATTAAGTGTAACAGACATTAAAAATGACTGTTGCTCGGCCTGAGTCTTGTTACTCATACCAGAAGCAGAAGCCATCTAGTCCAACTCTGATTCTGCACTTTGTATCCGTCCCATTTGTTGGCCTGACAAAGTATATGTCCTGGGGCAGCCACATAAATGAAGAAAAGTAGTTTAAAGGGAATGGGAGCTAATAACCCTATAGTGAAAAATGTATGAGCTTTCCTGCACAATGCCATCATGAGGCGCACACACAGGCTGATGGAGTCATAGGCACTCCATGGGTCACTGTACAGTACGTGGTCATATTCTCTCTTCTATACTTTAAGTCCATGTAATTCACTGTATGTACAAAACAAGAGTTTCTCTGGTTTTTTAGATCTAGACCATCTTTGCAGATAATGCAGTGCCTAGGATAAGACTGGCAGCCACTACATGATTTGAAGCGCATTTTAGTGTTTGGTCACAGTGTGACTTGGACTTGGTTAAGACAAATGAGGCTGGAGAGTGGAAAGAATTCAGACTTTCATGTTAGAATAGAATAGCCATGGCTACTTTCACACTTGCGGCAGAGTGATCCGACAAGCAGTTCTGTCGCCGGAACTGCCTCCCGGATCCGGCAAAACGTATGCCAACTGATGGCATTAGTAAGACTGATCAGTCTTAACCCCTTAAGGACACAGCCTTTTTACACCTTAGGACCAGGCCATTTTTTGCAAATCTGACCAGTGTCACTTTAAGTGCTGATAACTTTAAAACGCTTTGACTTATCCAGGCCGTTCTGACATTGTTTTTTCGTCACATATTGTACTTCATGACACTAGTAAAATTAAGTCAAAAAAATATTTTTTTTTTGCACCAAAAAATACCAAATTTATCAAAAATTTTGAAAAATTAGCAAATTTCAAAGTTTCAGTTTCTCTACTTCTGTAATACATAGTAATACCCCCAAAAATTGTGATGACTTTACATTCCCCATATGTCTACTTCATGTGTGAATTATTTTGGGAATGATATTTTATTTTTTGGGGATGTTATAAGGCTTAGAAGTTTAGGAGCAAATCTTGAAATTTTTCTGAAATTTACAAAAACAAAATTTTTAGGGACCATTTCAGGTCTGAAGTCGCTTTGCGAGGCTTACATAATAGAAACCACCCAAAAATGACCCCATCTAAGAAACTACACCCCTCAAGGTATTCAAAAGTGATTTTACATATGTTGTTAACCCTTTAGGTGTTGCACAAGAGTTATTGGCAAATGGGGATGAAATTTGAGAATTTCATTTTTCTGTCTAATATTTCATTTTTACCCATTTTTTCCACTAACAAAGCAAGGGTTAACAGCCAAACAAGACTGTATCTTTATTGCCCTGACTCTGCAGTTTACAGAAACACCCAATATGTGGCCGTAAACTACTGTACGGCCACACAGCGGGGCGTAGAGTGAAAGGTGCGCCGTATGGTTTTTGGAAGGTTGATTTTTATGGACTGGTTTATTTACACCATGTCCCATTTGAAGCCCCCTGATGCACCCCTAGAGTAGAAACTCCCTAAAAGTGACCCCATCTAAGAAACTACACCCCTCACGGTATTCAAAACTGGTTTTACATACGTCGTTAACCCTTTAGGTGTTGCACAAGAGTTATTGGCAAATGGGGATGAAATTAGAAAATTTCTTTTTTTGCCTTATTTTCCATTTTAACCCATGTTTTCCACTAACAAATCAAGGGTTAACAGCCAAACAAGACTGTATCTTTATTGCCCTGACTCTGCCGTTTACAGAAACACCCAATATGTGGCCGCAAACTACTGTACGGCCACACAGCGGGGCGTAGAGTGAAAGGTGCGCCGTGTGGTTTTTGGAGGGCGGATTTTTATGGACTGGTTTATTTACACCATGTCCCATTTGAAGCCCCCTGATGCACCCCTGGAGTAGAAACTCCCTAAAAGTGACCCCATCTAAGAAACTACACCCCTCAAGGTATTCAAAACTGGTTTTACATACGTCGTTAACCCTTTAGATGTTGCACAAGAGTTATTGGCAAATGGGGATGAAATTTGAAAATTCCATTTTTTTGCCTTATTTTCCATTTTAACCCATGTTTTCCACTAACAAAGCAAGGGTTAACAGCCAAACAAGACTGTATCTTTATTACCCTGACTCTGCCGTTTACAGAAACACCCAATATGTGGCCGTACACTACTGTACGGCCACACAGCGGGGCGTAGAGTGAAAGGTGCGCCGTTTGGTTTTTGGAGGGCTGATTTTTATGGACCGGTTTATTTACACCGTGTCCTGTTTCAACCCCCCTGATGCACCCCTGGAGTCGAAACTCCCTAAAAGTGACCCCATTTAAGAAACTACACCCCTCAAGGTATTCAAAACTGGTTTTACATACGTCGTTAACCCTTTAGGTGTTGCACAAGAGTTATTGGCAAATGGGGATGAAATTGGAAAATTTCATTTTTTTGCCTTATTTTCCATTTTAACCCATGTTTTCTACTAACAAAGCAAGGGTTAACAGCCAAACAAGACTGTATCTTTATTACCCTGACTCTGCCGTTTACAGAAACACCCAATAAGTGGCCGTACACTACTGTACGGCCACACAGCGGGGCGTAGAGTGAAAGGTGCGCCGTTTGGTTTTTGGAGGGCTGATTTTTATGGACCGGTTTATTTACACCGTGTCCTGTTTCAACCCCCCTGATGCACCCCTGGAGTCGAAACTCCCTAAAAGTGACCCCATTTTGGAAACTACGGGATAAGGTGGCATTTTTTGGGGGAGTATTTTTAGGGCAAATATAATTTTTGGTTGCTCTATATTACATTTTTGTGAGGCAAGGTTACCAAAAATAGAAATTCTGATATTTCATCTCCATTTGCCATTAACTGTTGAGGAACACCTAAAGGGTTAATAAAGTTTGTATAATCATTTTTGAATACCTTGAGGGGTGTAGTTTCTTAGATGGGGTCAATTTTAGGGAGTTTTTACTCTAGGGGGGCATCAGGGGGGCTTCAAAAGGGATATGGTGTCAATAAAAAAGGCCATCAAAATCGGCCTTCCAGAAACCATGTCGGTCCTTTCCTTTTGCGGCCTCCCTTTTACGGATACAGCAGTTTACGACCACAAATGTGGCGTTTCTGTAAACTGCAGTATCAGGGTAATAAATTTTAACTTTTGTTTGGTTGTTAACCCTTGTTTTGTTACCGGAAAAAACGGACTGAAATGGAAAAGTGCCAAAAATAGCGGTTTTGGCACCGTTTTTTTTATTTTTTTTTTAACCGTGTTAATCTGGGTAGTTAGGTCATGGGATATTGTTATAGAGGAGATTCTTACGGACGCGGCAATATCTAATAAGTCTACTTTTTTTTTTTACAATTATTTAGGTTTTTGACTATATTATCTTTTTTGATACAACATTTTTTTTGGGGTATCTCTAAAGTCTAAGTGTCATTTTTTTTATTTTCTTTTAGCCAATTATCTTATGTGGGGGCTCATTTTTTGCGGGATGAGCGGACGGTTTTATTGGCACTATTTTGGGGGCTATATGACTTTTTGATCGCTTGCTATTAAACTTTTTGTTATGTAAGGTGACAAAAAAAATATTTTTTTGCACCTATTTTTTTTTTTTTTTTTTTACTGTGTTAATCTGGGGGGTTGGGTCATGGGGTATTTTTATAGAGGAGATTCTTACGGACGCGGCGATACCTAATAAGTCAACTTTTTTTTACAATTATTTAGGTTTTAGACTATATTATCCTTTTTGATACCCTAAAAAAAAATTTGTATCTCTAAAGTCTAAGAGTCATTTTCTATTTTTTTTTTTTATCTGATTATCTTATGTGGGGGCTCATTTTTTGCGGGATGAGATGACGGTTTTATTGGCACTAATTTGGGGGCTATATGACTTTTTGATCGCTTGCTATTAAACTTTTTATTATGTAAGGTGACAAAAAAAAACTTTTTTTGCACCTTTTTTTTTTTTTTCTGGACCGTGTTAATCTGGGGGGTTAGGTAATGGGGCATTTTTATAGAGGAGATTATTACCGACGCGGCAATACCTATGTCTACTTTTAATAAATTATTTTAGTTTTTTTGGGTGTCTCAAGTCTGAGAACCATTTTTTTTTATCCGATGTCAGTGCTAAATTGGGATATAAATTTAGTACTCCATGGAAGTGTGATACTCCCTGAAGCAACCGTCAATGCAGAGGCCCGGATGATCGGGGCAAGTGTCGCACTGAGTAGTTGTGTCCTTCCGTATCCCCCTCCTGCGACACACTCTGCACTTTTTTTGGGTTCGTCCCTTCTTTCCAGTATGGGGGACCACACCTGGAAAGTGTTGGCCAGGGACGATCCGGGCACCTACAGTTCCCGAGGTACTCCGGCCTGCTCTTTCCCGGTCCGAAAAGATCAGGGCCTTGAGGACTGCCTCATAGAACTGGAGGAATGTCCCTGTGCTGCCAGCGCTTCGGGATAGTACAAAAGAGTTGTACATGGCAACCTGCACCAAGTAGACCGCAACATTTTTGTACCATGCCCGGGTTTTGCGCATGGCGTTATATGGCTTGAGGACTTGATCAGAGAGATCAACTCCTCCCATATACCGATTGTAAGCGACGATACAATCGGGCTTGAGGACCGTTGCCGCGGTACCTCGCACAGGGACAGGGGTGATGCCGCTACCATGAATTGTGGACAGCATAAGGACATCCCTCTTGTCCTTATACCTGACCAGCAACAGGTTTCCAGTGGTAAGGGCACGGGTCTCACCCCTGGGGATAGGTACCTGGAGGGGGTGGGCAGGGAGGCCGCGTTGATTTTTCCGCACGGTCCCACAAGCGGACGTGGATCTGGCGGCAAGGGACTGGAACAAGGGGATACTGGTATAAAAGTTATCCACGTAAAGGTGGTAACCCTTATCCAGCAGTGGGTACATAAGGTCCCACACAAGTTTCCCGGTAACACCCAGAGTGGGGGGACATTCTGGGGGTTGAATCCGGGAATCTCGCCCCTCGTATACACGAAATTTGTAAGTGTACCCTGAGGTACTCTCACAAATTTTGTATAGCTTCACGCCATACCTCGCCCGCTTGGAGGGCACATACTGGCGGAAAATGAGTCTCCCCTTGAACGCAATGAGAGACTCATCAACAGCGACCTCTCTTCCAGGTACATAGGCCTCCATGAATTTGGCCCCAAAGTGATCGATGACCGGCCGTATCTTGTACAGACGGTCATGGGCAGGATCACCTCGGGGGGGACATGCTGCATTATCGGAATAATGCAGACATTTCCGGATGGCCTCAAACCGGGAGCGTGTCATGGCTGTACTGTAAAGTGGGGCCTGGTATAGGACGTCCCCACTCCAGTACAGCCTGACACTGGGTTTTTTGACCAGGCCCATATGCAGCACGAGGCCCCAAAATGTCCTCATTTCGGCTGCACTGACCGGCGTCCAGCCACCGGGCCTGGCCAAAAAGGAGCCCGGGTGTTGAGCGACGAACTGTTGGGCGTACAGATTCGTCTGCTCCACCATCAGATTTACCAGTGGGTCACTGAAAAAATGACAAAAAAAGTCATATTCAGTGTAGCCCACTGTGGAAATCTGGATTCCTGATTGGCCTACAAAATCAGGAATCACAGGCTCGTATCGCTCTGGGCTACACCAGACAAGTTCACCGGCAGGGGGCTCCGGTGGATTTAACTGGTGGGCCGGGAAACCAGTACGAGCCCCAGAGCTGCTCGTACTAGTGTGGGCCACAGGGTCCCTAACATGGCGGTCCCCTTGCTCCGCCTGGCGGCGTCTCCGCCGCCTTGGGGGCTCATCATCATCGCTAGATGATGAGGAGGATGCGGATGACAACAGGAATGTGGGGTCATCCTCATCCTCACTGGGACTCTCGGAGTCAGAGGCAATCTGGGCGTATGCCTCCTCGGCCGAGAACGTCCGGCGGGCCATAGGGGAGTGTGTGTCTGCGTGTATATGTGCGTGTGTGTAACTCTTTATTTTGTGTGCGTGTGTGTGGGGGCACGGGTGTTCACGAACTCACCCTAAAACTAACAGAAAAAAAATAAAATAAACTAACTAAAAAAAGGGCAAAAAATGTGGGGAAAAAAATTCAAAACCGCTGATCAACCGTCCGAAGTTGATCAGCGGTGGGGTGTGCGATGCGCTAACAGGGGCCCGGACACTAAGTGCCGGCCACAGTCAGCGTACACGAAAAAAAAAAAAATGCACCCCAAAAAAGGTGGGGGGGGGGGGCAGGGGGTGGGGGGGCAAGTGGCAGCACCCCTGGGGGGTCTAGGGTCACACAGCTGTGCTGTGGACCCCAGACACCCTAACTAGGGTGATGCAATCAAAGTTCAAAAACTAACTTTCCCTTTTTTTTTCCCTGCCTAAACCAAACTTTCCCTAGCTGTCCCTATGTACCTGATGGGGTCCTGGGGGGCACAGATCGGGTCCTGGGGGCACAGATCGGGTCCTGGGGGGCACAGATTGGGTGCAGCAGACACGTGCAGGCAGCTCCTCTCTCCTCCGGCTCCGGAACACAAAAGGAGGAGGAGAGGAGCGCCTGCCTCTTTTGAATCTGCCGCCGGACCGCCCACAGACCAATCAGAAAGCGATCCTGAGTGGTGATGTCACCATCACCACTCAGGATCGCTGGATGGTGATTGGTGGAGTGAAATCACACCACCATCACCATCCTGTTCCGGGTTATCGGGACTTCAGAGACCCGAATAACCCGGAAACGCAGAAAACCGCAGGTCTGAATTGACCTGCGGTTTTCTGCGATCGCATACATGGGGGGTTCACCGGACCCCCCGGCGCATTTGCTCCAAGTGCCTGCTTAATGATTTGAGCAGGCACGGTGTTCCGATCACCGCCCGCCGTGCGGCGGTGATCAAAAATGCACAGGGCGTACATGTACGCCCTGTGTCCTTAAGTACCAGGGCACAAGGGCGTACCTGTACGCCCTATGTCCTTAAGAGGTTAAAAATGCCTGATCAGTCAATCCGGTGTCATCTGGCAAAACGGATCCGGCATTTATTTTTTTCACCTTTTTTTGGTCGCAGACCGGAAGGACGGATCCGGCATTCCAGTATTTTGAATGCCGGATCCGGCACTAATACATTTGCCTGATCAGTCAAAAAGACTGAACTGAAGACATCCTGAATGGATTGCTCTCTATTCAGAATGCATAGGGGTATACCTGATCAGTTCTTTTCCGGCATTGAGCCCTTTTGACAGAACTCAGTGCCGGAAAAGAAAAACGCTAGTGTGGAAGTACCCTATTAGCATACTGTTGCAACTTTGGATTGATTATTCTGCTTCCATGCACGGGGTTGCTGAGTCCTAGGGAGAGGTCAGTGGCTAACTAACCTGCAGGGGCGGACTGGGAACTTAAGTGGGCCTGGAGAAAAACCCTAAATGTGGTCCCATGTTGTAGGCGAAATATGACAGAAGACGGAGAAACACAAGTAGGCAGCAGTAGGCGGGCCTGCAATACCATACTGCAGCACAAAATACTGCCCCAGCAGAACCAAATACCACAGTGCAGCACTAAATACTTCCGCCCTCTCCACAGTATGAAGCTGTATCATCGTCCTGAGGATGGTTATACGGTGGAGTTCAGAAGGACACCTGTAGCTGTTGGCCTGATGCTCCTACATTAATTAATGCTGAGAGTATCAGATCATTATGTACCTGGCTGGAGGCCATTAGGAGGGCTCAGGCAGCCCCCTGGGCATCGGGGGATATTCTTGTGTAGAGTCTATGGCCAGTCTGCCCCTGCTATCCTGCCTATCTGGTTGGCATATATAGTGTTACCTTGATTTGTTATAAAATAAGTCACATATGCAATTTTGTTTTTAAATATTATTTATTTTAATCTTCTTGTAACAAAATGTATGGAAATATTTTAAAAAGATCTAAAATGATACACTAAAAATCTCTAAATGGACAATGTGTAATATAAAGAAAAATCATTAACAAGAATTTTTCATGATATACATGTCAATAGAATATTGCCTTGTCCATCAGCATCTGGAGTCAGTGGCACTGAGTGGTAGTCAGACTGTGGTGTATGCCAGGGCACCAACTTTTACAATGATGCATCGACATTCTGCTATTCGCTGAGGAAACAAACAGATGGCAGTGAGCAAAACATGATAAAATACAGGGGTGGACTGAAAAAATTTAGGCTTTGAGGCCTGGCAACTTCATGATTCATATGTATGCAAATACAGACAAAGAACGTGATGCCTCATTGTACCACAAGCCTTTAGCATCTTCAGATATTTAGAAAGCAACATTATTAAGTGATGCTTCAACGTCTTTCCTAGAAATCCCAATCATTTTCTTCATGATAAATATCCGAGGTTCAGAATGTAAGGCTATAAGATGACGTGGCACATGACCATAATACAGCTGGAGGAGGTATGTAGTCCTGATGTACTGAATGGCTGTAATGTCACCAGTACGGGTTACCTGATACCACCCATCTTTAAGATGCCGCAGATTCACTTCAGTCAAAATATGCTGCCACCTTGGGAACTGGCACAAGTGAACTGGGCACCACTGGTAGCAGATCCTAACTTAGTGGTGACAGAAATGGTTAGCAGCAGTTCATATTATGTTGGAGATCATTTTCCTTTTTCTCACCAGGATTCCCCTCAAGTTCTGAAATGGAAAAGAAACTGGCTGATAAATACATATGATCAATGCTAATGAACATACAGTATATAGTTAAATGTCAGATATTTAGTTGGCATATATACAGCTTAGAAATTCTGGCCTCACTTCTTTGTATGGCTGAAAAACAAAATCTACTGTATTAGACCACATGAGTGTACTCCGCCTGTGTATAATGAACAGGACACAGGTGCTATTCACACCTAGGGTCCACGTGGAGAAACTCAGGACATGCACTATTCTGGTCCTGGTTTCATGAAACATAGACCTGGAGACATTGGTCTGCGGCGGTCGCCAGGTCCGTGTCCTACTTACGCGCAACACAGACAATGTTTAATATGTAGGCTTAGGGGAGGTGTTCCTGCGTAACAGATTTGTACAGAAATGTCTGCTGCTGCTCCATCTATCTGAATAATGTTCGTAAAATCCTCGCACGTATTTCACAAACAATCCTATTCAGATGTATGGAATAGACTTTCAGTTTTGAGAATTTTCTGTAACAAATCTGAAGCTTTTGCACTTACCCTCATTTTGTGGTATCATGTGAACCCAAATCCCATAGCCTTATTGAAGACTCAACTCACTTAAGGGGGTTGTCCAAGTTATATTTATTGATGACCTATCCTCAGGATAGGTCATCAATATGAGATCGGCAGGGTCCGGCACCCCCTCCAATCAGCTGTTTGTTTACCTGCTCGCCATCAAATCTGCAGCGGTGAGCAGGTGTAATTACATCCAAGCCGCCTTCTCTTCAAACGGCTAATCGCGGGGGTGCCGGGTGTCGGACCCCCGCCGATCTGATATTGATGACCTATCCTCAATCAATAAATATAACTTGGACAACCCCTTTAAAGGGGTTGTCCCATGACAACTTATCCTCTATCTACGTGATTGGGGGATAAGTGTCTGATTGGCAGAGGTCCGATTGCGGTATAACAATTACACCTGATTATTGCTACTATATAGTAATAATATAAAATAATAAATGTCAGAAAATACCCCATACGAGTATGCTGAGCGTCTCCACTGGACCACCACCTCACCACGCGTTTCACGGTTAGCTTCTTCATGAAGGTTTGTCATTTCTGACATTTATTTTTTCCCCTTGGATTTGATATTTGTACTATAAAGTAGCAATAATCAGATGTAATTTTTTTACTTCAAGAACCTTAACCATTCTTTTTTGATTTTTTAAAAATTATGCACTGTGCCATTCAATAGCTGCTCCTCTTTGATTCTTTTTACATGGATTTATGCACTGTGCCGTTTAATATTTTCCTGCCTTGTGACCACCAACTCATATGTGATATTTTCATTTGTTTTAATCATTTTAAGGCCTCATGCACAAGATCGTATGTATTTTGAGGTCCTCAAAAAACGGATCCGCAAAAAATAAGGATGACGTCCATGTGCATTCCGTATTTTGCGGAACGGAACTGGACCCTAATAGAAATGTCCTATCCTTGTCCATTATGCGGACAATAGTAGGACATGTTCTATTCTTTTACGGAACAGACATACGGAAATGGAATGCACACGGAGTAACTTCCATTAAAATGAATGGTTCTGCATACGGTCTGCAAAAAAATGTAACGGACATGGAAGAAAATACGTTCATGTGCATGAGGCCTAACTGTGGTGGCTATTTATTGATCAATCATCAATTAATTAAGATATTTATTTATTTGCACTGATTATTTTGGTGTAGTTACTTTTTTCTTAATTTATTGCCCATGTATTGGAAATTGGTAATTTATAAACAGCAAGCTGTCCCATTGTCATGAACTGTATCTGTTACATTGAAATATCAGAAAAGATCAGCACACGTGACCACACATCAGTACCTTCAATGCCTAGAGACACTGGGGCAGACTTCTGGCATACATCTTACACTACACTTATTAAGGGTCTTAGATACTTTTTAGGGGGTGCCGACCAGGGGGCATGGCTAATGATTGGGGAAATGATGGAGGATGAGCATTCATATAAATGTTCATTCCTAATAATTGGCCTATGTAAATGTGCCGCCTGTTCCCTGATGAATGAGTACATTCTCGTACATTGGATGATCGCTTCTTTTATGCAGAATATAACATTGTTTGCAGTCAGCCCATCAGCTTGGATAAACAAGGATCTGCTGCCTCCATACAATGAATCTGTACGGGAATGAACAATCGCAGTAGCCATTGCTTGTTACCATGCAGAGAAGATGATTGCCGCATCCCCTCTCCTCGATGATAGGAAATTACAAAAGGTTTCTTTACCAATAATTACCTGTCAATCGGCCTGGGTAAAAGGGGTTCTCCAGGATTTCCCTAGGCCATCAATGTCAGATTGGTGGGGGTCCGACACCCTGCACCCGGTCAGCTATTCAGTAGTAGCTCTGGCCCTGGAACTACACAGCTCGGTCTATTGTATAGAGGATGGAACTGTGACTGCAAAAACTGTCTCTATTCACTACACAATGAGCAGAGCTGTGTATTTCCAGTGTCCTCCCAAACAGCAAATTAGTGGGTGTCAGGCGCCTGCAATCTGATATTAATGACCCAGTTTAAGGAAAGGTCAACAATTGTTAATTTCTGAAAATTTGTATTAAAATCTGTCTAAATCTTACACAGTATTAGTAAATCTTCCCCATTGTGCTAGAGAAGGTGTTGACCCATTGGATTGCTATGGATTTGGCTTTGGGCTTAACCTGGGGCAGCAGTCTAAGGAATCCCCTGCTATTCACCCTTTCAGCATATTGGAATTTGGGCTCCTCTACAAGGAACCTCCCGGTCACTGCCTCAGGAGCAGTCCCTGTTAGCAATGCTGACGGAAAGCTGACCAGATGACACTAGGATGCAAACCGTGATCCAAATAACTAACTAGATCAATGTCCATACATATAAGTGCCACTATTCAAGCCAGGGAGGGGACATGTTGCCGAATCTCTTAGTACTACAGTCTTAGGGTATGGCCACATGTAGCATATATACGCTGCGCATTTTCTACTGTGGAATCGCGTGCAGAAAATCCTCAGCATTTACAGTAACATCAAAGTGGATGAGAGTCTTAAAACCCTCTTCTACCATGCTGTGGAGATTATCAGTTATAGACTATGAACATAACCTCAATTAGGGTGCAGATTTAAAATCCCCAACATGCAATGCAGACATCGAAATCGACAGCAAAAAGCTAAAGCTAAATTTTCGTAACAAAATACACCTTGTGTGGCTGTACCCTTAGGGCTCTGAACCTGTAAGTGTAACAAGCAATCGTATCTGAGCATAAAACATAATGACAGTTTTCTGTTATTTGGCTTCTGGTAGCTCTGTGTAACAGTGTGCAATTTATCAGTGTATATAAACCTCTATGGGGTTACATATGGAGGCTCTTCTCCATTTGAATCCAACAGAAAAGAAATCATGGTATATTCCATACTGTATAACGTAGCTCTTCTCCACTAGAGGCGGGGAGAATAGCTTTGCTAGTGGAAAACAACCCTATAATATAGTGACATATAAAACGTCATATGAAGCATCGCTACGCAGAGTGCTATAGGCTGCATTCGGCCATAACATAGCTCTGTAAGGACGCCATACATTTTGTGCCAAGAACAAGACTGTATCCCAAATGGTGAGGTTTAAAGAGGACATTTCACAGGTCCGGACATTATCATATAACTAGCGGGTTCTCTAGGGCATACCGCCATGTTACAGCGCTTACCAGTTTCTCTATGTACCGCTCTGCTCGCCTGCTGTGCGGAGAGCGTCACAACCAGGGAGAAAAAAAACTCACCTTCTCTCTGGCTGTCACACTCTCTGCAGGGAGAAGGAGACGCCCATTGAGAAACCCTGGCTTCTCCTCCTCCCTGTACCAATGGTATGAATTTACCTACCAGACGGGAAACCAGTATGAGGGCACAGCGGGCAAACGGAGCGGCGCATAAAGAAACTAGTAAGCATTGTAACATGCCATCAGTATGCCCTACAGAACCCGCTAGTTATATGATAATGTCCGGACTGGTTAAAGGTCCTCTTTAAAGGTTTGTTCACATCACTCGGGCACAAAGCTATTCATACCATATAAACTACTGTCTGAATAATCCAACTTGGGACCTTTTATATTTCTCTTTTTAGCTTCCACTACTGGTTTTACCTAAAAAATTGCATATAGAAACTGCATTAAAGGGGTTGTGCCAAGTTTACAAGTTACAGTGCTTGGCTATCTCTGGTGCTCCCATAGAGAATGAATGGAGCAGCAGTGCTCATTCAAAAGCTGCTGCTCTATCATATAGGGGGGGGACCTCTGTTGTCGTGATTGGTAAGGGGTCCTAGTGGTTGAACCCCCCGGCGATCAGCTAGTTATCCCCTATCCTGTACATAGGGGATAACTTATAAACTTGAAATAACCCTTTTAACCTACTTTGTGTGGCACAACCCACTGGTGGTCTAGCTAGTTATGAATCCAAGAGAACAGTAACCTTTTACAAAATTAGGGAGCATTCACACGAGCGCGTTTTTCTTCCGCGTCCGTTCCGCAATTTTTGTGGACAATGCGCGGACCCATTCATTTCTATGGGTCCGCAAAATTTGCAGAATGCCTTTCATTGTCATCCGTGTGCTGTCCATTCCGTATGTCCGTTGCTTTTATTTTAGAACATGTCCTATACTTGGCCGCAAATATGCGGTCCGTGGCCCCATAGAAAGTCATTGGATCTGTAAAAAATGTATAGCACACGGAAATGCATCTAGGAAACCCCATTTCAGTCCCATTTCAATTTTTTGCGGACCGTGAAAAACGGATGACACACGGAAGCACCACGTCCGTATTATACGGACTTGCGAAACAGAAACGGAAAGATAACTGAAGACATACGGAACACACGGATCCGTGATTTGCGGACCGCAAAACCAACACGGTCGTGTGAATGCTCCCTTAATATGGGTGTTAAAATCAGTAATATTATAGTATAGTACAGGGGAATTCTAGTCAACCTATTCTTATGATTTGTCATAGACACATGATGACATTGGTCTATTCTGTAATCTTGGACTACCTTTCATTTTCAGACGTAAAGGGCTCTATCGAGTTTAAATCCCTCCGGCACTGAGATTTCTTTTTGGAAATTTGACCCAACATATTAAGCAAAGGACCATTTAAGTCAATGACAGTTGATGTCTCAGATTTCCAATAGGAGAATACAGAAATAAAGCAGTGGAGGCCCAAGGTCACACACTTCTCATATGTAGCTATCATAGGAAGATCATTTTTCCTGGATTTCTACTTTAAAGATTAGAAGTGTTCAGTACGACATTGTGGACATCTGGAAAACAGGGAACATCTGGACTTTCACAGTAAGTTTCCAGGAATAGAAATTCTGTTCTAAAATCATGTTCTTAATTTACTTTTCTGAAAGAGGGGAACATGAATAGGTCAGTCTATCTCCAAAATTAGTAGCTTCATGGCTTAGTGCCTACTGAGCTCTAGAAACCTGGGAGGTTCCAGATATGCAGACTGATATAAAACCGGTATTTGGGAGCTAAGGCATAAAAGGCACTTCAGCGCAGTCCTGTCTTCTCAAATGTCACAGCTTTAGGCTAGGTACACATTACTGTTTAGTTTTCTGTTTTTCTAAGCATCAGTTGTGCTTATTTTGCATACCTTTTAGACATTTCTGTCTGTGATCTGTTATTTTTGATGGGAGAAAAAGTCCACCACAGAGTACTTTTCCTCCCGTCAAAAATAACAGATCTCAGATGGAAATGGCTAAAATGGATGCAAATATGTAGAACTCATGCACAAAATAAAGGATCAATAAAAAAATCTGTTCTTTTGATAGATCACAAGAAAGGAAAACTAAATGGTCATCTGAACTTAGGGTACTTTCACATTAGCGTTATTCTTTTCCGGCATAGAGTTCCGTCAAAAGGGCTCGATGCCGGAAAGGAACTGATCAGGCATATCCCTATGCATTATGAATGGATAGAAATCAGTTCAGGATGCATCAGTATGCTTTCCGTTCAGTCACTGAATGGCGTTTTGGCTGGACATAATACTGCAGCACGCTGCAGTATTATGTCCGTCCAAAATGCCTGATCAGTTGCCCGAATGCCGGATCCGGCATTAATTCCCATTGACTTGCATTAGTGCCGGATCCGGCATTGCAAAACAACTGAAGGACGGATCCATCCTTCAGGTCTGCACACACGCAGACGGGGAAAACTGTGAAAGCGGAGAGACGGATCAGTTCTTGCAATGCATTTGTAGACGGATCCGCACCCGGGTCTGTCTACAAATGCAGTCAGTTGTCACACTGATTGGCGGATCCGGCAGGCAGCTTCGACGACGACGAAAGTACCCTTAGCCTCATAGAAACCCTACTGGTGGGTAACGTAAAGGTTATAACCACCTTTGCAACTATTTTCTCTAATTGAGCAAATACATCTAAAATTAAAATATATGTACGGTAACTCTGCAAATGATCTTGATTAAAAATGACCTACCATTGTGGAGTGTGTGTGTCTCCATGGTAACAGACTACAAACAAACTCTGTAGTCTGATTTTGTAGTCATACTACCTTCCATCTGTCCTCCAAATGCTAATTTATATTTTGAATGATGTAGGGGACAGATGAAAGGGAGCGTAACGGCAGGATCAGACTACGCTTTCACTACACCAAGCTCCTGTACGTACGTATTAGATTGCCAGCTCCAATCTGAGCGGTGCAAAGCTTGCTCTTCTCCAGCTCTTTTTTCATGGACTGTTCAAAGGCAAGTGCTGCCACTCGGAAAAAGAAGTCCTTGACATTTTCACCTGGGCAAAGAAACACAATTCAAAACTGTGTATTGGGTCTGCACGACATGTATAAATATATTACATTGGTACAAATACTACATACCATGTGGAAAAAAACTGTACCTGTTTTTGCTGAGACAGACCAGTATTCAGCCTTCATCTCGACAGCAAATTTCAAAGCATCTCGTTCTGTCCGCTCACACTCTGCTGCTGACTGCAAGACAAAGTGTAACAATGGGCAACTAGCACACATGGGCTAAGGCCGAGTTCACACTTCAGTTACTTGGTCAGTTATTTCCATCAGTTCTTTGGAGCCAAAACCAGGCGCGGGTTAAAAACACAGAGGAGGAAATCTTTACAATAATCCTTATCTTTGAGTAGCCTTCGCTACTGGTTTTGGCTCACAATAACTGATGGAAATAACTGACCAAATAACGGAAATGTGAAATGTGAACACATGGACCGTATTTGTATTTTGCCTACTGTGGACCGCTAAACGGACATGGTCATGTGCATGAGACCTTAAAGAGGACCTTTCACTACAATAAAAAATCTAAACTAAGCATACAGACATGGAGAGCGGCGCCCAGTAATCTCCCCGCACTTACTATTATCCCTGGGCGCCGCTCCGTTCTCCCGGTATAGGCTCCGGTATCTTCAGATTTTCAGCTCAACTGGGAGGAGCCTGCCGGCGTCTCCTTCTCCCAGGCTGTAGCGCTGACAGAAAAAAAAAACTCTCAGGCTATGAGCTGAGCGCTGCGATTGGCCAGCGCTCTAGCCTGGGAGAAGGAGACGCCGGCAGGCTCCTCCCAGTTGAGCCGAAAATCTGAAGATACCGGAGCCTATACCGGGAGAACAGAGCGGTGCCCAGGGATAATAGTAAGTGCAGGGAGATCCCTGGGCGCCGCTCTCCATGTCAGCATACTTAGTTTAGATTTTTTATTGTAGTGAAAGGTCCTCTTTAAACTAGGGAAAGACGACTACGCTTTTTTTGGACTGGCAATTAGGCTGACGATTGTCAGGAAGAAAGCTTCTCTTCCCGACAATCGCCTGCTCATCAGTGAAAAAGACAGCTGCTATTACATGCATCGATCTCCTCCACAGTATGGGGAGGAGCGATCGCTAATGCCATTGCTCGTCCCCATACAGAGTCATTATATGCCACCAGCAGATTGGAAATAGACAGCACAATCTGCACCCAGCAAACAATGATGCAATTACCCAAAGAATGAGCTTGTTCATTGGGTAATCAGCAGCACCTTTACACAGGGAGATCATCGCTAACGAGCGTTTCTACTAATGCTTGTTAGCATTGATCTGGCCAACCCTCGTCCACTGTGATACAGGCCTAAACTGCATCTGGTCATGATAATTGCCCCGGTCTTCAACCAGTTGAACTTCTGCTCTTTCTATGTGGGCGGTCCTACTCAGTGATTGACAGCCTTCTCTGTATGAGTGTGCATAGAGAGGCAGCTGTCAATCAATGACTAGAACCGCCCACTGGACTCCTGAGAATAGAAAGAGCAGAGATGAATAATATAAGTTACATTGAAGCTGATCTACGTATCAATCTGCTCAGCTCCTCCTGCTCTATATGTTGTATGTAGATTGGACTGCATATACAAGGTGTCAGTTTAGCAGAAAAACTTAATTTAAACCATAGGCTATTTTCTGGTCCAGTCCAGACCTTATAACCAGTCATATGAACAGTTTACCTTGGTCAAGGAAGCTGATCTCCATAACACTGGCCCCTGGCAACAAGCGGACAGCAAATCCCACATAAATTAATAATTAAAGAGACAGACTGCCTCCTAGCAGTAATTTACAGCCATAGCAGATTATGCAAGTAGGAAATAGATTATATTTATCCAAGTATAAATGTAATATAAAAGCTCAATATCAAGATTTACATAAGAACGACTCCCTACATACACCGCACTTCATGCTCCTGTACACAATTGTCTGTAAGTCGCAGCCTGCAGTTGGGGGAAGGGCTATGCAGTAATTCAGTTCTGTGAATGAGGCCGTATAGAGTACAGGACAAAGGACTGTAACAAAAGCTTCAGCCACAATAATGTATACATTATTAAATGGGAGAGGTGTATGCTACATATATCATTTCCAGATTCTCCAAAGATCGCTTCTACAGGTCAAAAATAGTTATCTGCTTGGCCCATACCTTTGTTTCAATCGAAAAGCTGGGAACAATAATCTGAATCAATGGTAACAAAGCAATTGTTTCTCTTTACTGAAAATGTGTTGTATTGTTTATCCCTTTGGGGATATGGCGATTTTCTATTTTGTATACGGTAGTTTTTCTTGTTTTCTTTGCATTGCCATATTCTAAACCCTGTACTCTTTATATATTTTTATCTACGGAGCTGTGCGGGGGCTCATTTTTTGCAGGACACTATTGACACCATTTTGGAATGTGTGACTTTTTGATAACTATATTAAAAAAAATATATAATCTGTTATGGCGTTCACCGTATGGGATAAATATGTTAATAGTTTGGACATTTTGGAATGCGGCGGTGCATATGATCTTTATTTTTTATTGTTTCTTTTTATAATGGGGAAAGGAGGGCGGTTTGAAATTTTTATATATATACAGTACAGACAAAAAGTTTGGACACACCTTCTCATTCAAAGAGTTTTTTTTATTTTCATGACTATGAAAATTGTAGATTCACACTGAAGGCATCAAAACTATGAATTAACACATGTGGAATTATATACATAACAAAGTGTGAAACAACTGAAAATATGTCATATTCTAGGTTCTTCAAAGTGGCCACCTTTTGCTTTGATTACTGCTTTGCACACTCTTGGCATTCTCTTGGTGAGCTTCAAGAGGTAGCCACCTGAAATGGTTTTCACTTCACAGGTGTGCCCTGTCAGGTTTAATAAGTGGGATTTCTTGCCTTATAAATGGGGTTGGGACCATCAGTTGCGTTGTGGAGAAGTCAGGTGGATACACAGCTGATAGTCCTACTGAATAGACTGTTAGAATTTGTATTATGGCAAGAAAAAAGCAGCGAAGTAAAGAAAAAGAGTGGCCGTCATTACTTTAAGAAATGAAGGTCAGTCAGTCTGAAAAATTGGGAAAACTTTGAAAGTGTCCCCAAGTGCAGTCACAAAAACCATCAAGCGCTACAAAGAAACTGGCTCACATGCGGACCGCCCCAGGAAAGGAAGACCAAGAGTCACCTCTGCTGCGGAGGATAAGTTCACCCGAGTCACCAGCCTCAGAAATCGCAGGTTAACAGCAGCTCAGATTAGAGACCAGGTCAATGCCAGACAGAGTTCTAGCAGCAGACACATCTCTAGAACAACTGTTAAGAGGAGACTGTGTGAATCAGGCCTTCATGGTAGAATATCTGCTAGGAAACCGCTGCTAAGGACAGGCAACAAGCAGAAGAGACTTGTTTGGGCTAAAGAACACAAGGAATGGACATTAGACCAGTGGAAATCTGTGCTTTGGTCTGATAAATCCAAATTTGAGATCTTTGGTTCTCGTACAGGCTCGAGCTGCAGATTGCTTCCACGGGAAAGTACACAGTTCATGGATCCTTCTGTTCACTATATAGTCTCCGGCTGCCCGAAACAGCTGATAGCTGGGGGTTCCAGGTGTCGAACGTCCACCAATCTGATATCTATGACCTATTCTGAGGATAGGTCATCAATATCCAAGTCCTGGAAAACCCCTTTAACTTGCATTGGACATACTTTAATGTTAGAACCATTTTATGTCCTATAGTACCATGAAGCAACAATCTACCAATAATTTTCTCATAATAGACGATTTCTGTTAATAGATGAGCATTTTGATAATGAATACAAAACAAGCATCAGATTAAGGCTACATTCACACGTCAGTATTTTCCTATATCCCGATTTTCGGTCCGTTTTTTGCGGATCCGTTGTTCCTGAAAATGTTTCCGTATGTCATCCGTTTTTTGCGGATCCGCAAAAAACGGAAACATGTATAAATTTCAATAATCAAATAAAGTTGTTTGGATTTCTTTGAAAAAAAATTGAAAAAAATAAATAAAAAATTGTTATGTGTTTCCAGGAACGGATTCTGCATAAAACGGATGACATACGGAATGACATCCGAATGTCTTCCGTTTTTTTGCGGATCCATTGACTTTGTATTGAACCAGGATCCGAATTTTGCGGAAAAGAATAGGACATGTTTTATATTTAAACGGACATGTGGAATGGAACAACGGAAACGGACAGCACACATTGTGCTGTCCAATTTTTTCCAGGACCCATTGAAAATGAATGGGTCCAGATCTGGTCCTGATCTGTTCCGCAAAAAACGGAACAGATCAGGAAAGAAAAAACGGACGTGTGAATGGACCCTAAGACTAAAGCTGTCCATGCTGTCAAGGTAACTTGACCACCCTCCAGTATCTGCTAAAAGGGCAAACAAGGATCTGGGATGTTGGATTTTGTTGGAGTCGTCATTTCCTCCAATTCTAAGTCAAAGATTTCTGTTAGCTGCTTATCCTCCTTTCTGTATGGCCATTAAGCAAGCATGCTGACCACCAGAACAGTTGGATCACAGGTTGTTATGGCTGGCTCAACAATCTGTAGGGGGAAAAACTGGCTGGTAGAATGGGTCCCCTTTGGTTGGCTCAAGAGAATCTACAGAGGTTGGTTAGGGGTCAGACGGTGATGTACAAACAAGACCCAACTAGTGAGAAGTTTGTCCATCGATAGTACATCTACTCAACTGACTTGGATTGAATCATCCAGATTAGTAATGGGTTAAAACTTTAGTCTTTCATCCAAGTGTGTCTGGCGTATGGGTTGTCTATAAGGCCAGGGCTACAATAAGACTAGGATCTACTAAGAATACACTTTACACTATCAAGTTCACTTGTTAGGTATGCGTGCGTACCTCTTAATAATTCTGGATGCCTCTCCGATCCTAAACTGTGCCTGACTCGGAAATCTACACCAGAATGCAGCTATATACAGACGTGGACAAAATTGTTGGTACCCTTTGGTCAATGAAAGAAAAAGTCACAATGGTCACAGAAATAACTTTAATCTGACAAAAGTAATAATAAATTAAAATTCTATAAATGTTAACCAATGAAAGTCAGACATTGTTTTTCAACCATGCTTCAACAGAATTATGTAAAAAAATAAACTCATGAAACAGGCATGGACAAAAATGATGGTACCCCTAACTTAATATTTTGTTGCGCAACCTTTTGAGGCAATCACTGCAATCAAACGCTTCCTGTAACTGTCAATGAGACATCTGCACCTCTCAGCAGGTATTTTGGCCCACTCCTCATGAGCAAACTGCTCCAGTTGTGTCCGGTTTGAAGGGTGCCTTTTCCAGACTGCATGTTTCAGCTCCTTCCAAAGATGCTCAATAGGATTGAGGTCAGGGCTCATAGAAGGCCACTTTAGAATAGTCCAATTTTTTCCTCTTAGCCATTCTTGGGTGTTTTTAGCGGTGTGTTTTGGGTCATTGTCCTGTTGCAAGACCCATGACCTGCGACTGAGACCAAGCTTTCTGACACTGGCTAGTACATTTCTCTCTAGAATTCCTTGATAGTCTTGAGATTTCATTGTACCCTGCACAGATTCAAGACACCCTGTGCCAGACGCAGCAAAGCAGCCCCAGAACATAACAGAGCCTCCTCCATGTTTCACAGTAGGGACAGTGTTCTTTTCTTGATATGCTTCATTTTTTCGTCTGTGAACATACAGCTGATGTGCCTTGGCAAAAACTTCGATTTTTGTCTCATCTGTCCACAGGACATTCTCCCAGAAGCTTTGTGGCTTGTCAACATGTAGTTTGGCATATTCCAGTCTTGCTTTTTTATGATTCGTTTTCAACAATGGTGTCCTCCTTGGTCGTCTCCCATGTAGTCAACAACGACGGATGGTGCGATCTGACACTGATGTTCCTTGAGCATGAAGTTCACCTTGAATCTCTTTAGAAGTCTTTCTAGGCTCTTTTGTTACCATTCGGATTATCCGTCTCTTAGATTTGTCATCAATTTTCCTCCTGCGGCCACGTCCAGGGAGGTTGGCTACAGTCCCATGGATCTTAAACTTATGAATAATATGTGCAACTGTACTCACAGGAACATCTAGTTGCTTGGAGATGGTCTTATAGCCTTTACCTTTAACATGCTTGTCTATAATTTTCTTTCTGATCTCTTGAGACAGCTCTTTCCTTTGCTTCCTCTGGTCCATGTCGAGTGTGGTACACACCATATCACCAAACAACACAGTGATTACCTGGAGCCATATATATAGGCCCAATGGCTGATTACAAGGTTGTAGACACCTGTGATGCTAATTAGTGGACACACCTTGAATTAACATGTCCCTTTGGTCACATTATGTTCTGTGTTTTCTAGGGGTACCATCATTTTTGTCCATGCCTGTTTCATGAGTTTATTTTTTTACATAATTCTGTTGAAGCATGGTTGAAAAACAATGTCTGACTTTCATTGGTTAACATTTATAGAATTTTAATTTATTATTACTTTTGTCAGATTAAAGTTATTTCTGTGACCATTGTGACTTTTTCTTTCATTGACCAAAGGGTACCAACAATTTTGTCCACGTCTGTACATATATTTACACCAGCTTTGTAGTGTAAATTTTAGTAAACATGCTGGTCCACCAAGGTGTAGCGTAAAAAGGGTAAAAGTCACAGAAACATGACAAGCACTTTTTAGGAAAAAAAATGTAAAAAAAAGTTCATTCTGATAAGTTGGTGATTTCTTTCTTAAATTGCTATTTTGTTGTACTTTTAAAAGGTGAAAACTTTTTTCCCTCCACAGAGTAACATGAAAAGCTCTTGGAAAGCACTTAAAAATGCTCAGAAAATTTTACAATTTAAGAAAGTGAAGGCATGAAAGTGATTGGTAGGGGTCCAGCTGCTGGGACTCCAATCAATCTCTAGTTGGTGACTTTGCAGGGATCCACAGCATGGCCCCATTCACTTGAGCTGGGGGGCAAAAACTCTGTCGGCAAAAACTTTAATTTATCAACAATGCAAGATATAATGGCCAATGTCAAATAAGTCGGTGGAGAAAGAACACTCATTACTTACCAATGTGTCTTTTTTGGTGCCTACAAGGAAGACAGAGCAAGTATCAGGTTCATTCTCCTTAAGAGCATCTTGAAGCCAGTGCCTGGAACAACAGACTACAATGTCACAGCAGACAGGGCACCGATGTGGAAACAGGGGACATGTGGCTGCTGATACTTACTTTGTGTGCTCCATCGTCTGGATGTCACCAAGATCAAAAGCAGTAATAATCACTGCAAAGTAAAAAAAAGGAGATAAATGTCTAAATCAGCTGACTTTGGCACAACAGACAGAGCATCTACTGTGTATGGGAGGACTCCTGAATCTCCCGCATGGCAGATGTCGGGGTTATTAGGGAGATAAGTCACTGCCAGTGAAGTCTATCAGCAGCATTCTCCCTATTCAGTGCACATGCATGCCTGGCCATAAGCACTCAACAGCATCCCCAAAACAGTCTTGTTCTTGGGTCAACAACCATGAAGTGGCATCTAAAGAAAGGGAACGTCCAGCACTGAAGAAAGGAACGTCCAGCACCAAGTGTAATGGTGAAAGAAAAACTTTTTTTTGGATATACATAAAATTTACCCATTATGCTCAGCAATGGACATTCTCTTCCTTCAGATGTTGCAATATATACCGGGATCCAGCCCGGTGTCTCTGTGCACCGAGCACGACTATGGACATGTGCACTGAATATATGTATTTTAAGTGATATAATAGCTTGTAAATTATAATCACCCTGTGCTCCACGATAATAGGCAGATGCAATGCATTTGAATTTTTCTTGACCTGCAGTGTCCCATCTATGAGGAAGAGAAAAAACACACAGACTATTAGCATGACAGATTGTATAAAACCTAATATGAAAATATAATTATTAACATATACCATACAATACAAATATTGTTACATTTTAATACTTAAAGGGGTTTTATAGGATTCCAAAAAACAGCACTACGTCCGTGCATGGTTTGTGTCTGGTATAGCAGCTGAGCTCCAATGAAGTGAATGGGATTGAGGATTGAGCTGCAATACCACGCACAACCTAAGGACAAGTGTGGCACTGTTTTTAGAAGAAAGCAGCCATGTTTTTTTCTGGTACTGCCCTTACTGTCTACCACTTGTTTTAATCTTCGGAGCTTACTGCGTACATTTATACATTACACTAAACAATAAGAAAGTACAGTATGCAGTGAGCTCTTACGCTAACCCAAGTGATGGTTGCAAGCAGGCAGATGTTGGAAAACACAGTTATGAAATAGGAAGAAACCACGGCACTCGATTTCAGATATTCAGAGATAATTCATTTATTGTCCATCCCAAATAGGATCTTATGTCTTACGTTTAACATATACAAAAAAAACTTATAATGTACCTTAAATGGATGCTTCTGATGGATGCCTTACAGTGGAATCATATTCACTAGATGAAGTACCGCACTTCGTGTTGGCTGGTGCCCGCAAGGACTTTGTAGTCGTAACACAATAGTAGAGAATTGCGGCACACAGCTTCTTAGATTTGCAATTAATCAAGTTTTAATGGTATCATTTTACATCATCAACATGATCCAGTTACAATCCCATATTGCAATGGTAGTCACAATCGCTGAGTACAATGACCGTACGTTTCGGCCACAATGGCCTTCTTCAGCGGTCAAAATCTGGGAGCGATTGTGGTGGAGAACGCTGGAGATCCAGCGTTCTCCACCACAATCGCTCCCAAATTTTGACCGCTGAAAAAGGCCATTGTGGCCGAAATGTACGGTCATTGTACTCACCGATTGTGACTACCATTGCGAATATGGGATTGTAACTGGATCATGTTGATGATGTAAAATGATACCATTAAAACTTGATTAATTGCAAATCTAAGAAGCTGTGTGCCGCAATTCTCTACTATTACAGTGGAATCAGTCACCTTAGAGTTCCATTGTAAAACAAATGTATACGTTACCATTTTTGCTGGACTCTGCGGGATGGAAAAGCATAGTGAAGTACGCTTTTGCATCCTATTTTTCCCCTGCAACGTATATGTTAAACGTAAGACTAAAAGATGATGTGAACCCACCCATAGAGGTATATTGCGGTTTACTTACATCTGTAGATTAAAAGGCATGCCCAAGATTTCAAACCGTTCAATCTCGAAATCAACGCCGATGGTTGCTTTATAATCACGATCAAACACATTCTTGCAAAACCTGCAGCAGATAGGAATACTTTGGTTATTGCGTCCACCTTATCTGCAGCCCATTTGGAAGTAATGTCACTTTTTGTATTTTTTTAAACTTGGTGCGTTTTTTTTCATTGGAGTTGCCTGTATACGATGCAGCCCGGCCTTGGGATCTGCATGCAGATTGCAGCCAGTTACCAAGCTGCACTTGAATTTGGGATGTGAAATAATGGCAAGAACTGGTGCAGCCCAGCAATTAGCAGTAATCCGCATGCAGATCCCATGGCCGGGCTGCACCGTGTACTGGCGCCCCCAAGAGAACAGCTGCAGATTGTTTTATGAGCTTTCATCAATTAACATCCAGCATGTGTTGAAATTTTGGAGGTCATTTATCAAACTGGTGTAAAGTAGAACTGGCTGAGTTGCTCATAGCAGCCAATCAGATTCCACCTTTCATTTTGGATAGCTCCTTTGGAAAATGAAAGAAGGAATCTAGGAATCTGATTGGTTGCTATGGGCAACTAAGCCAGTTCTACTTTGCACCAGTTTAAATAAATGACCCCCTTTATTTCTGCTGGGATAAGCATCAAGTTATTAAAATATAACTCTGATGTAAAAATAGATTTTAAATATTGTGATGATTTAATAATCCATAAGATAAATACGGTAGACAACATTGTCAACTTGAAAACTAAAAATGGGGAAGATGACATTCAAGTTAATGGGCACCTTTGCAGTAAAATCCCTAAAACAAAGGGGGTGTTCACCATACATGGCCCTATACCATCTCTCTAGAGTGAAGACATGCTGATCTGGTGTGACAGAGCACAGCGCTTCCAAGGGCGCCGCGGATGCTTCATTTTACTATGTATAGGTCTGCGTGCCTGGAGGCCCATTGAGGGGGTTGTAACCACACTAAGTGGCAGCCTGGGGTGGCCAGCTATCGCTGCACTGCTTCTGTGACTCCCCTAGCAGTAAAAGGGGTTTTTCTGTGACCTACAAATTGATGACCTATCCTTAGGATGGATCATCAATATCCCATTGGAAGGCGCCTGACTCCTGGCACGAGCACTGCGGCCTCTTCACGGTATATGAAGTGCAGCGCCGTTCACTGTATAGCGTCTGTGCTTGGTACTGCAGCCCAATTCCAATCACTTAAATGGGACTGAGCTGCACAATGTGACCTTCTCAGTGACTTCTCTTCCGCTATAACTATTCTCTGGAATGCGCTACTCCAATCAGATTATGTCCCACATCCAGTTTTAGGCGTGCCCTATAAACCCATCTTTTCAGGCTGTGATATCACATTCTGTGATCTACCTCGTCTTCATTCACCTCCATTATTCCTCAGAACCTGATCCCTTCACCCATCAGTCAGACACGTACTTGATACCAGTGCACACGCAGATACCGGCCAGCGACTGGCTCACGCAGCTTCACATCTGCTCCCCTATTCACTATAAAGATGGCTGAACCACTGCACATAACCAGCACTTTTTACCTCATATCCCCCTGTCGATTGTAAGCTCTTGTGAGCAGGCCCCTCACTCCTGTAGTTTGGGTTGTCGATTAGTAATGTCTGATTTTGTCTGTTCATGTTCAGTCCTGGGAAATATGTTGCCGCTATATAAATAAAGTTTTCCTAATTTTATTTTTACCTCCTCCAGCATCAAATATGACTAAAGTGAACTTGCATTATGAGTTTGCAGACTGCATTTTCTGTCATATACATCCACATATTGCCTTGGTCCTTCTAGTAATGTAATAAATGGATTAATTAAATATATATTTTTAAAAAAACGTACCTATTGATCAAGCTGGTTTTCCCCACGTAAAGATCTCCCACCATTACAACTTTCGACATCTTTAACCTGTGCAACATAAATAAATGATAGAAAAATGATGCAGCCATCTCTTACAAAGCGTTTCGCTCCAATTTCAGTAACTACACTTCAGCCAAACGATTGAAATGCTGTAGCAACATATGAAAGGTTTTAATGGGTGAGGCCTGAGTGCTGAGACCCCCTACTGATTGCTGAGATGAGGAGCAAGGCCTCTTTCACGTGTCCTATCCCATTGACTTTGATGTGTGTATTCACATCAGCGGTTTTCAACCACGGAAGCATGCCCTATATATGTCTGTGATGCAAATTATAGTCTACGGGTCTGTGAAGACCACAATCGCAACACAGACGCCATCCGTATTTTATTATTATTTATTTCAAAGCACCATTAATTCCATGGCACTGTACATCAAGAAGGGGTTACACATAATATAAAAATACTAATACAATAAACATGAAACTATTAACAGCCTGGTACAGAGGGGGAAAGGACCCTGCCCATGAGAGCTTACAATCTACAAGTGAGAGTAAAAGCTGTCTATCTGGTTGTGTGGTGACAGCCTTTCCTGAAAAGGTGGGTTTTTGGGGTGCTTTTGAAGGTTTGAATGTTAGGGAGAATCGGATATGCTGGGTAGCGAGTTCCAGAGTAGGGGAAGGGCACGTGAGAAATTTTGTAGACGAAAGGAGAACAAAGAAGGAGGTCTTGTGAGGATCGGAGATTACGAGTGGGGATGTATCTGGAAAGTAGGTGAGAGATGTACGGAGGGAACAGGTTGTGGACGGCCTTACATGTACAGTAGTTATTAGTATTTTAAACTGAAATTACTGGGCAATGGGGAGCCATTGAAGGGATTGGCAGAGGAGTAACGGGGGGAGGGGTGGATTAGTCGGGCAGCAGAGTAGAGGATAGATTAAAGCGGTGCAAGAGCGCTAGATTGGAGGTCACAGTGGAGGATGTTACAGTAGTCTAGGCGGGAGATTACAAGGGGGTGCACTAGCATTTTACATGACTCAGGGGTGAAGAAGGTAATACGAGAGATGTTCTTGAGTTGAAAGAGGCAGGTGGAGGTGATGGTTTGGATGTGTGGCTTGAAGCGCTGGACAGAATCAAAGGTTATCCCCAGGCAGCAGGCCTGCGAGACTGGAGAAAGTGTTGTGCTATTAACTGTAATTGATACAGACCCTGTACCTGTATCCCTTCCACCTGATACTCCGCTATTGCTTGTATCTGACCACCCCCAATCTTGTACTTTCCTTTAATACCTTACTTTCATACTTGTTTTTCTTTGGTTTGTGCACAATTAATTTGGCCACGAGTAAATGTTGTAATGTTGTGCTTTTGTATAAGGGCCCATTTTTAACATTATATTTATTAAAAGTTGAGTATTATTAAGGCTACCCAATTCATTGATAATATAATTTCTGAGTGACATGGAGGAAAGATGATGAATTCCGTTTTCTCCATGTTGAGTTTTAAGAAGCGAGAGGAGAAGAATGAAGATATAGCCAACGGATATTCTGTGATTCTGGATAACAGGGAAGTGACATGTGGGCCAGAGAGGTAGATCTGAGTGTCATCAGCATAGAGGTGGTATTGGAAGCCATGAGACTCGATGAGCTGTCAAAGGCCGAATGCATGCATGGAGAAAAGTAGGGGATCCAAGACAGTGCCTTGAGGGACACCAACAGACAGGGTGCGTAATGAGGAGGTGGTGTATGAATGGGTAACGCTAAAGGTTCTGTTGGTGAGGTAAGAGGAGATCCAGGAGAGGGTCAGGTCTCTGATGCCGAGGGATGAGAGGGTGTGTAACAGGAGAGATGATTGACTGTGTCAAAGGCAGAGGAAAGGTCAAGAAGGAGGAGAACAGAGTAACTGGCCCGTGGTTTTCACAGTTTGTTGCTAGGGGATGCTCTGGAAAATAATTTTCAGCCTAGCAGCGTACGTGGAATACAGATGACACACAGAGGGCAAAAAGGGGACACATGAACCAAACACGGATTCTTCACAGACATCTCCATGGAAGAACCACTGACCATCTTGTCACGGATGTCATTAAGGACAAAGACGTGTGAAAAAAGCCTAAGAGGCGCTCAGCTGAATACTGTCTCTCCTCACCGCTGAAGACGGAACTGATGATTGCCTCAACAGAAAGTCTATGAAGCTGTCTCCTCATAAGGAGTCCCAGGACTCCACTATGACCTATCAGAAGTTGTGTTACAGTGTACTTACTCTTTGATTATTAAATGGCAACAAATCTACGGAATCAGCCTTGTTATTGTGGCCCACGTGGCTCATCGTGACAATGTGTGACAACTGCTTGATAATCTTTCCATACAGTAATTTCCTGTGGAGCTTGTGCTGGGCTAAAGATTATACAAAGAAGCCCGTCTGAACAAGCCGAGCTGCAGTGTAAGGAATCACGGAGGGACGGCGCAGAATGAGAGCAGCAGTCTGAGCCTCTGACATGATGAGAAAGAAAATGTTGGATAGCGAGTCAATTCACTGGAATAGCTGAGCCCTACAAAGCAGAGCTAAGAACTGATCAGACAGAGAATAAATAGCAAGTAAAGTGGTAATGTCTTTCCTCTGTGCTCTCAACTACAAAGTTATATCCACCTCAGATTAACACCGACTACATTATCAGCCGGTCTAACACTTTGTGTGTTCCTTCTTATTCAATATGCACAAAGTGTCTGCTAGCCGTTGATTATAGATGGCATTATGGCTTTATTTTTATTTGAATTATGGCTTGTGTTAATACCCAGGGCTTGACTGATGTTCCACAGGCCAGGATACATTATGCCAAGCCAGCCCCAGCAGCATCCAGCACATGCGCAGTAAAGACAGGTGTGCTAGCCTCAGTTTAATGGGGGAAGTGCACATGTTCTAGCTGACCTGTGGGATGTCAGGAGCAGGGCCGTCTTTAATATTGATTGGACCCTGGGCAAAAATTAACTTGGGCCCCCTGGATCCCGCCTTCCCACACCTTAGCAGGCAATCACGCCCTCCACCACAACACACACACAAAAAATCCACACATCTGGTAGAGTCCAGTGAATGACTGTAAATACTTCCAGTTCTGAAGACGCCAGCGGCTCAGGATCAGTGCTCTGAGCAGCTGGGCATATGCTGGAAGTGGGCACCGCTCTGCAGGAAGGAGACCAGGGCTCGGCTCACCCTAGTGTTACAGTGCACCCCAGCACCCCACAGTATGCAGTATAGCACCCTATAGTATACAGCACCACACAGTATGCAGTATAGCACCCCACAGTATATAGTAGAGCAGTATAGCAGCCCACAGTATACAGCACCCCACAGTATACAACACCTCACAATATACAACACCTCACTGTATACAGCACCCCAAACTATACACGATACAGCCCCCCACTATACAGTACAGCAGTATAGCACTCCACACTATACCGCACCCACAGTATACAGACCCCCACAGTATACAGTACAGCAGTATAGCACTCCACAATATACAGCCCCCCACACTATACAGGCCCCCCACACTATACAGGCCCCCCCCCACACTATACAGGCCCCCCCCACACTATACAGGCCCCCCACAGTATACAGCCCCCCACAGTATACAGGCCCTCACAGTATACAGGCCCCCACACAGTATACAGGCCCCAACACAGTATACAGGCCGCCACACAGTATACAGGCCGCCACACAGTATACAGCCCCCCCACACAGTATACAGCCCACCACACAGTATACAGCCCACCACACAGTATACAGCCCACCACACAGTATAAGTCCCCCCCACAGTATACAGGCCCCCACACAGTATACAGCCCACCACACAGTATACAGGCCCCCACACAGTATACAGGCCCCCACACAGTATACAGCCCCCCCACACAGTATACAGCCCATCACACAGTATACAGGCCCCCACACAGTATACAGTCCCCCAACACAGTATAAAGCCCCCCCACACAGTATACAGCCCCCCACAAACACAGTATACAGCCCACCACACAGTATACAGCCCACTGCACAGTATACAGGCCCCCACACAGTATACAGGCCCCCACACAATATGCAGCCCCCACACAGTATACAGCCCACCACACAGTATACAGCCCACCACACAGTATACAGCCCACCACACAGTATAAGGCCCCCACACAGTACACAGCCCACCACACAGTATACATCCCCCACAGTATACAGGCCCCCACACAGTATACAGCCCTCCACACAGTATACAGTCCCCCAACACAGTATACAGCCCCCCCCCCAGTATACAGCCCCCCACAAACACAGTATACAGCCCCCCACAAACACAGTATACAGCCCACCACACAGTATACAGCCCACTGCACAGTATAAGGACCCCCCGCAGTATACAGGCCCCCACACAGTATACAGCCCACCACACAGTATACAGGCCCCCACACAGTATACAGGCCCCCACACAGTATACAGGCCCCCACACAGTATGCAGCCCACCACACAGTATACAGCCCACCACACAGTATAAGGCCCCCACACAGTACACAGCCCATCACACAGTATACATCCCCCACAGTATACAGGCCCCCCACAGTATACAGCCCCACACAGTATACAGCCCACCACACAGTATACAGTCCCACACAATATACAGCCCCCCACAGTATACAGGCCCCCACACAATATACAGCACCCCACTATACAGTAGTTTACAGTATATTAACATAACAGCCCCTGTCACCTTTTTCTGATCTAATCTTCACACAAAAAATCTCCACAGTTAACTTCTGCAACACTCCTGCTAGGACCTGTGATAACCTCATAGCCATGTGACCAGTAATTGCTAGGTTACTGGTCACATGGTGATGATGTCATCTAAGGTCCTAGATCACAACGTTAAAGTACACAGACAGCTTGACACCCGGGGCAGTAGCTAGCAGGGCTCAAGAGGCAGCTGCCCCAGCTGCCCCTTTTGCCCCTTGGTAAAGACGGCCCTGGTCAGGAGGGGTGTGAGACTGCAAGACTCTTCTCTGACCAGCACCATCGAGATGTTTCAGGGGTAAGCAGCATATAGCAAGTACAGTAGTATAACTTCATTTTCTATGCGCAGCACTGGTGCCTTGCAGCGCTGGGGTCCTGGGTTCAAACCCGACCAAGGACAACATCTGCATGAAGTTTGTATGTTCTTCCCATGTCTACGTGGGTCTTTCCTCCCACACTCCAAAGACATACTGATAGGGAACTTAGACTGTGAGCCCCATTGGGGACAGTGTGATGCTAATGTCTGTAAAGCGCTGCGGAATATAGTGGCGCTATATAAGTGCATAAAATAAATAAATACATTTTTTACACAATTCCAAAGTTAAAGTGGGGGTATGCTGAGAAAGCTATTGTAGGGCAGTATAACGCTATAGTAGTGGTTTAGGGTGGGAAAACCAAGTGACAGGTTCCCTTTTAATACCGTGTTTGTGGCCAACTGCCAGTCAATGTCTTCATTATGGCATGGTACCATTCAACTTATGTGTCACACGATCACGATTGGGCTTGTATGTTATACAGCTGAACAGGAACAAACAGGACCACATGCGGTCGGGACCTCAGCGGAAGAGCCCGCAGCCAGTCAAGCGGTCTTGTGATCAAAGTCAAGATTGCAGAATCAGCGGCACAATGAAAGGGTAAAGCTGAGTTCACACTTCAGTTATTTGATCAATTATTTCCATCAGGTATTGTGAGCCAAAACCCATAGTGAAGACTACATAGAGATCGGGTATAATGGAAAGATATGCAGCTGTGTTTTTGACCCGCACCCAGTTTTGGCTTACAGTTACTGATGGAAATAACTAACCAAATAACTGAAGTGTGAACTCAGCCTTAGGGCTTGTTCACACAAACGTAAGGGCCCCGTGCTGCGGTCCGCAAATTGCATGGGCCCCGACCGTGGGCCAGCCGCATGCGGATCTCAGACCCATTCACTTGAATGGGGTCTTCAATCTGTCCGTTCTGCAAAAAGATAGAACAAGTTCTACCTTTTTGCGGAATGGAAGCACGGAACGGAAAACTACAGAAGCACTCCGTAGTGCTTCCGTGGGGTTCCGTTCTGTGCTTCCGTTCCATACCGCATCTCCGGATTTGCAGACCCATTCAAGTGATGCACGTGTCTGGTGAACCGCGTATTGCGGGACCGCCGTATGCAGTCCGCAGCACGGGCACGGAGCCCTTACGTTCGTGTGAACAAGCCCTTAAGGTGCATTTAGACGCACCAATTATCGGGCAGATTATCGTTAACCACTGTTCATGCAAACAGTCATTCCCAACAATCTGCCTGTCTGAATGTGCCACTGATCTTGTCGCTCGTGCAGGGACCACCGATCACAGTTTCTGGACAGCAGATCGTGTCGTCTAAACAGTGATCAGCTGCCCAGAAACCATTATTCTGTATGGGGACGAGGGATACCTATAGTCCTCATACTGTGAAGGAGATCGCTGCATGTAAATGTCTCCTTCACTGAACGAGCAGCCGACTGTCGGGAAGGAACGCTTCCTTACAGATATTAACACAGGTATACATACACCTTATACACAAGGGGGAGGGATTGTGGAAGCTACAGGTGGAAGCCACTCGCAGTGTTTTTGTTACTATAGCACAGTCGGGAGTATTCACTTCGGCTCAAAGTCCATATTTGCCCAGAAAGATATGTGAGGTAGGTATTCACAATGGCTGGCTCATGCCAGGGGATCGATTCCTTCTCTAATGCATGTGACCTGGTGGAACAGTCTCCTTCATGTCTGAATCTTTTCCTCTTCCCCGGACAGGGATGAAAAGTAAAGAAGAAAGCACCTCCTTATTCTGCAGTGCAGCGATACAGGTCACAATCCCATACTCCACTCTTCCAGGTTATTTCCTGTACAGCGCCACAGAATATGCTGGTGATATAGTGTTAAAAGAAAATAGGTAACAAGCTGGACAGCTGATGCCCAACATGATCATTTGGTGTTCATTGGATTTTCAGATTCTGTAATAAAATCCTGACCCTAATAGAACTCTTTGGGGGAGATTTATCAAACTGGTGTAAAGTAGAACTGGCTTAGTTACCCATAGTAACCAATCAGATTCCACCTTTCATTTTTCACAGCTCCTTTGGAAAGTGAATGGTGGAATCTGATTGGTTGCTTAAGGCAACTAAGCCAGTTCTACTTTACACCAGTTTGATAAATCTACCCCTTTATATCTAATTCATTTTGGTATCAATGTAAAATAAAATGGCACAAAAATAGACAGATACTTGGTAGAGTGCACCCAGTTTAGGCCCTTTTCAAGTACAGAATTAAAGGCTACTAGTACTGATGACTAGGGATGAGCGAATCAACTTTGGATGGTACATCTGAAGTCGATTCGCTAAAAACGTTGTTCTAAAACAGTACAGAGATCCCACTCCGTACAGATGAGCTGAAGGTGTTACTTCACTAAGTCGCGCAAGACTTCGTGTAATAACTTCGAGAATGAAGTATTGCTGTAAAAAACCTTGGTACTGAACTCGGGTTCGGCTCCAACGTACCACTCGGAACCGAACCCAAGTTCGGTATCAAGGTTTCTTACAGTAATACTTCATTCTTGAAGTTATTACACAAAGTCTTGCGCGACTTCGTGAAGTAATAACTTCGGCTCATCTGAGCCAATACATTCTAATACTGTATGGAGCCGGATCTCTGTACAGTATTTGAACAAAGTTTTTAGCGAATGTACCATCCGAAGTCGATTCGCTCATCCCTACTGATGTAGATATCAGATTGGCGGGGCTGTATGAAGGGGCCACGGCGCTCACGGAAGCGCTGCGTCCTCCCCAGGGTTTACCTGCACACGGTCTTCTCCCATTCACGTGGATGTGAGGAACAGCTATGATGACACTGCACCGCTGCTACAAGGTAGGCGGTGTGCAGGTAAAACCAGTGCCTCCACCCCTTCAAACAGCTGATCGCGGGGGTCTCGGGAGTCAGACCCTCACTGATCTGATACTGACAACCTGTCCTGAGGATAGGTCATCAGTATCTGTAGTAAACACTCACCCAAAGTTCCCGGCATGGCGTTGCTGGCAGACACTCTTCACTTGGGCATCAAAATGTGTTTTATACTGGAGGCAAGATTCTGCTGTGTAATACTGTGAAAGGAAGATAAGAATAAATGAAAAATTTGGGAGAATTATCATTTTTTCTGCAGAAGTATTGAGCTGGAGGCCCCACCCCTTCTAGTAAGCCACACCTTTAAAAAAGAGCCGCAAATAATCACAAGAGCCGCAAACTTGTGCGCAAAATACTGACTGTGCAGCAGTTTATGCACCAGTAAAATGGCGTACATTGTTCCATTATAATCTCATCCTTCAAAATGCCTCCCTGCCGACCTGCAGAGCATAAGTCATGTCGCCTGGAGGGGGAGGGGCTGGCAGAGGAAGCCAGAGGATGCACACAATAGCTAGGGCCCGCCCTCAGTGCACTTAACTGCTCATTTGAATATGGGTTAAAGGGCTTTTCCGAGACTTTTAAACTAATGACCTATCCACTGGATAGGTCATCAGTATCTGATCGGTAGGGGTCCGACACCTGGGACCTCTGCCAATCAGCTGTTTGATAACTCGCAGTAGCGCTGCGGCCTTCTCGCAGCTTTGCCTAGGCCGTGTGACAACATGTTCATCGGTCACGTGGCCTAGGAGCAGCTCAGCCCCATAGAAGTGAAATAACAAGCACAGCCGCTATACAATGTACAGCGCTCATATCAACCAATCAAATTCCACCTTATATTTTCAGAGCTCCTTTGGAAATTGAAAGGTGGAATCTAATTGGTTGCTATGGGCAACTAGGCCAGTTTTCCCTCGCACTAGTCTTGATGAATCTCCCCCACTGTGCCTGGTTTAGGCTGGGTTCACATCACATTTTTGCCCTACATTTAACATTTACATTTGGAAAAAAAAGGATGCAAAAGAGCAGTAAACTATACTTTTCCATGCCGCAGAGTCCAGTAAAAAAGTATATATTTTTTTTATAATGGAACTCTATGGTGATGGATGCCATCTTTTTTAAGGCCGTGTTCACGTGACGTTTTTGTGCTAAGTGTAATGTAAACACATGACATATATGTTAGGCTGAGGTCACATCAGCGTTCAGCCTATAACGGAGCAGGAGAACGGAAATGACTGAGCTGAACGGAACCTAAAGACCCCATAGACCATAATGGAGTCCGTTAGGTTTCCTTTCAGGGGATTGATTTTGTAGCGGAGAAAAAAGTCCTGCATGCACTACTATTGTCTCCACTTCCAAAATCTTCCTCTGAGCAGAAACCTAACGGACCCCATTACAGTCTATGGGGTGCTTAGGTTCCGTTTGGCTCAATAACACCTGCGTTTAGGTGTAGATCCGTCTGGTATCTGCGCAGACGGATCCCCACCTATAATGCAAAAGCTTGTAATCGTTCAGAACGGATCCGTTTGCATTACCATGATAATGCAAACTGATCCGTTTTGACTTACATTGAAAGTCAATAAGAGGCGGGTCCGTTTTCAGTTGCACTATATTGTGTCAGTAAAAACTGATCCGTCCCCATTGACTTACATTGTAAGTCAGGACGGATCCGTTTGGCTCAGTTTCGTCAGGCAGCGTTTTGGTGTCCGCCTCCAGAGCGGAATGGAGACAGAACGGAGGCAAACTGATGTATTCTGAGCGGATCCTTATCCATTCAGAATGCATTGGGGCTGAACTGATCCGTTTTGGGCCGCTTGTGAGAGCCTTGAAACGGATCTTACAGGCGGACCCAGAAACGGCACTGTGAATTGCGCTGAATCTGTCCTTTCCGTCCTCCTGCTCCGTCATAGGCTGAACACTGATGTGAAAGCAGCCCATATGTCATGTGTATACACGTAATGTGAACATGGCCTGATCAATGAATCTCCTGGTGACGGCTGAGTCCATATTTTGGGCAGCAAATGACGGCTCCACAAATACAGCTGCATTTTTCTCTCTTCCATCGACAGAAAGGACTAGTCTCATCCGCAGTAAAGACAGAATGGGACGGGTTGTAGGATTTGCAGAACACCCACAAGGATCCAATAAAATACAGATGTGAGCATGACCCCACAGAAATGAAGGGCATCAAACCCTCCACAAAAACTGCAAGTGTGATTCCAGCCTACAGCAGCCTGTATTCTGCACTCACAGCATACAGCCCTGTATTATAGAAACGATATCAATCCTACAATAAACTGCAGACAGAACCATACATCCAGACAATACAAGATGTGGCAAGTGAACAAGGTCAGACAGAGTGAAGTATCAGAGGAAATACAAGTCGTGGCGATGAACCCACAAGAAGCACTTGCCTTAGGCATCTGGCAGATGAGCCTGTCTCTGGGGGCCGGAGATAACTGCTGGTTCTGCATGCTGTACAGCCTTCTCACCCGGGGATAGTGCGGTAAGTGCGGTTTTACTAGACAAGAAGCGGTACCGGATTCGCCAGGGCAGTGTCCAAGGGCCGCTGTTCCGTTACCAAGACAACGGCTGGCAAGCTATGGGCGTGGCTTCAGGGTAACAGAACGCGTGGAGGAGGGGCTCTATAGTACGCTATAGTAGTGGGGCAGCTATTCTGGGTCCCAGGGGCGGGAGAGGTCTCTTTCGGGTCTTGTACACATTGTGACGGCTCCCCGGGCTCCCCAGTCCCTGCTACGCGCTGTCCGTCCTCTCATTAGGACTTGCCAAAAGTTGCGTAAGTACCAGAAGCGGAATGCTCTACGTGGACGTAACGCTGGTATTCCAGAACACGCACGCCGCGTAGACCTGCTGGTTGCTAGGTAACGGTGGTACGCTGTGTACTAGGCTGCGGACAGCAAGCAGGTGCTGAGGGACTGCGGAAGGTGAGCCCTTGGACACGACTTATGGCTGTAACACTGTATCTTTTTCCTCCCAGTATACAATCATTGCCCAGGTGTCACCTGCTGTTTCTGTCCTAGGGACTGTACAATGGCAGAAGCCAGGATATCCGCTTACTTACCGCCTGACATCGACCCCACTAAAGCACCTGTCGCCTTTGGAGAAAGGGCTTTACCCAAACTCAATGAGGAGCTGCGGGCGGCTGCACTGCTGACCAGGCAGAGGGCACTGGTGGCCCTGTGTGACCTGCTGCATGACCCAGAGAATGTCTACCAGGCCGTGCATCTGGGTAAGTCACCTCAACATGTCTGGTTAAGATTGTTGCACACGCCTGATGGTTTGGCCGCCTTCACACATAAGATAACCATTGACTTGGACCATTTTAGTCGACCATCGTTTAAGAATTATCCCCAACAGCCAATGATGTGGACAATGGGCGACCAAATATGTGATCTGGATTTTTTTGGGCCCTTGTCATCCACAATTCCCAGTGGCAGGATTGGCGAGTTCAACCAATCATTTGCCACGGTGCACAATCCCACTGTGTGTGTTTTTTAGTCTTCCTGATCAGCTAGTTTAGTCTGACATGTTGATGGCTGGATTATTCATACAGTGATCCGACAGACAATACTGATTAACTCTACGGGGAGACCTCACAGACTCCTGGAACAGTGGCACATCTGCCAGGTGTTGCACAGAGGGCTGTTTTCCCCTGGAAAGCAGCCCTTTTTAGTACTTTAAAGGGCATCTGTCAGCAGATTTGCACCTATAACACTGGCTGACCTGTTGCATGTGCACTTGGCAGCTGAAGACATCTGTGTTGGTTCCAGGTTCATATGTGCCCACATTAATGAGAAAAATGATTTTTTTATATATGCAAATGAGCGTCTAGGAGCAAAGAGGGCATTGTCATTACAGTAAGAGACTCTGCTCTCTCTGCAACTGCCACACCCCCTAGACTTTGATTGACAGGACCTGGCAGTGTAAATGTGATCACGCCTGCCTAGCCCTGTTAATCAAAATGCAGAGGGCGTGGCAGTTGCAGAGAGAGCTGAGCCTCTAGGTGTGATGGCAATGCCCCCATTGCTCCTAGAGGCTCAATTGCATATATTAAACCATCATTTGTCTCAGTAACGCAGGCACATATGAACATAGGACCAACACAGATGTCTTCAGCGGCCATGTGACGTCATTAGGCTCAGCCCTGGCACATAATTATGGTTTATAGCTAGCTATATAGATGGAAACAGAAACAGTTTAAAATGAAGGAAATGATGCCCTCTGCTTATAGGTTCTAAAACTAAGGTCGTATTCGCACATCAGTGAATTATCATTGACTTTAATGTGTGCATTCACATCAGTGGCTTTCCATAGATTGTCGGTCTGTGGTGACCCCACAGAAGCATGCCCTATTTTCGTCCGTGATTACAGATCCCTCACGCACATTATAGTCTGTGGGTCCATGAAAACTACGAACACAACATGGATGCCAACCTTGTTTGGTCCGTGGTTTTTCATTGACCCCTGGTAGGAGATGATCTGGAAATAAATTTTCACCCTAGCAGTGCCCGTGCAAGACGTAGACTACATGGCGGGCAAAAAACGGACACACAGACCAAACATGGATTCTTCACGGATGAAACACGGACACACTTGCTACGGATATCATTACGGACACAGACCTGTAAAAGAGACCTAATCCACACTAATGCCTAGGAAACATGGCGCCAAATACCCATTCTAGGTTGATGAGCAGGGGAGATGAGGGCTTGTATAGATTATTGTAATGATCATTTACAGGTCACAGGAAATACTGCCAATGTATACATGGGTACACTTTCTGTGCTAGTGCCAGGTTACTGTATGGCACTGTGCAGGAACTCATCTAAAAGATTAAACAATAAATACCCGGAAATCAACAATTTAGAGATTGTTCTCGGCCACCAATGTTCCTCTCCCTGACATGCAGGACTTACAAGGTTTTTTCAGGTGTTAAAGAGGTTTTTGAACACTTTATCCTCTGGATAGGTCATTTGTATATAATCGGTGGGGGTCCGACATCCAGAACCTCCACCGATCAGCTGTTTTGAGAAGGCACCAGCACTGGCAGTAGAGCAGCGGCCTTCTTGCAGCTTCCTCTAGGCCGTTTGATGCCACTTCCATTGGTTACGTGTCCTAGGCGCAGCTCAGCCTTATAGAAGTGAATGGGGCTGAGCTGTGATATCAAGCACAGCTGCTATACAGTATACGGTGCTGTGCTTGAGAAAAGGGCACATGTGAGCGCAAGTGACTTCTCAAACTGTTGATCAGCGGAGATCCTGGGACAGATCATAAGTTAGTCTGTAGGGTGTGTAGGCAAATTTTACAGCAGAGTTTGCTTGACACCGTCCAACACTGCGCATGCGCTGGGAGCCTCACCAACGGTTAGGGTAGGGAAAAATTACGGGCAAATGCGCAGGCACGGTGATCGGATGGATGTTCTCAGCTGGACACCGTCCGACACTGCGCATACGCTGGGAGCCTCACCAGCTGTTAGGTAAGAGAAATATTACGGGCCAGTGCTTTTTCCTTACCCTGCGCACTGGCCCGTAATTTTTCCCTACCCTAACCGCTGGTGAGGCTTCTGGCGCATGCACAGTGTCGGCCGGTGTCCAGCTAACTGTGCTGGGAAATTTCCCTACCCCATCGTTGTGCGCCTTAATATTTAACCCAGAAATCCTCTTTATGACCCATACACACATACATTTGTAGTTTGTCTGACAGCTATTGAACGAGCAGTTCGCCTTTAAAGTATTAGTGATGCCTTTGAATGTGTATCCTTTTATTAAAAGGCAGATCTTCCCCAGACAGAGGATAGCTGGCATTGTCACCACTGGGCCGCAGTGTCCCTGATAACTTGCAACCCGATTTCCTAATGAAAGGGAAACTTTGCAACATGGGATATCAGATGTATTAATATTGGATATGAAATCCTGTAGGCATTTACAGCTGTATCTCAATAAATTAGAATATTTTTGAAAAGTTAATTTATTTCAGTAATTCAATTCAAAAAGTGAAACTCATATATTCTATAGATTCATTATGCACAGAGTGATCTATTTCAAGCTTTTTTTTTTCTTTTGTGTTCAAATACTTTTATTGAAAAGGACAGAGAAAATGACAAACTTTGAAGTGTATCAGGTTACTGCCATGGTACTGGGTTGTATATGTACTAATTTTCCAGTATAAAAAAAAATTATGCACATCATACATGAAGGATAATCACAATTATCATACAGTAGAGGATTGTGAAACGTAAGACCGTACACTTCGTTGTGAAGGAGGGAGGAGAGTGGAAGGGAAAGGAGGAGGGGGTAGCTACTTCCTGGTATACTATGTCTTCCAAAAAGGAAAAGAAAATAAAAGGAATAAAAAGAAAAACAAAGAAATGGTAAGGTTAATGGACTCACGTCCGAGCATTAGCCAGGGCCAACCAAATGCTAAAGGCTTGCGAACCTTTAAATAGAATCCAAGGGGTCCATGTCTTAAGGTACTTTTCAGTTACTCCCTCATCCTCCGCTGTGAGTTCCTCCATTCTATGGATCAGCTCAAATGTGTCTAACCACTCTCTAAGGGGTGGTGTGTCGGGGGACTTCCATTATCTAGCTACAACCAGGCGAGCGACCTGCAAAAAGAATCTCAAGAGGCCCTTTTTCAGAGTAGAGATGGATCCCGGGAGAATAGATAGCACAGACTCCTCGAGGGTCCACTGCTGGGCACTGCCACTCATCTGGTTGTACAAATAATTCAAGGCCCTCTAGAAGGGAGCCACAGGAGCGCATTGCCACCAGATGTTGGACATAGTACCTACTTCCCTGCCGCAGCTCCAGCACAGATCCAGGCATGAAGGATAGAATGAGTGTAGGACCGCAGGGGTCCTGTACCATATGGATATGATCTTGAAGTTCTCCTGGAGTCAGCAGCTAATCCACGACTTGTGCAACAGGATGAACGCCTTCTCCCATTGGTCGGGGGAGAAAGATCTCCCCAATTCTCTCTCCCATGACAACACATAAAGGCAGGGAAGCTGGGGTTTCCCCGTTCCCCTGGAGCAATCAGTACACTAGAGACACCTGATGCATGGTTGGAGTGGATTGAACGCAGAAAGATTCAAAAGGGGTGAGGTCTCTAGAAAGAGTTGAAAGGGGGCCCAGGGAGGAAAGAAAACTTTTAAGTCTGGCATATTGATACCATGCCCAGCTACTACTCCCCCCAGGGAATGAGTCAAGGGGGTGCACGGCTGAGTCCCTGAGAAAGTGATGCACCTGAGGATTGTCTTTTTTTTTTTAGAAAACCCAGTAATGCTAGTTGCCCTACTCCGAGGGGAAAGTCTGGGTTATAAAACACAGGAGTCATGGGTCCTGGGCGGGTAGTAAGACCGAGAGACTACGCGTATCTATCCCAGATTTTCAAAATTCCTGTTCTTAGCAAGGGGAGGCGTGGGGGTCTCTTTGACTTTCTAATCCAGAGCAGATCTTGAGCGGGCCGTGCCATTCTCTACCTTTCAAACTTAGCCCATCTGTTAGATGATCCAAAATGGAACTAATCTAGGAAATATAAAAAGATTGCGGCTTTGTGGTAAAGTTCAGGAAGACCCACCCCTCCCCTAATCTTAGGACGGGTCAAGAAACGTATACCCAGTCTAGGGGATGTGCCTGCCCATACAAAATCCAGGAACATTGAGAGAGAGGCCCTAAAGAACTTAGTTGGTAAGGGGATGAGGATAGTTCTAAATAAATATGATATTCACGGAAGAATATTCATTTTTATAGTATGAATCCTCCCAAACCAAGATAAGGGTAATTTTTTTCCAAGTCTGGAGGTCTTTCCTGACGTCCTCAGTAAGGGGAGAGAAGTTGGCAGAGTAGAGATCAGCTAATCGTGAAGTGATAGCCGTGCCCAGGTATTTGATATGTCTCTTTGCCCACTGAAAGGGGAAGAAGACTGCAACATTGATACAGTAATAGGAGGTATAGATATGTTTAGTATCTCGGACTTGTGGAGGTATACATTAAAGTTGCTGAGGTCTCCAAAGGTCGAGAACTCCTTCAAAATATTGGGAAAACCAATAACCGGGTTAGAACAATAAATGAGGAGATCATCTGCGTAAATAGCTATCTTGGACTCCAGTTCCCCCAGTTTGACTCCTCTGATAGATTCATTGGCCCATAGTGCCCTGGCCAGGAACTCCATGACCATGATTTATAACAGAGGGGAAAGTGGGCTCCCGTGCCTGGTACCAATATGTATTAGAAAGGGGGAGGACAGAGAGCCATTGACTCGAACCTGGGCTCTAGGATTATTGTATAGAGCTAGAATACGTGTTATCATGCAGAGTCCCAAGCCAAAGGATCTCAGGGATTCTCCCAAGAAGTCCCAATCCACCCGGTCAAAGGCTTTTTCAGCATCGATCGAGAGAAGACAAAGGAGGGAAGTGGTTTTATGGGCCAGCTCAATAAGGACCAGAGAGCGTATTGTATTGTCTCTTGTTTCCCGTCCTGGGACAAAGCCCACCTGGTCGCTGTGTATTAAAGAACGCATATATATATCTTCAGTCTATTGGCCAGAATTTGAGCATAGATCTTCACGTCAATGTTGATCAATGATATTGGCCGGTAGTTACTATAGACCAGGGGGCTTTGCCTGGTTTAGGAATTATACATATGTATGCAGTCAACAACCGAGGGGAGAAGGAAGAACCCTCTGCGAGTGAATTGCACATTTTAGTAATAGGGTTAGAGACATCATCTAGGAACATCTTATAGAAACGGGGTGTGAATCCATCAGGGCCTGGACATTTACCTACCTTTAACTGCCTTATGACCCCCGGACCTCCTGAACGGTTATCTCTTCTTCTACGTACGGTATCCCTATCAGACATAGAGAGCTTGAGGCCTAATAGGTTCGAGATATAGTCCCTGATTTTCTGAGTCTTATGGTCTGTGGAGAGATCTGCAAATTTCCCTTTCAGATTATAGAGACCCTCGTAGTAGGATTGGAATTCTTGCAGGATTTCCTTAGTGGCATAAATGCGGCCTCCCTCCCTACGGTTAAGGGTGGGGATGAAAGAGGTAGCTAGTCTGGGCCTCAACATCCTCGCCATCATCCTACCACTCTTGTTCCCATGTTCATAGAAAAGTCTCTTGAGCTTGTGTCTAGCTCCAAGATATTTTTGGTCTATCAGTTTTCTAAGGGCAGTTTTCGTGTTACACAGTTCTTGGTAGGCCTCAGAAGAGAGGGAGCCTTTATGTCGCCTCTCCACTATAGATAACTTTTGAAGGAGTGTTTGAATCTCTGCAGACTGCATTTTCTTAAGTCTAGAAGTGTGCGATATGAGTCTACCCCATACTACACATTTCAGGGCTTCTCATTGAATCGTGGGACCATAGGTATTTACAGTGTGCACCTCCACAAATTTCGAGATAGTGGATCTAACATCTGCCACACAGACAGAGTCTCTGAGAATGTTATCATTGAGCTTCTATGAGCTCCTGGGACGTGTAGGGTCCCCCAACCCCAGCGACACCCAGGTAAGGGAGTGGTCAGAGAAGAGAATTGGCTCAATGCCTGCCGCAGGGAATAAGTCAAGGAGTGAATGTGAAACAATAAGGTAGTCAAGTCTGTGATATGAGTTGTGAGCAATAGAGAAAAGGGTGTAATCTTTTGTGGTAGGAGAAAGAATACGCCATACTTCCACTAATCTCAAGGACTGTAGGTGTCTTCTGAATACGGACCGCCCCAGCAGACATAGAGGACCTACCTGTTAAGCCGTCTAATGCAGCATCTAAGGGGAAATTGAGGTCACCACCTAGGATGGTTGGGAGGCCATCTGCAAAGTCGTCCAAATCTGCAAACACAGAGGAGGCGAAAGAGATCTGCCCGTATTAGGGAAGTAGACAGTGGCTATCACAAGTCCTACAAGAAAAGGGACAGTTTAAGAAAAAGGTACCGGCCTAAATCATCTGATTTGGTGTCCAGTATGGTGCAAGGGACCGATTTATGAACGGCTATGGAGACCCCTCTGGCCTTGGCATCAGGAAATGTGCTATCGGACCACACAGAGAAAAACCAATTCCTGCAAGAGGGAACGTGTTCCGATTTAAAGTGCGTTTCCTGCAGGAGGGCTATAGCAAATCTCTGCTTATGATGGTTATACAGGATTTGGTTACTCTTTGTGGGTTCTTTCAAGCCATTCACATTGTATGAACATATTTTAATAGAAGCCATATTGTTGTAGGGAAAAATATAAGCACCAGCACCATATACCAAGAAGTAGGAGGGGTGGAAAAACAGAGGGGAGGACGGAACAAACAGAAGGGGGATAAACAAACAGCTCACTGTAGCACTTGTGAACAAATAGAGAGAGAACAAATACCAAACAACTCAGTAGCAAAAAGGGAAAAACACCTGTCTGCCACCACTATCAAAACAAGGGGGAAGTGAAAGCCTCGACGAAGCAAAGGGCCCTCCCTCCACTCCCACTCCAGGAAGCCAACTTGCAGCCCCGGAGAGAAAATCGAAAGCATAAGAAAAGATTTGAAGCTACCCAACTGTTAACAAACAGATAAAGTACACACCTATAATCATCTGCAAAATGGGGGTCACCCGGGTTGACCGAAAAACTGTGAAAGAGGCTCATCTCCCCCCGCGCCGTCCGACAGAGCGACAGGGAAGGAGGGGAGCCCCACCCCAGAGGAAGTTCTCAAACTGACCCCCTCCAGAGATGAACTAAGACAAATCTCTTAGAGGTCTACGCAGTAGATCAAATAAAACATTGTAAAGAGTAGAACTTATATCACTGGGTCTTACGCTGTTTAGATGAACGCGGGGACACCTGAGACCACTGCTCTCTTGGGGGTATTGCGAGCGGAGATGGCACGGTCGGCCAATCAGGACGGGAGACAGTCTGTAGTGCAAAAGTCTCCAAGAACTTGGGGTGATCCTGTGGTTCCTTAAATATAGTTGCTCTGCCATCCTTCTTGGCGTGCAGTTGAAATGGATAGCCCCATCTGTATGAATTTGTTTTAAATTCTTTATTTATTTATATTTTCTAGACAATATAGCAAATATCAGAACCGTATACAAATGTGTGGCTTTTACAAGAGTATACATGCACATAATGCAGAACAAACAATAGACAGTCGATCCTTCCGTTTACAATGGTATAGCCCACCTTGTAACAACGACAAGCGCATAAGCCAGCTTGCTAATCAAACCAGCCCACTTCTTCTGGACCGCTACTAAAATCAACTAAAAGGAACAATCTGAACCTTCTTTAAAAGCAAGTGTGCTCTAATAAAACTGTGGTATTTTAATATCAGATTACCATATTAGATAATGGAATGGAATGCGCGGGGGAAAACAAAGTAAAACAGAGAGCTACAGGCATCAGGTTTAGTCTAAGAAGAGTTGACGGGTTTCACTTCAGTCCAAAACGGGACAATCAATGGACACGTCCATCATATGTGTGAATAGGAGACAGTACCGGATTGACATCTCCAGTACGATGAAGGAATGAGTGGGTTAATAGCATGCAGTACCACCGGTGTTTTGTACTACCTGCAAACAAGTTTATAAGACGTCTCCTGCACAGTAATGCACCTAGATGGACCACATGCATTTCTATAAATCAATGTTTCCCAACCAGCGTGCCTCCAGCTGTTGCAAAACTACAACTCCCAGCATGCTTGGACAGCCTTTGGCTGTGCGGGCATGCTGGGAGGCGTAGTTTTGCAACAGCTGGAGGCACACTGGTTGGGAAACACTGCTATAAATAGTCGCAATTGTCTCTTTAGTTAATTTTAGGTTTAGCTCTTTCTCCCACGCATCTATGTATGAGGGGGCAGGGCCATCGTCCGGACACACCAACAATTTGTATATCAAAGAAATCAATTTTGGGGGTAGGGATCTTTGTCCCACCAGCTTTTCAAACAACAAAAGGTCCCTATTCTATGAGTCGGAAAGTTTAACACTTTCAAATTGTTAGATTTTCCCTTCAAAAGAGTGAGTACAGGCCTGACCGCTCTACACAGCTGCAATGTCCTTCTAGAGAGGTCTGGCAGTATTTGGATAGGTGCGCCTCCAACCTCCAACTTCTTTACTGGCAAGCAGCCCTTAGAATGTCCTCCTTTATTTTGAAAAAGTGCACCCGGCATACTATGTCTCAAGGTCTAGACACATCCGTCGGTCTGGGGCCCAAAGCCCTGTGTATGCGGTCCAGTTCAATAGGGAGCGGGACTGTGCCGTTCAGTAAGTAGCCAAACAGGGTCTGGATCGTGGCCTCTAGGTCACTTGCTTGGACAGTTTCAGCGACCCCTCTTATCCGCAGATTATTCCTGCGGTGGCTATCGTCCAAGTGGGACATCAGCTGGGAGATATGCTGAGAGTGGGCCTGCAGGACCTTCTGGTGGTCATCTAGGCGAGTGTGCAGAGCCTCCTGTGTCTTTTCTGAGGCCTCTAATTGGTGACCCAAGTGCTGTATTTCCCCCTTTAGTACATCCATCTCTGTGCGGTATGTCTACTCCAGTCGAAAAACCGATTTCTCTTTCAGAAGTCCTCTTTTGTAGGCAGAGCCTGAAGCTGGGCCTGGGGGTCCCATCCTGCAGTAGAATCGCACGAGGAGGGGCTGCCTGGGTCTCTTTCAGGAGGTAAGGAGAGCAGGCTATGATCTGAGGCCGGGGAAGACGTGCTGGCCGCCATCTTGGGTTAAGCCGGAGGCCCTGTTGCAGGCATCTGGAATCCAAAGAATTTCTGGATACCGGCATTGTTGGGCTGTTGGCCGGTGTCAGGGGGGCCCTTGGTTGTTTTGCGACCCATCTGGTCGGTGTGCAGGTCAGAAATGGTAGCGGGGTAGCCATAAAGGCAGAAGTGGAGGGAGAGCTGCACACGTCTTACTCCGCCATGAGCAAGCCACGCCCCCTGCGTTTATTTCTTTTAATGTTGATAATTATGGCTAACAGCTAATAAAAGCCCAAAAGTCAGTATCTTAGAAAACTAGAATATTGTGAAAAATGTCACACTGTAATCAACACAAAACACCTGAACAGGTTTCCTAAGCCTTTAAATGGTCCCTCCGCCTGGTTCAGTAGGTTACACAATCATGAGGAAGACTGCTGATCTGACAGTTGTCCAGAAGGAGGATAAGCCACAAAATGTCATTGCTAAAGACGCTGGCTGATCACAGAGTGCTGTATCCAATCATATTAATGGAAAGTTGAGTGGAAGGACAAAGGTGCACAAGAAACAGGGAAAACAGCCTTGAAAGGATTGTCAAGAAAAGGCCATTTAAGAATTTGGGGAAGATTCAGAAGGAGTGGACAGCAGCTGGAGTCAGTGCTTCAAGAGCCACCACACACAGATGTATCCAGGACATGGGCTACAACTGTCACATTCCTTGTGTCAAGCAACTCATGACCCAAAGACAATGTCAGAAGTGTCTTACCTGGGCTAAGGAGAAAAAGGACTGGACTGTTGCTCAATGGTCTTGTTTTCAGATGAAAGGAAATTTTGCATTTCATTTGGAAATCAAGTTCCCAGCATCTGGAGGTATAGTGGAGAGGCACATAATCTAAGTTTCTTGAGGTCCAGTGTGATGTTTCCACCGGCAGTGATGGTTTGAGGAGCCATGTAATCTGCTGGGTTTGGTCCACTGTGTTATGTCAAGTCCAGAGTCAGCGCAGCCGTCTACCAGGAAATTTTAGAGCACATCATGCTTCCCTCTGCTGACAAGCTTTATGGAGATGTTGATTTCATTTTTCCAGCAGGACTTGGCACCTGCCCACACTGCCCAAAAAAGTACCAATACCTGGTTTAATAACCAGTTTTACTTTACTTGATTGGCAAGCACACTCTCCTGACCTAAAACTCATAGCGAATCCATGGGGTCTTGTCAAGAGAAAGATGAGACACCAGACCCAAAAATGCAGACGAGCTGAAGGCCACTATCAAAGCAACCTGGGCTTCCATAACACCTCAGCAGTGCCACAGGCTGATCGTCTCCATGCCACATCACATTGATGCCGTAATTCTTGCAGAAGTCCCTAACATAGTATTGAGTGCATATACTGTCCATATTTTCAGTAGGCCAACATTCCTGTATTAAAAATCATTTTTAATTGGTCTTATATAATCTAATTTTCTGAGACTTTTGGGTTTTCATTAGCTGTAAGCCATAATCATCAACATTAAATGCTTGAAATAGGTCACGCTGTGTGTAATGAAGCTAATGTATGAGATTCACTTTTTTAATTGAATTAGTGAATTAAATTAACTTTTCGATGATATTCTAATTTATTGAGATGCAGCTGTATAACATTTCACTCATAGGGAGAAAGTGAACATAACGCTGAGCTGCCAGAGCAAAGGACTCCGAGAGGCGACCTGCAACTCTAATCTCTAGTAATTCATCACAGGAATACAATAATGCACTAAAGTGGGCTTTAATACAGTTCTTCTAATAACCTACCTTTTACATTTACCAGGAAATCTAATCCACAGCCACATGCAAATTTTCTTTCCACCACTAGATGGCTCTGCTACATATACATTTATTTTCTAGAAATTGAAAATTGCAAATTCTCAAAACCTTTACTTGTTATACTGTTTACATCTCCTCTTAGGCCTAGTTGACACTTCAGCTATTTGGTCTGTGTATGGTCAGTGATTTCCATCTGATTCTGAGCCAAAACCAGGAGGTAAAGTGTAATGGAAAGATTTGCTCCTGTTCTGTGTTTTTGACCCGCGTCTGGTTTTGGCTCACAATCACTGATGTCAAACACTGACCAAATCACTGTGACCACATACATGACTTGATTGCATTAAAACTTTCTGCAGCCTCAATATTCCCTCATCCTATCACCCTCACTAGAAGGCAACCTAACATTTGCTTATTTGTTGCACATTATTATAGAAGTAAAAGAGCTGTAGAAAATCACCAAAATAGTGGCAGCAGAAAAGTGTTAGGGAATGGCAGTTCACTGTGTTCGATTTTGGCCTTCAGGGCACCTTTAGAATATTGCTCTGAAAATACTCCATGAACGGTTGGGAAATAGCTTCTTCAACTTAAAGGGAACCTGTCACCGGGATTTTGGGTATAGAGCTGAGGACATGGGTTGCTAGATGACCACTAGCACATGCACAATACCCAGCCCCCATAGCTCTGTGTGCTTTTATTGTGGAAAAAAAACCGAATTGATACATATGCAAATTAACCTGAGATGAGTCCTGTACGTGAGATGAGTCAGGGACAGGACTCATCTCAGGTTAATTTGCATATGTATCAAATCGTTTTTTCCCACAATAAAAACACACAGAGCTATGGGGACTGGGTATTGCGGATGTGCTAGTGGTCATCTAGCAACCCATGTCCTCAGCTCTATACCCAAAATCCCAGTGACAGGTTCCCTTTAAAAGGGGTTTTCCGGAAATAGAATATTGATGACCTATGCTCGGAATAGGTCATCAATATCAGATCTGTGGTGGTCCGACTCCTGGCACCCCTGTCAATCAGCTGTTTGAAGAGGCTTCAGCCCTCCGGTGAGTGCTGCGGCCTCCTCCTAGCTAGTGACATCACATTCATTGGTCACATGACTATGTGCAGCTCAGTCCAAATACAGTGAACGGCGCTTTACTTGGTAAGCTGTGAGGAGGTTGGTGTGCTCAAGAGAGCACCACAGCCTCTTTAAGTAGCTGATTGGTGAGGGTCCTGGGTGTTGTGCTTCCGTAGGGTTCCGTGCTTCCGTTCCGCATCTCCGGATTTGTGGACCCATTGAAGTGAATGGGTCCGCATCCGTGATGCGGAATGCACACGGAACGGTGCCCGTGTATTGCGTATCCGCAAATGCGGTCCGCCATACTGCCACGGGACACCTACGATCGTGTGCAGGAGGCCTACGGCTGGATTCATAAACCTGGAGTCCATGTTCCGGACGAGCGTCCCAGGCCAGGAGTGCATTTAGTGACTCAAGCACACTTCATCATATGGATCTATGATTCAGTGAGTTTGGGCCATTAAACTTGAGGTTGGTCTGGGACATGTGTCTCCAGTACAGACTCTAGAGGTGTGGAGCCATCCTTCTGGAGAACCCCATGGTGACCTGTCAGGCTAAGCATGTCAGTAATATGAATGCTGAAATATGGGGTGTGAACGCAGCCTTTTATGTAGAGATGGCAATTTACTGAAGACTGTAATGTATTGAGAAAAATAGAATGGGGCAGATTTACTCATCCTGTTTAGTATTAGCCAGTGTAAACCTGGACTAGATGGTGTAAAGATGCATCAGATGTATTACAATGGATGATGCAATGATAGCTTTGGTGCATATTTATTAGTTGGCTGATTTTGTGCATGAATTTTGGTGTACATTATCGCATTTTAAGCCACACCCCTCCACTCCAGGCCACACCGCTTTCCCATCAAGCCATGCTTCCTTGTTGGATGAGACAGAAACAGGCACCTAAACCACTTAATAAACGTGATGGGGGGCATGTATGCCAAGTTTTGTTGGAAACTGCACCAGAATTCTCTTGCATTTTGATTTCTATCTCCCCGTATTCTTATGGGACAAGGGAAAGGATGATGTAATACAAAATATGTCGGCCGATGGTCCTTAGGGAAGTTTAACAAAATATGATCTTCCTGTCTCTTCCCAGCTGTTATCATATTGCTGCTGTTCATACAGGGAAATATTTAGGTAAGATATTAAAGGCTATGTACACCTTTGGGGGCATTTTTTTTATTAGTGCATTGTACTCCTGAGCTTAAAATCATTTTTTCAATTGGTCTTCATTAAAAATATGGAGTCCTTTTCTCTGTACTGGGCTGAGATGCTTTACTAGCAGGATCTGAATTTTCTCTCTGCTCTGTCAGACAACTAGCTGACGGGCTCCTTATCTCTGCTCTCAGACATTGTAAACAGTCATCAAAGCTCAATCCTTATCTTACTGATAACAATGTGGCTTAAATAAGTGTTTATGACCTTTTAGTAATTTAGAGATAAGTGTAATTAGATGACCGGCACAAAATGAAAGTGAAAGTACAATGCACACAGCTAGAAAAACCCTTTGTGACAGAACGGCTCAATATTTTTAATAAAGACCAATTGAAAAAATGATTTTTAGCCCCAAATGAGTAAAATGCAATCATAAAAAAATGCCCCCAAAGGTGTACATAGCCTTTAAGTTAATTTCTGTACAACCGTTCCCCTATATACAGTATATTCACAAATAATTGTTATTCCAGAGTTGACTCATTTTTTAAATTGTTTTTCCCCCGTTGTTCAGATCTGGCTCCATGGGTCCTTCACTGTGCTTTGGTTCCTGCATGTAAACTTGCACCACTGCAGCCAGTGACTGGCCTCAGCAGTGATGTGTCCCCAAATGGCACATGAGCGAGCAATAGGAAAAAAAGAGGTTGAGTGGTTCCACCAGGGCTAAAGGCCCTGGGGAAAAGGCGCCAGAAGGGTGGAGAGAATAATAGTGAGGATAGAATAGAATAAAATAAAGTAGCACCACAATCTAAGTGCCGTTCAGTAGATATTGAGGGAAGGCAGCACAAGTGTTATGGGGAGATGAAAAAAATATTTTTCATTCCCAATAGAAAGATGCAAGTAGTAGGTGAACTTGGTCTGGTGGTACCAGAGTAACTGGATCCAACCGTGACCTAATTCAAAAAGAAAACACTATAGAAGGCGCTACTCCCAAGAGTGTGGAAGAGGTAGATGTAGTAAGTAATACCCCCTTTTTACCGGAGGATGGTGGTAATACAGAATATTCTCCAAAGGAGAGTTTGAGACTTATGAGTTATCCTGTGACTACCCCCCCTGTGAAGTGAGTACTCAAACTTTCAGAATTACAAACTCTCCTTTGGAGAATATTCTGTATTACCACCATCCTCCGGTAACAAGGGGGTATTACTTACTACATCTACCTCTTCCACACTCTTGGGAGTGGCGCCTTCTATAGTGTTTTCTTTTTGAATTAGGTCACGGTTGGATCCATTTACTCTGGTACCACCAGACCAAGTTCACCTACTACTTACATGAGCCAGCAGCAGTGATGTGCTGCTTGGTGGCACGTCACTGCTGAGGCTAGTCATAGGCTGCAGCGATGCATGTGACCCTATCTGGAAGTTTACATGCGGGGACCGAAGCACAGGGAAGACAACTGTGGACCCACAGAGCCCGAACGGAGCGGCACAAAGCAGGTATGTACTGTATGTTTCCATTCATAGGTCTGGAGAGGAATTTAAAAAAGGGGTCGATCCTGGTATACCACTTTAAGACCCTTGTACACAGGCCAAGGATGAGGGCAATTATCGGGAACACGCGTTCGTACAAACCCTTGCTCCTATTGCTATCCCATTGTAAAGCCGCCACAGATCACTTGATGATCAGCAAATGCTCGTTCATCGGTGATCACTTCATAAGATCATTGCTTGCTGGCAGCTTATCACCCCGTGTAAATGATGACTCTGTACAGGGTTCACATTAAATATTGGGGGAGTATACGAGGTCACCGGGGGAGGGTCCTTTTACCAACTTGCAACCCAAATCATGTTTAAATCCGCCGGTAAATGATAACTCTACCTTAGACACGTTTCTGAAGGTAGTCACTGATCAGTTGACAGTTTTGGAAGTGACCAAATTAGGTTCCAATAACGTGAGCAGGGAAGAATTGGCAGGACTATTATCTTTAGAACAAGACACCTCCATAGTGATTAAGTCTTCAAATAAAGGAGGCAATGTTCTGATCATGGGCCAAGACCAGTATGTTGGCATGTGCCACAGAATATTAAGTGACAAGGCCTGTTATGAGGTTCTCCAGGCCAATCTCCATCAGACATTTTGTGGTGAGTTGCGCCAGATTTTGCAGGAAGAACTAGAATCCAGATTTATCAATGAAAGTGAATTTAAATTCATGTGCCCGTGGTATCCTTACTTGGCATGCTTTTATAGCTTGCCAAAGATTCATAAGGGCCTTAGAAAGGTCGTCCAATAGTGTCTGGTATGGGCAGTTTCACACATTCCACCAGTACATATGTTGACTTTATTTTTAGGCCCTTTGCCTTTGCCCTTCCATCATACGTCTCCAAGTGGACACAGACGTACAGCTGGCCAGTCTCGATGTTGAGGCCTTATACAGTTCTATTCCACACGATCGGAGCTTTGCAGCTGTGAATCGATTTCTGCAAGAGCGGGGCACTCAATTTAAAGCACATAATGCTTTTGTTCTCCGGCTCTTGCGGTATATTTTGGAACACAACATCTTCATCTTTGACCGTCGCGATGGGGAGCCCGCTTGCCCTATCCCACGCCAACCTCCACCTTGGATGGTGGGAGAGAGATGTTGTGTTCGGTGAGGACATATCTATATGGGCATCGCATATTGTCGTTTGGGCACGCATCATAGATTATGTCAATTTTTCGCCAATTTGTGGCCTTCCTCAATAACAACTCAATGGGACTGTTCTTGACATCCCTCCAAAATCACATTTCTTGATTTGAACATCATGAGAGATGTGGAGGGTAATATCAGTACCAGCCTTTTCCGTAAAGAAACTACCACAAACAGCCTGTTGCACTGGGATAGCTGTCATCTCTACTCCCTCAGGAAGGGTATTCCGAGGGGTCAATATCTTTGTGTGCGTAGGAACTGCTCTACGTTGTCGACCTTTCACAGGTCGGCAAGGGATTTGAAAGAACATTTCCTACGACGGGGTTAGTCCAACACCATATTGAGGAAAGCCTATTACCAGTCCCTGGGCAGAGACTGGGAATCACTATTGAACCCTCGGGTGAGAGAGGATACTGAGAATGGAATGAGGATAGTGGCCAACTTTGATGTTTCACACAGGGAGGTCAGAGATATTTTGACCCAATATTGGGGCATTCTCCTACTGGAACGTTGGGCATTTAGCGGGACCTTCCCCAGCGATTACTTTTCGCCGGGGACGGAATCTAAGAGACAGATTGACCCACAGCTCCTACCAACAACCTTAACCGCGCACCTGGCTTAACCCTTTGGCAAAAGGTAACTTTCAGTGTGGGAATTGCATTGCATGTGGGGCAATCAAAACAGGAAATTCCTTCACTAGTACTGCAACCAACAAGTCCTACACCATGAGGACATTCATCAACTGTAGGACAAGTAGAGTGGTATACCTAGCCATGTGTCGGTTTGGCCTACATTATGTATGCAAAACTATAAGGGAATTTCGCCACAGAATAGGCGAGCATTTAAATGACATACGTAACAGGACAGACATACCCATAGCAAGACATGTGGAGGAAAACCATGCTGATGACTCGAGGACTATCAGTTTCCAGGGTATTGAACTTATTAAACTATCCCCACATGGAAGGGACATCGATGCCAAATTATTGTACAAGGAGGCACAGTGGACATTCAAACTTCAAACACTTCGTCCAAAGGGGTTGAATGAATATTTCTTACACCTCCTTTCTCATATGATCCCTTACCAACTGTGGACGTCATATGATGTATCCTACCATGTATCTATATTAGGTCTATCATATGATGTTAGGTTTATCTGCCCTGTATTTCCCTTTTTTGTTGTCTCCACTCCCCAGGGACACCATACTATCCCTACATCTACATCTACTTATATTGGTTACCCTGGCTCACTACAAAGTCTTTGATAATGACATCAATGACCTCTCACATATTTCAACTTACATATCACCCACGATCCAGTCAGGAGCGCTAAGCAGCTTTGTTCTCCTATGCCAGTGGCCTGTTATACCACATGTATGTCCCTTCACTGATTCTTCAGGGAGCGATTGTGACAGGAGCAGCCTCCAGGAGGAGGAGCGGTGGCAGACCGCCTCCTCCTCTCTGATTGGTAGTCGGCCTGATCTGCCCCACCTCCTTTGGGTGGGGCCTGCACTTTAAAAGTCAGCTGTGACGGCGGCTGTGTTATGGCCATACTAGCGCCTGAGGCTCTGCACGAACAGTGTGGTAGAGTCACATACTAAGGCCTCTTTCACACGACCGTATTGCTTTTTTAGTATTTTGCGGTCCGCAAATGGAGGATGTCCGTGTGCATTCCATTTTTTGCGGAACGGAACAGCTGGCCCCTGATAGAACAGTATTATCCTTGTCCGTTATGCGTTCTATCTTTGAACGGAACGGATATACGGAAATAGAAGGCATACGGAGTACCTTAGTCTGCGGCAATTACGCCTGCAGTTACTCCAGGTAGGGGCAGATAGTCCCCGTGCACAAAGCTCTTAGCTGTTAGTAATTGAAGGGTTGTGTGGTTTATCATGCAACACTGTATGATTGGGCCACCGCATGTCTGATATTAGAAAGAGGCGAATCCTAGTAGATCACTGCCATACCTCTCATCACTTCACATGCAGGAGTGCCTTCCCAATTAAGCATTAAAACCACAACCCCCGATATTCTCTCAATTGAGGGGATTGGAATCTTTATGAAAATCAGCCAACCCCAATTGTGAGGATTCTGTGACCAGTGTAGAGCAGGTGACCTCTGCTTTTAATACACTAGGCTATTTTTTTTGCAAATTTTCCACCCTAATTTAATGAATTAGACTATAAAAGGTTTATTATTTGATTTTAGCGATTCCCCTAAAAGCAGTGATCTTTTCTCTGTACAGGGATGTTAGCAATTGCTCGCCCCATACAGTAGAGGCTAATATTGGGAACATTCGGTTCCTTCCCGAAGGCATAGGTGTATAGTGATAGGATTGTTCAGCCATATAACTCCAGCACAATCTCTTCCTTCTCCCAGATATCAACAGGCGTTTGTCTGGTGGTCACATTATCACTCTGTCAGTCCTGAAGGCTATTCATGCATGCTATTGAGTACCTTATTTAGACCTAATATTGCCCTAAGCGTTGCGTTTGAATGCACGCTGTGTGTCATTTGCCTCTCTCAGTATCCCAACTGGCGTGGGATTCCAAATTCTGACCTCAGTTATGTCACGCTGACATGAGACTAGGAGCTGAGATACGGGGAGTTGTTAGACATGCTCCTCTGAAGCCACCAGCATTTGACCATACACCCTAGACAGCTGCCAGCTGAAATCATTTTTCCCCAATTCTACCCCATTTGGAATTTTTTCCCCCGCTTCCTACTACATAGTATGCAACCGTAAATGGTGCCATTAGAAACTTGTCCCGCAAAAAAGAAGCCCTTTTTAGTCACTAGTTTTTTGTCACTTTTACTACAAAAATTGCACCTGTTTTGGAGGCTTTTGTTTTTAAGTTTTAGACTAATTCAGAAGTTTTCTAACTTTTGCGCATTTTTTTTAACCTATTTATGTAGATGCACTTTTTTTTTACGCCTGAATTTGTCGCAAAAACTGTCTAATTTCTACTCCACTCCAGGGCTGGCGTACTTTTCTTCGTCAGTCATAGAAAAGACAGTACAGCTACAATAAAATGTACAACATAGAACAAATAAAACAAACAATAATTAAAGAAAAAGCTCCTGAAAAGCATACAGAATTTAGTCCCATGGTGAAAAGACAGTAAGGCCTCATGCACACGACCGTTCCGTTTTTTGCGGTCCGCAAACCGCAGATCCACAAAAAACGGAAGCCGCCCGTGTGCCTTCTGCAGTTTGTGGCCTATTGTATAAATACCTATTCTTGTCTGCAAAACGGACAAGAATAGGACATGTTCTATTTTTTTTGCGGGGCCACGGAATGGAGCAACGGATGCGGACAGCACACGGAGTGCTGTCCGCATCTTTTGCGGCTCTATTGAAGTGAATGGGTCCGCATCCGAGCCGCAAAAACTGTGGCTCGGATGCAGACCAAAACAACGACCGCATGTATGAGGCCTAAAAGACACGTCCAGCGGGGGAACAAAGAGGCACCTTAAGGCAAGCTCACCTGTGAGTTATGAATTGCTAGATATAGAGCTAAGCTGGAGTCGGCCCAATGTTCCCTTTGGTTGTAACCATTAAATACCACTCCGTCAATGTGAATGGCTTTAGTATGTGCGCTATTTCTGCATTGTTCGGGTATTTAAAAAAAGCAACTCCATTTTCCAAACAATCGCTTCTCTTTGGGCCGCTCCATGATCATCATATCCTTCACCCATCCCAAAACCTTTCTTCCTCAGTTTTTAGTGGTGAAGTGCGACTGTTTTTGCATTAAAAGTCGTACTTTCAGGTAGACATGCAAATTTTCATAGCTCTTTTGTTCATTTTTTCATGCACATGTCTGTGCTCAAATCCGTGAAAAGGTGGCCAGTGATGCTTCCGTGAAGATGTCGTCTGTGAAGGATCCGTGTTGGGTCCGTGTGTCCGTTTTTTGCGGTCCGTGTGCCATATGTGTTTCACTGAACCTGCACAGCTGAAAAATTATTTTCAAAGCATCTCTTCCCAGACGGACAAAATAGAGCATGCATCCATAATAAAAATACGGACCCACGGACTGTGCTAAAACACTGATGTCTGAATACACACATTAAAATGAATGGGGACCTGTGCTGTCCGTGGAGAACATGTGCAGCAGACGTACGTGGAACACTGACTTGTGAATGAGGCTTAACTAGACCAGTCTAAGTGAATGTGATCCTGTCGTACTGAAAAGGAACCACCAGAGGTCAGAATAATAACAATACACTTAGTCTAATTCATGAAGTGCTAGGCAAAAGACCAAGAGACAAATGAAAGAAGCCTGTCTAACTTTACACCTAAGAACAGGCGAGCTTGATAAATGTGCCCGGAGATGTTCTAGCCCAGTAACCTGCCTTTATTACACAGGGTTTATGGAAAGCCTGAAGGATCTGCTGTATGATCAAGACTGCACCGTTCGGCAGAAGACTACTGAGATATTCTTCATAATGGCTGGTCATAACGTTGGAAGGTTAGTGATTGCGTAGATCCATGGAGTGAGTTTGATGGAAAGAGCAGTTTCTTATATACTCTCGGAATGTTAAAGGGGTTATCCTATAAGAACCCAATTTCTAGTTTTCTCACCAACTTTACAGGTCATAAAACGATGACAGGTAGGAACTGACCTCTCAGACTCTAGTGGTCCACGGTGAATCTGCATTCACCTGGATATTAAGGGTACATCCACAGGGGATGTGGGAAAAATCCGCTGCTGACTGTGCTGTCAGGGTACAGCTACACGGCGACACTGATCGCTTGAAAGCTGTCGGGGCCAAGATTGCAGAGTAGTGGTGATCCCATAGAAATCAATGGTATCACCGCGCGAGTTGTAAGAAGTCCAGCAATGTTGGATTTCTAGCGACTTGCACAGCAATTGCATCCATTTCTATGGGATCACCACTACTCTGTGATTCTGGGCGTGACAGCTGTCATGTGACCAGTGTCGCCATTTAGCTGTACCCTAAATCCACACCAATATCCGTGTGATTTGTCGCACATTTTGCTTCATACTTAGGCCTCATGCACACAACCGTTGTTTTGGTCCGTATCCGAGCCGCATTGTTTGAGGCTTGGATGCGGACCCATTCACTTCAATGGGGCCGCAAAAGAGGCGGATAGCACTCCGTGTGCTGTCCGCATCCGTTGCTCCGTTCCGTGGTCTGCAAAAAAAATATAACCTGTCCTATTCTTGTCCGTTTGGCGGACAAGAATAGGCAGTTATATCTATGGCTGTACGTGCCGTTCTGCAAATTGCGGAACGCACACGGACGCCATCCGTGTTTTGCGGATTCGCAATTTGCGGACCGCAAAACACACAATGGTCGTGTGCATGAGGCCTTACTGTGTATTTCAGCCTATGCATTGTAAACAGTAAAATCTGCAAGGCAAATCCACTGCATAAATTCACATGCTGCAGATTTAAAATCCGCACCGCAAATCTTTTTACACGGCGCGTGGATGAGGTTTGGTAAAATCTTGTGTACTTGATTGGCACTGTATGATACTGCAGATTCCTGCACAGTCATCTCGCCTGGCCCTGTCAGTCAAGAAGGAGATGGAGGGGCTGGCAGAAGAAGCAAGGATGCACAGAGTGGCTTGGGCCCGCCCTCGGTGCACTTCCAGAATGAAGCAACAGATTGCTAAGTGAAGGCTATCATCACAATCTCATTCTCAGAGGGCGTGTCCTATCTGCTGCAGCTAGTGCTTCCATCACAGTGAGCTGGACAGGGAAGTTAGAAAAAGGGCAAACAACTGTACAGATAGATTTTAGTGAATAACTCAGTGACTATACTACAGTTTTTTCATTAAATGCAATTACAAAAGCTTTCAGATCCAGGTGGTGGTTTGAAAAATGTAAAATCTCTTTTTGTGGGACAACCCCTTTAAAGGGGTTGTCTCACTTCAGTAAGTTGCATTTATCATGTAGAGCAGGCATGCTCAACCTGCGGCCCTCCAACTCCCAGCATGCCCGAACAGCCTACAGCAGGGCATTGTAGGCATTGTAGTTTTACAACAGCTGGAGGGCCCCAGGTTGAGCATCCTTGATGTAGAGAAAGTTAATACAAGCCACTTACTAATGTATTGTTATTATCCATATTGCTTCCTTTGCTGGCTGGATTTATTTTTCCATCACATTATACTCTGCTTGTTTCCATGGTTACAGACCACCCTGCAATCCATCAGTGGTGGTCGTGCTTGAACACTATAGGAAAAAGCGTCAGCCTCTCCGGTGGCAGGACCATGGGAGCGCACATAGGCTGGTGCTTTTACCTATATTGTGCAAGCATGGCCACCACTGATGGATTGCAGGGTGGTTTGTAACCATGGAAACAAGAAGTGTATAATGGGATAGAAAAATGAATCCAGCCAGCAAAGGAAGCAATATGGACAATAACAATACATTAGTAAGTGGCTTGTATTAACTTTCTCTACATGATAAATGCCACTTACTGAAGTGAGACAGCCCCTTTAAAAGCAAATTTTCTGATAATTTGTTTTATGAGTTCCCATGTGCACTTATAAGATACACATTCATATTAAACATTATGGGACATTTTTCATGTAATCTGAGTGGACAGACAGACAGTAGACTCCATTAGGACTTGCTGCCCGTGAATCCGCTGAAGTTATGAAGAGACGCCGGCCTCTACATAACTTTGGCGGATTCACCGCCGCTTCTAAATGTCACAGCTTCCTTGTTGTCTTACATGTAGACCTTTTTCTACGCCTAAAAGAGGCGTAGAAAATGATGAATGAGACGGGCCTGCTGGTCCGCCCCTTCCCTGCTCATGCCACGCCCACTGATTTAGACCTGCCGTGAGCTGGGAAAAGTCGCAGATTGCGGCGCAGATAACCTTTGCATCAGAATCTGCGCCAGAAATACATCTAACATAGGCGTATTTCTGATAGTAAATGACCCCTTTTTTTGGGGGGGGAATAAGACCACATTTTCACCGAGGCTGTCATCACACTCATTTGGGACTCATTTTGTGTACCATGTCACCTAGATGGGCGTGATGCAACGTAGAAAGCTGCCGTGCCGAACACCTACAAAGAGACTTTAGTTGGTATTATCAGCAATGAACGACACATCTGGAGCTAAGGCTACTTTCACATTGGCGTTTTGGTTTCCATTTCTGAGATCCGTTCAGGGCTCTCACAAGCGGTCCAGAACGGATCAGTTTTGCCCTAATGCATTATGAATGGAAAAGGATCCGCTCAGAATGCATCAGTTTGGCTCCGATCAGTCTCCATTCCGCTCTGGAGGCGGACACCAAAACTGATGAAACTGAGCCAAACGGATCCGTCCTGGCACACAATGTAAGTCAATGGGGACGGATCCGTTTTCACTGACACAATCTGGCACAATAGAAAACGGATCAGTCCCCCATTGACTTTCAATGGAGTTCATGACGGATGTGTCTTGGCTATGTTACAGATAATACAAACGGATCCGTTCTGAACGGATGCATGCGGTTGTATTATCTGAACGGATCCGTCTGTGCAGATCCATGATGGATCCGCACCAAACGCCAGTGTGAAAGTAGCCTAAAGTATAACATGCAGCATTTGTCTTAATTCCTCAGCATGCTGAGGAGTAACTTTTGAAATCATGAAATCTCAACAGAAATGTTAAAAGTTTACCCAAAGCTAAGTTAGAAGGCAGATACATGTCAGTCTTGGGGTTCAGTAGTCAGCACAGTGGGGATAATGAACGCTCTTTACCACTTCCATTTTCCAGGGATGGCATCTTGAGCAGTGATATTATTATTGCCATGTCTCACCTCCTTGATGACCCTGTGGATATCTGTCGGAGGAATTTGCATCAGACGTATGAAATGCTATCTGAGCTTCCTGCTGGTGAGTGTATGAAATATATTTTGGTAATTGGAGTAGTTAAAGGGCTTTTGTGAAATGCTATATACTTTTGAAATAAACCTTACATGGTTTTAAGCTTTTTTCCCCACCCGGTTTCTACCTACGTGCACCTCTTGCCTTCAATGTGGATTTAGTATAGGGGTGTAGTGCATGTCGCCAGGCCTGACATTACGTATACATGTGACCAGGCCTGACATTACGTATACATGTCACCAGGCCTGACATTACGTATGCATGTCGCCAGGCCTGACATTACGTATGCATGTCGCCAGGCATGACATTACGTATACATGTCGCCAGGCATGACATTACGTATACATGTGACCAGGCCTGACATTACGTATACATGTCACCAGGCCTGACATTACGTATGCATGTCGCCAGGCCTGACATTACGTATGCATGTCGCCAGGCCTGACATTACGTATACATGTCGCTAGGCCTGACATTATGTATACATGTGACCAGGCCTGACATTACGTATGCATGTCGCCAGGCCTGACATTATGTATTCATGTCGCTAGGCCTGACACTGGGCAACTCAATGCGTTCTACGTTGTGAGAAAGAGTATGAGCTGTACGTGACTTCAGTGCTTATGACAGTACTAGCAGGTCTAGATCACATGCTGCCACCTAGATGGAAGAGGGGACATTGGGTCGTGTTACAGGGAACAGTAGATCTATGAGTCTATGACTTTTAAGAAATCTCATCCACATACAACTGTACCTGTTTTGTGGTCCGAAAATCGCTGATCTGTAAAATATGGATGGTTCTGTGTGCGGGCACTATTGTAGAAATGCCCATTCTAGTCCCCAAAATGTTCTATAATTTGCACAGATGATAGCTATGTGCTGCCCGCGTTTTTTGTGGCGCCATAGAAATGAATGGGTCCATATTAGATTTGCGAAAAAATGCAGATCGGATGTGGACCAAAAATATAGCCGTGTATATGAGGCCTAAATTGACCTACACTGCAGGTTTTAAGTCCACACCATGTCAGTTTATGATGCAGATCTACCTTTGCAATGCATAGGGTGAAATCCAAATCCAAGCCACCCCGTGCCATCATACCCTTATCCCCTACCCAGTGGCTGATCAGCTCTGATTATATGAACGGGCGCCCTTGTACCACTGTGCCTGCATGTCCACCTCTCCATTCATCTCTGTGGAAATACCAGAAATAGCCAAGCGCTTTCTCCGGCAGTCCCATAGAGGAAAAGTGATGCAAACTCTTGGATATAAAGCGTGATTTTTTTTTTTTTACCATACATAACTTAAAATGTAATAATTTGTTATAAGATTTTATTATTATTCTGTTGTCTGACATTTTATTAAAGGAGTTTTTCTACAACCAACATGTATCACCTGAGTCCCCTGTGTGAATGGAGCAGCGGTCCACTCATTTCTTTGGGACTGATGAGTACATTTTTTGGCTACCTCTGACAGTCCCATAGAAGTAAATGAAGTGAATGACCCCATTCACGTAATCACTCCTAGCAGTTGGATGCAACTATACATTTGTCACCTATCATGTGGATAGTCGATAAATGTTGCATATGGGGAAAACCCCCTTTTAATGCCTTTAATGTATTTTGTATTGCTTACTTTTTACAATGTATGCTACCTTCAGACAGGGGCGTAGCTAAAGGCTCACAGGCCCTGGTGCAAGAGTTCAGCTTGGGCCCCCGTCCCTCAGTGCTTGTTGGCAAGGGCCAGGGGAGCACATAGCCTTCCTGCTGCCAGAGGCAAACATTGAAAGGGCACCCCCTCATGCCAAATTCTTGACCTAACCCCTTCCCTCCAGCCAGAGGTGTAAATTGACCAGTATGCACTTTCTATAATGCCAGTGTCTTATGTGGCACAAGGGTCTTTGGACCCCCTCAGGCTCCTGGGTCCGGTAGCGACTGCTACCTCTGCACCCCCTATAGCTACGACCCTGCCTTCAGATAATCAGAAAACCTCCTTGAGGAACCAAATCTGTACATCAGCCTGATATAATGAAGTATTTGGTTGTTAAGAGTACTTTCACACTTGCGGCAGAGGATTCCGTCGTCGGAACTGCCTGCCGGATCTGGCAATCTGGACGCAAACGGATGAATTTGTGAGACGGATCTGGATGCGGATCCATCTCACAAATGCATTGCAATACTGGATCCGTCTTTCCGGTTGTCATCCGGAAAAACGGATCCGGTATTTATTTTCTCGTTTTTAAAGTTCTACGCATGCGCAGACCGCAAAACCGGGTACGTTTTGCCGGAACACTTGGGGCCGGATCCGGCATTAATGCATTTCAATGGAAATTAATGCCGGATACGGCATTCCGGCAAGTGTTCAGGATTTTGGGTCGGAGAGAAAACTGCAGCATGCTGCGGTATTTTCTACAGCCAAAAAACGTAAGAGGGACTGAACTGATGAATCCTGAACAGATTGCTCTCCATCCAGAATGCATTAGGATAAAACTGATCAGTTTTTTCTTTTTACTGACAACATACAGGAGTACATGTATAAGAGGTAAGAGCCGCTCTCTACAGACCCTCCACTATTTCAGGTTGCCAAGAATCTTTGGATGTTATTTTATATTACTTGAAACCTTATTGCATACAAATATGACTGGTGAGAGCAGTAGCACAGACTTGCCTCTAGGTGGCATGATTGCTTGACATCTGTCCGCCAGTGTTGCTGGATCTATGGAGACTTGGCTATTCAGTAGCTCATGACTTATCAGTACTAATATTCCATCTGTTTCTCTGTGACATCGGTGACAAAGGGGCAGTGGGATAGGTGCCAGACTTTCAAGCATTCTGTGCGTATGTGAGTCTTATGAGAGGTTAAAACCATAAACTAAAACCATTTCCTTTGTCTCGTACCATGCTTAGAGCAGAACCTATTATAGCTATTGCAGTGTATTCATGGTCACACTATATATATATATATACTAGCTGAAGGACCCAGCTTCGCTTGGGTATAGTTAATCTATTTCATTTAATGTTTGTGTGTGTCGTTAAAAGATATCAACACTATCCACTATAGCAGTGACATCTGCAGCACCCCACCCCCAAAACAGTGACCTCCACAGCCCCCCACCCCTTAACACTTACCTCCCCACAGTGCCCCGTCCCTTACAATTGGACCTCCAGAGCAGCCCACCCCTTTAACTTTGACCTTTACAGCAGCCTTCCCCTTTAACAGTGACTTTCACAGCATACCACCCCCTTGACAGTGACCTCCTCAGGGACCCGCCCCCTTAACAGTGGCCTTTACTGGGGGCGTGTCCTTTTGAACAGCTCACTCTAAGACAGCAGCACTGTGCTGTCTGAGTGTAAGCTGCAGGGAGAAAGTCACCCTCCCTCCCACCCCTGCAGATGACAGAAGTTGATTTCTACCTTCATTTTTTCAATCCCTGTTGGCTCAGGAGTGGGCGTGGCTTAGTAAGACCTGGTGGCAGGGTTTTAAGTCTTCTGAGGGTGGATACATTTTGGCAGGAGGCGTGTCTGGCCTCCTTCCTGCAAGAGTAACACCCCTCTGGGCACATTACTGGCTCATTTGCATATCAAATAAACTGGATTTTAGAAGAAAGAAAACATCTATTGCTGGAACAAAGGCACTAAGGTACTAAGTGCTATTAGGCCATGACTTTACTTCAATAGTGATTATCCTGGTGACAGATTTCCTTTAAAGCTCACCTACAGCAGTGAAGAAAAATGGCTGGGTTGTTATGGAAACCAGGTGTAAAAGTGTGTGTATGTGACCAAGCTTCTATTGGCTAATGCATTTTTTAGGAATATCTCAGGAACAGTACGTGCTAGAGAGCCGAGACCCGGTCTAAAACCTTCCCGGACACCTGATGTACTTGTGTGCTAAATTTCGTGATTGTAAATGCGACAGTGCGGATTCCTTTAGCAGACATACACACATATACACTCAGCTTTATATATTAGAAGATTTGCTGCAGCACTCATAATTCTGTGACTACTATGACATAATTGAAATTCTGTTGTTTTTGTGACTTGCTGTAATGCACTTAACCCCTTTATTCTGCACGCACACTCACTGACAAAAATATAAATAATAATGCACCAGGTAGAAATGTTTGATTACTGCAAAAACTTGGCATGTAGTTATGTCTCGGGCAGATATGTAAGTGATTATACATGTGGTTTGATTAGACACTGGGTCCTGCCAATAGAGGGCGTAAAAGTGCCTCCCTATAAAAAGCCTATAAGAGGCTACTTTTGGTTAGTGTACTTCTTGCTGAGATATTGTTGACTGCTAGACATGCCTCTTCGACACAGACAAAGACATTCTGCCCAGGTGACAGACTGTGACAAACAGGATGGCTTTTTCAATGAACTGCCTCTCATCTAAAGTGTTCTGACCTAGCTGTTAGGAGGTATTGGTTACATGAGGGTACGCACTCACTGTGAACAGGCCTCGGGCAGCCAAGAAAGACCACCAGGAGAGAGCATAATTTGATTCACCAACAAGCACTAGTAGCTCTTAGGCCTCATTCACACGAGCGTGTCCGGATGCGTTGCGGCAAACCCGCGCGAGTAGGTACGCAATTGTAGTCAGTTTTGACTGTGATTGCGTTCTATTCAGTTTTTATTGCGCGGGTGCAATGTGTTTTGCACGCGCGTGATAAAAAAATGAATGTGGTACCCAGACCCGAACTTCTTCACAGAAGTTCAGGTTTGGGTTCAAGGTTGTGTAGATTGTATTATTTCCCCTGATAACATGGTTATCAGGGAAAATAATAGCATTCTGAATACAGAATGCATAGTACAATAGGGCTGGAGAGGTTAATTTATTTATTTTTTAACTCACCTTAATCCTCTTGTTCACGCAGCCGGCATCTCTTCTGTCTTCATCTGTGAGGAAAAGGACCTTTGATGACGTCACTACATGATCCATCACCATGGTGATGGATCATGTGATGAATGCAGTGACGTCATCAAAGGTCCTATTCCTCACAAAAGAAGACAGAAGAGATGCCGGCTGCGCGAACAAGGGGATTAAGGTGAGTTAAATTATTTTTTATTTTATTTTTAACCCCTCTAACCCTATTTTACTAAGCATTCTGTATTCAGAATGCTATTATTTTCCCTGATAACCATGTTATAAGGGGAAATAATAATGATCGGGTCCCCATCCCAATCGTCTCCTAGCAACTGTGCGTGAAAATCGCACCGCATCCACACTTGCTTGCGGATGCTTGCGATTTTCACGCAGCCCCATTCACTTCTATGGGGCCTGCATTACGTGAAAAACGCAGAATATAGAACATGCTGCGATTTTCACGCAAGGCAAAAGTGACGCGTGAAAAATCACCGCTCATGTGCACAGCCCCATAGAAATGAATGGGTCCGGATTCAGTGCGGGTGCAATGCGTTCACGTCACGCATTGCACCCGCGCGGAAATCTCGCCCGTGTGAAAGGGGCCTAACAGTTTGTTGTCCTCCATCCAGACACAGGTCGACCTTCATTACACCCCCCTGTCTCTGCCCAGACCATTTCCAGGCTTCACTTAGCAGAAGATAATTTACATGTCCTGCCATTGACGCCTTCGTTTGCACTGGTGTCATGAATGAGAAACCTGGACTGCTAGCGACTGAAATGTCACCAGATTTATCACCAATCGAGCATTTATAGGACCAACTACGAGTGTGCAAGATCTACAGGCCCAGCTGCAACATCAGCGGGCAAATGTGCTGCAGATACCATTAGGGCTGCAACGATTAATCGATTATAATCGATAACTGGATTCGTTGTCGACGAATCCAGTTATCGAATAATCGCCGATTCGTTGCTATGCGGACGGGCGGGCAGTCACTGCATCTTTATTTTACCTTTTACAATGACGCTCCAGGACCAGTAACAGGCAGAGCGGACGGCGGCGTAACGTCACTTACTCACGTGACGCACCTGCTCCGCCTCCTTCATTCATAAAGTGGGCGGAGCAGGTGCGTCACGTGAGTAAGTGACGTTACGCCGCCGTCCGCTCTGCCTGTTACTGGAGGGTCATTGTAAAAGGTAAAATAAAGATGCAGTGAATGTAATTAGTCCGACTAAGCAGCGGGGCCGGGGCTGTTATGGGGAGGGGGATCGGTCTATGGCACTGCTATGGGGAGGGGGGTCTGTGTATGGCACTGCTATGGGGAGGGGGATCTGTGTATGGCACTGCTATGGGGAGGGGGATCTGTGCACTGTTATGCCCATAACAGTGCACATATCCCCCTCTCCAGACCATAACAGCGCCACCCACAGATCCCCCTCTCCATAACAGCGCCACCCACAGATCCCCCTCTCCATAACAGCGCCACCCACAGATCCTCCTCTCCATAACAGCGCCATCCACAGATCCCCCCCATAACAGCGCCATCCACAGATCCCCCTCTCCATAACAGCGCCATCCACAGATCCCCCTCTCCATAACAGTGCCATCCACAGATCCCCCCCATAACAGCGCCATCCACAGATCCCCCCCATCTCCATAACAGCGCCGTCCACAGATCCCCCCCATAACAGCGCCGTCCACAGATCCCCCCATAACAGCGCCATCCACAGATCCCCCCCATAACAGCGCCGTCCACAGATCCCCCCCATAACAGCGCCGTCCACAGATCCCCCCCCATAACAGCGCCGTCCACAGATCCCCCCCATAACAGCGCCGTCCACAGATCCTCCCCATAATAGTGTCGTCCACAGATCCCCCATAATAGTGTCGTCCACATTTTGTTTTAATATGGCCTTTGAACATAATTTTTCAAGTAAAATCATATAAACCTCTTTGTTTTGTAATTTTGTCGTTTTTCCCGATTAATCGTAGAAATTAATCGGCAACTAATCGATTATTCAAATAATCGTTAGCTGCAGCCCTAGATACCATACAGAACCTGTATACCTCCATACCGCCCAACAGTATCTTACCTTGTGTCCAGGCTAGAGGCGCCCAGCAGGGTACTACAGGCTCCTCTGAATTATACAGTTTTCCCCAATAAACGCATCGCTTCGCTCTAATATTGTAATCACTTCCAGATATCATCATTACATCCACACATGGAAAGTTTCATTCCATTCCAACAACTCCTTCTCGGTGCATTATTTTTTTGGCAATGAATGTAGTTTAGATGTTAAGGAGCTTTTTCATTTTTTGTCGCTGCAGTTTAATAACAGTTATTTTTTTTTTGCTTAGTAAATTGTACTTCAATAGAAACAAACATTTGGGGGTACATATAATTTACGGATTATCTTTTTCTTGGGAAAGGGTTAAAAACAGCAATTCACAATTATTTTGCCTTTATTCTGTGGGTCATATGCATGCAATGATACCAAGTATAGACTCCGCAGTGACATGGGGATACGTCACTGTGTAGACCAGTCATTGGCTGCAGCAGCACACGTGAACATGTTCATCTGGATGGTGACTGGAAGACCGCAGAAGAGAGCCAGGGAGCTGTAACTGAGCGGCGGGGAGCAGCTGAGTATGTTTTCAACAGGAATAACAGTGCTGAGCTACTTTTCATCTTAAATCCCAGGCCGATTTTTGCAAATCTGACATGTCAGAATGGCTGTTTTGGCATCGTTTTTTATTTCTTTTGACAGCATTCACCTGAGGGGGAATATCACGTGATATTTTTATAGAGCAGGTTGTTACGGATGCGGCGATACACAATATGTCTTATTATTTTCATTTTTAAGTTTTACACAGGAAAAGCATTTTTGAACAGAATAAAATCTTGTTTTTGTGTTGCTATTTTCTCGAAGCCATATTTTTTGTCTTAGGTAGGGGCTCATTTTTTGCGGAATGAGATGGCGGTTTGATTGGTACCATTTTGAGCTACATATGCCTTTTTGATCGCTTGGTATGACACTTTTTGGGAGGCAAGGTGACCAGAAAATGGCCGTTTTGGCACTGCTTTTATTTATTATTATTTTTTACGGCGTTCACCTGACGGGGTGGATCATGTGATATTTTTATAGAGATGGTTAATATGGACACGGTCATATGTCTACTTTTATTTATTTTTATTTTTATTTGAAACTTTAATTTTTTTATTGTGTAAAACGTATTATTATTTTTTTTGTTCCACTCTGAGACTTCAACTTTTGGGGGTCTGATCCCCTGTACAATGCATTACAATACATCTGTATTGTAATGCATTGGCTGTAAGTGTATTACACAGTGTAATACACTTCAGCCTGCTTGCCGGTGAGATCCAGGGGGCTGGACCTCACAGGCTTACATGGAAGGCATCGGGCTGCCTTCCCAGCCATTGGATCCCTGTCACAGCAGCGCAGGGACCCGATAGGGATACTGAACATGCTGCGGTCAGCGCTGAATGCGGCATTGCGATGGTTAATGTGCCAGCATCAGTGTTTTCACCAATGCCGGCGCAAACAGCAGGGGTCCGGCTATCAGTGACTGTCGGACCCCTGCTGCTAATCGGACGCTGGAATTTAAGACAGACCGTTCCCGGAGCTGGTATCCTATGGGTTAAAGAAGTGCACAAAGCTGGACAAACCCTTTACATGAAGTGATTATTGACGACCTCTTAGTGATTATGAGCAAATGTAGCAATGAATGCCAAGCGGAATTAAGTAAAACGCCATAGCTGATGAAATGTATCTTTTAGGCTACATGCACATGAACGTTGTTTGTTTTCGTGTCCGTTCCGTTTTTTTTGCGGATAGGATGCGGACCCATTTATTTTAATGGATTCACAATATAGGCATTGTTACAATAGATCCGCAAAAAAATAAACGGATGGCATACAGATGTCATCCATTTTTTTAGTGGATCCGCAATTTGCGGACCGCAAAACACATACGGTCGTTTGCATGTAGCCTTATACATAAAGAATTTGAGCAGTCCAGTGTGTAGAAGGTTATCCTTCTGCTCATTAGGTGCTCAGTGATTTTTTGCTGGCGATTGATTTTTGAAAACAGAAACATCAACTATAGTACAGTTTGTAGATTGTAAAGCCGGTTTTCCACATTCAGGTTTTTTTTATGCAGTTTTTGAAGTCAAAGACGGGAACAGATCTTAAACATATCCCCTGGATATGCTATAAAAGTCCAAGATAGGAATACCACTTTAAAGGGTTAAAGGGAATCTGCCAGCTCCAAAACACCCTCTAAACTAGAGTAAGCACTGATTACGTATATAATTTATATCTTCATATTCACTTACATTCCGATGCTGTGCTCTCCCAAATCAGCAATGAAATGCACTTGGAGGACTCCTCTGAGTCCTCTCCATTATGTGTGTAAGCACACGCGACTCCTCTCAATGCATTTTATGGCCGATTTGTCGGAGCACAGCGTCAGAATGCACGCGAGTATGAGGATAAAAATTACATAACCGGACTCTGTATAACTTACACTGTACACCGCTTAGGCTACTTTCACACTCGCGATTTGTGCGGATCCGCCCTGGACGGATCCGTTCAGATAATACAACCGTCTGCATCCGTTCAGAACAGATCCGTTTGTATTCTCTTTAACATATCCAAGACTGATCCGTCATGAACACCATTGAAAGTCAATGGAGGACGGATCCGTTTTCTATTGTGTCAGTGAAAACGGATCCGTCCCCTCTGACTTACATTGTGTGTCAGGACGGATCAGTTTGGCTCAGTTTCGTCAGTTTTGGTGTCCGCCTCCAGAGTGGAATGGAGACTGATCGGAGGCAAACTGATGGATTCTGAGCGGATCCTTTTCCATTCAGAATGCATTAGAGCAAAACTGATCCGTTCTTCTGAGAGCCCTGAGCGAATCTCACAAACGGAAAGCCAAAACGCCAGTGTGAACTTGCATTTACTGTAGTTTGGGGAGTGCTTCAGAGCTGACAGATTCCTTTTAAGAAAAAAATCCTTTTTTTTTTTTTAAATTACAGGTTTGAACACTCTCTTTGTTAGAAGGGTCCCCCAATAATAGTGTTCTCCTGCTCTGCCACCACGGATGAAATAAAGAATTACACAGTCGCAGTTGACATCAATAGGCTGATGGTCCTCCAAAGATGTTCTAAGCTATGCGGTCCTTTATACTTGAGGCCCAGTGTATTACACTTACCATCAACCTAATAATAAGTACAAAAGTTGCAATTGTTTCAATTCTGAAGAACCTACAGGTTGGAGAGCAAAAGGAACCCCAGTGCCTTACAAAGCAGCACGGGCCTTATATCCTATGCCAGGCATGTCCAAACTGTGGCCCTCCAGCTGTTGCAAAACTACAACTCCCAGCATGCCTGGATAGCTTACAGCTATTAGGGCATGCTGGGAGTTGTAGTTTTGCAACAGCTGGAGGGCCGCAGTTTGGACATGCCTGTCCTATGCACTGGTGGGGGTCCCAGCAGTTCCCACTGATCAGACATTGAGGACATATCCAGTGGATCCAGGAGCCTGAATGCTTATGATGGAAAACCCATATAGGGTGACCAGCTGAATCAAGTGACAGGATGGCTGGATTTGATTTAATTTGCCAAAGATATGAGTAGCAGATTTAAGGATTATCCTTAATGAGTAAAGGATTATCCTGTAATGAGAGGACATGCAAAATGCTATCTATACAAAGAAACACTCCCTATGATACATAGGACAGCAGGGATAGTATTGATTCAACTGGTCATTAGACCACTCCTTGCAGTAGTTAGAGTAATGGAAGAAGCAGGTAAGATTTTAGAGGTCCAATGATTCTATGTGGGCAAAATCTGAATTCTCTATTTTTGCCTGTAGAGTAAGGCCTCTTGCCCAGGAAGCTGTGTGCCCTGTGGCCGTGCTGCGGGCCGCAATGCATGAACACCCACTGTGGGGCAGCCGCAGCAGACCTATTCACTTTAATGGGTCCGCGATCCGGCCGTTCCGCAAAAAGATAGGCATGTTCTATCTGTTTGCGGGACGGGAGTACTGGACGAAACCCCACGGAAGCACTCCGTAGTGCATCTGTAGGGTTCCGTTCCGCACCATTCTGCATCTCCGGATTTGCAGACCCATTGAAGTGAATGGGCCCGCATCCGTGATGCGGAATGCACACGGACCGGTGCCCGTGTATTGCAGATCTGCAATACGGCCACGAAGCGCACACGTTCGTGTGCAATAAGCCTAGTAGCACATTAATGAATGTTTTTAGTTTTTACCTGAAACATGCTTTGCTGTAAATGTAATTAAAGAGGATCTGTCACCAGGCTAGGCCCCTGATGAGATATAGGTTATATGCAATGCTGCAAATCTGATTAGAGTAATTTGCTGAGCGGGTCTTCTCCCAGACTCCATATCTCAATATCTATTGTTATAAGAAATTCACCATGCAGTTTGTCAGGTAAGGAATAGGGCCTTTGCATACAGCAGTGCCAAGCATTGATCCCTCTAAGCCTTTGTAGACAGTGATGGGAGCAGTTAGGGGTCTGGGCACATCACGTTTGAACACCACCTGTATGGTTTGCACAGGGAAAGCTTGTGCGTTGAATGTATCCATAGAGCTTCACTGACCCAACATATACCAAAAGGAGGTACTTTTGGTATGCACCAGGGTAGTATATACAGTGCTGCCCATAATTATTCAGACCCCTGGCAAATTTTGACTTAAAGTTACTTTTATTCAACCAGCAAGTAATTTTTGACGGGAAATTACATAGGTGTCTCCGAAAAGATAATAAGACGATGTACAAGAGGCATTATTGTGGAAAAACAAATATTTCTCAGCTTTTATTTACATTTAAGCAAAAAATACAAGATGTTCCGCACTGTGGAAAATCTCAGAGGACGTGGTCGGAAGCCGAAAGTGACACCTGTGCTGGCCAAAAGGCCTTAATAGTTAGAGAGGTGAAAAATAATCCAAGGATCACCACCAAGGCCATCCTGGTGAATCTGGGCTCTGCTGGTGGCAATGTCTCAAGGCAGACATTCCAACGCACACTGCTGGGTTCCACGGATACAGACCAAGGAGGACGCCACTTCTCCAGATAAGGCACACAAAAGCTCGCTTGGCCTTTGCAAAAGCTCATCTGGACAAAGAAGAAGGCTTCTGGTCTTCTGTGTTATGGTCAGATGAAGCAAAAATGTAATTGTTTGGTCACAATGATGTTTCCTTCATTTGGTGTAAAAAAGGAGAAGCCTTCAACCCAAAGAACACCATCCCCACTGTCAAACATGGTGGTGGGAACCTAATCACAGTAAACGGCACCATGAAAAAAGGGCAATACATGAGGATTCTCAACGACAACATCAGGCAGTCTGCAGAGAAACTTGGCCTTGGGCACTGGTGGACATTTCAGCATGACAATGACCCAAAACACACAGCAAAAGTGGTGAAGAAATGGTTATCAGACAACAACATTAATGTTTTGGAGTGGAACAGCCAGAGTCCAGACTTGAATCCAATTGATAATCTGTAGAGGGAGCTAAAGATCAGGGTGATGGCAAGAAGACCCTCCAACCGGAAAGATTTGGAGCTCATTGCTAAAGATGAATGGGCAGAAATACCAGTGGAGACATGCAAAAAGCTGGTCTGCAATTATAGGAAGCATTTGATTGTTGTAATAGCCAGTAAAGGCTTTTCTATTGATTATGGAGAAGGGTATGAATAATTTTGGACTGGACACTTCTTGCTCAAATGTAAATAAAAGCTGAGAAATGTCCCCACAATAATGCCTCTTGTACATTGTCTTATTATCTTTTGGGAGACACTGTCATTTCCAGTCAAAAAATTACTTGCTGGTTGAATAAAAGTAACTAAGTCAAAATTTGCCAGGGGTAATAAAACCTAACATGAAAAAGGTACAGATTAGCCATCAAGTCCAAAAAGAATGAAACACCATGTTAACCATTCAGAATCTTTATTTCCCTTTCACCAGTAGAGAAACTGTAGTGTCATTGATCTTCAGGGGCAAAGAAGCCTGCAAGGCACTCTGGCCACCACCAGGTAACGGGTACATACAGCGTGTTGCAGGCCTCATGGACCCTGAGGATATAAGCCCTTGGCAGAGGAGTCATACACTTTTGATAGGGGTTGTGTGTTTTCGGGAGGACGCTGTGTGACTTGAGTTACACATGAAGCTCAAAGGAGAGGAATTTACATACTAAGTGGATGTGCTTTACGTGGTCTCAACTTATTTACACACAGACTTCACACAGACATCCAGAATCAGCAGCCCTACTGCCAGAAAATAGAGAAAACTTTGTATCCTTATGGTGGGCCTATGGAATATCGCACCATGTTACACTTTTAGCTCCCAAAAACCATGTAAAAAGCAAAATGTGAAGTTATTGTTCATATTGCTCCACTGACGCTTCTTTAAGAACGCACTGCTCCAGTTTAAGGGGAAAGTAAAGCCAGGTCTCGCCACAAGGTCTATATTACCACAGAAAGTCTTAGTGTGAATACTCATAGGCTTAAAGTTTCTTTTCAATGTTTTGTACGGGTTTTTTTGCAAATAAATAGCCAGTGTTATTATATGTTCCAGTGTTTTTGCATTTTTTTTTATACTTTTTTTTTGTTTCATAACAAACAAAAATAGTTGAGCGCTTCTTTAAAATGTCCTAAAAATGTCCCACTTTTTTTGTCTGTCAAAAGCAGCACGGGACATCGCAGAAAACAAAAATTCTCAACAGTTGTATTTGCGTGAACAATCTGCTGCCAGAGCCTGTTCAGAGCCACTTCTGCTTCACTTGTGGTGGAGGAGCTGGTTGTGTCATATAAACAAAAGGGCGCTGGACAGGCTCTTATAGTGCAGATTCAGATGCGTAGTCTAGAATATATGGGTTCAGGAACTTTCAATAAATGTCTTCATAAAGATCAAACTTTGTATTCTCACTACTGTTGTTCAGATGCAACAGTGAGCAGCTGCAAAACAGGATATTGAGGCCCATTTACCGCACTGAAGGCAACAATAGAAAGTGAAGACAGTAGAAGGTCTTCATGGTACAGCAACAGCATTGCTGTCTACAGTGAGGAGCAATCCAGACCTGAACCAGCTGAAGGCCAAACTTCGACCCGATTCTGCTGTTTAAGTAGCAAGCACAGGCATGTTGGTATGCTTTACATAATCGTTCTATGATGTAGTACTTGTGTACTACAAACAAGAAACCAGAACATTCTGGCAAAATGATATTTATATGGTATGAGGAGTCAAAATCAGCTTTATAGCACACAGCAACGTGTGCCACCTGTAAATCCAGAGATGTTTCACCTGCCTGACGGTAGTATCCATGGAACACCTTTGACATTCTATACAACTGAGATAAAGACAAATCTAGCCAGTAATCTGTTGTGTAAAAAAGAAAATAAAATCATAAAAAAAAGGCCCAAAACAATGGCTGCTGTTCTCCAGCTTTCTTCTCAGGATTGTATGAAGCATGAGTAGCAGGCCCGGGAGGATAGCTTGAAACCACAGAGAAGAATTGTACATCATTTTGGGAATGTAGTTGATTCTCATTTTGCTTTTATGTAGTTCCATCTTCGCGTGGAATAAGTCTACATGAATGAGACACGCTATTGATACCTTGATTTATAGGAAGTTCTGAAGCAGCTGCAGCCATATTTTCACCAAAGGGAAAAAAAAAATTGTACTGCAGCTAAAAAGTTGCATATGTACAATTTTAAATATATATTAAAATATACTGTATAACCCTGTGTAGCTTTGGCACATATAGTAGGTGCCAGGCATAGCTGGAATAATTCTTGATTGTTTGTTCTGTGCTGGCAATAAAGCATTTTTTTCTGACAGAACAGAGTGACTATTGTGACAAGTCTTACCTGACAGACCTTAGATTCCCATCAGTGACCAGTAACCCTCTCTCAAAAGGAGCTCTTCACAGGTTTACCACATCAGGCACCAGTCAAACACTAGTAGATCCACACACAACACACGCACGCCACACATACTTGATACAGGGAGCAAATAAAACACATTATTTTCCTGGTCTGGCACCAGAAAAATCCAAGTCACCCATCAAGTTTGTGTGGGTGAGGGATTCACTCTGGACGTTCAGTGCTGTGCGTAGGGCCTAGACTGGGCCTAGTCTCACCCCTTGCTTAGTGTTTACTTTAACCCCCTGGCATGTGGTCTCAGGGATAAGAACGTGCCCTATTTTCTGTGCAGGCTCCAGGAGAAACACTTAGCACAGTCCAATGTATTTGAGATTGTTCTGGATAATAACATCTGTCACTGCGTCAAACACAAACTGAATGTTGCTGGTGTCCGTAGCGCAGGTGAAGTGTGAATAAATCTCCTTGGTCTCCTTGTTGCGATTCAAGTCCTCAAACTGCCGCTGGATATAGACAGCCGCTTCCTCATACGTATTCTGTCCCTTATAGTCGGGAAAGCAGACGGTGAGTGGGATGCGTCGGATCTTCTCAGCTAAGAGGTCCTTCTTGTTGAGAAAGAGGATTAGAGAAGTGTTGATAAACCAATTGTTGTTGCAGATGGAATCAAACAGGCGAAGACTTTCTGCCATGCGGCTCTGTAAAAAAGAAAACAGGGTTAGCTATAAATTATACGCATGATATGTATTAAGAAATCTTCCAAACATTGTTTTATGAAATCCCTTTTCCAAACTAAGTGAAATTAGAAGGCAGTGCCAGTAGTACCCTCACAACATACAGTATGTGATACCTGGTGAGGTTCAGCCAGTAGATGACCAGAATGGACAGCAGTCCTGAGTTGTCTTTTGTCAACCACAGAGTATATGAGAATACTGTCACATACGTAGACTAAAATTACAGAATATTTACTTGAAGTTTACATTGATAAAGGAGCTGCTTTCTGTTAAGTCCCCCATACACATTCATGTTCGAGTCTCCTGACTCCCCCATAAACCTACATGTTCGGTTCATGTAGGTTCATGCAATGGAGAGAGAGGAGAAAGCCGCTGACAGACATTTCTGGGGGCTTATTTCCTGGAGAACAATAGGATCTGGAGAATATATTCACTTCTTCCAATTCTTCCACCCCGTCATCATCTGTCAAGGGAAAGTTGTAAACTCCCCACCCTTAGGACTCTTTCACACGAGCGTGACGGATTGGCTCCGGATGCGTTCAAAGTGCGTTCAGCGAAACTCACACCAGTTTGCAAGCCAGTTCAGTCAGTTTTGTCTGCAATTGGGTTCTGTTAATTTTTTTCCGCGTGGGTGCAATGCGCTTTGATACGTGATAAAAAACTGAAGGTTTACAAACAACATCTCCTAGCAACCATCAGTAAAAAACGCATCACACCCGCACCTGCTTCCGGGGGCAATGCGTATTTCACTGAAGCCCCATTCACTTCTATGGGGCCAGAGCTGCGTTAAAAAAAACGCAGAATATAGAACATGCTGCGTTTTCCACTCAACTCACAACTGATGCATGATTTTTTTTTTTTTAATAAATGGGTCAGGATTCAGTGCGGGTGCTATGCGTTCACGTCACGCATTGCACCCACGCAGAAAACTTGCTTGTGTGAAAGGGGCCTTACAGCGATGGCTAAACTCAGACACTCCAGCTGTGGTGAAACTACGACTCTCAGCATGCTCCATTAATTTCCGTGGAGTTCTGAGAACAGCTGAGCAAGTGTACATCTTGAGTTGTAGTTTTACTAAAGCTGGAGTGCCGGAGGTTAGCCATCCCAGCTTGACTAGGCCATTGGCCAAACACAGTTCTCAGTTGGTTCGGCCTAGAATACACCAATGTTTTTGGGGCTTGTCTGTCTTTGTCAACCAAGAAGGAGAGGCTGGCAGAAGACGCAAGAAGGGCAAAGGTGCACACAGTGGTTTGGGACCGCCCCTGATGCACCTTACTGCTCATTTGCATATGACTCAAAAGTACTTTCTCTCCAGGTTGAAGCAGCAGATCGCTATGTGAAAGGTATCATTACATTCAGCTGAGCTTTATCAAACTGGTGTAAAGTAGAACTGGCTTAGTTGCCCATAGCATCCAATCAGATTCCACCATTCATTTTTCATAGCTCCTGTGGAAAATGAAAGGTGGAATTGGATTGGTTGCTATGGGCAACTAAGCCAGTTCTACTTTACACCAGTTTAATAAATCTCCCCCATGGTGCCTTGTTTATCAGCGAATCTCCTGGTGACAGACTCCCTTTACAAAGTAAAAAGTTCACACATAGGTTATCACTATTGTTTCCTAGGCCACTGAAAGGGAAATCTTCCTAGTTATGCAGTGATAAATTATATTACTACATAATTAGATAGATATGCTGAGGTAATTAGGTTGATAAAGCTCAGATGACAACTCCTGTGGAGACTGCTGGCCATACTGGCTGTCAGCCATGTTCATAAAACCGATATAAATACAGCTAAATAGAATATTAAAGGGGTATTTCCATCTCAGACATGTATAGCCATATCCCACATCTGAGACCCACACAAGAAAGGGAGCCCTGATCCCAGTCTCCAAGCCGCTGTGACTAGAGAGGTGGCCGTGCAAGCTCAGCTCTCTCCATTCACCTCTGGTCACAGACGCCACGGCCTCATTTCTTGAGATAGATGGGAAAACGCCATACTTAGTGCACGCCCCACACAAAAACAATGCAAAAAAACATGGAAAAATTGTTTGTCTGTAGTGAATCCCATAAGTAACATCTGACCACATATAAAAAAAATCCAATGGTCACCCTTCAAGTAACAGGAAACGCAACACAGGGACCCCCTTTTTCTCAAGATAGATCCAGAACCTGCCTTTAAGACCCGTACCTATTGGACATTTATGGTTTAGCCTGTGGCTTTGCCATAAATGTCCAAGCTGGGAACCCCCACCTGCAGGGGAGCACCACCAATGAGGCCGGGTGAGGCGATCGCCTCAGGCAGCACATGGTGGGAGTAAGAGGGGGACAGAGGAAGAGCCATGTGCAATGAGCGATTTCATTGTGGCAAAGGGGTTAGGTTAAGAAATTGGCATGGGGGGGGGCGTTGCTACAATGGAGAACTCCAGTCCCCTTCCTATGGGGCATGTTTGCAGCAGGAAGGGGTTGTATGGAGTGGTAACTGAGCATGAGCACTGCTGCGCGAAATAAATCTATAGGACATTTAGAAACAGCCAAGTGATTGCTTGGGGTTGACCAAAAGTATGGAATGGATGCGGTATAAAGTGTCTGGTATGAATGGAACCACTGGATCGGTCTCATACGGAATTGGTTCATTCTAATCAGTTAAGCTTTTACTCTAAGTTCACACCTGAGCGTTTTACAGCGCGTTCAAACGCGCTGTAAAACGCTCAACACGTGAAAACCAATGCTTCCCTATGGCCCTGGTCCACACTTGAGCGTTTTACAGCGCGTTTGAACGCGCTGTAAAATGCCTGAAGCATAAACAAGTTCTTGAGCTTTTTTTTGGGCGTTTGTCGCGCGTTTTGGCCATAGACTCATTGGACAACACTGCAGTCAATCACACAAACGCGCGTCAAACGCGCGTTTACTATTGCAAAAAATGCGACAAATACGCGCGTAAAACGCGCGTCTCAGAAACGCTCAGGTGTGAACCCAGGGTTAGGGCTGTTTCACACGAGCGGATGCCGTGCGTGACATCCGCTGTGTGAATGACAGCCAAGACCCAATGCAGACTGCAGAGGCACGGAGCAGTAACATGACTGATAATGCTCCGTGCCTCTCTGTGATCGTTTTACTACGAAATCACAGTGAGATAAAGTTGTCACCGTGATTTCGTAGTAAAGAGATCACAGAGAGGCACGGAGCATTATCAGTCATGTTACTGCTCCGTGCCTCTGCAGTCTGCATCGGGTCTTGGCACTCTTTCACGGAGCGGATGCCACGCACGGCATCCGCTCGTGTGAAACAGCCTTTAGAGTCCATAGACATGGGCTGAAATGCCATTTTGCATGCTCCTCTGCCCTCGTCCTTGTCACCGGTGACCAGGTGGTTTCATGCTACAGCTAGATAATTAACAAGCCAATAGCACTGAGAAGCGAGAGTATGCCGCAGGTGACGGAGACCACTGTCTGCACGCAGCCTGATTCAAGTAATGTCAAGGATCCCCTCAGGTAACATTGCAGCCACCACAATTCTAATTAAGCTAACAGACATGGTATGAAGGATTAGCATGCATATGGCACCAATACGCCTCACTAAGCCAGAAATTATATTCTGATATGTTTTTTACAATAAACTGTGTTTTACATATGAGATTACTAAACATGCAAAACTAGTACACGTCTTGTGCACAGTTTTACTAAATCTATTTAATAGTGTTTTTTTGTTTTTTTAATACGGGCACTTGTCTTGTTGGTGAAGGTGGCGCCAGCTAAAACACAAAAAAACAGAAATTGTTAATCAAGCCCTGTATACTTCACCCAATATAGTCACAAAGGCTTGATAAATCTGCCCCATTGGATGTGCTATGCCAGGCTTTACGGGCACATGCAGGGGCAGCAAGGTGTGCTCCTGCCAGTACAGCAGTCACTGCGGCCCCCGCAGTGGAATCCGAACAGCGCTGACATATACGGATTCCAAAGTGCTATAGACACCTGAACTTCTGGTGCCTATTTTGTAAGTAAAACAGAAAAAAAAAGTATATTATAAAAATTCATTTAATGGCATTTAGGGGTCACTTATTAACCTGAAATACGCCTATATTAGGCGTATTTCAAGCGTGGATTAGTTGGATGCAGATCATGGAACCCATTCAGGAGAATAGGTCCGCATACGTGGGGCACATAGTCGGTGCCTGTGCATTGCGGACCGGAGCATGGGCACAGGCAAACAACGGCCATGTGCATGAGGCCTTAAAATGTTGGATAAAGGGTAGACCCAAAAACCTGATGTAGCTTAGTAGCTTCTGCATATTCATCTAACAATGTAAACCAAACATTTTATCAATCTGTATTAATTCATCTACTTTGTTCCCCTCATTTTAGAGTTTTCTTTCCCCCATAATAGATGTTTATGACACACTGAATTTGGTGGGAGTAAGACCACTCACCATTCCTGAGAATAAGGGCTCATGCACACAAATGTATTTTCTTTCCGCTTCCATTTTTTTGCGGACCATATGCGGAACCATTCACTTCAATGGTTCCACAAAAACAACGGAAGGTACTCTGCGTGCATTCCGTTTTCCGTATTTGCGTTCCACAATAAAGTAGTGCATGTCCTATTATTGTCTGCAAATCACGGTCCGAGGCCCTATTCAAGTCAATGGGTCTGCAAAAAATACGGAACACACATGGAACACATCCGTATTTAATTCGTATTTTGCGGAATGCTATGCCCAGCCTATATTGCTCATGTGTTTGGTGATTAATAAGTTACTGTTTCCGTTTCCGATCCGCAATATGGAAACTATACGGATATGTTTTGTGGAATAACAGAATGTAAGGGGACTTAAATCAGAGGAAAAAAAAACCTCAGATACGGAACAACGGATCCGTCAAAAACAGACCACAAAACAACAACGGTCATGTGCATAAGCCCTAAGAGTTATGGGTTATAATGAGTAAGTGACAAACCACAAACCTTGGGCACTTTTCCCATTGGGTGGAGGTCAGAAATTTTTGGGCATATTTAGTCAATATACTATAAATGTCTGGCATGAGAAAAGCCATTAAAGGGGTTCTCTGGCAGTGATTCAAAATGGCACCAGCAACCTGTCCTAGTATGTGAGCAGGACTGGTTGCCACCACTTGCAGAGCTGGCTAGAGGGATGAGGGGGCCTCACTACACACTACACTGCTCTACAATAGATGGTAATGATGTGATCCTGCCTATGATATGCCATCATGGCTGAGCAGCCTGACAATATGTAGTATATACAAGTGCCAGAGTATAATGTTTACTGAGCCCTCCCCTCCCTCCTAGGCAGCTCTGCAAGTGGAGGCAACCTGTCCTCCTCACATTCTAGGACAGGTTGCTGGTGGGCATTTTAAATCAGTCGTGGACAGCCCCATCATTCCCATAGACTTTGGAGCAGCAGCATGCATACATGACTGCTCCCCCATTTGCGGGGGGGACAGGCATCCAATTTTCATGATTAGTGAGAGCCGCAGCAGTTTGACCCCTACTGATCAGAAACTTATCACCTACTCTTTGGTGAAGTTAAAATGACAAATTAGGGTTACCATTAATGGGGTGCAGATATGTCATGCAGCATAAAAGGTTTCCCTTAAAGGGGTTCTCTGGGAAGGGAGGTGATACTTTAAAAAAGGCTCAAGAAAGAAGGGCTGATCTCTCACACTTATCCCCTATATGCTTCTGACACTTCTCCGCTCCAATGGTCTCTACTTCCTGGTCCTATCTTGACATACAGGAAATACCTGCTCTGCCAATCACTGGCTGAGGGGTCTTCACTGTGGACTGTGATTGGCTGAGCAGACACCTCCAGGCACTTCCTGTATGTCAAGGAAATAGAGACCAGTGGTCACCTGCTAAGCAGCTGGGAACGATGAGGGCAGTAGCCCTTCTTTTATTTTACCCCAGTTTGAGCCCTTTCTGAAAAATGTCCCCTCTTGGACCACTCCTTCAAACAATGTGGTTTTTAACAGACTTTGTTCCAAGAATCATTACTAATATTCTTTGCGTGGCTCCGAGCCATTGGCAACAGATGAGTGATCAGTCGGATAGAAACGCCATGCGTGTAATGTATTCTTGTTTGTCATTTCTATTACAATTTGTGTAGGACAGAGCGTGGATGGTGCTTAGCTACGTGCAGCAGGATTTCTAAAAGTCAGTCGTTTTCGGAAATAGGCACAAAAATTAAATTGTATATAATGAGATTATCCTTAATGAAAAATATTAACAATTTAATCGCCAAATAATCGTGCAGCCCTTTTTCTTCTGTATTTCAAGCAACAAAAGGATTAATCAGCCTTAGGGATCGTTCACACGAACGTGTGATGCCCGTTGCTGTATTGCGGACTACATTTGCGGATCCGCAATACACGGGCACCGTTCTGTGGCCATTCCGCATCACGGATGCGGACCCATTCATTTCAATGGGTCCGCAAATCCGGAGAATGGGTCTTCGATCCCCAAGTGAATGGGTCTTCGATCCCCATGCGCCTGACCTACGGACGGTGCCCGTGCATTGAGGACCGCAATTTGTGGTCCACGGCAGGGGCTTCACATGTTCGTGTGAACGAGCCCTTATAGTGTAGCGGTTATTTCATGTCATACGTCTTGATTTGTCGGCACACTTTATAGATCTGCAGTCAGTACCAACCAACCCCTCGTGTGGTTAGCCTGCACACAAAGCAACAGGATACAGGCGCTCGCTTAAACAGCCATGTTGGTGGTAACTATGGGGACAGCTACAGGACCCCATGGTAGGAACATGAGTCTCCAGTGTTCCCAGTGGAATATCACACATGGGTCACAATGTAAAAATTTTATTAGCCATGTACCAAAATAATTAACGGGAAGCAAGTGAGCTGTGGAGGCCTGGGGAAAGAGACAGAATGGAGCGAGGGACGGGGGAAGGGAAAGTCAGCAATATGCAGCGAGGGGATACGTGATGTTTTCCTAGTTGCACTTTTAATGCTGTGCTTTTGGCAGGAGCTCATATAGAGTAATTGGATTTACTGTGGTCACGCTCTCTAAGTTGGTTGATGTGGGGTGCTGATGCAGCCCTCCTATGACATTGTCCGCAAGCTAATTACTCTGTATATAGAATACCGCTGGGACAAGCATTCCTCATACAGGTAAATGGAAGCTTTGAAAGTTCCCTTTTCTGTCAAGCATTTTAAATTCCTTTCTTAGGCTCTGTTCACATCTACAATCATGGTTTCTGTTAGTTATGGAAAGCACAATGCAGTGCTGGATCCGTGACAGGCACCATGGGCACTTGACAGACCCTTCTGAGCGCATGTCTATAATGACAGAATGTATAAGTCCAGCGCATGCTGGCATCTCCAACGTACATGAGCTGCGTGATAACTAATAAGGCCAACATCTCCCAAAGTGCCTAGTAATACAGTATGACATCCAGTGATACTCTGCAATGGGGAGAGTCACTTAATAATGTCCATCTTTGCCTCCAAAGCTAGCCATACACTTGAGATACTGTAGCTTCCGACCGAGCTGGCAGGTCCTTCCTCCCAACCACACATGCACAACCAGCTTGGCCGAGCGTGTATGGTACGTGTTCTGAATGGGGAGAATTAGGCCCCTTTCACACGGGCGAGTATTCCGCGCGGGTGCGATGCGTGAGTTGAACGCATTGCACCCGCACTGAATCCTGACCCATTCATTTCTATGGGGCTGTTCACATGAGCAGTGATTTTCACGCATCACTTATGCGTTGCGTGAAAATCGCAGCATGCTCCTCTTTGTGCGTTGCGGTGCGATAATCCACGCAACGCAGGCCCCATAGAAGTGAATGGGGGTGCGTGAAAATCGCAAGCATCCGCAAGCAAGTGCGGATGCGGTGCGATTTTCACGCATGGGTTCTAGGTGACAGTCTATTCACTGTATTATTTTCCCTTATAACATGGTTATAAGGGAAAATAATAGCATTCTGACTACAGAATACATAGTATAATAGTGCTGGAAGGGTTAAAAAAATAAAAAAGTTAACTCACCTTATCCTCTTGTTCGCGTAGTTCGTTCCCGGTCTGTAGTTTGCTAGCTGTGGGCTTGGGCTAAAGGACCTTTGATGACGTCAGATCACATGCTCCATCACCATGGAGCAAGCCCAAGCCCACAGCTAGCAAACTACAGACCGGGAACGAACTACGCGAACAAGAGGATAAGGTGAGTTAACTTTTTTATTTTTTTAACCCTTCCAGCACTATTATACTATGTATTCTGTAGTCAGAATGCTATTATTTTCCCTTATAACCATGTTATAAGGGAAAATAATACAATCTTCAGAACATCAATCCCAAGCCCGAACTTCTGTGAAGAAGTTCGGGTTTGGGTACCAAACATGCGCGATTTTTCTCACGCGCGTGCAAAACGCATGACAATGTTTTGCACTCGCGCGGAAAAATTGCGCATTTTCCCGCAACGCACCCGGCTCTTATCCGGGCAAAAAACATGACGCCCGTGTGAAAGAGGCCTTAGGTAACCAAAGGAGAACACAAGCACCGGAAGGTTAAAGTCCAACAGCCCAATCCTTCTTTCTCCAGACACTGGGAAAGTTGGGACCCTCTCAAAAACATTAGACAGTAGATTGGTTCAGCTGACATTAATCTGCTGTTAATGGCCACCTTAAGAGTGCGTGCCCCCTCGACTCCTAAGATCAGAATGAACAGAGATAATTAATAAAATCATCCTACTAAACCTTTTCTTACAAAACTTATACTAATAGGCTGAATTCTTCCTCCTCTATAGTAAGCTAGCCAAAGATAGCACTACATGTTCAATGTGACAGGTTGTTTTTAAATGTGTTTTTGTGGTCCCCAATTCTGACCATGATGAAGTTCAGCAAGGTTCCAAATTCATGCTAATGAGATGCTCGGAGACATCTTTTCTTTTTGCTTCTTTGTGGGACTAAGTAAAGTGACAACCCCTTTGATTACCTTAAAATGACACCCAGGCCAATTACCTCTGTGAGGACAATGGAGAAGCTCATTATGCAAAGTGTTGAAATTGCCTTAACCCACCGTAGTAGGTTGAACATAGTTAGGTCTATATATATTTGGACAGAGACAAGATTTTTCTAATTTTTTTTCTGTACATTACCACAATGGATTTTGAACAAAACAATTCAGATGCAGTTGAAGTTCAGACTTTTAGCTTTAATTCAGTGGGTTGAACAAAATGATTGCATAAAAATGTGAGGAACTAAAGCATTTTTTAAACTCAATCCCTTCATCTCTGGGGCACTTGACAGACCCTACTGAAAGTGGACGACTTGAATAATTGTAAATAAAAATGTAATTTCTAATACTTGGTTGAAAACCCTTTGTTGGCAATAACTGCCTGAAGTTGGACATCACCAGGCGCTGTGTTTCCTCCTTTTCAGTCTTTACTGCAGCGGTTTGTTTGTGGGCCTTTCTGTCTGAAGTTTAGTCTTTAAAGAGGACCTTTCATGTGTCCAGACATTATGAAATAACTAGCAGGATATGTAGGGCATAGTGCAGATGTAATATCGCTTACTAGTTTGGGGCGCCACTCCGTTTCTCAATGGGCTTCTCCTTCTCCCTGCGCGGTCCAATCACAGTGGAGAGCGTCACAGCCAGGGAGAAAAAAAAAACGAACCTTTTTCCTGGCTGTGACGCTCTCTGCTGTCATTGGACCGCGCTACAGCCAGGGAGAAGGAAACGCCCCATTGAAAAACAGGGTAGTCAGTCTCCTCCTCCCTGTACCGATACTATTCATTAGCATACCAGACAGGAAAACTGCAGGGGGGCACAGTGGGGGAACGGAGCGGCGCCCAGAAAAACTAGTAAACGATATTACATCCCTGCACTATGCCCTACATCCCTGCTAGTTATTTCATAATGTCTGGACCCATGAAAGGTCCTCTTTAACAAGTGAATTGCATGCTCTATTGGGTTCAGATCAGGTGACTGAATTGACCATTCAAGAATATTCCACTTCTTTGCTTTAACACCTTAAGGACCTTGCCACCTTGACATGTTTTCTCTCGACACATTGTACTTCATGATAGTGAAAAATTTTAGTCAATATAATTCACCTTTATTTATTAAAATATCCAAATTTTACTGAAAATTTTAAAAAATTAGCAATTTTCAAAATCTGAATAACTCTCATAAGAGAGTTATTACCTTAAATGCCCCATATGTCCACTTTCATGTTTGCATCATTTTGTAAATGTAATTTTATTTTTTAGGATCTTATAAGGCTTAGAACTTTAGAAGCAAATTTCCAAAACCCACTTTTTTAAGGACCACTTCAATTCTAAAGTCACTTTGTGGGGCTTACATAGTGGAAAACACTGGCATATTCTCCATTTTAATTAATTTTTTTCCTGTAACACATCGAGGGTTAACAGCCAAATAAAACGTAATATTTATTACCCTGATTCTGCAGTTTACAGAAACACCCCACATGTGGTCGTAAACTGCTGTACGGGAACACGGCAGAACGCACAATCATGTTTTTATGTCTCCATTTTCAGAAAGCCAAATCTTTTATATTTTTGGGGCGATTGTCTTAGTTAGGGTCTCATTTTTTGCGGGATGAGATGATGGTTTGATTGGTATTATTTTCTGGTACATATGACTTTTTGATCGCTTTTTTTTTAGCACAGTTTTTATTTTTTTACAGTGTTGACCAGACGGAGAGGATCACGGGATATTTTTATAGAGCAGGTTGTTATGGACGCGCCGATACCTAATATGTGTGTTTTTTATTAAATTTTTTCTATTGTTTTGCAATTTTATGTCTCTTTTTATGGGGAAGGGGCTTTTTTTTTTCTATTGAAATTTTTTTATCGTTAAAAACACTTTCATTTAACTTTTATTATTTTTGTCCCACTATGGGAGTTCAACATTTCAGGGTCTGATCCCTGTTTTAATACAGCAGAATACATCTGTATTGTGCTGTATTGAACTGTCAGAGCCTTACACTGTAAGACGCTGACAGTTGCCTAGAAGACCCATCCCTTGTACTGGATCTCTTGGGCTTCCGTAGCTAGCAGTCCCGATGCCTGTGCAAGGTATCGGGGCTGCTATAGAAACCATTGGGTCCCCGTCACCGCAGCACGGGGACCCGATGGGGATGTACAAGTTGCTGCAAACCTCCTGCGTGACCGCAGCATACAGGGGGGGGGGGGGGGGGGTTAATCCGCCAGCATCAGTGTTTTCACCGATGCTGGCAGATACAGCAGGGCCCCTGTCAGTATCAGCCGGGCCCCTGCTGCTGATCTCGCGCGAGAATGCTCGTCCTAAGGCGTTAAGTACCGGCCAGTTAGGACAAGCATTCTAGTTCTAGGTCGACAAGGCGTTAATAAACTCCTGGGTTGCTTTGAATTTATGTTTTGGGTCATTGTCCATCTGTATTATTAGACACTGACCAATCAGTCTGGCTGCATTTGAGCACACAGTATGTCTCTGAAAACCGGCTGCTTCTGTCCTGTGTCACATCATCAATAAACACTAGGGACCCAGTGCCACTGGCAGCCATGCATGCTCAAGCCATCACACTGCCTCCACCGTGTTTTACAGATGATGTGGTATGCTTTGGATCATGAGCTGTACCATGCCTTTGCCATACTTTTTTCTTTAGATCATTCTGGTAGTGGTTGATAGTGTAGCAATTTCTCGGATGTTTTTTTCTGTTTTTGCAGATGAAGGATGTCTTGTTTCAACTGCATGGAGAGCTCATTTGACCGCATGTTTACTTCTTAGCAAAATATAAAAAATACAAGCACCACACCTCTAATGAACTCCAGGCCTTTTATGTGCTTAATTCAGAATTAAATAATGAATGAATTGCCTACACCTGCCCATGAGTCAATTGTCCAATTACGTTTGGTCCTTTAAAAACATGGTGCCACATGTAAAGGAGCTGAAACTCCTAAACCCTTCATCCAATTTTAATGTGGATACTCTCAAATGAAAGCTAAAAGTCTGGACTTTATGTCCATGACCATTATATAACTTTAACTTAAATATGTTTTAGTAAACAGGTAAAAAAAAAAAAAAAATGTGGCAGTGTCCAAATATATATGGACCTAACTTTATGTCTCCCTGTAAACCAACCGTACAAAGTAGGGGCTTAACCAATGTGAATGAGAACCAATCCTATAATTTTAATAGGAACCAATGAAATCAACCGAACATTTCATGCCCAGTATTCGCGAATGATGGTTATTATCACTGAGTCATTGAAACATGTATTTTAACACATCCAAATTTTGGCAATCAAGCACAGATTGAGCGATTGAGCGCTTTACATGGGCACAGTTGCTTGCCCGTTCAAAAATGTTTCTACCAATGTAAATAATATAGCCTAACAGTTTTCCAGTTTTGTTGTATCCCGGATGTTCATTTATTGTTACTTTTTCTGTTCATTTATATACTGCCGATATTTCTTTCTGCTTTTTGTGATTGATACAAACTATCCAAGAATTTCTAATGAAAAATACAAGTCAGTGGGCCATGCATTGATCAGCCTAATGTATGCCAAATATGGGATGTGGCAGAACCTGTTTCGGCAGTGAAAGCAAGGTTGGCAGTGTGCCAGCCAGCAAGTAAGTAGGCTAAAGGGAATTTTTTCGATACTGGCCTTTACAAAATGTCACTGATATTTCATAAGTGTTGCATGAATAAGGATTTAGTAGCAGGGCCCTTTACTAATGTTGAGCCGAGCGTGAGAATGAGCAGGTCCATATTTTTGGAGGAGATGGGGCTGTGCATGTGTGTCATTCATTTTCTAGTCTAGAGCTAAACCACCTTATACCTACTTGCTAAACCACCTTATAACAGTGCCTTTCAACCTGCTGCTGTATATTTCCACCCATCTGTGTGTGCCTATGGCCTCCTTCTCCAGGGCCACCAGGTTTATACATATAATGGACAAAAAGGGTTGTTGGTCCAACATAATTACTTCTTACCTTAGTTGTTAAGGTTCCCGTAAATTATATAGTCAATCGACCCCAATGTTTTTGGCGGGTACTGCTGACAATGTAATTTATAAGGGGAGCTTCCGACTCTTAACGCCTGATCCTCTTGTTCTTGTGGGAAATGATGCCGCCAGAAGTGTCTTGCAGCACTTTTTCCTCTCTCACCATTGACAACACTTACATGCTTAGCTGAACAGAGTATGTATGGGGTAATCGGGAGAGATAGCCGTCTTATGATTTGTACATATGAAACTGGCTGACCTGTTGTATGTGCGCTTCGCAGCTGAAGACATCTGTGTTGGTCCCATGTTTATCTGCGCCCACATATGCAAGTAATCCTCTAGGAACAATGGAGGTGTTGAAAGGGCCAAGCAGTGTAAATATGATCACGTCTGGCCCTGTCAATCAAAGTGGAGAGGGCATGGCAGTTGCAGAGAGAGCTGAGCCTCTAGGTGTAATGGCAACACCCCTGTTGCTCCTAGAGGTTAATTTGCATATATTAAAACATCATTTTTCTTAGGGTACTTTCACACTAGCGTTTTTCTTTTCCGGCATAGAGTTCCGTCCTAGGGGCTCTATACCGGAATAGAACCGATCGGTTTTGTCCCCATGCATTCTGAATGGAGAGTAATCCGTTCAGGATGCATCAGGATGTCTTCAGTTCAGTCTTTTTGACTGATCAGGACGGAGATAATACCGCAGCATGCTACGGTTTTATCTCAGGCCAAAATAACTGAACACTTGCCTGAATGCCGTATCTGGCATTTTCTCCATAGGAATGTATTAGTGCCGGTTCCAGCATTCAAAATACCGGAATGCCGGATCCGTCCTACAGGTCTGCGCATGCGCAGACCGAAATGAAGGTGGGAAAAAAAAATGCTGGATCTGTTTTTCCGGATGACACCAAAGATGGATCCGGCAGTTCAATGCATTTGTAAGACGGATCAGGATCCTGATCAGTCTTACAAATGCCATCAGTTGGCATACGTTTTGACGGATCCGGCAGGCAGTTGCGGCGACGGAACTGCTTGCCGGATCACTCTGCTGCAAGTGTGAAAGTACCCTTAGGAATGTGGGCACATGTGAACATGGGACTAAAACAGATGGCTTCAGCTGCAAAGAGTACACACATCAGATCGGCCAGTTTCATAGGTACAAATCTGCTTAGATATGCCCTTTAAAAGGTATGTACGAACCTTTACTCTTTAACGAGAACCTGTGACTGTTTTGAAGCAGATAACTGAGAGTTCTTGGATAATACACCATGTGATTCCACCTTACACAAAGTGCTTTCTTTTAGGTTCCCTTGTTTGCCATTTAGTGGCTTTCTTTAAAGGGGTTTTCTCATAAAGCTGATCACAAAACATCAAGGTGGTCATACACGTAATACTTTAATGCGCCAGAATACAGCCAGCTATCTGTCTACAACTGTGCAAGGCCTTCAGGTCCTGCCGCTACCTCTTAGGCCTCTTTCACACGGGCGTTGCGGGAAAATGTGCGGGTGCGTTGCAGGAACATGCACGATTTTTCCGCGTGAGTGCAAAACATTGTAATGCGTTTTGCACTCGCGTGAGAAAAATCGTGCATTTTTGGTACCCAAACCCGAACATTTTCACAGAAGTTCGGGCTTGGGATCGGTGTTCTGTAGACTGTATTATTTTCCCTTACAACATGGTCATAAAGGGAAAATAATAGCATTCTAAATACAGAATGCATAGTAAAATAGCGCTGGAGGGGTTAAAAAAAATAAAAATAATTTAACTCACCTTAATCGACTTGATCGCGCAGCCGGCATCTCCTTCTGTCTTCATCTTAGCTGTGTGCAGTAACAGGACCTGTGGTGACGTCACTCCGGTCATCACATGATCCATCACATGATCTTTTACCCTGGTGATGGATCATGTGATGGACCATGTGATGACCGGAGTGACGTCACCACAGGTCCTGTTACTGCACACAGCTAAGATGAAGACAGAACGAGATGTCGGCTGCGCGATTAAGTGGATTAAGGAGAGTTAAATTATTTTATTTATTTTTTTAACCCCTCCAGCGCTATTTTACTATGCATTCTGTATTCAGAATGCTATTATTTTCCCTTATAACCGGTCGTCTCCTAGCAACCGTGCGTGAAAATCGCACCGCATCCGCACTTGCTTGCGGATGCTTGCGATTTTCACGCAACCCCATTCATTTCTATGGGGCCTGCGTTACGTGAAAAACGCAGAATATAGAGCATGCTGCGATTTTCACGCAACGCACAAGTGATGGGTGAAAATCACCGCTCATGTGAACAGCCCCATAGAAATAAATGGGTCGGGATTCAGTGCGGGTGCAATGCGTTCAACTCACGCATCGCATCCGCGCGGAATACTCGCCCGTGTGAAAGGGGCCTTAAAGTAGTCTCCTTTCAGCGACAGCTGACCTGGGCGGATCAAGAGACACCAGTGTAAGGCATCAAAGAGGACAGGCAGAATCATACTTAGTGGACAGACTGAGGTAAGGACAGGGAAAGTATGTTCAACCTGATAATCAGACCAAAGGTCGGGGAAGGCAACACAGGGTTAGTACAATTAGCAGGCAGAGGTCAGGACAGATGGAACAAGTACAATACTGTAAATGGGCAGAGTTCGGGCACTGAAGATCAGAAGGCACAAAAAAGAACTGTGCGTAGACTAGGAATCTTTTTGCTCAGGTAACCCTCCCGTAATGGAAGTTAGACCGGTCGTAAGCTGGGGATGGATTTGGACATGTGCTTGCCCTTTAAGAGCCAGAGAGAGTGCACACCCTAGGAGCAGAGAGATGCAGGCAGGAAGTGAGGAGGTCATAAAGGCCTAATGTAGTGCAGACAGAGATACAGGAGGGAGCAGGAAGATGCCAATGGGCACGGATTGCTGGAGAACAAGGATGGAAGGACAGGTGAGCATTCCAGTGAGTATAGACTGCTGGCACTACACACTGGCTTCACAATTCTACAATGAAATCATATGCAGTGAAACCTCTTTGAGCTGACCAACCAAAACTGCACTGAAAAGTGGTATTCTAGGGGTTGTCAGCATAATATATGGTGCCGAAAATCTATGAAATCTGGTCTTTAGAAGAGGTTGGTCTACGCAAAGCGAGATAGTCTTTTGGTAAGATTTTGCATGTAAATATTTTTTTCATTTCCATGTCACTGAAACAGTGAACACAGGAGAACTGAATGTTCCCCATAATATGGCAGCTGAGCCGAGCACGCAGCTGTGTTACACTGCGGAATCTATGTAATAAACCCTTTTACAACTGCATCAGTATAGGAGGCTATAAGGATGGGTGCAACTGGTTAAACAAATACAGCCAAGTCCTCAACCATAAACCCCAGATCTACTCTTAGATACCAAGTTGGGAAAAAATACCAGTCTACTGGGCCCTTCTTCTTAAAACATGGGGAGAATTTTTCAAACGTGCTACACTAGTTTTGTGGTGTGAAAAGTTTGACATTTTTGGCTTGACCAGCATTTTGCACAATAAATTGCGACTTTTGTACCTGTACACCATGCTCAACACTTTTCCTAAAAGCGGCCATGACATGGATGTGGCTTCACTAGAGGGGCATGGTCTCTTGAGGCCAGGCGTTTATGCCAGAACCTGGTGTAAATTATAGCTCAGATCTACACCGGCTCCGAGTTGCTGCAGATTTGACCTTCTGGCGTATGGAGGGCTAGAGATTTACCTAGGGGCCTTGCCTTTTATTAAAATAGGTATATCTCACTCCAGTGCAAAGCAGATGGAAACTGATGTACTGTATAAAGCTCCAGTCTTAGTTACCCCCCTAACCGATGCAGGGCCGCTCCTTGTCTCTACTCTTCCGGCCAATAGCTTGTCTGCATCCATTCAACTCTTGAGGTTGGGTGGCATGGCTGCCGTCTGCACATGGATGGTCAGACCGTAGATTACTGCCTTCCCACAAAGTACAGTGTAAACCGCAGATTTTCCTCCCCAGAATATAGGAGATAAAGGTGGGGACAGATAAATATAAGTTGTCGTAGCGCAGCTGGAATACAAAGCTAAAAATCACTGAGTGGGTGCTTTCGAGGGAGCACATCTCGCAACGCAATTTTCTCCCGGACTACGGAAAAGGCAATACGACAGTGGGTTACTGAAACTGGTACAAGCCATATGCCAGTCTGTGCCGAGCAGCCAAGGGCAACCGTAAAAGCAGCTCTGAACAGTCAAGTGCCTTATTCCATAGGCTTAGTGATATGTAGTGCCGTAGCCCACAGCTTAGACAGAATTGCCCATCCTCTACACCAGGGATCAGCAACCTCCGGCACTCCAGCTGTTTAGAAACTACAACTCCCAGAATCCTCCCTTCACTTCTATAGGAGTTAGGAGAACAGCCAAGTAAGTGTGCATGCTGGGAGTTGTAATTTCACAGCATCTGGAGTGCTGAAGGTTGCTGATCCCTGTTCTACACCGAGTTCATTGTGGTCTGCTTTGGTTCTGGTATCTCCCATGGTCACAATATAGAGGACAGTAGACTACAGTCCTCCATGGGTATCTTGTCTGATAAGGAGGGAATCCCATGGTTATTTTCTAAAATGAGATGAAACTCCTATATTTGGTCAGTGAAATGTACACCCTCAGCATGTTGGACGATTGTCCACTAGTCTGACAAGCCAAAGCTAATAGCCTCTTAGTCTCAGTAGGATTTGGCAGGGTTTTCGTGCACAGTAAAAATCCCACTTTCTAATGATTACAATGACTGACTCTCATCACGCCGTGTGTTTAGTGAAAGGATGCCATATGGTCAACCGAATGATCAAAATCCACTTCACAGGATTCACTGGCTTTATGTCTCCCATGTAGCGAGCAGCCACAAGGCAACATAATGTGTGTTAGAGCGGGATTTACTGGAGCCTAATCGGACTACCTATAATGCGTGTATGTGGGTGATAACTCAAGAACGGATGAGCCTGTATCATCTCATCTACACGGTGGGGACATTCACCTGTGGTCCACAGCACGTCAGTTCTTCATTGCGGACTAGCAAAGCGGGGTGAAATCAGAGGGAAATGTGCAACAAAGCCTACAGATGTGTAGCCAAATCCACATAGAAGATCGGCAGTAAAATACACTGCCGTGTGGCCTGACGGCTGACATGACATTTGTAGGCCTGGTATATAGGAGTTTATATAGAGTAGCAGTGAGCTCGAGTTCAGGAGGTTACATGACGTAACTAGTGAAGTTTACATAGGGTAAGCGATGACCTTCTTTCATCTTCAGGTTTAACCCTGTTAACTCTGACCTCTGTGTTCAGTGAGCACACACTGGGCAGTCCCTGTGATGCTACTAATGGAACTCCCATAAAAGAGAATTAAAGGAAATGTATACGGCTACTTTCACACTAGCGTTTTTGCTGGATCCGGCAGGGATCAGCAAAAACGCTTCCGTTACTGATAACAGATCCGTCTGCATCTGTTATGAACGGATCCGGTTGTATTATCTTTAACATAGCAAGGACTGATCCGTCATGAACACCATTGTAAGTCAATGGGGGACGGATCCGTTTTCTATTGTGTCTAAGAAAACGGATCTGCTTTGCTCCGCAGCCAATGACGGATAGAAAACCGCAGCTTGCTGCGGTTTGCTCTCCGGTATGGGAATGCAACCAAACGGAACGGAATGCATTTTGGAGCGTTCTGTTCAGTTACGTTTTGTCCACATTGCCAATGAATGGGGACAAAACGGAAGCGTTTTTCTCCAGTATTGAGATCCTATGATTGATCTCAATACCGGAAAATAGAAACGCTAGTGTGAAAGTAGCCCAATCAGAAAATAACCTGCGGTTTAAATCACAATTTTATGTTTAACATATTTTTACAGGATTTTTGGTGGTTATTTTTAAATTTCCATGTCAATATCTATATTTAAACAAAAACCATAAAATCCTGCAGTTTCCTCAATGGCCACTAAGCCTTTTAATAGGAGGCACTCCTTGGGTCTGTACAGATCACTTGAATGCAGTCACCTACTTATCTGTCATTCTAATCCTGCCTGTAATGATATCACCTCTGTGTACAGATAAGACAAAATCCACTATTTACAGTAGGTGATTGTCAGGCCAGTTTCACACTGGCGTTATGATTTTCCAGCAGGGGAACAGCCTGCCGGATCGTCCGCCCGAGCCCATTCACAGCGCGGCAAATATGGCGAGAGGCGGCTGAACAAAAACCGCTGTGTGCATGGTGCCCTGTGCTGCCTGAGGAGGCATTAATGAAAAGGTGTACGCCAGTTTCTGCACTGCCCCTATTTCAGAAACAGTTGCAGATAGGTTTAACCAGGTTTTGTGACTTTTTAACGCCGAAAACCATGGCATAGTAAGGCGGTAAATCTCCCCCTAAGGGCTGATTCACATGACCTGGATTGTGGCTCCTCTAACCTGAACTTACTGCATGCTAGTAATTTATGAGTCAGTTTTTCAGGCATAAATGTAGGTAAATTTGCCGAGGCCGACACAGCCCCCACTCCACCCCATACAACTGCGGAAGATGGCGTAAAACCGGCCGAACGACTAAATACTGTCGTACGGCCGGTTAAAAAAGGGAGTCCCTTAATAAATGACCCCTTCTGTGTGAACCTGCCCTAAAGGTACGGCCACACATTCAGATTTCCTGATGCAGTTTTGGAAGCCAAAACCAGGCGTGAATTCAAAAAAGAGAAGAAGTCGTATCTGTCCTTTATACTTTCTCTAGTTTTATTGTTTTGGCTTCCTGCAGAAACCTGACCGTGTGGCTGTACCCTAAGACTACCTTCACACAACAGTAAAAAAAATTATTGCAAAATGGTCCATTTTTGATGGCCCTTTTTTCACTGATGTCCTTCTGAGAAACGGATGTTAAAAACTGTCCCAATTTGATGGGGGCTCTCGATCAGTAAAAATGGACAAAATAGATCATGTTCTGTGTTTTTTATGTCCGTCATTTAATGGCTGTTAAAAAACTGCCATGTGAATAACCCCACAGGCTACCATTGTTCTTAAAATGGATATATAGCAAATGATGGCCAGGGGATAAAGAAAGGCGCTCACGTGGATAATCCACAACAAAAATTGGTTTGCTCACCTATTTTGATTGCACCTGTTGGACGCAACCACAATGAATGCTCAACATAGATGGTTAACAGTTGGTGCAGCCTGGGTTTGTCCAAACACCTTGGGTGGGGGCCACCCCACCACTTGGGTGTGAAGTACAAATGAAAAGATGCTTGAGTTTATCAGTCTAACGGGTGGACAACAGAAGGCGCACTTACGCAACTGGGTATTTCACAATATTCGTGTTTCGAGGTACTTTTGACCCCTTTATCAAGTCTTGTGCGTACCAGAGGTTAATTTGATTGATGTGACACCTGGTTTGAGTCAGCGGTGCGAGCGGCACGTGGAGGACACGACTAACTAACGGCGTCCTCCCACGTGCTGCTGACACACCAGCCGTGCCACTCGCACCGCTGACTCAAACCAGGCGTTACATCAATCAAATTAACCTCTACGCACAAGACTTCATAAAGGGGTCAGAAGTACCTCGAAACGCGTTCTCTACTAATAAACTGAATATTGCGAAATACCCAGTTGCGTAAGTGCGCCTTCTGTTGTCTCTCATGTGAATGTAGTCTTGGCATGAAGTCTTTTAGTGAGCTGGTGGTGCTGGTGATAGAGGTTGGGCTATCGTGTAAGGCCTTGATGTATGATGTACTAAATACAATGAGATAAGGAGCATGTCCTGTGATTACCACGCACCCGACATGCTGGGAAACCTTGGTGGAATCTATAAAAATGATGCCAGCTTATCCCTAGTACCCAGTGGTATAACTAGAATTGACTGGGCCCACAGCAAATTTTTGAATGAACCCCTTCCCCCCCCCCCCCCTAGCAACTCTTTCGCAACTCTTTCGCAACTCTTTCGCAACCCTAGTCAAGATCGCTCTCTCAGACCAGGCCTGACAGCCTACAGTATCTCAGTATATATTGTCAGAGGGCCTTGACAATAAAATCTTTTAGTCCTCCTGGTTGGGCCCTTTGTGAGTTCTGGCCCTAAAGCAGCTGCTTCCCCTGCTAGTACCTAACTAAATGTGAGTACATGGCATTGGCATTTACAAGCTGTAAAGCACTGTGGAAATGGAATGCTGTTAAGCAAATTAATCATATTAACAGGCTTAAAAATATTAATCTATTACATCAGTTTGGAACAGATGTATGGATGTCTTCCAGAAGGGTGCAGATCACTACGGCTTGTCGGGAAATGTTTTAAAAAATAAATAAAAAATTAAGCCTAATGTTTCTTTTCGATCTAATGTAATTGACACAAACAGGAGCAGTTGGTAAGCTGTAGACAAAGTTGCTAAATCTTCTACGGCATCACTAGTGCATTAGGGGGAGTTCTTCCAAGCTTTGGTCTAATGATGTCCAGCTGCTCCCATTGTCTTCTGCTGATCTCCTAAAGCTCAAGGCTGTTCTGTGTAGAAGAAGCAGAGAAAGGGCCCTTTCGTCTGCCCTCGCCATTCTCTCGGAATCCTTCTGACTGAGCTTTTCCCGTTTCCATGGAAATCGCAGGATTCTCAGTGTTAAAATATTCAGAGTGAGAGCAAGAGCTCTGAAGATCACACGGCAGATGCTGCACTGCTGAGGCAGACAGAGCTCTGTACGCAAGCACTGCTCCTACGCACAACATTATCAGACTGGAAATGTGCCCCGCACACGCACGCCCACCCACCCACCCACACGCATACAATTGTCGCCTACGCGTACTTCCTGCATGCGCACCCACATGATGACAAGACTCAAACATGCATCCTGTAAGATGGTGGGGGTAAAATCGGATGTTACACATGCACGTTGTGATTAGCGCTGCTTTCAGATCGTGGAGATCAAGAAATGTTTATGTACAATTGACATAGTGACAGCGAGTGTGTGTGTAGCTGACGTTCATTCCTGAACAGGTCCCACTGTGCATGAAGCCATGTGTACGGAGACGCTGCGACTCCAAGTGCCGCTACAAGGTGCACGGCACAGTGCTGTGTCTAGCTCTGTAATACCACATGCCACCATTTTTCTGTGAAATAACTAAGAAATCTGTCAGAAAAAGCTGCGGCGTGCCTTCATATGATAATGGAAGCATACAGAAGGCCCATTAAAGGGAATCTATCACTAGCCATAATGGGGGTCATTTATCAAAGACTGGCGGTTTGTGTCTGCACTGCTGGAGGATGCGCCTAACTTATGATGAGGCACAGGCCACTTCATAAAATAGACGCACCACCGGCAGTCCGTGCGCCTGGTGTAAAAACCACTTTCCAGGCGTAAATGTTAATAACATTAGCCAAGTGGCTAGGACGGCGTAAAAACGTCAGAGTGACTAAATATTGTCGCACGGGTGTTTTAAAAGTCACAAAAAGTAGTATTGCTTTCTTATTTTTTTACACCAAAAACTGGCATAGGAATGTTAGTAGGGTAAGTAAGGGTACATTTCTGTGCACAGTAGCAGGCTAATGAAAACCATAGTGGATCACTTGGGTATAACTTGGGTTTGCTGCCACTCTCGGGTAAGGGGGAGTTCACATCACCATTTTGTGCTCCATTACACTTTTCCATTATGTGTGCATCAGGACGTAGTGGAGAGTGAGCTGGAGCTGCAAAGTAACAACAGTGCCCGATCAGGAGAAGAGATCTGAGCATGGGGTGGAGAGTGAGCCGGCCTGACTGCTTCCCAGCTCCACAGCTAGAGCCGCACTTGAGGAAGCAAAGAGCCGCATGTGGCTCAAGAGCCACAGGTTGGCCACCCCTGCCTTATAACATGGTTATAAGGGAAAGAATTAGCATTCTTAATACAGAATGCTTAATAAAATGTAGCTTGAGGGGTTAAAAAAATGGAAAAAAAAAATTAACTCACCTCATCCTGTTGTTCACGCAGCCAGCATGGTCTTTTTTCTTCATCTTTCAGGACCTGCAAAAGGACCTTTGATGATGTAATGAATGAATGAATGAATGAAGATCAGGACCTGTGCTGATGGGTGAGCGCGATTACATCAAAGGTCCTTTTGCAGGTCCTGAAAGATGAAGAAAGAAGACTATGCCAGCTGCGCGAACAACAGGATGAGGCGAGTTAATTAAAAAAAAAATTTTTTAACCCCTCAAGCTACATTTTACTAAGCATTCTGTATTAAGAACGATATTATTTTACTTTATAACCATGTTATAAGAGAAAATAATAAAATCTACAGAACTCCTAACCCAAACCCGAACTTCAGTGAAGAAGTCCGGGTTCGGGTCTGGGTACCACATTCAGTTTTTTATCACACACGAGCAAAATGCATTGCACCCGCGCAATAAAAACTGAACATCGCAACGCAATCGCAGTCAAAACTGACTGCAATTGCATGCCTACTCATGCGGTTTTCACGCAATGCGCACGCGGCGCATCTGGAGCAAATCCGGGACGCCCGTGTGAAAGAGGCCTAAGTCTTTTGAGCAAAAACGAGAAGTGAATTCAAAAAGAATTTAAAATGTAAAGGAAGGACTTCATTCTTCGCCTTTCAAACGCCCTTTCCACTTTTCCAAAAAGTTAAGTGGGAAGAGAAGGGCCATGAGCGGGACCTCCAAGGCCCAACTGATTTCACAACAAGCCTAAATTTTATTGGTTAAAGAGGCTCTGTCACCCGGTTCAAGCCTACCCTACTAGGTATATAGCCTGGTAGGGCTGATGACACAGACAAAAACCATACTTTTATTTCTCATGTAGTAGGTATGGCCGAAAAAGCAACTTTTAAAAATATGCAAATGAGGAATTTGAGCACTCGGAGGTGGCTTATGCCTTCTGAGCACTGCTTCTGCGACGCTCCAGTTCCTTGCAAATGCCAGCCTTCTGCACCTAATCACACCCCCAATGATCATGATGATCAGCGAAGGCTTCGTCATCAGTATTTCAGTCCCAGAAAACCCCATGCTTAAAGGGGTATTCCCATCTGACATAATGGGGGCATATATCGCTAGGATATGTCCCACTGTCTGATAGTTGTGGGCAGGGCCGGCCTTAGGTGTTCAGGCGCCCTGTGCGAGCTAACCTTGTGGCGCCCCCCCCAAAAAAAAAAAAATGCTTGTTGCTGGCATCATGGCATAGGCTGGCTGACTATCCAACCAAGTAGTTACCAGCCCTCACACCCCAAAGGCCGGTGTAATGTTATACTTCCCTAGTTCGTGAGATTTCCCTACCCTCGTCACTTCCGGTCGCACCGGACATGACGTGAGGAGGTGTGCAGCATCGCGCAGGCGCACAACGACAGGTTAGGGAAATTTCACAGCAGCGCATGCGCCAGGAGCCTCGCCGGCGGTTAGGGTAGGGAAAAACTATGGGCCAATGCGCAGTGATCGGATGGATGTTTTCAGCTGAACACCGGCCGACACTGCGCATGCACCGGGAGCCTCACCAGCGGTTAGGGAAGGGAAAAATTTACGTACGGGCCAGTGCTTTTTCCCTACCCTAACCGCTGGTGAGGCTCCCAGCGCATGCGCAGTGTCGGCCGGTGTCCAGCTGAGAAAATTAGTTTCCAATGTAGTATTAATAACTAAACAATTAAATAATAAACATATTGCATTGTCTACTTACCACCAGGACAATAAGATGATCTGGACTCTGGCTGCAGTCTGGCTCTGGGGAATCCATTGTCACTCTCATTATTCCCCCCCCCCCATTACTCTCATTATTCTCCCCCCATCACTCTCATTATTTCCCCCCCATCACTCTCATTATTCTCCCCCCCCCCTCACTCTCATTATTCTCCCCCCCCCATCACTCTCATTATTCTCCCCCCCCCTCACTCTCATTATTTCTCCCCCCCCCCATCACTCTCATTATTTCTCCCCCCCCATCACTCTCATTATTTCTCCCCCCCCATCACTCTCATTATTTCCCCCCCCCCATCACTCTCATTATTCCCCCCCCCATCACTCTCATTATTCCCCCCCCCCATCACTCTCATTATTCCCCCCCCATCACTCTCATTATTTCTCCCCCCCCCATCACTCTCATTATTTCTCCCCCCCCCATCACTCTCATTATTTCTCCCCCCCCCCCATCACTCTCATTATTTCTCCCCCCCCCCCCATCACTCTCATTATTCCCCCCCCCCATCACTCTCATTATTTCTCCCCCCCCATCACTCTCATTATTTCTCCCCCCCCCCATCCCTCTCATTATTTCTCCCCCCCCCCATCACTCTCATTATTTCTCCCCCCCCCCCCATCACTCTCATTATTTCTCCCCCCCCCATCACTCTCATTATTTCTCCCCCCCCCCATCACTCTCATTATTTCTCCCCCCCCCCATCACTCTCATTATTTCCCCCCCCCCCCATCACTCTCATTATTTCTCCCCCCCCCCATCACTCTCATTATTTCTCCCCCCCCCATCACTCTCATTAGTTCTCCCCCCCCCCATCACTCTCATTATTTCTCCCCCCCCCATCACTCTCATTATTTCTCCCCCCCCCCCATCACTCTCATTATTTCTCCCCCCCCCCCATCACTCTCATTATTTCTCCCCCCCCCCCCATCACTCTGATTATTTCTCCCCCCCCATCACTCTCATTATTTCTCCCCCCCCCCATCACTCTCATTATTTCTCTCCCCCCCCCCCCCATCACTCTCATTATTTCTCCCCCCCCCCCCCATCACTCTCATTATTTCTCCCCCCCCCCCATCACTCTCATTATTTCTCCCCCCCCCCATCACTCTCATTATTTCTCTCCCCCCCCATCACTCTCATTATTTCTCTCCCCCCCCCCCCATCACTCTCATTATTTCTCCCCCCCCCCCCCATCACTCTCATTATTTCTCCCCCCCCCCCATCACTTTCATTATTTCTCCCCCCCCCCCATCACTCTCATTATTTCTCCCCCCCCCCCATCACTCTCATTATTTCTCCCCCCCCCCCATCACTCTCATTATTTCTCCCCCCCCCCCCATCACTCTCATTATTTCTCCCCCCCCCCCCATCACTCTCATTATTTCTCTCCCCCCCCCCCATCACTCTCATTTCCACCTCTAGTGTAGCGTGGCCGAGCTCTGTTCGATCCGCGGTACAGGAGCATTTGTTTCCTGTACCCGGCCGGACTGACAGGAAGTGCACACTAAGTGAGCACTTCCTGTCAGTCCGGCCGGGTACAGGAAACAAAAGCTCCTGTACCGCGGATCGAACAGAGCTCGGCCACGCTACACTAACAGCACACAGCAGGCGCAGGCAGGCTCAGCCACTCAGGCGGCGCAGAATGAGGGGCGCCGCCCGCCGCCCGAAGTTTTTTTTTTTTAAACCGCAACGTGCGCCCCCTGCTGAATACAGGGGAGGGGGAGATGGAGGGGGCGGGGGCCCGCCCGCCCCGTGGGAAAACATAAGTGCCGCCTCGCCTGCCCATATTACATTGCGGGCTGTCGGCCGCCCGGCGCCCCTGTTGCTATGGCGCCCTGTGCGGCCGCACAGCCCGCACACCCCAAAGGCCGGCCCTGGTTGTGGGTCCCACCTCTGGGAACCGCACCTATGCCGTAAACAGAGCAGGGAGGGTGGTGCTGGAGGACCCTGGGTCTCCCGGTGTCTGGCCACTGCCAAGCGCTCTCCCCATAGAATTGAATGGGAGCGCACCGCGATTGTGTGGCCACTCCTCCCTTTAATTTCTATGTGGCTGACGGAAATAGCAGAGTCAGTGCTCGGCTATTATCAGCGGCCCCGTAGAAATGAATGGAGGCCGACTGCTCATGCACTGTGCGCCCTACACTACTTTCAGGGATCCGATATAGGTGCGGGTCCTAGAGGTGAGACCTGCATCTATCAGACATCTATCTTAGCGATATGCCCCCATTGTCTGAGATAGGAATACCCCTTTAAAGGGGTTATCCTACGATTAGTGTAAAAAAATGAAAGACATTATATAGTACATGACAACCTCTTTCTCACAAAACTAGAACCAGCCCTGTACCTCACATGGATCCAGAGCTATCCCAATTCATTGCTCCAATTCCTGTGCTAGATTTATTTCAAGCTGGCAGCTAAAGGGTGTGTCCTTTCTGCTCAGGGATGGACTGGGAACAAAGTGGCCATGGAAAAAAAACAAAAACTAAAAAAGTGGCCCCATGTTGTAGACAGGTCCAAATTGACAGAAGGTGGGGCAATACAGGTAGACAGGGCCAGCATAAGTAGGCAGGGCCGGCAGGGCCAGCAAAACTGCAGCGCAGCACAAACTACTGTCACCCTCGCCACAGTATTCAACTGTATCACCGTCCTGAGGATGGTGATACAGTTGAATTCAGAAGGGCACCTACGTTAATTAATGCTGAGAGCATCAGATCATTATGCACCCAGCTGGTGGTCGTAAGGAGGGTTTGGTCGGCCCTCTGGGCGTTGGTCCATTTTTGGTCCAAATTTCCCTGTAGGGTATATGCCCTGTCCACTCCTGTTTCTGCTGCATCTCTCTCTCTTTCACAGTTCAGGGAGCGTCTCCTTTCTCAGTGTCATTTAGGGCTCGTTCACACGAACGTATTTTGCGTTCCGTAAACGGGCCGTTTTCTGCGTTCCGCATACGGTACCATTCATTTCAATGGGTCCGCAAAAGATGCGGACAGCACTCTGTGTGCTGTCCACATCCGTTGCTCCGTCCCGGGGCCCGCAAAAATTATGAGCCCTGTCCTATTCTTGTCCGTTTTGCAGACAAGAATAGGCATTTCTATAATGGGCCTCCTGTTCCGTTCCGCAAATTGCGGAAGGCACACGAGCGGCATCCATTTTTAATTGCGGATCAGCAATTTGCAGACTGCAAAAAACGGCACGGTCGTGTGAACAAGCCCTTATGCTGCATCTTTCTCCCTGTAACCGTCACAGCTTTTAACAGTAGATAAGGCAAGGGGACAGAAGGTTTAAACTTAGCATGTGTGACCACCTCAGCAGGGTGAACAGAGAAATCAGAGAAAGAACAAACAGCAGGTGGCGCTATACAGATACATTTTATTGAATAAATCAGTGGCGATACAAACATTTTTATTACATGCAATTACAAAAGTATTTGGATGTAGGAGCTGGTTTGAAAACTGTATACTCCTTCATGGGACAATTCCTGTAATATACATACCTCTAATAACTAGATATTTCATACAATGTCATGGATCTATCACACAATTGATTTAGTGAAGCAGCAGGTGCTAATGTGTTACGCATACACTACATGCATATTAATAAAGGACAGAATGAAATCAGTGTCCTCTGCTGCCTAATGACAAGTGAGTGGCAGCTGCTTCTGACCAGTGGCCGCGATCTCTCGCTGCTTATTGCTTAGCTATGTGCTGAGAAGACCCCATGGGGAATGGACCACGCTCCGACATCTGGCCATTTTGGTTGCTCATTTCACGCATTTAATTTCCGGCTTGTGCTAAGATATCTGCCCTAATCTGGCCAATGAATAGTGAGTATAATCCCGTGCTGCGCAGATCCTCCCTGCTGACTGTTCATGTATGAACTGGCGTCAGCGACTACCACTGACAGGCGAGCGCCGGTTTGGACAGGGTGCCTTAGTGTACACTACGTGTTGTGATGACATGGTCCAGAGAGGAGTGGCACGCTTCTGCCAACAACGCAGACGGTGATCATTTGCCACTACCAGACATGTCAGGTCAAGGTAGGGAATGAATTAGCAATGTAATATTTTATACCCGACAGCTTCTCCTTCCTTCATTTTTATTATGCACTTTGATCCATTAATTTGGCCTCTTACTTATGACATTCAGTCGCGCAGAGGAAACAAATGTGTCCATAAAGTATATTTCCATTTTAGAGGTAGACATGCTAATATGTTAGAGAAATATCTATATTTAAAGGGAACCTGTCATGTTGAACATGGTGTCTGAGCAGATTGATATATAGTTTTAGCGGCAAAGATTCAGTAAAACTTGGAATTTATTCTGGGTTCTGAAGTCCAGGAGGCGGTCCTGTCAGTGATTGACAGGTCTCTCTCTATATTCACAGTTGTAGAGGGAAGGACCGCCCCCTTGACAGGAATTTAAATGTATAAATTACAAATTTTACTGAATCTTTTCGCATAAAACTATATGTCAATCTGCTCAGCTCCCCCTGCTCTATAACAAGCTGCCTGCACGTTCAATGTGACAGGTTCCCTTCACGGCCATGTGCACCCATAGCAGAAACAAATTCTGTTATGGAAATACTCCCCTGTATTGCATGCCAATTTGGCCATGATTCTTAAAAGGGTTGCGTCACTTCAGCAAGTAGCAATTATTATGTAGAGAAAGTGAATACAAGCCACTTACTAATGTACTGTGATTGTCCATATTGCTTCCTTTGCTGGCTGGATTCATTTCTCCATCACATTATACACTGCTTGTTTCCATGGTTACGACCATCCTGCAATCCAGCAGTGGTGGTCATCCTTCGCACACTATAGTAAAAGGTGCCTGCCTCTTTGGTGGCCGGGACCATGGGACGGTACATAGGCTGGCGCTTTTTCCTGTATTGTGCAAGCACGGCCACCACTTATGGATTGCAGGGTGGTCGTAACCATGGAAAGAGCAGTGTATAATGTGATGGAAAATTAATGAACCCAGCAAAGGAAGCAATATGAACAATCACAATACATTAGTAAGTGGTTTGTATTAACTTTCTCTACATGATAAATGCTACTTGCTGAAGTGAGACAACCCCTTTAAGCTTTTACATTGCAGTAGTTGAAATCTGGAACTAGGCAAACTTAACCCCTTAAGGACCCATGACGTAGCTGTACGTCATGGGTCCGATCCCTAAACATGGTGCCCGATTGCGCGTGCAGCGGGCACCTTAGCTGCGGGGTTTCTGCTATTTAAAAAAGCAGAACCCGTGACATATGTATGCGATCACATCTTACCTTTCAGATGTCATGGTCAAATATGACCATGGCATCTGCGCATACCGGAACCGGAAGTCGCACGCTTCCAGTCCGGTAATAGCGTTCCCCGGCTGAGATCAGGGAATCTGTTACCTTTAGCTAATTGACCGAAGCCTCAAGCTGGCTTCAGAGTCATTATCTGGCACTATGTGGCAGCCTTGTATTGATATAGTGCAAATGAAGTCTTCAATGATGGCTATTTAGCCATCAATGAACATTATAGGCAATCGAATGATTGCCAGTTATCGTCACCCAAGGTGACTTTAAAAAAAGTTTAAAAAAAAGTTTTTACAAAATATAAAAAAAAAATTAAAACCTAAAAGTTCAAATCACCCCCCTTTCCTTAAAATAAAAATACTTAACCAATAAAATAAACATCATGGGCATCGCCACGTGCGAAAATGCCCATACTATTAAAATATAACAATATTAATGGCATACGGAAAATGGCGTAGCGGGGGAAAAAAAATAGGAGCAACCAATTTGCCATTTTTTGTCACTTCAACTACCCAATCATTTTTTTATAAAAAGTGATCAAAAAGTCACACACACTTAAAATTGGTATCACTGAAAACAAGAGATCGTCCCGCAAAAAATGAGCCCTCACACAGCCCCATACACATAGCTACAAAAAAGTTATAGGGGGTCAGAATATGGTTATGAAAAAAAAAATATAAAATCTTCAAAGCATTAAAACGCAAGAAAAATCATACAAGTGTGGTATTGCTGTAATCGTACTGACCTGGAGAATAAAGATAACAGGTCAATCTTACCGCATAGTGTACAGAGTAAAAAATAAAAACCTTTATCAGAATTGTGTTTTTTCCCAATTCTACCCCATTTGGAGTTTTTTCCCCGCTCCCTACTACAAGGTTTGCGACCGTAAATGGTGCCATTGGAGAGTACAACTTGTCCCGCATAAAATAAGCCCTCATAAGACTATGTGAATGTAAAAATAAAAAAGTTAGGACTATGGGTAGGCGGAGAGTGAAAAACAAAAATGCAAAAATGGAAAATCCCAGGGTCCTTAAGGGGTTTTCTGGGACTTTGATATTGTTGTCCCATCTTTAGGATAGGCTGTCAATATAAGATCAGTGGGAGTCACCCCCACAATCAGCTAATTACAGGGGCCACAGTGCCCTAAAAAGAGCCACATCCTATCCATTATTTACCATGCTCCGTGTGCTTGGTATTGCAGCTCGGTCCCACTCTCTTGAATGGTCTACCAGGAATGACAGTACCAGGCACAGCCACCACAAACTGTATGGATCCATGCCTGGTAAACTATAGTGACAGCCATGGCCCCTTCAATCAGCAGATCAGTGGGGAGGCGGCTGGGAGACAGACCCCAACCTATCTGCTATTCATTGCCTATTTTAAGGATAGACCATCTCTATCAAAGTCCTGGAATGCCTGCTTAAAGGGGTTCTCCAGGAATTAAAAAAATGAAAATACTTAAATATTATTTTATAATAAATATATTCACAAATACCTTTCATTACTTAGAATGGCTTGTTTTGTCTAGGGAGCAATCATTAGGAGAAATAAAATGGCCTCCACCCTATTAGTACACATCCTGTCCTAATCACACAGAACAAGTTACTTCACCACAATGAGCCATAGTGCTGCCTCAACCTCCTCTCTGCCCTGACTGTTAGGAATCATGATCCTGAATACAGGCGAATCTCTGTGGGAATGGAGATGATGAGGAGACATGAGAGGAGGGTAAGGTGCGGCAAATGAGCAGCAGCACTTGTTTACAGTCTCCATTACCACAGCAACACACTACCACAGCCTGTCATGTCCGTTCTCTCTGTACTTCATGTCTCCTCATGAACTAAATTCCCCAGAGATTCAACCAAAGTTCTTATCATCTGTATTCAGGATCATAATCCCAGGCAAGTATAGAGGAGGATGAGGCAGCTCTTTACCTCAGTGTTGTAAAGTAACTTGTCCTCATGTGTGATCAGGACAGGTTTTATGTGAACTGATGGGACAGCGGCCATTTTGTTTCCCCTGATTATTGCTCCCCAGACAAAATGAGCCATTATAAATAATGAAAGGTATTTGAGAATATATTTATAATAAAAAATGGCTATAAGAAATAGTCAGCGGCTTCTCCTACTGTCTTAGAATATGGACTGGTGCACACCTCTCGGTATCCCCCAATACCGAAGAAAACTGTGTATGGAATTGATATAAACTTAACAGAGACTGCACGATATATGCTCCACATAGTAGGAGCCTTTCTCTGTGCAGGAATTAAGAATAGGAAGCTCTATAGAGGTTTCTTTGAACCAAGGATAAGAGGCTCTATAGAGGTCCCTATGCGCTATTGTTTTAATGTTTTATGGATTTATATTGATTTGATGTTTTATTGATTTATGTTTGTACGATCCTATGTTCTATGTCATATGCCATTTTACAAGTAAAGAGTGACATTTTTCAATACCCTCTCATTTGTATTGATGTCCATACGCCTCTAGTTATTGAGTGCCCCTCGTTCCATTTCCACTCTTCATATATATTTATAATAAAGTAATATTTAAAGGGGTTGTCCGGGATTTGGGACCTTTGTCCTATAGTACAGCAGTGTCACACACATCAACAACACCCATGTCCTACCTGATGAACTTGCTTCTAATGGCCCCTTTTGCTCCAATAAATTCTCTGCCGGAAGTGAAGGTTTTCTTCGTACCAGGTCCCTTGCAGAGGAAGAAAGCTTCTCTTCCGCTGTTCAGGGAGCCCGGTGACGTCACTGCCAGCCTAGCTAATTATGCAAAAGTGTTGGTGGGCGGTAACTAGCCTGGCCAATATCCCGCTAAGCTCCGCCCCTCCAGTCCAGTGACGTCACCGGGTGCCGGTCATCAAATAAATCCCCCCTCATGTATGGGCCCCCATTGTCCTCGATCCGATGTTCCTCCGCTCCTGCTGTCCTGGAGCCGCTGATATCTGCAGAGAGAGTGTAAGCAGGGCCGGCTCTATCATAAGGCAGCCCAAGCGGCTGCTTGAGGGCGCAGAGAAGGGGGGGCGGTGCCGGGGCGGAAATCAATTAACTTGCTAACTTACAGTTGCCCCGCTGAGCCTGTGTGCCACGCAGCCCGGCCGCCCCCCGGCCCTCACTGTCTCAGTCACAGAGCAAGCGGCACGCAGCTGACAGGCTGAGCTACGAGACCCTGGTGTATTTAAATCTCATTTAGCATGTCTTTCAGAAAAGTTTCTCCTGGAATTCGAACTCACGACCTTTCACATCAGAGGCAAGGCACTTACCCACACAGCTATGAGAGCTGTATAGCCAGTTACTTAAAAATAAATATATGACTTCTACTGTAGATAACTTTGATATGGATGTATCATGGCTGGGTGTGTTGGGGCAGCTGTCATGTGTATGGATGTACACTAGGTATCGAAGTTATCTACAGTAGAAGTTAAGTAACTGGCTATGCAGCTCTTATAGATGTGTGGGTAAGTGCCTTGCCTCTGATACAGAAGGTCATGGGTTCGAATCCCAGCATAAACTTTTCTGAAAGACAGGCTAAATAAGAACACGAGCACCAAATCTTCAACACTAGAGGCTGGTAGGAACACAGGCCGGAAGAGGCCTGCATCGCATCGCTGACATGGAGGTAAGTATACTTTTTTTTTAAATACCGGACTGTTATCTTACTGCCACGGGGGGAGGGGGGGGATATTGGCGCCATGATACTGGCACATGGAGGGGGGAGGAGAGAGGCACTTGATACTGGCACATTAGGGGGCAGGGGGAGAGGATGGCACTATGATATTGGCACATGGGGGGGCAAGAAATGGACATGAATCATGAGGGGCAGAAATGTGACATGATTGGGGGGGGGGGGGCAAAATGTAGATTTGCATGTGTTGACAAAAATCCTTGCACCGGCCCTGAGTGTTAGCTGTAATTTACAGCTAATACTCGTCTCCAACGCCCCAAACCGATCTGGGGTGTTTAACCCCGTAGATGCCGCGGTCACGGTGATGGATCATGTGATTGGACCATGTGATATGACATCACCACAGGTCCTTTAGCCGGAAGCTCATGATTAAAGAAGTAAGAAGAGACCGCCAGCTACGCGATCAAAAGGAGGAGGTGAGTTAATTATTTTTTAACCCTCAATTGACCACCTACTAAGCATTCTGTATTAAAGAATGCTATTATTTTCCCTTATAACCATGTTATAAGGGAAAATAATACAGTGAATAGACTGTCATCTTAGCAACCATGCGTGAAAATCGCACCGCATCCGCACTTGATTGCGGATGCTTGCGATTTTCACTGAGCCCCATTCACTTCTATGGGGCCTGCGTTGCGTGATAAACGTACAATATAGAGCATGCTGTGATTTTCACGCAACGCATAAGTGATGCGTAAAAATCACAGCTCATGTGCACAGCCCCATAGAAATGATGGAGTCCAGATTCAGTGCGGGTGCAATGCGTTCACCTCCCGCATTGCACCCGCGCGGAAATCTCGCCCGTGTAAACTCAGCCTTACATTGGCAATCCTATACTAAGGCCCGATTCAGACAACAATAATTTCCATCCGTGTGGTATCCAGACTGCAACCCGCATAGCACATGAACCCATTAAGGCTACCTGCACACGATGCAGAATGCGCACGTTTTTTCTGCATGGAAAACCCGCAGCATAGTGCAGTCCCACTAAAGTGTATGAGATTAAACAAATGCGGATGTTTTCCATGTGGAAATTGACCTGCAGTGCGGATTTCCAAATTGGCAGCATGTCAATTAGGTTTGCGGTTTTATCTGCGGATTTCACCCTTCTAAAATGAAGGCTGAGAGCTGCAGCAAAACCGCATCAAATCCGCACAAAAAAAATTGTGTTTTTTGGTGCAGTCTTCGTGCAGGGATGTACAGAAATCCATAAAGAAATTCATGCCGAGCATTCACCTGCACCCGTGAGCAGATACTCTAAAATAAATGGGGCAATTCACACTTCGCTCACAACATGCACCATTGTTGTCTTTTTTTCCATCCAAAACCTATTCGAATGATTGAGTTTTGAAAAAAAAAAGGAAAAAAAAAAAGAGGCAGCTGGACGTCCAGATATGTCCATGTTTTGGCAATGGAAATTGGCATGGACGTCCAAATCTGGCCTAATGTTGTAGGAAATGGTAAGTGTGTATGACTGGAATCCTCCAAATGAGCAGATATTGGTGATAAGACTATATTCGGGACATTCTTGTACTGCAGATCCCTAATATAAAAGTTCACAGAAGGTGAATGTAAAGTACCTAGAAGTCTGATGGGGCGTATGACAAAGTCACTGTTTATAATGAGAACACGGACTTAAGCGCTTCTGTTTACACTAATCCGCTCCGGCCTCGGTACCTCTAAAAGGTTTGGATGAAGGCTGTTATTCTAATGACTGCTGCACGATCACAGCTCTGGCTTCTTCACATACAGTGTACAGACTGCACAATATTAGATCCAGAAGAACAAATAACTGTTGACAAGGCTCATGCCCATCACCGCAGAACCATAAGGGGTTAGATATAAGTGCTCCTTTACACACAGTTTGCACATCATAATGGACGCATTTCAACCATATTTAAAGGGAACCTGCCATGAACTTTATGCTGCCCATACTAACGGCAGAATAAAGTTGAGACAGGCGAGTTGATTTCGCGGTCTGTCATTTATAAGTTAGAAGTAAGTGGTTGCCGAGAACCAACATGACAATCATTGCAGACTGGGCCTGGAGAAGAGTCCCGGCCACCTGAGAAGAGTCCTGGTTATTCATAATCTCCTGCTCTCACCCATCTACTGATGATTGTCTTCTACCGAGTTTTCTCCCTTTCGATCTAGAATTGACAATTATCAGCAGATGGGTGAGAGCGCAGGAGATTAGGAATAACCAGGACTCTTCTCAGGTAAATTTGACTCTTTTCACGGCCTGGTCTCCAGTGATTATGATGCTGGTTCTCGGCAACCACTTACTATTAGCTCCTGAGTGACACACCGCTGACACCAGCATTTCTGTCACTACTTTATGCTGCCCTCAGTGAGGTCAGCATAAAGTATCCAGCGCCATCCTTGACAGGAAGCCATCCCCAGATTATAGACCGCTGAAGAAGGCCCTGACATGCCGAAACGTCCGGTCGCCATAGTGAAATGTCCATGACTTTCCTACACGTCCTGTAATTGCACTGGATCATGAGTTTCATATGATGAAATACTATTAAAACATAACTTAACGGCAAAGAAAAAACCGTGTGCTGCAATTTTCTACTAGCATAAAGTTGATGACAGGTTCCCTGTAATGGCGTTCTTTCTATGCATTTTCCTGGTGTTTTGGAACCTCTACAGAAAGCCTATGGAAAATATGCCAGAAGCAGTGACATACCTATAAGATGCCATGACCACAAACCACTCCATAGACTTAAAATAATTATCTGGCCATAGCATCTCTGACCAAAAAAAAAAACTAAAACATGCTAGAAAGTCAGGGAAAAAAAAAAGTGCTAAATGCTCTGTGTGAAATCAGTCTAAAACCACTGTGTGTACTGTTTGCAGCAAAAAAGACGTGCTTTCCCAGTTCACATTAGAACCAATGCTATATTAGGGTACCAACGCGTTTATGACGGCACAGGAATATAGCCCGATATTTCTTAGTCTGAAGAGAACTTGCCACCTTTATTTTTTTTGTCTTAAATAGGTTTTCCAGGACATAGATATTGATGACCTATCCTCAGGATAGGTCATCAATATCAGATCGTTGAGGGTCCGACACCTGCCACCCCTGCCGATTTGCAGTTTTGAGCAGTCACCCACATCGGAAACTATACAGTGTACAGAAGTGAAGCACAGGGCTCTGTACCGGGGTACTGCAGCTCAGCTCCCTTTCAATGCAGTATACTAGTGTTGGAAACTACACATTGTACAGTCGTGGCCAAAAGTTTTGAGAATGACACAAATATTAGTTTTCACAAAGTTTACTGCTAAACTGCTTTTAGATCTTTGTTTCAGTTGTTTCTGTGATGTAGTGAAATATAATTACACGCACTTCATACGTTTCAAAGGCTTTTATCGACAATTACATGACAGAGTCAGTATTTGCAGTGTTGGCCCTTCTTTTTCAGGACCTCTGCAATTCGACTGGGCATTCTCTCAATCAACTTATGGGCCAATTCCTGACTGATAGCAACCATTCTTTTATAATCACTACTTGGAGTTTGTCAGAATTAGTGGGTTTTTGTTTGTCCACCCACCTCTTGAGGACTGACCACAAGTTCTCAATGGGATTAAGATCTGGGGAGTTTCCAGGCCATGGACCCAAAATGTCAACGTTTTGGTCCCCGAGCCACTTAGTTATCACTTTTGCCTTATGCCACGGTGCTCCATCGTGCTGGAAAATGCATTGTTCTTCACCAAACTGTTCTTGGATTGTTGGAAGAAGTTGCTGTTGGAGGGTGTTTTGGTACCATTCTTTATTCATGGCTGTGTGAACCCACTCCCTTGGATAAGAAGCAACTCTACACATGAATGGTCTCAGGATGCTTTACTGTTGGCATGACACAGGACTCATGGTAGTGCTCACCTTTTCTTCTCCAGACAAGCCTTTTTCCTGATGCCCCAAACAATCGGAAAGAGGCTCCATCGGAGAATATGACTTTGCCCCAGTCCTCAGCAGTCCATTCACCATATTTTCTGCAGAAGATCAATCTGTCCCTGATGTTTTTTTTGGAGAGAAGTGGCTTCTTTGCTGCCCTTCTTGACACCAGGCCATCTTCCAAAAGTCTTCGCCTCACTGTGCGTGCAGATGCGCTCACACCTGCCTTCTGCCATTCCTGAGCAAGCTCTGTACTGGTGGCACTCCAATCCCGCAGCTGAATCCTCTTTAGGAGACGATCCTGGCGCTTGCTGGACTTTATTGGACGCCCTGAAGCCTTCTTATAATTGAAGTGTCTTGATGATCCTATAAATTGTTGATTGAGGTGCAATCTTAGTAGCCACAATATCCTTGCCTGTGAAGCCATTTTTATGCAATGCAATGATGGCTGCACGCGTTTCTTTGCAGGTCACCATGGTTAACAATAGAAGAACAATGATTTCAAGCATCATCCTCCTTTTAACAGGTCAAGTCTGCCATTTTAACCCAATCAGCCTGACATAATGATCTCCAGCCTTGTGCTCGTCAACATTCTCACCTGAGTTAACAAGACGATTACTGAAATGATCTCAGCAGGTCCTTTAATGACAGCAATGAAATGCAGTGGAAAGTTTTTTTGGGGATTAAGTTAATTTTCATGGCAAAGAGGGACTATGCAATTTATCTGATCACTCTTCATAACATTCTGGAGTATATGCAAATTGCTATTATAAAAACTTAGCAGCAACTTTTCCAATTTTCAATATTTATGTAATTCTCAAAACTTTTGGCCATGACTGTACACTAAATACTTTCCAGTGGCCAAAAAAGCTGATTGGTGGTGGTGCTGGGTGTCAGCCCCCCAGTGATTTTGACCTATCCTGAGGAAAGGCCATCAGGATGTAGGTACTGGAAAACCCCGTAACACATTGGAAGTGATGGTCATGTAATTTTTTTCATCCATAGCTACAGGGGTCCACGCATGTGCACATACCATATAGTACATAGAGGTGCTTCTGCACAATGACCTTGCCCATGTGAAGGGTGGGTGCTACAAGACTCCCACCACCTCTAAGCGTATTAAAGAGACACTGTGGTTTCAGTAAATCGTAGACAATGTATACAGTAAAGTTACCATATATTCTTCCTTACAAATTTCTCACAGTTTTCTCTCTTTGCTGTTATTCAATAGGAACCGGAGGGGAAAAAAAATCTGTCCTGGTCATGTGCTGGACATACGGCTTGTTACAGCATCAGAGCTCTGTCTTGTGAAAAGCTGAGCATCTTGAAGTCCATCATATGATCGGAACAGATATGCAGCATATCCACAGGTTCCTACTGAAAAACAGCAAGCCGAGATCTTGAAAGCGTTTTTGAAAATTGCATAACTTATACAATGCGTAAGCTTTATTCGGTAAAATTAAATGCCCCTTTAAGGAAGTCAAGTCTAGGCCCATTTACACATTACAATTTTCTATCCCAGGAAACTCATACATCATCACCCCGTCCAAAATACACATTATAGCTATATGAACCTAAGTCCTGCATGAGAGCCTCCGGCAGATCTGACAGGAACAGTACCGATACTAAACACTAACCACTAAAGAACCGGCCAAGCCCATTCAGTGGGTCCGTCAGGTGCGGGTGGTATCCATCATGTGAAGGATCCGACAAGACATTGTGGTTTCTGTCTTTTGGGCACCACAACAGGATTGTGAACAGAACCTAAGACTTCTTTCACACTTCGTAGTTGCGGCCCAGAACAGCCTGCCGGAGCTTTCTGGATCCAGCATTGCCTCATTGCCAGATATTACTAGAATGCCCACCAGCCCTATTAATAATAATGGGGTCCGGTGGAGATCCGGCATATATGCTGGAATTGAGCTGGACAAAAACCTCTGCCAGAACAACGAACGGAAGTATGAAACTAGCCTAAGGGTCCATTCACACATCCGTTTTTTCTTTCCTGATCTGTTCCGTTTTTTGCGGAACAGATCAGGACCAGATCTGGACCCATTCATTTTCAATGGGTCCTGGAAAAAAATCGGACAGCACAATGTGTGCTGTCCGTTTCCGTTGTTCCGTTCCGCATGTCCGTTTAAATATAAAACATGTCCTATTCTTGTCCGCAAAATTCGGATCCTGGTACAATACAAAGTCAATAGATCCGCAAAAAACGGAAGACATTCGGATGTAATTCCGTATGTCATCCGTTTTATACGGAATCCGTTCCTGGAAACACATAACAAAATGATTTATTTATTTATTTTTAATCAAATTTTTTTTCAAAGAAATCCAAACAACTTTATTTGATTATTGAACTTTATACATGTTTCAAAAAACGGATGACATACGGAAACATTTTCAGGAACAACGGATCCGCAAAAAACGGACCGAAAATCGGGATATAGGAAAATACTGACGTGTGAATGTAGCCTTAGATGGATATTTACATCAGTCGATTATTATTGCACTAGAAATGCAATTCTATAAAGGAAGTTGTACTATAAAGATGTATAACCAATAAGAATAATGTATAGGCATAAACAATCAGTTTACATCATCGATAATCATAAGCTTTATTTATACCATGCCACCATATTCCACAGCGCTTCACAATTAGAAAACGTGATACGCCGGCCTACATATAGGACTTCTGTGCCCTGAAATGTTACTGAATGCTATACATGTATATGTTTGAACAAAACTTAAGGAATTCCCCCAATTACAAGATGTATCACTCATCCACATGGATAGGTGAGAAAAGATCGCTGTGGGTTCGACCACTTAGACTCCCACCAACCACGAGAACAGAAGTCCCAGAGTGCCTTGTGGGAATGGAATCGTAATGCGCATGCATGACCACCACTCCAAGCACAACGCTCAGCTATGCATGCACACTACAGCTTAATTCACACAATGGACTTGAGGACCCCTTTCTTCCTGTGGTTGGACAGTCCTCCAGCGATCATACATTTATTAGGCTACTTTCATATCTGCATTTTTGCTGGATCCGGCAGGGTTCAGCAAAAACACTTCCGTTAAGGCCTCATGCACACGACCGTTGTTTGGGTCCGCATTTGAGCCGCCAGATGCGGACCTATTCACTTCAATGGGGCCGCAAAAGATGCGGACAGCACTCCGTGTGCTGTCAGCATCTGTGGCTTCGTTCCGCGGCCCCGCTAAAAAAATATAACATGTCCTATTCTTGTCCGCGCTTTGCCAGTGCCCGTTCCGTTAACTGCGGAAGGCAACACGGACGGCTTCCGTTTTTTGCGGATCTGTGGTTTGCGGACCGCAAAAAACAGCACGGTCGTGTGCATGAGGCCTAATGATAATACAACTGTCTGCATCCATTATGAGTGGATCCGGTTGTATTATCTTTAAATGGGTTTCATCAGCATCTGATCAGCGGGGGTCCGACACCCGGGACCCCTGCCGATCAGCTGTTTGAGAAGGCAGTGGCGCTCCAGGAGCACCGCGGCCTTCTGACTGTTTACCGCAGGCCCAGTGATGTCACGACTAGTATTGACTGGCCTGGGCGGGGCTAAGCTCTGTTCAAGTAAACAGCGGGGGTCCTGGGTGTCGGACCCCCTGTCGATCAGATGCTGATGATCTATCCAGAGGATAGATCATCAGTTTAAACAAACTGCAGAACCCCTTTAACATAGCAAGGACGAATCCATCATGAACTCTATTGAAAGTCAATGGGGGACAGATCCGTTTTCTATTGTGTCAGAGAAAACGGATCCGTCCCCATTGACTTGCACTGTGGGTCTTGACGGATTCATCTTGCTCCGCATCCCATGACTGCTCTCCTGTGTGGGAACGCAACCAAACGGAACGGAATGCATTTTGGAGAACTCAGTTCTGTTCAGTTACGTTTTGTCCACATTGACAATGAATGGGGACAAAACATGATGGATCTACCGGAAAATAGAAACGCTAGTGTTAAAGTAGCTTTAGCTATTCTGTGGGAGAACCCCTTTAAAGGGAATCTGTCACCTAGTTTTACCCTATAGAGCTGCGGACATGCAGGGATAGATCTCTGCTAGCATGTCCGCAATATACCAGTCCCATAGCTCTGTGTGGTTTTATTTTGTTTAAAAAATGATTTTATATATATGTAAGGCCCCTTTCACACGGGCGAGTATTCCGCGCAGATGCGATGCGTGAGTTGAACGCATTGCACCCGCACTGAATACCGACCCATTCATTTCTATGGGGCTGTTCACATGAGCAGTGATTTTCACGCATCACTTGTGCATTGCGTGAAAATCGCAGCATGCTCTATATTCTGCGTTTTTCACGTAACGCAGGCCCCATAGAAATGAATGGGGTTGCGTGAAAATCGCAAGCATCCTCAAGCAAGTGCGGATGCGGTGCGATTTTCACGCACGGTTGCTAGGAGACGATCGGGATGGAGAACCGTTCATTATTATTTTCCCTTATAACATGGTTATCAGGGAAAATAATAGCATTCTGAATACAGAATGCATAGTACAATAGCGCTGGAGGGGTTAATTATTTTTTTATGTAACTCACCTTAGTCCACTTGTTTGCGTAGCCGGCATCTCCTTCTGTCTTCATCTGAGCTGTGTGCAGTAACAAGGACCTTTGGTGATGTCACAGTCATCACATGGTCCATCACCATGGTAAAAGATCATGTGATGACGGTGACGTCACCAAAGGTCCTTGTTGCTACACAAAGCTAAGATGAAGACAGAAGGAGATGCCGGGCTACGCGAACAAGTGGACTAAGGTGAGTTAAAAATTTTTTTATTTTTTTTTAACCCCTCCAGCGCTATTTTACTATGCATTCTGTATTCAGAATGCTATTATTTTCCCTTATAACATGAAAATAATACAATCTACAGAATAACGATCCCAAGCCTGAACTTCACATGTTCGATTTTTCTCACGCGAGTGCAAAACGCATGACAATGTTTTGCACTTGCGCGCAAAAATCGCGGGTGTTCCCGCAACGCACCCGCACATGTTTCCGCAACGGCCGTGTGAAAGGGGCATAAATCAGCCTGGTAAGGTGCCCAAGGCGTGGTTACTTAGGGTTAAGGAGCCCAGCCACGCCCCCTGTGAAGGAGCCCAGCACCGCCTGCATCCAGGAATCTCCTCCTTGCTCACAAAGTTACAGTGCCGTAATCTTGCGATGCGCGAGCTAGCGCATGCGCAGCGCGTTCACTGAGGCTGATGCCAGCAAAGGGAACAAACACTTTGCCGGTACTGCGCATGCGCTAGCTCGCTCATCGCAAGATTACGGCAATGTAACTTTGTGAGCAAGGAGGAGATTCCTGGATGCAGGCGGTGCTGGGCTCCTTCACAGGGGGCGTGGCTGGGCTCCAGAACCATAAGTAACCACGCCTTGGGCACCTTACTTGGCTAATTTACATATCTATACAAGCATTTATTAAACTAAATAAAACCACACAGAGCTATGGGACATGTGTATTGCGGAGATCTATCCGTGCATGTTCGCAGCTCTATAGGGTAAAACTAGATGACAGAGTCCCTTTAACCAGCTGGCCCACACATTCCCATGACAAGGTGCAGAATGGCTCTGCAGAGACCTTTCTGGGCACCCTTTGGGCACATCCATGATCCTGCTGGCAGCGGCAGGCTACACTCTCATATTTACTGAAAATAGAGAGGCGTGTAAACATTAACAAATGTCTTGCCTCTGTTTACACTGTCAGTTAATGAGTAAAAGGGATTGTTGTTATCTCCCATCTAGGAATCTGTTGGAACAACACAAAGAGATAACCAATGTCAGAGTGACGCTCCAGGACTAGAGCGGTGTCGGAGTGACGCCCCAGGACTAGAGCGGTGTCGGAGTGACGCCCCAGGACTAAAGCAGTGTCGGAGTGACGCCCCAGGACTAAAGCAGTGTCGGAGTGACGCCCCAGGACTAGAGCGGTGTCGGAGTGACGCCCCAGGACTAGAGCAGTGTCGGAGTGACGCCCCAGGACTAGAGCGGTGTCGGAGTGACGCCCCAGGACTAGAGCAGTGTCGGAGTGACGCCCCAGAAGTAGAGCAGTGTCGGAGTGACGCCCCAGAAGTAGAGCGGTGTCGGAGTGACGCCCCAGGACTAGAGCAGTGTCGGAGTGACGCCCCAGAAGTAGAGCAGTGTCGGAGTGACGCCCCAGGACTAGAGCAGTGTTGGAGTGACGCCCCAGGACTAGAGCAGTGTCGGAGTGACGCCCCAGGACTAGAGCAGTGTCGGAGTGACGCCCCAGGACTAGAGCAGTGTCGGAGTGACGCCCCAGAACTAGAGCAGTGTCGGAGTGACGCCCCAGAACTAGAGCAGTGTCGGAGTGACGCCCCAGAACTAGAGCAGTGTCGGAGTGACGCCCCAGAAGTAGAGCGGTGTCGGAGTGACGCCCCAGAAGTAGAGCAGTGTCGGAGTGACGCCCCAGAAGTAGAGCGGTGTCGGAGTGACGCCCCAGAAGTAGAGCGGTGTCGGAGTGACGCCCCAGAAGTAGAGCGGTGTCGGAGTGACGCCCCAGGACTAGAGCAGTGTCGGAGTGACGCCCCAGAAGTAGAGCAGTGTCGGAGTGACGCCCCAGGACTAGAGCAGTGTTGGAGTGACGCCCCAGGACTAGAGCAGTGTCGGAGTGACGCCCCAGGACTAGAGCAGTGTCGGAGTGACGCCCCAGGACTAGAGCAGTGTCGGAGTGACGCCCCAGAACTAGAGCAGTGTCGGAGTGACGCCCCAGAAGTAGAGCAGTGTCGGAGTGACGCCCCAGGACTAGAGCAGTGTTGGAGTGACGCCCCAGGACTAGAGCAGTGTCGGAGTGACGCCCCAGGACTAGAGCAGTGTCGGAGTGACGCCCCAGGACTAGAGCAGTGTCGGAGTGACGCCCCAGAACTAGAGCAGTGTCGGAGTGACGCCCCAGAACTAGAGCAGTGTCGGAGTGACGCCCCAGAACTAGAGCAGTGTCGGAGTGACGCCCCAGAAGTAGAGCGGTGTCGGAGTGACGCCCCAGAAGTAGAGCAGTGTCGGAGTGACGCCCCAGAAGTAGAGCGGTGTCGGAGTGACGCCCCAGAAGTAGAGCGGTGTCGGAGTGACGCCCCAGAAGTAGAGCGGTGTCGGAGTGACGCCCCAGAAGTAGAGCGGTGTCGGAGTGACGCCCCAGGACTAGAGCAGTGTCGGAGTGACGCCCCAGGACTAGAGCAGTGTCGGCATTAGGACAGAGGGGGAAGTCACTGTAAAATCACTTTAAAAAGAGGATGTAAAATCACTTTAAACAGACTGGTGTGAACAGAGGACCTGCACAGGCCCCTACCCAGGCTGACCTTGGCATTGCACTTTTTATGTGTCTTTGGCGCTGTATAAACAGCCAGTGACTCGGCCATCTACCTCGACCTTGCTGTAACCTGTTCCAAATCTACCTGCCGCTTGTCAATGAAACATATGCTGGGTAAAAATGACAGTTCTGTTTGTAGGGAAACAGAAAAGTAATCTAGAATGTAACAAAAAGCACTCCCAGAACTAGAGACGGGTGCTGTGTACCATGCTCGGCATGGAGACTGATCCCTGTGAGCTGCTGTCCCTCTGACAGCTATTCTCAACTAGTGCTAAGACCACTCTTGGCCAAGTGCAGCTCCTCCGAGAAGATAGCCCTCCAAACTCTGGGAGCTGTATAATGGGGGCTATTACCACCAACTAGTTTAACCCCTTATGGGCCTATAAGGGGGTGCTCTTCTTTTAAGTTTCACTTTAGAGGCACTTTAATATGAACTGTTATGCTGACCTGATGCTCCCAGTTTTTTTACTGCCAGATTATCAGGGGGTTAATGTTCCTACAAACTCTTATTCCCGATAATTTGTCTGTGTAAAGGTTCCCGCAGATCACCCGATTAACAAGCAGAATGCTCGTTCATCGAGTGAAACAATCTTTCATGCTGACACCTAAGTCTACATTCCTGGACTGAAGATTGTTGTGTGTAAACAGCATTATGCTGTCCAGAAACAATGAATCTGTACGGGGACGTCATCGCTCATCCCCATACAGTGGAGGTGATCGCTGCACCTCATCTGACCAGTAGGAAATTGTCAGGAACGAACCCTTCAATCCCGACAATCGCTTGCTCCATCGGGTCATGTAAACCAGCCTTAAAGGGGTTCTCCAAGAGTATAAAAATGCCTCCTCATGTGCAGGGCACCCCACATAGAATATACTTACCCCGGTCCTAGCTCCTGGTCCCCGCACCGCTGCTGCTTCTTCTTGCACACGGATGAAAACATCCAGTGTCGGGGGATAGCAGCCAATGGCAGATGGGGACAGGGATAAGCCTCCCTAGCATCGCCAGTGACGCTACAGAGGATCGTGCCCGTCCCCGCCTGCCATTGGCCGCTTCCTCCCATCCCGACACCGGATGTTTTCATTCATGTGCAGGGAGAAGCAGCAGCAGCGGTGCGGGACCAGGGTAATTATATATTATGTGGGGTGCCTAGCACATGAGGGGACATTTTATACTCTTGGAGAACCCCTTTAAGTACTTTTTACATGGGCCAGGTATTGGGTCAATTATTGGGAACAAGCATTTGTATGAATGGTCGTTCCTGATAATTACCCCATGTAAAGGTGCTGAAATTACCTGACATGCAGCACATAAAATCACTGTTTGCCAGCAGCAGATTGTCCTGTGTCAACAGGGTTGTGCTGCTGGGAAACAATGAATCTGTATTTGCAGGAGTGATCATTCGTCTCCATACAGAGGGAATGATTGCTGCATGTAAGTGCAGCTCTCATCTCTGCTGACGTTCAGGCAGTTATCAGGAATGACAACCCTGTCCTGTATACGACAGATGCAATGTCTTCATAGCACTAGTTCACCCAGTCATACAGTGTCCTTATAATAGCACTATATAGTAAATAAGGCCGCCATACAGTGCCTCAATAACAAGTTATACAGGTACCCTTAGGTAGGCTTGTGGCAAGCTGCCATAGAGAATTCTTGGTTAGGAAGGCATGCTTAGGAAATACGGTAGGTAGGTGGTAGGCTCCTAAATGGTGAGAAGCCCCGTCTGCCTAGGCTATAATCTGTCCATTCTAACATGCCGACTTAACAGACATTTTAAAGGGGTTTTCTCTTGATAGGTAATCAGTATGAAAATCTCAGTAAACCTTTTAAAGGGGTTGTCCAGGCCCGATCTGATATCAGGCTTGATGCAACTGTAGGTTGTCTTGGCTACTGTCTGCTCGGTGTGCAGTCGTGTCTCTCCAGGCCTGATGTCAGCTCGGGCCTCGACAACCCCTTCAAAGACAACGATCAAATCAAGAACAATTTTACATCCTTGTCCTCCCCACAATATTCGTGCAGGAGCCCCATCAGTTGTTTAGTGTAGTAGTTACGTATGTATTCCTTTCATGTTAATACTGTGATTTTATTAAGGTGAGTAGATCTAACAAGACAAGCATGTAGTATATGACCAGCAGCACAACAGCCAGTCAATGTCTTAGTTCAGAATTCAGTTCTTGTAGAGACCCCATGTCAGGGTTTTTCATTGCATGAGCAGGCAGTAATTGCAATACTTGCTGACAGCTGATGAGAAGGAGCAATGAGAAATAAAAGTGCCTTCAAGGACATTTTGTAGTTAGGTGGGTGGTCACCAAGGCCGCCTTGTCTGCCTCAATCAGCTGACAACGCTCAGACGTGCTTTAACCTCTGCACTGACAAACAATTTACATAAAACAGAAGCTGCTACATTATGTAAGATCAGGCAGACCTGGCATCCCTGGCACAGGACAGCTGTATCTATCCAGCTTAAAGTAGGCACATTTCCAAAGATTTGAACAGAGCCTACCATAAGAGTATATCCAATGTCTAACCTTCCTGTGCATGCAGATACTTTGGCTATATTCATTTTTATTACCGTTTACTAGCTACTTTCTCCATCGCTGATGTCATTATTAGAATTATTAGAATAAGTTAATGAGCTAAGGGTACTTTCACACTTGCGGCAGGACTGATCCGACAGGCTGTTCACCCTGTCGGGTCCTTCCGCGATTTCGCCGTGCCGCCGCTCTGTCCCAATTGACTATAATGGGGATGGGGCGGAGCTCCGGCGCAGTACGGCAGTTCACGGTGAGAGGCCGCCGGACTAAAAAGTTGAACATGCAGTCCGGTGGCCTTTTGCCGTGCACTGCCGTGCTGCGCCGGAGCTCCGCCCCTATTATAGTCAATGGGGACGGTCCGGCGAAATAGCGGAAGGACGGATCCGACAGGGTAAACAGCCTGTCGGATCCGTCCTGCCGCAAGTGTGAAAGTAGCCTAAATTACCCCTAGATCTATGATTACACTGCCCTCTAAATGTAGACACCGTCTAAGGGGAAGCCATTTGCGTTGGGGTCAGGCATGAATCAAATAGCCAATGTTTATGTTCGTGGCAGTTAATCACGGCAGTTAGACATGGCACGAGACAGGGATGCAATGCCAGCTACACAAACAAAGTTTATCACAGCTCAGGTATGCTGCAGTATTTTCTCGCCTTACTCACTGCTTATGCTTCACATCAGGTCCTCGCTTCTACTGTCACCCATGTTCAGTTCACTTTTTGCTTTCTTATATCACCCTGATCCATCTTCCTCCATGGTGCAGCATAAAAAAACACCCTCACAAATCATTTAACCATCTGCAGTCTCTTTCTGTTCTCCCCCAAACCCGGGTCCCCCTCTTTTTCTAACTTTAGCTTCTCACCTGCCACACAGAGAAACACTGGAAATCGTATTAATATTCGCTGTACATCTTCTCCTGTCTCTTAACTGCGCTCTCTAGAATTATCGTTCAGTGTGCAACAAACTTCCTACAATCCATGACTTTTTTTCAAACTTGCTGGCCCTCACAGAAACTTGGCTGTGTAAACACAATCTGCTGTCGGCAAACAACGAGTCCTTATGGGGAAGAGCAATGGCAACCTACAACTCTGCCCTCCACCTTGCCAAACAAAACTATTTCTCCTCCCTCATCTCCTCACTTTCAAATAAAGTCCTCTGTGTTGAAAACCTGGCCACTTACTTCAGAGATAAGATTTATAACATCTGGCAGGAAATAATCTCCCAGTCTCCAACCAGCTTCAAACCCCCTCCCTCCCACAATTCCTCTTGGTATCTCTTCTCATTTAATCCTGAAAAAGAAGTCTCTAGGCTCCTATCTTCTTCTTGACCCATGACCTGAAGTAGTGATCCTATTCCCTCATACCTCCTCCACTCCCTTTCCCCGGCTGTCATTAGTCACCTAACCACAATATTTAAAGGGATTCTGTCATCAGAAATTAGGCCTATAACCTAAACATATGGCGAGGTCCGTACTAATACTAATAATAGAATCCTAAATTGACCTTATCAAATGCGCCTGTGGCTCTATAATCATATAAAACAGGTTTATATAACCTGTCACTCACGTCACAATTGTGTCCAAGGGGACGTATCACGATGCAATGTGCCCGGCTGCAGCCATCTCCTTTCAGTGCCCAGCTCCGCCTTCTGAATCGAAATCGCCGCCCTCCTTTTCATTACTTCGCATAACTAGGCCGCTGCCAGGAGTCCGCACTGGGGCATCAGGTGATACCGGGATCTGGCTGAGGAGAGAGGCGGCGATGAACTGAGGTAGGCAGATCTAATAAAAAGGAGGGCGTCAATTTCGATTCAGAAGGCGGCGCTGAGCACCGAAAGGAGATGGCTGCAGCCGGGCACATTGCATCGTGAGACGTCCCCTTGGACACCATTGTGACGTGAGTGACAGGTTATATAAACCTGTTTTATATGATTATAGAGCCACAGGCGCATTTGATAAGGTCAATTTAGGATTCTGTGTATTAGTACGGCCCTCGCCATATGTTTAGGTTATAGGCCTAATTTCTGATGACAGAATCCCTTTAACCTCTCTCTCTTCTGGCATCTTTCTGTCTGTCCTTGTTTAAACATGCTCTTATAACCCGACTACGGAAAACAAACACCTCTTGACCAGACCTGTGCTACTAACTACTGACCTGGCTGTCTCTAACCTCCCCTTCATCCCTAAACTCTTGGAACGCCTGGTCTACACTCGCCTAATAAGCTACCTTTCTGGAACCTCTCTTCTAGACCCCTTACAATCTGGCTTTCACCCTCTACAGAAATTGCCCTTACCAAAGGGGCTAACAATCTTTTGACAGCAATAAAGAATGGCAACTACTCTATACTGATTCTTTTGGATATCTCTGCAGCATTTGATATGGTAGACTACAAATTTCTCCTCACGATTCTCCACTGCTCTTTCTTGGTTTTCCTCCTACCTCTCTGGCCGCTCCTTTAGTGCATCATTCACAAACTCTACTTCTTATCCTAATCCTTTTTATATTGGGGTTCCTCAGGGTTCAGTTCTTGGTCCTCTACTCTTTTCTGTCTACACAGCCCTGATCGCCCCGGTCGGGCAGACTATCGGTAGATTTGGTTTTTAGTGCCATGCAGATGACACCCAACTATATACGTCATCCGATGACATCACTCCAGCAGTGCTACAAAACACCAGTGATTGTCTGGCAGCTGTCTCTAACATCATGTCCGCTCTCTACCTGAAACTGAATCTCTCAAAAACTGAACGTCTTGTCTTTCCCCCCCATTTATTAACCTTCCTAAACCTCTTTCAGTCTGTGGTACCCCGGGGCAACACGCCCACTGTATTGGGTTTATATTTGATCTCTTCTTTATTTCCCATATTTAATCACTTGCATGCTCTTATCGTCTGCATCTCAAGAACATCTCCAGAATCTGCCTTCTTCTCACGGTAGAAACGGCCAAAACTCTTGTTGCTTTAATTCATTGTTATCTTGACTGCTGTAACTCATTACAACCCCCCCCCCCCCCCTTCAGTCTGTCCTAAATGCAGCAGCCAGGCTCATCTTTCTGTTCACCAACTACACTGATGCCTCTAGCCTGTGCCAGTCACCTCACTGGTTGCACATCCACCACAGAATACAGTTAAAAAACTTCTCACCCTCACCCACAAAGCTCTCTACAGTACTGCACCCGACCTACATCTCCGCCCTCATTTCTGTCTACCAACTTACTCTCGCTCTCCATTCTGACAACGATCTAAGATTAATATCCTCCATAAATCAAACCTCTCACTCTTGCCTTCATGACTTTTCTCGAGCTACGCCAGCTCCCTGTAATGAACTGCCCTGGACAATCAGGCTAATTCCCAACTTCCCTAACTTCCAACGTGCCTTAACAACATATCCTTTCAGACAGGCTTATAATGTTCCCTAAACTATTCCCCATTTACACCTTCATTCTTTATAACTGAACGCCATCTTCCGGCAGTAATACCTACACTCAACGCACTAGCTCATGCAGCTCTGTCTGCACTGCTCTATCTAGTACAAAGATGGATGGACTACTTTATAAAATAATCAATTTTACCTTTTGTGTCACCTCTATTTCTTCACAAATTGTAAGCTCCTGCGAGCAGGGCCCTCAAGTCTAGTTTTTTTATTTCATATTAGCCTGTAATTCTATGATGTCTATTTTGATTTGTACATGAATGAACCCTCTGAATTGTAAAGCGCTGTAGAATATGGTGGCACTATATAAATAAAGATTATACTGCCTGTCCAAAAAAAAAGTCGCCACCTGGATTTAACTAATCAAATAGTTATGAGCCTCCTATTGGATAATTACTGCATGGGCGATTATCTTTCAGCTGGCAACAAGTTATTTAACCCCTGTTGGTGCAATGAGTTGCTTCTCATTTCTTAAACAACCATGTCGAAAGACACATCTCGTGGTCGTGGAAAAGATGTTAGTCTGTTTGAGAAGGGTCAAATCATTGGCATGCATCAAGCAGAGAAAACAGCTAAGGATATTGCAGAAACTACTAAAATTGGGTTAGGAACTGTCCAATGCATTATTAAAACCTGAAGGATAGTGGGGACCCATCGTATTCGAGGAAGAAATGTGTCGGGGAAAAAAAATTCTGAATGATCGTGATCAGCGATCACTTTAACGTTTGGTAAAATCAAATAGAAGAAAAACAACAGTAGAACTCAGGGCTATGTTTAATCGTAAAAGTAAGAGCATTTCCACACGCACAGTGCGAAGGGAACTCAAGGGATTGGGACTGAACAGTTGTGTAGCCGTTGGAAAACCACTAAACAGTGAGGCAAACCAGAAAAAAAGGCTTCAATTTGCTAGGGAGCATAAAGATTGGACTCTGGAGCAATAGAAGAAGGTCATGTAGTCCGATGAGTCCAGATTTACCCTGTTCCAGAGTGATGGGCGCATCAGGGTAAGAAGAGAGGCAGATGAAGTGATGCACCCATCATGCCTAGTGCCTACTGTACAAGCCTGTGGGGGCAGTGCTAGGATCTGGGGATGCTGCAGTTGGTCAGGTCTAGGTTCAGCAACATTATGTGCTCCAAGAATGAGGTCAGCTGACTACCTGAACATACTGAATGACCAGGTTATTCCATCAATGGAATTTTTCTTACCTGATGGTACGGGCATATTCCAGGATGACAATGCCAGGATTCATCGGGCTCAAATTGTGAAAGAGTGGTTCAGGGAGCATGAGACATCATTTTCACACATGGATTGGCCACCACAGAGTCCAGACCTTAACCCCATTAAGAATCTTTGGGATGTGCTGGAGAAGGCTTTCCACAGCAGTCAGACTCTGCCATCATCAATGCAAGATCTTGGTGAAAAATGAATGCAAAACTGGATGGAAATAAATCTTGTGACATTGCAGAAGCTTATCAAAACAATTCCACAGTGAATGTGTGCCATAATCAAAGCTAAAGACGGTCCAATGAAATATTTTTGGTGGCGACTTTTTTTTGGGACGGGCAGTGTATTATTATTATTATTAGCATAAGCTTCCCAGAATTCTTGCTTTTTTCCAGAATTCTTGCTGTGATTATGAAAGCCTCTTTCACATGTTTGTGTCTGTTATGACATCCATGACAAGATGGTCAGTGGTTTGTCGGTGAAGAATCTGTGTGGTCCATGTGTCTATTTTTTGCCCTCCGTGTGTCATCCACAGTATCCAGAGCATCTCCAACCAAAGATCAGTGAAAACCACAAGACAGCATCCATGTTGTGTCCATGGTTTTCTCTGACCCAAAAACTTTGTGTGTGAGGGATCCGTAATCACAGACAAAAATAGGGCATACTTGTGTAGGGTCATCACAGACCCACAGTTAGGTTTTTTGAGATTTTTATACTGATGAACTATCCTCTCTAGGTCATCAGTATCTGATCGGTGGGACTCTGACACATGGGAACCCCACCGATCAGCTGTTTGAGAAGGCATTGGCATTGTATGGCAGCTGTGCTTGGTATCGTGTTAAGCCCCATTGACCTGAATGGGGCTGAGCTGCTCCTAGGCCACGTGACAGATGAACATGTCGTCACTGGCCTAGGAAAAGCTGAGAGAAGGTTGCAGCACTCACAGGAGCACCGGTGCCTTCTCAAACAGCTGATCGGTGGGGGTCCTGGGTGTCAGACACTGATGACCTATCCAGGGGATAGTTCATCAGTATCAAAATCTCGGAAAACCCCATTAAAATCAATCAGTAAATGTGCTGTCCATGGAGACCACGGATAGCACACAACGATGATTCACTGTGTGTGAAAGAGGCCTTATAGTTTCAATTCCGCTTGTGGAAAGAGGGAGACGTTACACCCTGGTGGACAAATAAATATTTAGCCATCGATACAAATTCATGTTTCACACTGTACGAATACAGCATGCGAGAGGCACAGTAAAGAGGGGTCTCAATATCCTGACCACCAATGATAGCTGAAGAAGAACATTATGATGCTCTAGGTGCCCAAATGACAGGAAAAAGCAGCCCATGACAGCTAGTATGGCTGCCCATGGTGACGGTCAAACAGCTACTTCCTGTCGCAGAAACTAGAGAGCACAAATAGTTGAGCTTACAAGAGACAAACCACACATAGTCATTACGTATTTGACTGAAGGACAAGATTGCTAGCAACGTGATGGTGTTCATAATAAAATCTAAATCTAGAAAAAGTACACTATACAATTAAAAAACAATGAGGCATTATTTCTGATTATTGATCACGGAGGTTTACTCAGATAAGGATGTCAATACAGAGCGTCTAATACTGGAAGTAACTCACCTTTATATGGAAGGGTGTTCTTTTTTACCTTGCTAGTACCAGACCGTTGGTTTTCCTTATGCGAGTCTTCAGAAGTACATTGTACTATAAGAACAATGTCCTATAAATCTAACACACTAGGCAACAAAGTGCAAAGCAGGAGTTAAGGCTCATTTAGAGGAGTAGATAATCGTCCTAATTCGAATGCTAGATATTCATGGTGGACGATAATCGTGTAATGTGAATGTATGTACGCTTGTGAAATCGTTGATGCGAACAACTAAATTCCCGTTTGTCGTTAATGAATTGTGGTAATGTAAATGTGCATCACGTGACCTTTCGCCGGTAGGCACGATGACTACACCTGTCTGAACACAGTCAATGATCGTTGTGTAAGCAAGTATACGATCAAAGATGAACTCGTTTGTGCACGATACTCCTTGTACGTAATTGCTTGTCATTATCATTGGCGTTGTATCGGTAGATCACCTGGGTCGTCAATTGCCTGAACGATTATCTACTTGTCTAAATGGGCCTTTACTCTCTTCTCCCCATGCTTCCATGGTTATTTTTATTTATTTGGTTGGATTTGGGTTCTCCACCTGCTCATGATTTATAGACATTATAAACATATAGGTTCCAGAGAGGACTGCATTGGTAGGCATGCTGATGACTTGGTTCCTAATTCCCTCCTGTATGCTGCATCTCTCATTGATGCATTTGGTAGATTTTCAAGCTTGGGATAATTTCCTTATTTTTGGGATAATTCCCAATGCTATTTACTTTGTTGGCTTTGCTGACCTATCTTAGGGATAAACTCAAAGTATGGAGTTCCTTGCCTCTGTCAGTGGCAGGGAGACTTAACTTGCTGAAAATGACCGCCCTTCCCAAGCTTTGGTATACCCTCGAACATGCGGATATTATAGTTCTGCAGAAGTTCTTTCATAAAGTAGAATCCCTTATTCCCCCATTCATTTGGGGCTAGAATAGATCCAAGCTTCAGATGCACAATGAGGAGTTCAACAATCTCTAGCCTCCAGTTAGACCTCACAGGAAAACCAATGATTTCTGGATTCACTCTGCATATACAATACTGCTCCTTTCGGGGAACACTTATATATCTGCTCAATACGCTAATAGTATTGCTGGACCGCATTGCAAGGACTCCTGCCTTTGATACACTATTATAATAGTTATTCTTTTTATGTGACCCATGTTGCCGCCTGCTTTGTTGTTTGATTCGATGATGTTCTGTATGTTGCATGTGATTGCATTACACTGTATATACAGTTGCAAGAAAAAGTATGTGAACCCTTTGGAATTATATGGATTTCTGCACAAATTTGTCATAAAATGTGATCTGACCTTCATCTAAGTCACAACAATAGACAATCACAGTCTGCTTAAACTAATAACACACAAAGAATTAAATGTTACCATGTTTTTATTGAACACACCATGTAAACATTCACAGTGCAGGTGGAAAAAGTATATGAACCCTTGGATTTAATAACTGGTTGAACCTCCTTTGGCAGCAATAACTTCAACCAAACGTTTCCTGTAGTTGCAGATCAGACGTGCACAACGGTCAGGAGTAATCCTTGACCATTCCTCTTTACAGAACTGTTTCAGTTCAGCAATATTCTTGGGATGTCTGGTGTGAATCGCTTTCTTGAGGTCATGCCACAGCATCTCAATCGGGTTTAGGTCAGGACTCTGACTGGGCCACTCCAGAAGGGGTATTTTCTTCTGTTTAAGCCATTCTGTTGTTGATTTACTTCTATGCTTTGGGTCGTTGTCCTGTTGCAACACCCATCTTCTGTTGAGCTTCAGCTGGTGGACAGATGGTCTTAAGTTCTCCTGCAAAATGTCTTTCATAAACTTGGGAATTCATTTTTCCTTCGATAATTGCAATCCGTCCAGGCCCTGACGCAGCAAAGCAGCCCCAAACCATGATGCCCCCACCACCATACTTCACAGTTGGAATGAGGTTTTGATGTTGGTGTGCTGTGCTTCTTTTTCTCCACACATAGTGTTGTGTGTTTCTGCCAAACAACTGAACTTTGGTTTCATCTGTCCACAGAATATTTTGCCAGTACTGCTGTGGGACATCCAGGTGCTCTTGTGCAAACTGTAAACATGCAGCAATGATTTTTTTGGACAGCAGTGGCTTCCTCTGTGGTATCCTCCCATGAAATCCATTCTTGTTTAGTTTTTTACATATCGTAGATTCGCTAACAGGGATGTTAGCATATGCCAGAGACTTTTGTAAGTCTTTAGCTGACACTCTAGGATTCTTCTTCACCTCATTGAGCAGTCTGCGCTGTGCTCTTGCAGTCATCTTTACAGGACGGCCACTACTAGGGAAAGTAGCAGCAGTGCTGAACTTTCTCCATTTATAGACAATTTGTCTTACCGTGGACTGATGAACAGCAAGGCTTTTGGAGATACTTTTATAACCCAAGTCAACAATTCTTAATCATAGGTTTTCTGAGAGCTCTTTATTGTGAGGCATCATTCACATCAAGCAATGCTTCTTGTGAAAAGCAAACCCAGAACTGGTGTGTGTTTTTTTATAGGGCAGGGCAGCTGTAAGGCTACTTTCACACTTGCGTTCGGGGTTCCGCTTGTGAGTTCCGTTTGAAGGCTCTCACAAGCGGCCCCGAACTGATCCGTACTGCCCTAATGCATTCTGAGTGGATGGGGATCCGCTCAGAATGCATCAGTCTGGCACAGTTTGTCCTCCGCTCCGCTCAGCAGGCGGACACCTGAACGCTGCTTGCAGCGTTCGGGTGTCCGCCTGGCGTGCGGAGGCAAACTGATCCGTCCAGACTTACAATGTAAGTCAATGGGGACGGATCCGTTTGAAGTTGACACAGTATGGCTCAATTTTCAAACGGATCCGTCCCCCATTGACTTTCAATGTAAAGTCAAAACGGATCCGTTTGCACTATCATAAACAAAAAAAAAATGGTAATGCAAACGGATCCGTTCTGAACGGATCTAAGCGTTTGCATTATAGGTGCGGATCCGTCTGTGCAGACACCAGACGGATCCGCTCCGAACGCAAGTGTGAAAGTAGCCTAACCAACACCTCCAATCTCATTTCATTGATTGGACTCCAGTTGGCTGACACCTCACTCCAATTAGCTCTTGGAGATGTCATTAGACTAGGGGTTCACATACTTTTTCCACCTGCACTGTGAATGCTTACATGGTGTGTTCAATAAAAACATGGTAACATTTAATTCTTTGTGTGTTATTAGTTTAAGCAGACTGTGATTGTCTATTGTTATGACTTAGATGAAGATCAGATCACATTTTATGACCAATTTGTGCAGAAGTCCATATAATTCCAAAGGGTTCACATACTTTTTCTTGCAACTGTACTTCATACCTATTTTGTATGTTTTGCTCTTTTGTATCTTCCTTTAATAAAACAAGTTTAAAAAAAAATAATTGGGATTTTACCATTGATGGCCTATCCTTCAGAGAGGCCATCAATATCTTATCAGTGGGGGCCTGACACCCTGCACCCCTGCCAATCAGGTGTTTGTGTAGTGGACGGAACTGGTTATGGCTGTGCTGCTCCCATTCACTTCAATGGTAGAAGTGCTGCAGTAACCAGCTCCATCCACTAAACAATGGAGGGAGCCATGCATTTCCTGCATTGGAGCTACTGCTGATCAGAGGGGGTGCAGGTTGTCAGACCCCCACTGATCAGATAGTGATGTCCTATCCTGAGGACATTCAGGACGGGGATGGGGCTGCAGTGGACATGGTTGAGTTCCTGGAACGCAGAGGAAGGATTTCTTTATATATTTTGCAGTGCTAATTTTAATATAAGACAAAATAGGATCAGATGAGAGGAGCAGAGTAATGTTTAGTGTTCCTTTAAGGGGCGCACCTGCGTGCAGCGAGTACAGATGCTTTGCAAACCATGAATGGCATGGTGCTCAAGTGGAAATAAATTATGAAGAAAATCACACATTGCTTTAGCAGTGAAGAATATATAGCAGAAGGCATACAAGCCTTCCTAACAGAGGCCATGTCTGACCAGGTAAACAAGGGGTTTAGGTCTTTCCTCTTGACCAGATCATAAATGCAGAATCTGTAAGGACTGCGCTAACATATCATATGCTCTGCTGCATAATAAACTCATCAGTTTATTGCATAAAGTGGATGTACCAATCTGTATGCATCTGTAGGATGGCAAGTACTGCCGTGGCATTAATGGGGTTGGATGGCAAGTACTGCCGGGGCATTAATGGGGCTGGATGGCAAGTACTGCCGGGGCATTAATGGGGCTGGATGGCAAGTACTGCCAGAGCATTAATGGGGCTGGATGGCAAGTACTGCCGGAGCATTAATGGGGCTGGATGGCAAGTACTGCCGGAGCATTAATGGGGCTGGATGGCAAGTACTGCCGGAGCATTAATGGGGCTGGATGGCAAGTACTGCCGGAGCATTAATGGGGCTGGATGGCAAGTACTGCCGGAGCATTAATGGGGCTGGATGGCAAGTACTGCCGGAGCATTAATGGGGCTGGATGGCAAGTACTGCCGGAGCATTAATGGGGCTGGATGGCAAGTACTGCTTGGCCTGTACAAAGTAACTGTTGCACAAAGTTGTAGATTACTGTGACTGTAAAACTCCCAATCACCTCAGTGGAATTGATGTGATGATATTTAGCTGAGGCAGCTGGCAGTAGTTCAGAATTTCTGGTGTGAACTGAGCCTTAAAGGAAAAACATAGCCTATTTTAAGGAGTATTTATTTTCCCTTTTAAGGACAGCAAGATATCCTTAAACTGCTCTGAGATTCAATCAGCCCCTTGTACTTTATCACAGTACCACAAACAAGGGGACCCTGTCTGGGAAGGGTTTTCAATATATATATATATATAAAATCACACAGCCTAAATAGGCTTAGAGCCACTCTTGTCCCAGACACTAAAACTTAACCTTTAATGCATTTGTTTAAAATAGTTAGAAGATGTGAGCAAGCTGAAAGGGTTAAAACTATCTGATACCCTATGAGTGCTGTGATATAATAGGGTGCCTGCAGGGGTGCACTTCCCCGTACTGTGTTCCTTAGGGGACACTCACTGTCCTGATAGGTGTATTAACAGTACATTGTGCCATATAGCCGCATGCTGCTATAGAGGGATTCTTGTGGGGCAACCACTGTCCTCACTTGGGTTATACACAACTATATTGCAGCTCATGTAATCGCTAGCACTAACAGCGGTATTCAGAAACTAAAACCTAACACCTGCCCCCAACATGTTTCGCCAGTTAATCTGGCTTTATCGGGGGTATCGGCAGACTTAAATACGAACGCTGAAGACGAAGCTTATAAAGGCTCCCTCGCTCTTGGATGCAGAGGGGGGGGGGGGGACCAAGGAGCTCAAAGAGTACAAAAAGCTGAATATATCACATATGAAGTTACCAATGAGACTTCGTAAAGTAAGGATGACACCCCCATCATCATCCACAGTGGGGAGTACCCTGATGAACAGCGGCGCACTAAATGTCGGCGCACGGACTTACCCTCCGCCAGTGCTGCTCAACCCTAGTGCGACTGCGCATAGACTTGGAAGTCAGTGAAGAACGCAGAACCGTTTCGCGCCTGTGTCAACACTTAGCCTCCATACACTCCCTTGCTTTCACACTACGGCTGCGAGCAGACTTAGTCTCTGAATGAGACACTGCTATGCCTCGTCACGGGGAGCCGGCGGCACACTCTCCCTTTGCAGCGCCGCCTGCATTCTGCGCGGATAGCGGAGAGAGGACGCGCATGCCTCCTAGGGGTGGCCGTCGTCCTCCGTCACTTAGACAACAAGCAGCAGGAGAGCTGAGCGACGATAATGATGATCAGCCCTCGGCTATGTTGGGCTGTGTTATGCAAGTCACGTGACGCTGGCCACGTCATGTGACTCACCAGTCTGGGCTATTTAAAACAGGCAGCCTGCTGGCCACAGGTTGCCTGCGATTGCTCTTTCTACTTTCACCAGCGTTCCTATTTACCTTGCTATTGTGTTTGGACCTCGGCTTTGTTTCTGACCTAGACCTCGTTACCTCCTTGGCATTGACGTGACCTCTCGGCTTCTGACTTTGGTTTGTTTTAACCTATGTTTTTCCCTTGTGTACCTGCGTGACCGCCTGGCTTTGACCTTTGCTTCCCTGACTCTGTTACGTATTACTTTAGCACCCTTTAGGCCTCTGCACGTATGTAAGCTAGGGACCGCCGCCAAGTTGTACGCCGTCAGTTAGGATGGGCTGTGCAAGTAGGTAGGGACAGAGGTGCGGGTGGAGATCAGGGCTGCACTCTTCCCTCCCTACGTGACATGCCTACTGCAAATCCAGTTTCCCTTTTTGCTTTACACTGTGCCTATTGATAACCTATAGATCAATTAGGATGATAGACAATAAAATAAATAAAAAAGAGATCACTGCAGCTGAATACATTGATTGAAATCCTTTAATTATATTATAATATATATATATATATATATATATATATATATAGATAGATATACACATACATATACACACACACACATATCTATACCATTTGGTGATTCGAGAAAATGATCCCAAGTACATAAACAGCAAAACCCATCAATAGTAGATATATATACCTTTCATTTAATGAATTTTTAGAACATGTCACCAATTAATGTGCAATGATCAGATCCTATTGTAACCAAATTACATATTTAAAATACATATTTATATATATTCTTATTTAGTGATTTTTAGAAGATCCGCCCAAGTACATAACCAATAGTAGCGATCAATAATATAAGTATATTTATTATTTAGTGAGTTTGAGGCATATCGCCAAGTAGTGTGCAATGATCAGATCTTATTATAACCAAATATATGTTCTATCATCATCATCATCATATTAAATATTACGCCATTTGAAATAATGAACGGCAATATTGGATTAACTCACAACAGAATAACCCAATTAGAAACTGTATATAAAGCGGCACAAAAAGTGGGTGCCAACCATCATTCAGAGAAATAAGGGGGGAAGACTTACATCGCCCCCAAACTGCTTACTGTATACGGTACTTTACAAACAGTACCCATATTCCTGCTTGATAGTTTTCTCCTAGCCACACCTAGATTATTCTCACAATTCATTTGGAAACTAAGCAACCCCAGAATCTCTTACTCTACTCTATGTCAACTAAAACAAAATGGAGGCTTTGGCCTACCAGACAGGAAAAGTCACTATAAGGCTATACAACTTAAGACTTCATGCAGAAGTTCTCTTCCATACCGACAAAAAACTAGGCTGCCACCTTGCAGCAGCCAATATTTCAACTACGGATTGTGCTCAACTATGGCACACACATAACCCCTCAAGCCTGCATCTTAACACCGTTCCTAACTCCTTAAAGGGGATGTTTCACAACTGGAAAACTTTAAAGGGACACTGACAGGCCGTTAGAGCATATAAAGTGACATATATTCTTCTATTGGTCTAATTAATATGCTTAATTAAACTATACCATTATCACCCCTCGCTGCCTTTCTGTTACTTATAAAAAGTGTTTTATCAATATGCAAATTACCTTACTTTGTGCCCAAGGGGCTGTCCCTCATTCAGTTCTGTGCCCAGCCGCACCCCAACTGCCGTCTCCTAGTGCCACCCAGCTCATTAGTATTCACTGCACTGGACGGCTTTTTTTTTTTCTCCCGACACGGCGAAATCCCGCGCATGCCCAGTACTATCTTCCTGGCATCAGCCTCATCTTGTCGCTCCGTGCCTGCGCCGGATAAGGTCCCCGGCACCCTCCAGCTCCAGTAGAAGATAGTACTGGGCATGCGCGGGATTTCACTGTGTCGGGAGAAAAAAAAAGCCGCCCAGTGCAGTGAATACTAATGAGCTGGGCGGCACTAGGAGACGGCAGTTGGGGCGCGGCTGGGCACACAACTGAATGAGGGACAGCCCCTTGGGCACAAAGTAAGGTAATTTGCATATTGATAAAAACACTTTTTATAAGTAACGGAAAGGCAGCGAGGGGTGATAATGGTATAGTTTAATTAAGCATATAAAGACCAATAGAAGAATATATGTCACTTTATATGCTCTAACGGCCTGTCAGTGTCCCTTTAAGTTCCACTTTACAGTTGTGGCATGACCCCTCTCTATTTATGCCCACATCTTTGCTCCCTTATGTGATGGATCCGTGTTAGTCTGACGATATGGGTATGTAGAGGGGCCTAGGTGAAAACCCAGTGCGAGATCTTTTACACAGAAAACAGATTCCTACTCTTCCTGAACTAAATAATAAGCATTTAGCAAAACAGTGGACCCCCTTACATTATATACATTTCTGTAAGATAGCCTACATATATAAAAAAGTTCTGGAAAAGAACGCCCTTACAAAACCTGCATACATACTAAAATGGGAAAAAGATCTCGATAGATCCTTTTCAGGGCATGAACTGTCCTAGATTTTTTACCGCTCTCACGGTCCAGATGTATTCGCATACAAGAAAACTCTTATAAAATATTAACTAGGTGGTATAAAACACCAGATGTATTGCACAAAATGCACTCTGCTAACACCACAGAATGTTGGAGATGTCATTCTGAGATGGGTTCTCCAATTCACATATGGTGGCATTGCTCACTTATATCTCCATATTGGACAGAGATAGAAGAGGCAATAAATCAGATATGCAACTCTGAAATCTTGCTCTCCCCCACACTGGTGCTTCTTAACCTCCCAGATAAGACATGCCCGGCCTCAAAACATGACTTGGCTAGACACAAATCCGCCTACCTTGGGAGAGCAGATGCGTAAAGCTCAGGAGATTTATAGGCTGGAAGAACTCTCTGGCTGGGAGGCATATGCACATGATAAGTTTTATGATCCCCCTGGTCTCGTTGGATCAGCAACAAATACACCTCAATGCATTAAGGCAGATGTGTTCCTGCTACCCTTCCCCCCCCCCCCCCTTCCAACGGTGAAAGGTGCTCTACGTCTACTAATCCTACTGCAGTGTTATTAACCATACTGTAACGGCTAATACTCCTTGTAATTGCAAGTTACTGTGACCTAGTTGGCTTTGTTGCAGATTAATTACTGTATTTCTGATATTGTCATTTTTTGTGAAAACAAAATAAAGATTAATAAAAAAAATATGGGGGAGGGAGGGGGGGATGTCCAAAATGTGCAGCGGCCCAATCAATAGGGACTCATGTATCCAAGTTTTTAATTACTGCTTTTTACTTCCAGCGTCCAAACTGCTCACAATGTGAAAATGTGTACAAAAAGAAAATAATGTGCAGAATAGATTGTTAATTTATAAAAAGGAAGAGAACATAAGGCTTCATTGAGGCCTTTACGACTGAGACTATCAAGGCGGTAAATCCACCTAGTCTCCTCTTGAAGGAGAAATCTATCCAAATTGCCTCTTCGTGCTCCATGTCTCGATATCGCAGTGTCTGATTTGGTATTGACACTACTAATATGTTGGCAGATCCGCCGATTGAATTCTTGTAATGTCTTACGGACATATAATTTAGAGCACGGGCACCATAAATGATACCCATTCTTTGACAGTTGATAAATTGTCTAATCTCGTATTTTTTGTGATCAACAGGGTTGGTAAAGACTTTTATCTTTTGAATATATGGGCAAAAACTACATCTCCCACAGGGGTAACTCCCCACTACATTAGATGTCAACCACATTGTTCTAGGGGGAACTTTACTATAGAAACTGTGCACCAGATGGTCCTTTAGGTTTTTACCTCTACGATAAGTAATAATTGGTTTAATCGAGAGGACCTCCCTAAGATCGTTATCAGCTCGTAATATGTGCCAGTGTTTTTGCAATATTTGAAAAATCTTTCGGTGCTGTGCATGAAACGTGCCAATGCACCTTATGATAGAAGAGGTTTCACTTTGTTTTTCATTACATAACAAATCAGCACAGTTGGTACTATTGGCCCTGTGGAAGGCCCTGTGTAACATCGTTTTGGGATAACCTCTTTGGCAGAACCGATGCAGCAGGGTGTCACATTCCCGGAGAAACCCAGAGTCATAAGAACAATTACGGCGCGCCCGTATATACTGTCCGGTGGGTATACCCCTTCTCAAAGGAAGAGGATGAGAACTCTGCCAATGTAGCAGGTGTTTTGTAGAAGTCGGTTTGCGATATATGCTTCCGTATTGATGCGACCACCAGAGTCCGTGGAGATTCTGAGATCAAGAAAAGTGAGAGTATGTGGATGTATTTCAGAGGTAAATCTCATACCTTTACCATTTTTGTTGAGACTCTCAACAAATCAGTGAAAAAGTGCTGTACTGCCATCCCATAAAACTAAAACATCAGCAATATAACGTCCCCAAAATAGAACGTGCTTAGTGTATTGTTCAAAGTGATCAGTGAAGACAATTGTGTTCTCCCACCACCCTAAAAAAAGATTTGCATCATTTGGTGCACATTTACTCCCCATTGCTGTGCCATTTAACTAGAAATAAAAGTGCGCATTAAATAAGAAATAGTTGTGTGTGAGCAGATAACGCAAAAGTGTAAGTACCAACACATTGTGAGCATGAAACCGTGCCCTTAGTGAATATGTAAGAAGCTACTGCTGTAACCACCTCAGCCCCCCTAGCTTAAACACCCTTAAGGGGCTTCTGTCACCCCACTAAACCGTTATTTTCTTTGTTTTTTTTTGTTTACTTATAATCCCTATACTGCGATTTATGCATACATAATCTAATTAATCATTTTGGTTCAGTAGATTCTGTTAAAAACGTACTTTTAAAATATGCAAATTACCTTGCTACCAGCAAGTAGGGCGGCTACTTGCTGGTAGCAGCCGCATCCTCCTATCCTAAAGACGCCCCCTCCGCATGTTGATTGACAGGGCCAGCGAACGGGATCGTCCTCTGTCGGCCCTGTCTGCTATCAAGATCTCGCGCCTGCGCCGTACCTGTCTTCAATCGGAGCAGGCGCACTGAGAGGCGGACGCTCGCTCGGCCGCTCCATCCTCAATGCGCCTGCGCCGATGATGTCATCGAGTACACCTGGAAGAGACGGGTGTAATTTTCCGGGTGTACTTACCTTCCGATCCTGTGAACGCGCGTGCCTGTGTGCGCGCGTTCACAAAAAGTCTCGCGAGATGACGCATAGATGCGCGACTCTGCCCGAGACAGCCGCCTCCGAACCGCGATCCTGCGTTAGGTGGTCCGGATGCGGTTAATACCCAAGTCATGTTTGATATTAGTGTACAGGGCCTCAATATCTAAACTGGCAAGTTAAGTATGCTCTGTGACTTGAATCTCCTGTAATCTGGTGACCGCATCTTTTGTGTCCCTAATGTAAGACGGCAATGTAGGGACAATTGGTGAAATAAACTCATCACCATATTGGCTGATATTCTCCGTTAAGATGTTATTCCCCAATACTATCGGTCTCCCAGGAATGGGTTGTCTTTGCTTGTGGACCTTAGGGATCACATAAATAGTTGCAATAGTCGGTCAGGAATTGAAAAGATATTTATATTCATCTTTTGAGATAAGGTTGTCCCTCTTAGCCGCTAGCAAGATGACTGAGTTCCTCCAGGAACTGCTCAGTGGGATTGGTATCCAATTTCTTATATGTATGTGTATCCCTCAACAGGTCCATCATCATGTCCTCATACATATGTCTCTCCATAATCACAATATTGCCCCCCTTGTCGGACGGTTTGTAACTCCAAGTCTGAATTATTCTTCAATTCTGACAGAGCTAAAATTTCATCTGGGTCCAAATTATTATTGACAAGAGATGACGGTGTCTTAATAGATTTGAGGTCTTTAGTTACCAAATTAACAAATGTCTCAATATTCCCAAACTGGAAAAAAGGAGGCGTAAACTTCGACCGTGGTTTGAGTGATGACAAAGGGGGTTCAATATATTCAGCATCTGTCTGGTTGTCACAGTCAAGGGATTCCAAAATTTCCAGGGCCACTTTCTTTTTCTTTTAGAGCCGACAGTCTCTCTCTTGCTGCTTATATGTTTTATGTAAAGCTAGTTTTCTAGCAAGAAGATTTACGTCCTTCACCCAAGTGAAGCACTCGAAATTCGGCGTTGGGGTGAAGGAAAGGCCTCTCCTGAGTAATTTCAAAATGCCTATCCTCTAAATGAAAGCTAGAGAGATTTACGATTTCTAAACTGTCAGTTCGAATCAAGTCCTGACACTGTAGGCCCATTTGTCTTTGTCCCTCAGTGTTACACCCTGGGCTAAAAAAGAAGGGGTGACTGTCACTGAGCTGATAGTAGGAATTGTGTTGGTGCCAAAAGCAGAGGGCGTGGAGATAGAAGGAAAAGATGATAACACTGTAGAGGTTGCCCCCACATCCGTATTCATGGGTAGAGTAGGCATTTTTGCCACCACTGTTTGTCCTCCAGGAGCTGCTTCTGCACTCCTTGGTATATTGCCCCATACTGTATTATTGTTTGTTGGCTGGGAGGATGTCTGCAGTGCAGGAGCTTTTCTTTGAGGGAAAGGTGTCCGATATTTATTTTAGCGTTTTGTCCCTACTTGTTTATTCGAATATTGCCTAGATGGTAAATCTTCTGGGCCGGAGATATCCGATTCTGAAATGTCAGCATAAGATACTTGTGAATTACCGTAATTTGTTCTCTTATTATTAAATTGAAAATTATTATTTTTTGCAATACTACAATAAAATTTAGACTAGCACATTCATAGTCACAGGTGCATATCCATCAAGCAAACGTGGTTGATAAAAAAAAAATGGCTGCACAACATTTTACATACAAACAATAGAACTGAGAAATGGGGATCATTCTAAATTAAAGTGGTATTATACCTACTATAAATGGAAAAATAGGAGCTTTTTGCGCACATATTTGATCAAATGTGTGTCGGGCCCATCTACCAGGCGTCAAGGTGGCTTCCGCAGATGGGTCCCTAACACTAAATATACTGCCTCACTTTGGACTTACCTAAGCCTACAATATTCAGGGCAGTGTAGGAACCAGCTACATTTGTACTCTGCTCAGAAGCCCCAGGCAGATGGGCGTTTCTCAGTCTAAAAGAGATACTACCCTCAATATATACTACTACCCATCTGCGGAAGCCACCTTGACGCCTAGTAGATGGGCCCAAAACACGTTTGATCAAAAATGTGCTACAAAGAGCTTCTATTTTTCAATTTATAGTAGGTATAATACCACTTTAATTTAGAATGATCCCCATTTCTCAGCTCTATTGTTTGTATGTAAAATGTTGGGCAGTCATTTTTTTTACCAACCATGTTTGCTTGATGGATATGCACCTGTGACTATGAATATGTAATGTGCTAGTCTAAATTTCTTGCAGTTTATATTGAAGGTAGCGCCTCTTTTAGACTGAGCAACGCCCATCTGCCTGGGGCTTCTCAGCAGAGTAAAACTGTAGCTGGTTTTTACACAAAATATGTAAAAAAAAAATGTAGGCTTAGGTACCGGTAAATTCAAGAGAGGCGGTATATTAGTGTTAGGTACCAATCTGCGGAAGCCACCTTGACGCCTGGTAGATGGGCGCGACACAAGTTTGATAAAAAATGTGCGCAAAGAGCTTCTATTTTACATTTATAGTAGGTATAATACCACTTTTAATGATCCCCATTTCTCAGCTCTATTGTTTGTATGTGAAATGTTGTGCAGCCATTTTTTTGCAATATACACCTGACCTGTATCAAAATCGCGTCTGTCTCTGATATATTTCCTGTGTTTCCTTTGCTTTATCTCTGTTTGCAAACGCTCTAAGTTTTTTTTGTAATTTCTGCTCCAATACATGAACTGCAATAAAGTACTTAGTTGTGTATAACACAAGTGAGGACAGTGGTTGCCCCACAAGAATCACTCTATAGAAGCATGCGGCTATATGGCACAATGTGAGTGTCCCCTAAGGAACACAGTACGGGGAAGTGCACCCCTGCAGGCACCCTATTATATCACAGCACTCATAGGGTATCAGATAGTTTTAACCCTTTCAGCTTGCTCACATCTTCTAACTATTTTAAACAAATGCATTAAAGGTTAAGTTTTATTGTCTGAGACAAGAGTGGCTATAAGCCTATTTAGGCTGTGTGTTTATATTGTACTTTATCACAAATCTGTCCTGTCCATTCCAGTTGCACAGTTATATCCCTATATTAAGACCTTGAACTGAGCATAAGTAATATGCTTAAATTCTCTTTATGCAATGTAAGTTGATGTATTAATCCTCACATTCATCCTGAGTCATAGATATGGCTTGCCTTAGATGTCTACGGGTTGTGTCTGATATTGCAGCTCATTCTCAGCAAAGTAAATGGGGCTGATGTATGGACAAGTGTGGTACCGTCCATATGTGTTTTGCAGTCCACAAATTGTGGATCTGCAAAACACTGATACGGTACCTGCCGTGTGCATGCTGCCATTTTATCTACCTCCTGTAGAAATGTCGTATTCCTATCTGCAAAACGGAGAAAAATAGTACATGGTCTATCTTTTTTGTGGAGCTATGGAATGGATTTAGGACTTCCCAATCTACACTGTGGAGATTCTAGAACATTTAAAGGGATTTTCCAGGAGTTTTATTGTGATGACCTATGTGATCAGTGAAGGTCCGACTCCTGGTTATCAGTAGTAAAAACTTGGAAAACCCTTTTAAGCAGTTTCACACTTCTCAGACCAATTGAGCTTCAGATCAACTTGTCACACTGAACATCTGTGATCTTAGGAGTCAAGTAGGCGGTCCTGCCCACATGACTCCTAAGCCCAGAATGAGCAGAAATTTAAATGAATAAATTACGCTTTACAGAATCTTTTCCCACAAACTATATATCAATCTGCTCCACTCCTGCTCTACAACAGGCTGCCTGTAGATCACAGGCCATAGTCAGTGTGACAGATTCCCTTTAAACTTCTGCCTCATGCACATGGCGGTAATATGACTCTGTACTCCATATGAACAGTGCATGTTTTATTGGGTAGCTTTTAACCTTAATTTCCCCTCTGAACCTGGATAGCTCATATGTCATATGACTAAAATGGTTGCAAATGCAACCAAATACATTACTTGGCTCCTACATTTTTAGACCAAGGAGTCAAAGGCTCCCACGGGAATACCACTCTAATGATATCTATACCGCCTAATAGAGCTTAAATAAAGGGGTTGTCTGCTCAAGACAATCCTTTTAAGGAATTGATCCTCAAATAACGATTTGCAACCCGCTTGTGGTCCACAGCATACATTCTTGTTGCTCACAGTGATCCGCTTCTCTGGTCAGAACACGCATGTCTGTTGTGTATATGGCAATGGTGGCGGTTCTGCGCCTATGAAAGGCATCATTTCTACTGCCAGCTCTGGACATGACCAGTTAATGCGCTCTGGTATCACAATTTTCCAGTGTAATTACTCTTTCTAAGTGACATTTGTCCGTTGTACGATGTAACTATCATTCATAATTTTATAATGACGACTTTCTTCTGGTTAAGAAGACATGACCCCGTATTATCTGTACTGCAGATGTCTCTGCCGCAGCATGCGGGTGTCTGTTGTTTGCACCAGCCAGCAGATCGCGTATAGCTAAGATTACCATGGCAATCTGACTACAAGCACCATGACTCAGCATCAGATGACATCTTTAAGGTCTAATTCTGCACTGTGGGCACCCAGTTACGGGCCACCCTATCACACATGTATGAAGATACATGAGAAATGTATGCCATCCTTGCCAAATCTTTCCTTGATGGCTTACAATCGTCTTCTTTACATGTCACTTTATATGTGTCCCAAAAGATGCAATACAGCCTGATAAGTTACAGAACACTAAACATATAAAATGTACAAAAAATAAAAGAATATCCCAGCCCTTCCACCATTAATATTGCCGTCTCCTTGATCTTATTTGTCTCATGTTAAAATAACTACTGATAAATATATAAAGAAATCTTCTCTTTGTATTTCTGGAGCTCAGCCATAGGGTCTCTGTGTCTGGCCATAAGACAACAGGCTGGAGCAGGCACCTCACTCCTCTCTACAGTCTGCAGTAGGACAAATAGTCTGTGCTAAGCCCAACCCTTTCAGCCAGCCTCCAAAGATGGAACTGATTGGCAGAAGATTAAGCCCTTTGATCTCTGCAAGATGTCTACAATGACAGTTTGTTTCGGAAACATGCAAAAAAAAAAAAAGTGCAGACCGGGGCAAACTTTTCTCCTGGTTTTCATTTCTTTTTAAGTTTACTGTACATGTATTTGAGGGGGAGGGGAGATTTAAGGCTCCATTCACACGTCCGCAGAATGGGTCCGCATCCGTTCTGCAATTTTGCGGAACGGGTGCGGACCCATTCTCTATGGGGACGGAATGGATGCGGACAGAAGACCAAAGTACTGTAAAGACTACCTCTGCTGTCTGTCACTTGGGATCCCAGAGGTGATGAATGTGTGGGCAGGATGACCATTTTATAGAAGACCAGAGTACTGTAAAGACTACCTCTGGTCTCTGTCACAGGGAAGCTCAAGTGATAACTATGTATGTATAGACAGTGAGGTCACTAGAGCTTCCCAACATATGCATTTATGGCACTTACATATAATACACATTGGCGAGTTCCTGTAAGGCTGCTCAGCCATGATGGCATATCATAGGCAGGATCACATCACTACCATCTATGGTAGAGCAGTGCAGTGTGTAGTGTGGCCCCATTCTCTCACCACCCTGGGGAGCTCTACAATTGGTGGCAACCAGTCCTGATCACATCCTAGGACAGATTAGTGGCAGCCATTTTAAATAAGTCCCAGAGAACCCCTTTAAAGCAACTGATCTGGCAGTGTGAGATACGTCTCCTACTGGCCGGTTAATTGATGTCTTCCTCATAGTTTAACAACTAATGTTTCAGTGTTAAGTAAATCTAAGATATGTCTATCCTCCGCAAGATACTCTCAGCTATAATGTTCCATTACACTGTTGTTCTATTATCCTCTGGCCTATTTCTTCATCATGAAATGTCCTATGGTCATGGGAAATGGCCGTATGTTCAGTACAAGGATCGGGAATCAATTAGTCTACTAACTACAATGGGAATTAGCTCTCAGTGCATCATTTCCTCAGGCATCATCCAGTCTCTTTTATACTGGGCATCATATTTTTTAGACTAATGCAAGCCGACCACTTTTCTACTAAATCTTACAGGTCAGTGCAGAGAATGTGTAGATTTAATGTTTTTTTTTTTAATGAGCACTATGTGGTACCACTGAGAGTGAATGGTGCCAGGGACCAGTCAGGGGCATCTTGTATGATACCAGTGTTCTGTAGCTATTCTACCAGTAGATGTAGGATCTTCACTGAGGGTGAAGGGAGACTTCTAGAGTGCATCCTCGTGGTTTTTCATTGCAATCTTTGAATGTGCGGATTTTAAAATTGAAACACGTTAAAACCCTGTAAAATATATACACTGCACTACTCAATAATGTTTTTAGGGACAATAATGCAGTATGTGATGCTATCAAAGAAAACCTGATGAAAAATAACTAATGCAAATGTGAATAGTGCCTTAGTCCTACGGATATGGCAGGATGTAGATTGACGCCTGTGACTGCATTTTCTACAAAATGTGCCTTAATGAACTAATAATAAATTGTATGTTTTAGCCCAATACCATTTTTCAGATTTTTTTTTTTCTAACTGAATGACTCAATGGATCCGCCTGTACCACTATACTAGAAATGTGATGCTTTGCACAACGTATCTTTACAGTTGTCTTCCTTGTGCAGAACTGGGAAAATTACGATAAAATGTTGTATAGTTTACACACAGCAAAACATCAGACTTAAAGCTGAACCCGGACAAATCGCCATTTTCACCCCGGCAGTCCCCCTATCTTGAGCATCGGAGCAGTTCATGCTCTGATGCTCTCCTTTGCCCTGTACTAAATCACGCAGGGCAAAGGCATTTTGTGGAGTTTCGGTGACGAACCGGGCTCTCCATGGGCTGCCAGGCGGAGGCTTCCGCCCAGCAGTGAGCCCGGTGACGTCACCGGCACTGATGGGCGGGCTTTAGCGCTGCCCTAGTCTGTAAAACGGCAAAGGGCAGCGCTAAAGCCCGCCCATCAGAGACGTTGACGTCACCGAACACACTGCTGGGCGAAAGCTTCCGCCCGGCAGTGTGTTATTGTAAATTAAAGAGCCCTTGCTCTATGCGATCCAGTGCAGGGCAAGGGAGCTCATCGGAGCATGAACTGCTCCGATGCTAACATCAGGTGGGCTGCCTGGGTGAAATTATGGGTATGTCCGGGTTCAGCTCTGAACCTGGACAACCCCTTTAAAGAGGACCTTTCATGGGTCCAGACTTTATAAAGTAAGTATCAGGGTATGTAGGGCATACAGCGGGGATCTAATAACACTTACAATTTTTTCTGGCCCTGCTCCTTTCACCCGCTGTGGCCCCCGTTAAATTCTCCCACCCTGTATGCTAATTTTCGCATCGGAACAGGGAGGAGGAGACTGCCCTGTTTCTCAGTGGGCGTCTCCTTCTCCCTGGCTGTAGCGCTGTACCATCGCAGCTAGGGCTGCAACGATTAATCGATGTAATCGATTATATTCGATAACTGGATTCGTTGTCGACGAATCCAGTTATCGAATAATCGCCGATTCGTTGCTATGCGGGCGGGCGCTGCATCTTTATTTTACCTTTTTACAATGACGCTCCTGTAACAGCCAGGCAGAGCGGACGGCGGCGTAACGTCACTCACTCACGTGACATGCCTGCTCCGCCTCCTTCATTCATGAAGTGGGCGGAGCAGGTGCGTCACGTGAGTGAGTGACGTTACGCCGCCGTCCGCTCTGCCTGGCTGTTACAGAAGCGTCATTGTAAAAAGGTAAAATAAAGATGCAGTGATTAGTCCGACTTATAAGCATCGGGGCCGGGGCTGTTATGGGGAGGGGGGAGGATCTGTCTATGGCACTGCTATGGGGAGGGGGGTCTGTGTATAGCACTGCTATGGGGAGGAGGGGGGGTCTGTGTATGGCACTGCTATGGGAAGGGGGATCTGTGCACTGTTATGAGGAAAGGGATCTGTGCACTGTTATGCCCATAACAGTGCACATATCCCCCTCTCCATAACTGCGCCACCCACAGATCCCCCTCTCCATAACTGCGCCGTCCACAGATCCCCCTCTCCATAACTGCGCCGTCCACAGATCCCCCTCTCCATAACTGCGCCGTCCACAGATCCCCCTCTCCATAACTGCGCCGTCCACAGATCCCCCATAATAGTGTCGTCCACAGATCCCCCATAAGTGTCGTCCACAGATCCCCCATAAGTGTCGTCCACAGATCCCCCATAAGTGTCGTCCACAGATCCCCCATAAGTGTCGTCCACAGATCCCCCATAAGTGTCGTCCACAGATCCCCCATAAGTGTCGTCCACAGATCCCCCATAAGTGTCGTCCACAGATCCCCCATAATAGTGTCGTCCACAGATCCCCCATAATAGTGTCATCCACAGATCCCCCATAATAGTGTCGTCCACAGATCCCCCATAATAGTGTCGTCCACAATTTGTTTTAATATGGCCTTTGAACATAATTTTTCAAGTAAGATCATATAAACCTCTCTGTTTTGTAATTTTGTCGTTTTTCCCGATTAATCGATTAATCGTAGAAATTAATTGGCAACTAATCGATTATTCAAATAATCGTTAGCTGCAGCCCTAATCGCAGCGGAGAGCGTCACAGCCGGGGAGAAAAAAAAAAGCTGAATTACAACTCCGCATTGAGAAACAGGGCAGTCTCCTCCTCCCTGTTCCGATGCAGAAATTAGCATACAGAGAGCGCGGGCTAATTTAACGGGGGCCACAGCGGGCGAACGGATCGGCGCCCCCAGAATGGTAAGCACTATTAGATTCCCGCTGTATGCTCTACATACCCTGATACTTAGTTTATAAAGTCTGGGCCCATGAAAGGTCCTCTTTAATGGATAGCAGTAATATTCTGTTTCAGCCATATAGTATGTGAAGATATTAAATATGAAAAACAAATATGTCTTTTTTTGCGGAGCCGCGGACCGAATGTTCGAGACCGCGGACCAGAAATGCTGTGTGCTGTCCGCATCTTTTCCGTCCCCATTGAAAATTAATGGGTACGGAATTGCGAAACGGATCCAGACGTCTGAATGATTTACATACATCACACTGAACAACTCCCCTGTATACATATATGTAGAGCGTGCTTACTGATTACTCCTAAATCCGATAGAATTGGCCCCTATTTACCAATCTCTCTAACGTACATTTTGGTTTTGATCAGCGGTTGCCAAGGATTATTTTTTTTTAAGTGCATTTTCCCCCCAAGAAACAGTGCCATAGCCGTACATGGGTCATGTATAGTATAACTGCTCACCCGCATTCAAAAGAATGGAGCTGAACTACAACATCCAACACGGACAGATGCGACAATGTTGCTAACAGACATAAAAAGCAACTTCTCTAGTCCTGAGCAACCTCTTAAGGGCAAGTTCCCATGTGACAAGTCCACGGAAGATTTTGTGCAGCGGAAAATCAGCAGTGGGTAGATATGGCCAAAATGTGCACCAAATCATGCCGATTTGCAGCAAATTTCACCCGCCTGCATTGCAAAGAGTCAAATCCGCAGCAGATGCCATTGACTTCAATGGGCTCGCAATCCACAAGATGCAGCGAAAGATAGGACATGTTCAATCTTTTGCGGTGTGGAGGCACAGACCCGGAAACACACTGAAGGGCTTCTGCATGTTTTGGTGTGCTTCCAGGTTTGTGCCACCTATCTTTCTTAACATCTTGTGGACCGCAGACCCATTTAAGTCAGTGGTTCCGGACCACATGCAGAGTGCTCCCCCTTTGGAGCAGCTTAAGATGCAACACTGCACATCAAAATTGTGCCACTAAATTATACCACAAAGTATATCAACCAATGAATGTTGTAATGGAAGACAAAAGGGACTACGGTAAATGCTTCATCCTTGCAATTTTTAAAGTAGATGCATTGTTGGTTCATATGAAATATAGGACCCTTTTGTACACCTATCTATGGACCAAAGATTTCCTACCCAGTTTACTTTATCCCTATGAAGAGGAAAGAATTGTCCCAGAATACCTTAAAATGATTTGCTGTAGAACCTATTAATCTTACAATAAGTTAATGGGGTTCTCTGGGAATGATTAAGGGGTGATAGACCTCACCAAACACTGCACTGCTCTACAATAGATTGTAATGATGTGATCCTGCCTATGATATGCCATCATGGCTGATCAGCCTGACAGGAACACACCAATATGAGGCCCCGCTCCCTCACGCCCCTAGGCAGCACTGCAAGTGGAGGCAACCAGTCCTTCTCACATTCTAGGACAGGTTGCTGGCGGCCATTTTAAATCATTCCCAGAAAACCCATTTAATGCATGTGAGAGGCTTATGATTCAAAAAGGACACTTCAGCCCATACACTGACAATAATGTTATCTGAAGAGAACATTCACTAATTACTAAAGAGTGAAAATTGGGTGACCTCTAAAGAGTACCTCAGCATGTGATATTTCTAAATGATCGATGCAGGAAGCAGAGAGATGACCCAGATTATAATAATTCCATACAAGCATCCCCATATAAACAGTTCACCTACATCAGAAGGCAGCTCATCGACAAGTGGAAGACAAGTTACAGATGTGTCGGAATCAGGTGTGCACCTTCCCGTAGTCCAGAAGAAAGGACACCTGCTGCAGCTCATTCAATAGAGCAAATCCACTGATTCAGGCCTGTTCTCCCTGCGCTCAGTAACTAATAGGGAAGAGAGAGGAGAGCAGGACTGCCAGCACTCAGCAGTGGCAGGAAGTGTACCGTGTTCCTGTATATCTACTATCATCGCGCTAAACAGTGGCAGTCTGGTTCCCCTCTTAGTTATTAAACGCATGGAAGAGAGAAGAATGGGACTGGCAGTGCTTAGTAGTGAGGGTAGGTATACAGGAACATAGTACATTTATTGTCAGCGCAGACTGCAGTAGTTATGCTCCATCTTCCCTGCACTCAGTAACTAAAAGAGAAGTGCAAAGGAGAGAGAAATGCAAGTCACAGGCAGACATGGCGCAAAGAGGGAGCCAGGGGCTGGAGTAGTGAGATAAGAGGCAGCTGAGAAGCTTTCAGGTTCCCAAAAGTCGGCTTTAGCACTCAATAAAATGCTGAAGACAGGCTCTCTTTAACAATGCTTAGTTACCACTAAGGAGACTCTTTACACCTTGTTTTATAGTAAAAAATAAACATTTAGGCTCCATTCACACGTCCGCAAATTTTCCTTCCGCATCTGTTCCGCAATTTTGCGGAACAGGTGCGGATCCATTCATTTCAATGGGGGAGTAATTCCTGTCCACATCAGCACTTCCGCAAAAAAAATGAAGCATGTCCTACTTTTGGCCGCAAATTGCGGTCCGCGGCCCCAATGTACTCAATGGGTCCGCAAAAAGCGGATGACATGCGGAAAGACACCAAATGTCATCCGCATATCATCCGCATTACCCTAGCAGCATGTATTCCTCCTTCCTTTTTTATTTCTGCGGAAACACGGAACAGATGTGGATGCACGGATCCGCAAAAAAACGGACCGTAAGGAAAATTGCAGACGTGTGAATGGAGCCTTACTTTGCTGTCCCTACCCAATATTAAAAATAACCTGAAATGACAGTTACACTTTAAATAAGGCTGGGTTCACACCTATGTTGTTATTTGGTGTTACTCAGCAGAGGAGCAGGACAAAGAAAATAAAAATGGGTACACCTGAATGACCCCATGGACTATAATGCGGTCCGTTAGGTTTCTGTCCTTCATTTTACCAGACAAAATAGCACAGCATGCAGCACTATTGTGTCTGGTATTTTTGAAGAAATGTGCAATGGAGGCTTTTGATGGAACCTCCAACACAGATTTGAACAAGGCCTAACAGAGTTCCCTGATACCACAGCTCTTGTAACAGAAGGCACTTTATGCTTATCCATGGACCACGGTGGACGCATTTCATGTGCATGTACCAGCATGTACACAAAAGGGACCCCCTCGAAATGGAAAATGAATTCTGCACTGGCAATCAGTCAAGAGAACTTCAATTCATATTATATAACAAAAGACTAATGGGGTCATTTATCAAACTGGTGTAAAGTAGAATTGGCTTAGTTGCCCATAGCAACCTTTCATTTTCCAAAGGAGCTGTCAGAAATGAAAGGAGGAATCTGATTGGTTGCTATGGGAAACTAAACCAGTTCTACTTTACACCAGTTTGATAAATGACCCCACTTTCCCTTTACTGTAGAAGCTTATGGCTACAATCTTCTGGTAGAGCCCCAAGAGTTTATACATTAGTTATTACTTCTTATGCCCTGTCCTCCAATATCTGGTCTTCAATTTAATCTCTTCCCTAACTAAATACAACATTACAGCCATTGCTGATGTTCTTCATCAAAATAACGTTCAGACAACCCATTTTAGCATTGCCGGTACAGGGGCAAAAGAAAGGGATCCTTTTGCCAAGACACACTTTCCCTGGATTTAAAGGTTTCAATGATTTTTATCGGTTAGGGTCACCTTGCATAACAAAATAGAAGTTGCACTAAGTTTCAGGCTACAGTCTTTATTCTTTCATTCATTTTCAGACCTCCAATATTCAGTTTTACCCTGCTTCTATTTTCAGACTTTTCTCATGTAGAGGTGTCCCTCCCAGTAATTAATGATGAATGTGAGGTCTGTGTGTCCAGGATGCTGCTGTCTTCACTAGCTCTCATGTATATTTGCTATATTGCTGTCTCCTGCAGCTCATGAGGGATCTCCTCTCAAGTGTACTGATGGTGAGGAGTATGTGAATCCCCCTACAGAGTTTCTCTGGGTACTTTCCTTTATCTCTACGTTTGTACACAGCCCACGTGAGTCTTCCCTGGCAAACTGCCTCGGATGTGCTTCCTACTTCACAGATGTGCCGCTGCCTTCTTAAACAGCTGATTGGCGGGGGTTCTGGTTGTTAGACCCCCAGCGATCAAATACTGATTATCTATCCAGAGGATAGGTCAGTTAGATACTCTTGGAAAGCCCTTTAACCTTAAACAATGATTAAAATAAAATTATACTAGAAGACACAGACTATAGGTCCAAACGCTCTTAGTGCAAAAACAAAACCAGAGGCAGAGGAAAAAGCCAGTGCCAGAGGGCAGAGGAAAATACGGAATTACGGTAGATAAGCACGGGAGAAAAGGCAGAACAGGGAATGACTAATCAGATATGAGGCTACACTGACTCCTATCTATCCTCAAATGCGGAGCTATAATCCAGGACTGGAACTTAGCTATGCTTGCATCTACTATTCTATATACTGTCTTAACGCGATTTCCCCACCAAGTGCGGGTTCATCAGGGCTAGGTTTCAGTGTGGGATTATACCTCCATATTTGAGGATAGATAGAAGTCAGTGTAGGGTCATGGTTGCCCTCATAGCTGACGATTTATTCCGCGCTCCCTCCTTTTTTCCTGTGCCTGCTTCCATATTTTCCTCTGCCCGCTAACACCATTGATTATGTTTTTATTGCACTAAGGGCACATGCACACGACCGGACGCTAAATAGCATGTCCTATACCTGGCCGCAAAATGATGACCCATTAAAATCAATAGGTCCGCAAAAAACGGACGCAACACAAGTCATCCTTATTCTGTGAATCCCATGCTTCTGTTTAGTAACTGCTTACATTCCCCATGCAATAACAATGTTATATAATCTTATATTGAGCCATTCTAATATTCCTACTAGACATTTCCAATTGAATTGCTAGCAGTCTACAATAAGGTTCCATCTACATGTTACCAGCTTGGGGCGTCTCCCTGCACAGTCTGACATTATCCAATCAGCGCATCCATTGGCAGACTGTTCAGGGACACGCCCCGCAACTGGTAACACCCAGATGGACCTTTATTGCAGACTGCTGGCAATTCATTCATAAATTCTAGCAGGAATAATAAAGGAATGGGACATCATCACATGAAGAATGCAGGTAAAACAGGCATGGTGACAGCTCCTCCTTAATTTTAAATGGGTGGTGGGGTCCTCTGGAGCAGACGTGGCTCTAAGCTGTGGCACATAGTCATTCTGGGTACCCTCTCCATTACCTCGACATGAATTAATAGCCATTTTACTAGTGGTTATGAAAAGCAGACAACATCCGTAATTACTAACAGCTTTTACTGCACTACTTGGGTGCTCTTTGTATGTGGACAAATACGTAATCAGTGGATATTTGCTAGAACGTGTCCTTTATTTCCTACAAGTATGTGCCTGGAATAAACTGAATGTGTTCCCGATATGTCTTTTGTTGTGTGGGGATGGCGTGCGTGCCACTGATTTGTCAGGGGGTGTTTGGGTAGGATGTACGAGTCGCTGCTTTGATATGATATTGAATGATATATTAATCTGTTTGACAGCATGCATTGTCTATATTCCTTAATATCCTCCTGCCCCAGTTCTGCTCAGCAGCCCATAAACAGCAGCATTAGAGCAGTGTCTTCCATTACTGCCTTCAGGGAGCATACTGCTGGAGAGCTCCTGGCACTGCTCCCCCTCCCCCTCCCTTCTCTTCACCACGTACGACCCAGGGATAAAGACATCATAGCCCACACTTCTCCTAAAATATGGATCGTGCTAGCGCAGTGCACTAATATAGCCCATGAATCACTATGTTTAGCTCTTCACAGAGACAATAGGAGCACGCAGTTAGGATCAAAGCCGAAATGGCTTAATCTGGTTATACCTACAGTGGAAATGGCTGCTGTGTGCCGATTGTGTGTACCAATGCACAAGAGAAGCAGCTATTCCATCTGCTGTTGGACATGGTCATCTTCGAGCGTAATACAGTGATGATGTGCGATAGAAAACTCTCATACAACACATTTTTTTAAAATAAATTAGCCATTTTTGGCCTTCTACTTTTCTGTACAATTTTCCAAGAAAGTGGGAGTGACTTAGCAAGATAGGGCGTGGCCTCTTACTGCCCAACAGCTTTACCATCATTTACACCATAAACTGGCATCAATTCTAACACAAATCTGTTATGTAGATTACATTTTCTGGCACGTGGATAAGTAAAGAGGCCACACATTTATTCCGGTGCACGTTGGACTAAGGCTGCTCTTAGTAAATTCCCTCTTAGGCTGAGAACACATTTTTTATTACATTTTTTCTGTACTTTTGCATTTTATTTTTATTTTTTTCGCACCTGCAGTTTTCGGTGCATTTTTTTGCAGTAAAAGCACCAGCTCCAGATGTTTGCTGAAGGTCTATGCAGGGATTTAAAACTCGTGGCCCTCCAGCTGTTGCAAAACTCCCATCATGCCTGGGCATACTACAGCTATCAGGGAATGATGGGAGTTGTAGTTTTGCAACATCTGGAGGGCCATGAGTTTGACATCCATGGTCTATGGGAAGTATGAAATGCAGGACACACCAGTGTTTTTTTGCCTAGTAGCGGTTTTTAGTAATTGGTGGCATTTTTCAAAATAAGCAGCATGTTGAAACTCTTGGGGAAGGGGGATAATTTATTAAGACCAGTGGTATAGACGCCAGTCTTAATAAACTCCTGTGCTGGCGGTGGATCCGCCGGAGTTATATAGAGGCGTAGCAGATCCACTTCCGCTAATACATGTAAGACAGCCTCCGAGTGGTCTTACATTTAGACCATTTTTTACGCCTAAACCAGGTGTAGAAAATGGTAAATAAGACGGGTCTGCCGGCCTGTCCCCTTCCCTGCCCATGCCTCTCCCACTTTTTTAGGCCTGGCATGAGCAGGGAAAAGTCAAAGATTGCATTCTTTGAGTCACAATCTGCACCAGAAATACGCTTATTGGCTTATTTCTGTTTAATAAATGACCCCCTTGGCGTTTTGTCGGGTGTTTTTTTCATCTCTATAGGGTAAGAAATGCAGTTTCGGACTCAGCATAACTTAGACTGCTTGAGCCAGTTTGGTGGATGTTTCAAGCTGACAGATCCCCTTTAAGGCTATGTTCACAGCCCATTTTTATTTTATTTTTTTCTGTTTGGTGGATGTGCTGTGGAAGCTCCTGGTGCATTTACCCCACAGTGTCCTTTTGGGCTCCATTGGGCTTGTAGACGCAAACAGACACCTGTTGCCCTGTGACTAGTCCATCCATGTGATAACGCAAAGGGCTATTCGAGTGTTTGGAGTAGTGGTACAGCACTAATAGGACATCATAGACTTGTCATAGTGTCGCCACCTATATGCTGAGCAGGCATATATATGGGAGGATCGGCTGCAGTACTACAAGGTTTACGGCACAGCCTGTGACACTCTCAGGGTTGGACTGGCCCAGACGATCCCACGGTGGGCCCAAGCTCTAAAAATAATGGACCTCTAATAAAACAAGGCTCTTAAGGTCCTGTTTGCACAGAGGGTGGGCCGTTAGAATAATTTCCTCCGGAGGGGCCCAAGGGACTTCAGTCCGACGTTGGACACTCTGGTTCTAATTAGTTACCGGACTATTACATTCAGTAGGCTCACTCAAGCATTTCTCTTTCAGAGAGACAATACAGATAAGGAGAGTGACATTGGGGGATGGCTTGTGTGACAATTTCTTAAGTAGCACTGACATCTGTCAGAATAGGTACCCATGGTTTTTGTGGACAGCGTCCGATAATTCTAACGTTCTGGAGACAACTGGATAGATCACGCGCTGTATGTAATGGCACACAATTGTATATATTGCTGTGACGGGCGCTGGTTCGGTGCCACACTTGTACTAACATACCAACTCGCTCCAATCACAGAGTGACTACCTGTGACATTTATGATGTGCATCTGTGCCCACCCTGGCTGTTCTCTAGGAGATTATACAGTCAATCTCATTCCCCATTCACAGCCATGGAGCGCGTGGATTAATAATGGAAGTGGCTTGTAATAAGAGATGTGAATATTGCCTTGAGTAGAGCTGGGCTTACACGGTACAGTATTTTCTGCAATCCAATTAATTCTGACGGAATCCAGTGATAATTGCTCCATGTAAACGACCTGCAGCAATCACTTACAAAATGGCAATAATCACCGCCACAGTAATTGAAAAGGGATCTGATGTAAGAAAAGTGTAGTCAGACAGTCCAAATTGCTGGCTGGAAATGGATTATCCAGTCGTCAGCATAGGAATTAATGGAGATGTCTGCATTCTGCTGAAGAATTGCAGTGTTTGAGCGCTTTTTGTACAATTGTAGGCAATCATTGTAATCATCAGATCGCAAGTCGGGAGAGATCATTGCGCTAACATTTGACAGCCGCTGTGTTCTCACCCGGAAGGATCTGTCTGCGATGGGGATAGATGGAGCCAAACGTAGTGACAGCACAGCTTCAGACATTAGGCAGTGGGTGTAAGCACCCTCTGCCGAATGCAACGCAGGCTGCAAGACGTACTAGTCGTCAGGGATGATTTTCCAGTTGCCATGGCAACCTGTCAAATTTGTCCAGTGCATAAATGAATAGACAGATAGATATATAGACATACACACTTGGTGGCCATTTGAAGGGATGGACAAATCCCTAGAGGTTATGGTCCATGTCGATGTGATATTATCATGCCGTTTTCTTAACTGTATCTTCATGTTAAAAAAAAAATCTCTTGCTCTCCCCCCAACCCAAAAGTGCTGGACTGAGTATTCTCTGTCCTGTAGAAAGGTGCAAGATGTAAATTGTAGGGAAGGGAATTTTCTTACCAGTGACAGTATTTGTGAGTTATAACCTCCCTTCTAATCCTCAGTGAATGCAGAAACTGACTACCTGTGCACACATAAGATGCTGTGTCAGTTGGAGAGTAAGAGTGTTGGTCACATGACACAGCTGCGGATCAGAAGGGAGGTTATAACTCACAAATACAACATTTTGTGGGAGTGCTTGTTTAAGCAGCCAGCTTAACACACTTGGTATACTGTAGTATCAGCTATCAAAACTGCTTGCCTCTCCTGCCTCTGCCCAGTGCCCTGTCTTTTGCATTGCCAAATAAAGCTATTTTGATAGCTTGAATCAAGGTGCCTATGGTGGCAAAATGATCCACTGCAACAGATTAAAACGCAATGATTGGAAATTAGAAAAACTAATTAGTATTTTTCCTGTAGGCAGTAGTTGTCGTTCAATTTCAACAGCAGATTGATATGATTTTTCCATGTAATTCATATTGTAGCCATTTATGAAACCATAAACTTATACAGAGCCTAGTGATAAAAGTCAGCACACCTAAAGCTGGCGCGTTCATCTGGCCAAGAGGGAAAAAGGACAAAGCTTATGCCAGAATCCTCTAGCGGTGGCTTATCTTCCCGCTAACAAAAGGACCAGGTGTTGCAATCCAACATGCCCAACGCTAATCCCCCCTGTGGCTGCTGTCAGGAGGCCACCATATACAGAAGATGGTTAGCGGGTTCGCCCAATACACATCTAATATGTAACTAAATAACAATGTGACAACGAGACTCCAAGCAATAGAATAGTGGGTGCTCGTCTCCCAGGGATGTAGGTTCAATCCCCCATGTGAACGGATAATCCAGATTTTAAAAAAAATGGATGGAGACAGCACGTCCCGCAGTGTTACTTCATTCCTGATGCAACATTTCTGCTAAACAGTCTTCATCAAGGCATTTTTATTCATTTGGATTATCCACACATCTAATATGTATGACCAGATACCAGATCTGGGTCTGTAAACGAAAAAAAAGCTATATGAGATCATGAGAACCGGGGTCCCACATCCCTGTTTGCGTGGAGTCTATGAGACTGGTGGAGACAGCTGAGCGCTATACTTGGCTTTATCCATCAGTCCCATAGATTTTGAATGAAGCATCAGTGCACATGTGTTACCGCTGCCTCCCTGGGACCCTTGTCATTGTGATTGCATGGTGGCATTAAATGTAATATAGAACAGCATATAGAAAGGCCATATAAGCAGTTTTTGCATATAATATCGCAAAGGTGATTTGCTATTGAAACATGGCATTAATGGCTCGGCATCAGGCATGCAGTTTGAGCAATAGTGACGTAAGTCTCAAAAGCACATCTACTATCTTCAGAATGTGCTAGCAAGTCTTTATGCAGTGAATTTACAAAGAACCAACGAATGAAGCAAAGTGCATAGAAATCATTTTGATCCCTTCATTCTGTATGTTCTCCACAAACATATTCTCGCAGTTTCCAGCTTCCTGTTTAGAAGCTTTGTTATTCCAGCTGGACACAGAAAGATTTAGGGAATATCAGGACGTATCCGTTACCACAGCTGGAACTCAACATATACTGTAACATTTGAGTTTCCATAATAGGGAATACTAAGTATTATGAGACCTGGGTGCCCTCGTCTGAATGCCCGTCCTAACCAGAGTGGTGACACCACTATGGCGATTTCAGCCCAGTAAGCATTAAAGCTGCACACATGCAAAGCAGTACCAGTACTAATTTAGCAGTGTATTTTGTTTCATCGCAGCTCACTGCATTCATACATTTAGAAAACCTTTCATTATGGACAGTGGTATCATGTGATCCCATTCTGACCACCAGTCCAGACCTTGCTCTCCTATGCAGACAAGAGGCCAGTCTCAGTATCAGTGGAGAGGAGGCCATGCATACGCTGTGTGCACTCTGTTCTTGAGATAGGAGTGTGTCCTAGAGGTGGGACCTGCACCTATTGGATTTATATAGCATATCCTCTCAATCTGCCATAAATGTCCAATATGGGAATACCTGCTATAGGCAACAGAAAAAATGCAGAGTGCTTCATGACCGGAATATACCACTGAATATCTATGGCATACTGGAAATACCAGATATATGGCCAGCTGCAACTTTCTTTGCCAATACTAGCTTATTGCTGGGCTGACTCCATTGTTGTATATACATATGACAATTCACACTCCATACTTTTTGTCATTTCCCTCCATTGTTCACTTCATCAGGCCTTCTCTTGGACTCTATGCAATGTCTGGGGCCCAGACTTGGCTGCAATGGTACTGCAGTAAGTACTATTCTTTGTGCAGCCAGCTGTAGTAAAGCAAAGGCTCATATGTCACATAGATGTGACCAGACAAGCTCTTTAAGCCTAACTTTAATGAGAAGCGTTTTAGTATTATATAAGACGGGCTACAAGTGGTTAACCCATTCAGCCCTGCATTCATAATCCTGCTATTACATGTCATCGTTGTTATCTCTGGGAACAAATGGAATAACTACAGTCAATTATGACAATTTCAATAACGAGTTGTGAAGCTGCTGCATTGTGCGAGATGAAAGGAGAGTGGAAGGCATTAATGGTGACCACGTTTATGTGGTGTCTGGAAATTAATAATTAACTACTAGAAAATGCAGGAGGAAATATTCTCAGTAGATTTTAGTCAATAATAACTTTTTATTGCACTTCATGGACTTATTTCGAAAACATCTAATATACTTTTGCAAAAAAAAAAAAACTCACAATGAATCCTAAGGATAGAACATAGAGTGTTCTCCTGCATACGTTTGCACAATACGTACAAAGATCTTAGGTAACTCTGGTCCCGGCCGTTTAACTCCTTAGGCTACTTTCACACTAGCGTTCGATCGGATCCGTTCTGAACGGATCCGCTCATATTAATGCAGACGGTGGCTCCGTTCAGAACGGATCCGTCTGCATTATATTGTCAAAAAATGTCTAAGTGTGAAATTAGCCTGAACGGATCCGTCCAGACTTTTACATTGAAAGATTGAGCCATAGTGTGATTGAGTCATAGTGTGCCGTTTGAAGATTGAGCCATAGTGTGTCATCTTCAAACGGATCCGTCCCCATTGACTTACATTGTAAGTCTGGACGGATCCGCACGCCTCCGCACGGCCAGGCGGACACCCGAACGCTGCAAGCAGCGTTCAGGTGTCCACCTGCTGAGCGGAGCGGAGGCTGAACGCCGCCAGACTGATGCATTCTGAGCGGATCCGCGTCCACTCAGAATGCATTGGGGCTGGACGGAAGCGTTCGGGTCCGCTTGTGAGAGCCTTCAAATAGAGCTCACAAGGGGACAGCCGAACGCTAGTGTGAAAGTAACCTTAGATGTGGTGGTCAATAACAACCGAGGCACTTAAGGGGTTTGTTGGAGTGAATGACACCCCCAACCTTCATAATGGTGACTAATTGTACCCATAATAATACGCGAATTGCGGCACACAGATTCTTTTGGTTGCAGTCATTTATTAGTGCGATATCATACAAAGTTCACGATCCAGAAATGGATAACCACTCTTGGCAATGGTGACCGGACGTTTCTGTCCAAGCGGACCTTCTTCAGCGGTCTTATTATCTGACTGAGTGATAAAGGAAGTCTGGGTGATCCAGTCCAGACCTTCTCTACCACTCAGTCAGATAATAAGACCGCTGAAGAAGGTCCGCTTGGACAGAAACGTCCGGTCACCATTGCCAAGAGTGGTTATCCATTTCGACTTTAAATGTAACTGGATCATGAACTTTGTATCATATCGCACTAATAAATGTCTTAAACTGCAACCAAAAGAATCTGTGTGCCGCAATTCACGTATTACTATTTATGACTATATAGTCCTTGCGGGCACCAGTAACCACAGTGTGCTCCATCTCTAATATAATGGTGCCCATAGACATCAAACGATATAATATCACTGGTCTGGTTTTCTTGTAAATTGCGTGTGGGAAGTATAGGGGGTCACAAGACAGAAATCTACGTCCTAACAAATGTACAGACACATCTAGCGCACCAATGTTGGAGTGTCAGCATTTTAATGTATCTTTTGGATTTTCATGTTTCTCATGCTCTCTTGCTCTCCATGGAAGGAATGGTAGAAGATCTCCTGCTGTGCTGTATCTGATCTGTATCCTGTATTTTCCTTACCCCAGCATAAAAAAAAACTGTAGAAGCTGCTATCAGCAATAGGTAATTACATTATCAGATCTGGATTCCAGCAGAACCTAGTTTCCCGAAACCTCTGGCTTGGTTTGCACCCAGAAATTTCTGGTACAATCTGACGGAAAATGTCAGTTTATAGTAATAACGGCTGTAGGGAAATTAAAAATGATTACTTTCATGGGATGCAAAAATGATCTGACCTGCTAAAAATTCCTGAAAGACCACGGTTAACCCTGGGCTATATCTTACTGTGCAAATTTGCAACTCAGAAAATGACTGTTCAGCAACCATCATCATCATAGCCGTCCGCAGTTAATATTTTCGGCGGATAGATGTTCCTGGTTGTGTGTATGGTGAAACGGAAGAACCTTCAAGGACCGTTCAGAAGATGCAGCCCATAAAGGTGGGGTCCACAAATAATCAGATCGTGCAACCAATCCTCATTCTTTTTTACGTCGCTTCTAAGAAACCATCATTCATTCCTCGTCCGCGCTACTGGAACTAATAGAATGGACAATATGGTGCGCTAAGTGAATGGGGTAGTTGGTCGTGTTCTTAACGATCGTTCAATTACCAGCACGCTTCTATCTAATGTGTATGGGGCTTTTAGCATTGAAATGGCTAATTTTGCCCCCATTGGTCCACCTTTAGTGCCATGAACTCACATGGCAACCTGGCAATGGAGGTCAACGCTGGTCAACACCCAACCCTTTTTTGTTTCAGACGGCTCCAAACATATAATGTACAAATCTGTACAAACAAACGCTGTAAATGTGCACCCGTCTGCCCCTTGGCACATCTGCGTACTTATGTATAGGTCAGATGTATGCCCGAAACACAAATCTCTATGGTAGATAGGAAAACAGCAAAACACTTTTACTTGGCCGTTTCGGCATCTCCCGTAGAATTATATGGAGCCGCCGAACGCGACTATCCAACTATCTAACGTATGGAGCTATGCCAGCTCTCAACTGGCAGCAGATGTCGGGGATGGGGAAGAAAACAGACAGTTGGGTTTCAGCAGGCCCAATCTTTCTCCCGTGCCTGGCAGTAGTTTGTTCCCCTTTCCCCACTGAAATAAAACACATGCATGATCAGCCCACCATGCATGTTTATGGGGCACGGGGGAGAAACCGTTGTTGGTCAAATGAACATTATGGCTGCTCTAATCTTTATCGTCTGTTTTACGAGAAAATGACATTAGTGTGCTATTACATGGGGATTAGAGGGTGCGGGCAGAGATTATGGGTTACTGCTAATTGCCTGGCTGCAACCTGAAACAATGGCCTGTCCAGGTGGAGATGGCAATTAGCTGTAAGGCCGGGTTCACATCATCGTTATGAATTCCATTATTGCTTTCTGTTATAACAAAGAATAACGGAATTTATAAGACAGAAACCTTTAGGCCTCTTTCACACGGGCGTTGCGGGAAAACGTGCGGGTACGTTGCGGGAACACCCGCAATTTTTCAGCGCGAGTGCAAAACATTGTAATGCGTTTTGCACTCGCGTGAGAAAAATTGCGTGTGTTTGGTACCCAAACCCGAACTTCTTCACAGAAGTTCAGGCTTGGGATCGATGTTCTGTAGATTGTATTATTTTACCTTATAGCATGGTTATAAGGGAAAATAATAGCATTCTGAATACAGAATGCATAGTACAATAGGGCTGGAGGGGTTAAAATATTTTTTTTTTAACTCACCTTAGTCCACTTGCTCGCGTAGCCCGGCATCCTCTTCTGTCTTCATCTGAGCTGTGTGCAGTAACAAGGACCTTTGGTGACGTCACAGTCATCACATGATCCATCACCATGGTAAAAGATCATGTGATGGATCATGTGATGACTGTGACGTCACCAAAGGTCCTTGTTACTGCACAAAGCTTAGAAGAAGACAGAAGAGGATGCCAGGCTACGCGAGCAAGTGGACTAAGGCGAGTTAAATTATTTTTTATTTTTTTTTAACCCTTCCAGCGCTATTTTACTATGCATTCTGTATTCAGAATGCTATTATTTTCCCTTATAACCATGTTATAAGGGAAAATAATAATGATCGGGTCTCCATCCCGATCATCTCCTAGCAACCGTGCGTGAAAATCGCACCGCATCCGCACTTGCTTGCAGATGCTTGCGATTTTCACGCAACCCCATTCACTTCTATGGGGCCTGCGTTGCGTGGATTATCGCACCACAACGCACAAAGAGGAGCATGCTGTGATTTTCACGCAACGCATAAGTGATGCGTGAAAATCACCGCTCATGTGAACAGCCCCATAGAAATGAATGGGTCGGTATTCAGTGCGGGTGCAATGCGTTCAACTCACGCATCGCATCCGCGCGGAATACTCGCCCGTGTGAAAGAGGCCTTAGAGGCATTCCGTTTTGATCCATCATAATAGAGGTCTATGGGCAAGCATAAAGGATCCATCTGGTTTCCGCTATGCAGGACGGGAAAAAAAAAAAAAAAGTCCTGTCAACGGGAAAAACGGAAAGCAATAACAGAATTCATAACACTGATGTGAACCCACCCTAAATGCGCCCCTTTAACTTTCCCCAAATGATCAAGTTCTTACTGTACCACAGTTCATATATCTGTATGCTTTTCATTAAAGGTCTGTTCACATGTTGTGGTCAAATCGCGGTTTACAGGCGCAATTACCGTAATATGCCAGTTCTCCATTCTATAATAATTGTATTAGTGTTTGGCCGAAATCCGTTTTGCTTGCTCTACTCCCAAATGGACGGGAGTTTATCTTCCTTGATATTTCATTCAGCTAAGCCTCTGAGAATTTTTTGACAGGCCTGTCAATATTCTCACAAGGTTTTAGCAAGAAAATGGAACAATGCCGTCTCTTTCAGGAAGACATACTGTAACAGGCAGTGCAGGCATGTGGATGATCTGTGTCCAGGCAGGGCAACACCGACTCTGTCCTTGGCACAGACCTTGAAAAAGGTAATTGATTTTCTGTCATTTTGTTGAATGCAATATTATCCTAATCTCTGTCATAGAAGGCGTTGTGCGTAAGTAATGGGCAAGTTACTTTGCAATTACTTGTCTAAACCATGGGATCAGGCGTATGCAGAATGCCACCTAGTGCGCCCACATCGACCAGCCTGGTCTTTTCTACCATTTTTCAACCTGAAGTAAAAAAAAAAAAATTAAGCTTCTTTTCAGATGCAGAACTGTGCAGCCATTAAAGGGGTTTTCAGAGACTTTTATACCGATGACCTGTCCTCCGGATCAGTGGGGGTCCAACACCTGGGACCTCCACCAATCAGCTACTGCGAGCGCTGCGACCTTCTCCCAGCTCATCAAGCACAGCGGCTATGTTTGGTATCTCAGCTCCATTCACTTCAATGGGGCTGAGCTACGTCTATGTGACCAATAAACGTGACGTCACATGGCCTAGGGAAATCTGCAAGAAGGCCGTGGCACTACTGCGAGCACCAGTGCCCTCTCACACAGCCGATCAGCAGAGGTTCCAGGTGTTGGACCCCAGCCAATCAGATACTGATGACCTTTCCAGAGCATAGGTCATCAGTATAAAGGTCTTGGAAAACCCCTTTACCAATGAACCTGCTTGTAGGTGCAGTCCGCTTAGAAAACCCTGCTGATGTGGATGTTGCCACAGTTTTATCCACGATGTGGCTGCAAAGGGAGAGCCCAACAAAAAAAAGTGAAATTGTCCGTTTATGGGTTACTTTGGCATTGAGCAGATACCGCCAAAAGGGTAGACAGGCAAATGTGGAGGGAGAAATGCAGGGTTAAAGCAACCCTCCGGTTCAAGAACATTTTTTACATTAACTGGAGAACTAACAGAACACTTACCCGATGCCCTCCTTTTTTTCTTTTTAGTTCCAATTCCACTAGTTCTCAGGCTCCTCTTCTGCCATCCAAGATGGCCGCACCACCCGTTAGACTACCTGATGCAAAACACTACCCACTTGTCCAAACCTGCTCTTGGATTGGCCAGCACTGTTCACATGAGCAGTGCTGGCCAATCTAAGGGCAGCATGAAGTGTCTTGGGCTATCAAGTAGTCTGACCAGCAGTGAGGCCATCTTGGATCGCAGAAGAGGAGCCCAGGAAATAATGGATCTGCAGCTAGTAAGCACCATGTAACTCTTCAATTCATTTCCCAGTTGATGTTTTTCTTGAACCGGATGTTCACTTTAAGTGTGTCGTACTTTCACATGAACTGTTTGGGAAACCATAGTTGGGGCACCGTGGCTAAGCTGATGACAAAGTGTCTGCTACTGTGTGAAGCCATAACGATCAGTTGTAGTCTGGGGAGAGCAAGTGCTCATTTGACATACAAGGCCACCACAAAGAAATTACATACTCCCACTCTGAGTTTCATAAAACTTTTGCTAACTTTTGCCCTATTTTTGCATTTTCATTATTTCTAGGATAACATTTTTAGCTCAGGTTTTGCTTGGTAAAACCAATGCAGTAAGACAGGTGTAACCCATCTGTTTTATCCTCAGCACCAGGGATCAGCAACCTCCGACACTCCAGGTATTAGGAAACTACAACTCCCAGCACGCCACACAGAAATGAATAGAGCATGCTGGGAGTTGTAGTTTCACAACATCTAGAGTGCTGGAGGTGGCTGATCCCTGCTCTACACTATAATATATGCACCTGGGCAAAAAGGATGTCACAATCACGTGAATTAGAAGTACTGTGCGAGAGTGACCTCTCTGTATGGAACACTGTGTACCAGTACGCTTTATAGCAAGGGTAAATGTGGCACATACTCAACAGTACACATACCATAGAGTTCTCACTGGAGGTTACTTACACCACACAAAACAGTGCTGCATCCAAAATAAACTGTGGAGGGGGTTCTGGCAGAAGCAGCCGTTGCAGATTCCGGCATAAATAGGAATGGAATACCGCTGCATCCACTGGGATTTTGTCCAGAAATGGTGTTCGGAAATCAGCAGACACCATTATAGTGGATGGAATCAGTCAGGCACCAGCTGTGTCCGGGATATATGTTAGATTCAGTATTCTGTTCCTATGCTGAACATAATACAAGAATCTGGTCACAGATGCAAACCTAGCCTTAAAGGGCATCTGTCAGCAGATTTGCACCTATGACACTGGCTGACCTGTTGCATCGGCGCTTGGCAGCTGAAGACATCTGTGTTGGTCCCATGTTCATATGTGTCCAAAGAGACTCTGCTCTCTCTGCAACTGCCACGACCTTTCTACTTTGATTGACAGGGCCAGGCAGTGAAAACATGATCACGCCTGGTCCTGTCAATCAAAATGAAGTTGCAGAGAAAGCAGAGCCTCTAGGAGTAATGCCAACGCCCCTGTTGCTCCTAGAGGCTCATTTGCATACATTAAAACATCATTTTTCTCAGGGGACATATGAACATGGGACCAACACAGATCCCTTCAGCCGCCAAGTGCACATGTAACAGGTCAGCCAGTTTCATAGGTACAAATCTCCTCACAGATGCCCTTTAAGGCTGGTGTGTCAGCTCCACCACCTCCATACAACATTGGTCCTTCAGATCTTGGCCCAAAATCTGCATTGACGTATAGATTTAAGAACTGCAGTAGTTCTTAGATTTTTTTTTTCCCTTAAAGGGTCATTGAGTTTTCAAAAAACTTTTGATATGTCAGAGACATATTAAAAGTTTTGATCAACGGGGGTCTGAGTATTGAGACCCCCACCAATCACTAGAACGAGAAGAGAGAAGGACTGCAGGAGACAAACTCAATAAAAAAAAAATACATGTATGAGTCCATCTGGATCCTGTCTACTGAAGCGAGAAGAGAGAACGTGATATGCGAGCACTTCTCTTTTCTCTTTCTAGTGATCGTGGAGATCTCAGCACTCAGACACCCCCCCCCCCCCCCCATCAAAACTTTGGATATGTTGCTGTGACATATGAAAAGTTTTTTGCAAACTCAATTACCCTTTAAACCTGCCATTGTAAAATGCATCCCTTGTCTCTGGATTTTCTTTACTTACTGTTTGGTTGTCTTCATAAAGCTTCAAGTCATATCCACTGAGTTCCACACAGAATATTATGGCTGTCACACCCTCAAAGCAGTGAATCCACTTCTTCCTTTCTGACCGCTGGCCTCCAACATCAACCATCTTGAATGTCAGCTCTTTGAAGGTGAACTTGTTCTCTACAATGCCTGTAGTCATGTCTCGAGAACGCAGGATGTCTTCTACAGTGGGGATGTACTCAACGGCTGCTATCCTTTCAAGGTCATTTAGGTAATAGGCAGCGTTGTCTTCTAGATGATACTCATTAGAGCGGGAGAAGCACTCTTGGACGCCTGAATCTGCCCATAGTCGCTTCATCACCCCTAGCAGTTCAGAAGTAATTTCACCCTTGCTTTCTGCAGGGCCAGTCAAAGCAAACAGCTGCACTGCATCATATGCCCGGTCCGGGTTGTGAAACTCAATCTTCAGTGTAGCAAGAGCCCTTATGATGCGGGTTAGGGAGTCAATGGCATTATAAATGATGAGGGGCTTATATTCTTTGCATGCCTCCAGATTGAACCCACCACTATGAATAATTTTCATCTGCTTCACAATGGTGCTTTTACCGGAGTTACTGGTTCCAAGCAGCAAAAGTTTGATTTCTCTACGTTGGCGCTGACTTTCTGAGCGCAGGTGCCTATCGATCCTGCGCGAGCGCCTTGCTGCCTCTTTCTCCTCCGCACTCTGCCGACATCCCATGGTAGGCGGTTGCCAGAGATGGAGATTCCCCCCTTCTCTCACTTTATCCTTCCTCGCTGCCTAACAGAAAGCTTGTCTTTCAGCCTTGCGCTAAGTATGATAACAATCAGATTATGAGTCTCGCCCCTAACAAGTGTGTAGAAATAAGGACCAGCACAAGCTCATGCAGATGGCCTCCACAGCAGATGTCATGGCACTCCCTTTTCCTGAAGGTAGAAGTGGCACATTCCTTTTTTTAATGAAAAAACACTTCCTGCCACCGAGGGACCATATCAGTCATATATCCTTTTCTCTTCTGCATAATTCTTCCACTTCCTTCTGTCCCAAGGTAAGGAGCAGCCTACATCTGCTTCTGCCTCACTTGCCTTTTTAATTGTATTTTCTGGTTGCCATGGCGATCCTGCTCCGCAGCAAACAATTGTGTGGTTAGCCTCTTGTCTATTGCACTGGCCTTTTTGATGTTTTTCCCTTCTTTTCTTCGTCCTCTATCCGGCAGTGATCTGTACCTGTCAGACACAAAGAAACGTAAATATGGCATGGCTGCATCTCTGTCGCTTTACACAATATGCGAGAGCCTCATAAAACAGTAAACTGTTACAGAAAAGAACTGAGCCCCTCAGCATGGTCAGCCCTGACAGCATGGTCAGGTCAGCATGCCTTAGATATGGTGAACAGACTTCACTATAGAGCCGGACGTATATCCCGCACTCCACAAAATTGGGGCTACACGGTCATCCAAGACCAAACAAACAACGACAAGCAAGAGCAGGCATAGTATGGGGGGGAAATAGCGGCTCGGACAAAAGCTATCTTTGGACCCGTTTACATGATTTTTTTTAAGAAGCAGCATGGCATGGTCTATCTTGGAGCAGAATCCATGCTAATTCTCCCCTTAAAAATGAATGGAAAGTTTAAAAAAATAGGAAGCAGAAAATAAAAAGCACCAAAAGGGCTCATGCACACAAACGTATTTTCTTTCTGTGTCCGTTCTGTTTTTTTTTTTTACGGACGGTATGCGGAACCAGTCATTTCAATGGGTCCGCAAAATAACAGAAGGTACTCTGTGTGCATTCAGTTTCCGTATTTCCGTTCCGCAAAAAATAGAACATGTCCTATTATTGTCCACATTACAGACAAGGATAGGACTGTTCTATTAGAGCCAGCTGTTCCATTCCGCAAAATACGGAATGCACACGGACATCATCCGTATTTTTTGCTGATCGTTTTTTTGCGGACCGCAAAATACATACGTTCGTGTGCATGAGCCCAAACTGTACAGAAAATCTACGGGAATTCTGCTCAGATTTTTTCTGTGAGTTTTCAAAATTCAGTGTGCGAACATCCCCTTAAGTGTACGGCCAAGCCTTAGAGATGCTGATCTTGAACACTCCAGTCTCTTGAAATGTTGAGCTTCATAATAGAAATGTATATGTTTCTTTGCTACTGATCTTTCATATGCTTAAAATGACTCATTTTTACCAATTTGTAAAAAAATGCATATAGACATATATCTGCAAAAAACAGCTTCCCAGGAATTGTTGCCCGAGTAGATCTAGAGGTGAATGGAAACTCTATAGTCTTCTGTTATCTAACCGCCTAATGTTTGCTGACCTTGATACAGATCAACCCCGTATCACGTTAAGGGTATGAGAAGAATGGATATTTTACTTTGAAGTAAGCATTGATTGTTAGCAGAAGAATATTACGCAGATAGGAAGTACTATTGATTAATATGTGAGACAATAGAATGTACGCCTCTCCCCAAGGGTCATATCATGTCATGGGATCAATATCCGCAGAGCAATGAAAAGACAGATGGGTTCTTCATTTCAGGGTGACGCATGGCTGCTACACACTAGTCACCCCCAACCAATATTGGGCAATATAGGTACTTTACTACATGACCACTGTAGCCAAATTACTTGTCTTAGAGGCTGCGCTTGGCCCATTTTTTATGATATTGGACAACCCCGTTAATCTGGTAATACACATTAGTCTAAAGATAATGACAGAAGATGATTTCAACCAAAATAATAGTTTGCCAAGTGAAATTTTAGCAATAAGGATTGTTTTAGCCAACAAATGACAGACCATCATCATATGAAAAGGAGCCAGCCATGTTTAAAATTTTCATTTGATATTTTCTAGTCCATGAATCATCTGGCTGTGAAAGCCCTTTCCCAGATTGATCAATGAACATGTATGGGTCATTTGAACAACTGTAACAGAAAATATCAACTAAAATGTGTATGGTTTATGTGGATCGTTCCTTCAGCAACTGTTCAACCAACAGCCTACTTCTATAATGTGTATGGCCACCTTTTTTTAATGCCATTTAAAGAGGTATTCTGGCCCTAAAGCAAACAACCCCTATCATCTGAACCTCAGCCCCATTGAAAAGAAATAAGCAGACTCACCTGCCCTTGCTTCCACCGCTGCTCCCTGCTAGGCTACTTCTGGTCCCCATGGGACCAGGAAGTGGAGGGATTCCACTGCAGCCAATCATGGATCTCAATTGTGACAACGGATTGAATGGTGCCTCACAGCTGTGACATAACTTTCAAGCCAATGTGACCAGTGAGGCCTGTGCCTGACCACAGTGATAACCAGACCCAACCACTTCCTGATCTCATGAGAACCAGAAGCAGCTAGGAACGGAGCAATGGGCAATAGCCGGACAACCTTTTAAAGCTGGCCATACACATTATATAGCTGTCTGTTATCTCCCCAAATTCCACCAAACACAGGCTAGCTGGGCTGAGCATACATGTGTTGTGGATGGGGAGAAGGGAGGGCAGCGCCAGGCCCCTGATCTCCTTGAGAATAAAAAAGGATCAGGAATGTTGAAATACCACTGTCCCATCCTTCTCTCCCTAAACATCTCCTATCAATGGAGAATCAGGAGGCCCCTATAAACATTAGATAGTCCAGTGTTTCCCAACCAGTGTGCCTCCAGCTGTTGCAAAACTACACTTCCTAGCATGCCCGCACAGCCAAAGGCTGTCCAGGCATGCTGGGAGTTGTAGTTTTGCAACAGCTGGAGGCACGCTGGTTGGGAAACACCGAGATAGTCAGTAGTCTCTAATGCACTAAATACTTTTCATTTAGCAAACATTTGTAGTCAAAACGAAATTAAACAAATAGGGTTTTTGTGTATTTTGGAAATTGGTCATTTATTTTATTATCTTGTTCCATAAAATCTGGCCTTGGGTTGTTATCTATCCCTTCCATAAAATCCCATGCCTGGCAGTTTGCACTAGGGGCTAATAAATTCTCCTGTCATCATCACTTGCCTTCCTCCTGTGTTGATTTCCTCATCTCACTTTTATGTGCGTCCAAAGTAAATATGAGAGAGAACTACTGTTCTGGGATTCCAGAGATTATTGCTAGGCTTCCAGTAGAACCGTACCCATAGATCTCAGGCAGTACTATTGAGAACCTGCAGATGTGTAATGCAATAAGCCATTTGCACATTCACCTTCACACTAGCACGCTCTCATGCTTGTTCCCAAAAGTGCAGACTGTAAAGTGATTGCCTGATTTCAAGGTCAACAGGGACTCTTCTTATGCTGGAGCCCTGAGATGTCTGCATTTCAAGTATGTAGTAATGACTGATGTAACACTAAACAGATGTACGTAGAACAGTAATGTTCACTGGCAAATTTCAAGAAAACGGTTTGCCATTTGTTGGCAGAGGACCATATTCCTGTGTTGTCACTATCCAACCACGATGACCTAGATTTTCAAAGTATTATGGTTTTGCACTTCTTATCAACCGTTCCTGCACATGGAAGTTGTGATTTTCTATTAGCACTCTCGGCATTATCTTGGAGACAGTGGGAGTGTATTCATCTGGTGCTGACCGTTGCAGGCGTCAAAGATTATGCATTTGGCTCTTCTCCAACTTGAAATCGAGTTTGTGCCAGCTTCCTCAAAAACATGTTCCACCACAACCAGAAGGTTTGCAGTATGGCTGTGTGCTTGTAATAAGAAGACTCCTTGTGTCAGGATAAAGGACAGTTATCCATGGATGTCTCTCTCTATCAATTTGCTCTTGATATATCGCAAATATGCCTATATTGATTTTATTTCTGTACTGGTGGATTGGCTGATAGGTCATCAGTATCTGATCGGTGAGGGTCCGACACCCAGGACCCCCGCCGATCAGCCGTTTGAGAAGTGTCCAGAATATGTTGATCGCGCTGCCTTCTGAGTTCCAGTCCCAGACCCTTCTTTCCAATGCTCAGGTAGTTCCACCTTGTAGCCAAACAATCGGTTACCAGAGGCTAGGTGCACTCACGTACACCTGCGCCCTAGAGGGAAGTATTAGTACAAATAGTGAAGTTCCACCAGGTAATATCGCAATCAGCAGGTTTTATTCTACTTACAAAAGGTTTGTTTTTATGACTGAGATTTTAAGACCTTTTGTAAGTACTAATACTTCCCTCTAGGGCGCAGGTGTACGTGAGTGCACCTAGCCTCTGGTAACCGATTGTTTGGCTACAAGGTGGAACAACCTGAGCATTGGAAAGAAGGGTCTGGAAGTACACCAAAAAATTGGAGACTGTTTTCTTTTTATGTGAATGTCAGAAGGAGTCAAGACATGGTCAGGTCTGACAGGAGGTGCCATAGTTAACATCCAGTGCAATTCTAAAAAGTGTGCAAGACCTTGTGTGTGCAAGGCATGTTTTGAGGGTTCTCTTTCATTTGGGAGAATTGTGTTCTATTCTACCAGTCTATACATTGTGCAGGTGTCACTGTTTCCTAGACGGTGGGTCAGTATACCTTTCATTATGTTGGATGTTTTCTTATCTTAGCGTCAGGTACAGTTTTGTAGCATGATATTCTGTATCATAACTCCCGAGCTATAGGAAGAGCATGCTAGCAGTAGAAAAAGCTCTTTTACTACTGGCATGCTGGATTACATCTACCCACATAGGAATCTTCTCCCCGAGCTGTGAATCTGGGCTCTCTGCACAAGCAATCCTGGCAACGCTGCTATTTTGCGCAAATGGGAATTTATCCCTGAAAGCTGATTCTTTATATATTTTTTATTCTTCTTGCCATGTTTGGAAGTAAAAAGGGGAAAGCATAGGGACACACACTACCTCCCATATCCTGTACAAGTGCTCTGCCGCCATCACATTACCTTATCATGGTAGAAATGCTGATAGCATAACACAGTATCTTTCTCAGCACAGATATTGTACAGCCCGCTTGTCTTTTTGGAACAAAAGAAAACATTTTTTTGCTTAACTTTAACCTGTCTGGTGTCTATTTTAAGATCTGATTTCTATCCTCTGCGTACATTTTGTTCTTAACCCTGACCTTCATCTGTGGTTCTATCTCAGGCGAACCTTTCTCATTCCCAGGATTTCTCAAATGGATTTCTACCTGTAATAAACCGGTCGTTGCTGGGATTGGGGTTTAGGCTTTTTATACAGGTTAGGTCGTGCACTGTAGATTTGTATCACAGTTGCACTTTAGGTCATAAATACTAAATTTTGGCCATCTGGACCTGCATTTGCTACGTGTGTGTGCCACGGCGGAAGGCAGGTAGACATTGTGTAGTGCAGGGCTGGCCAACCTGTGGCTCTCCAGCTGTTGTAAAACTACAATTCCCACCATGCCCTGCTGTAGGCTGATAGTCGTAGACAGCTGGAGAGCCGCAGGTTGGCCATTCCTGGTGTAGTACTTCGACTAGATTTAATGTTTGGCAGGAGTGGTCCTATGCAGCTCTTGTAGCGCCCTGACCAATCACAAGAACATAAATTACCGGTATGTCCTTAGTTCTCTCCTGCACTGGATCGAGCACCACGGAGAAGAGGACAGATGCCACTTATGTGTGACACTAAGGCTGGCTCGCCAACAGTGCATGTGTGGGTAGTTTGGAAGGAACAGCTTGTTCGTCTGACAGCTATCTGAAGTGTATGGCCAGCTTTAGGCCACCTGCACGCGGGTGAACGCACATAAGATCCGCACAGATTTCCATGCAGATTTATGTGCGTTTTCTGAAGCATATCTGCACCAAAAGAGCAGTTTTTGGTGCGGATTGGTTTTGCTGCAGATCTCGCCCTTCCATTGAAAAGGGTGAAATCCGTAGCTAAAACTGCAAACATCATTGACATTGCTGCAGTTTTTGAAAACCGCAATGCAGGTCGATTTCCGCATGGAAAAAAATAAATCTGCAAAGTGTACATGAGGTTTGTGCAATCTCATACACTTTGATGGTACTGTAATACGCTGCGGATTTTTTCTGCACGGGAATCTGCGCAGAAAAACCGCACATATTCTGCAACGTGTGCAGGTGGCCTTAAAGTCAAGGGCCATATCTAAAGTGCCTGATGAGAAGGTTAACCACCATCTGCTCCAGACTGCATAAAAAGCTGCACATTATGGACTTTTATCTGGGAATGGATACGGTGTAATGGTTCAGCTTGGGGACCAACTGTTTAGTTCAATAACTATGTAATGGAAACTACAAAGACAATAACTAAATAAAGAGGATATTAGTTGATATTAATTCTACAGATATATAGTAAAGTATAAATCTTTTCAGGTATCATCTTTACCGCTTAAAGGCCTCAGTGGCCATTACAGATACTTTTCATTACTTTATCTTCTTTCGTCACACTAATCGTAAGTGCTAAAGGCGACGAGGTTTCCACTAAACACTTCTTACAGTATGTATGTAGATATACAGAATGCAGTGAATGAACCGGCCTGCTGCCCTGATTTTCTTCTGTTGTCTTTGCAACATCCCGATTCATACCTTGAAGCTATTTTCTTAGCTGGCTGGCTCTATCCAGGTGATTGAAAAGTTTGCAGCTAAGGCTACTTTTACACCTGCGTTAGGTGCGGATCTGTCTGGTATCTGCACAGACGGATCCGCACCTATAATGCAAACGCTTGTATCCACTCAGAACGGATCAGTTTCCATTATTCTTTAAAAAAAAAAAAAAAAAAAAAAAAGGCTAAGTCAAAACGGATCCGTCCTGACTTACGTTGAAAGTCAATGGGGGACAGATCCGTTTTCAATTGCACCATATTGTGTCAGTAACAAAACTAATCCGTCCCCATTGACTTACATTGTAAGTCAGGACGGATCCGTTTGGCTCCGTATCGCCAGGCGGACACCAAAACGCTGCTAAACGGAATTAAAAACGCCAGTGTGAAAGTAGCCTAAACCTAAGGGTACTTTCACACTTGCGTTAGAGGAATCCGGCAGGCAGTTCCGATGGCTGGAACTGCCTGCCGGATCCGGAAAACGTGTGTAAACGGAAACCATTTGTTTCCGGACTCGGATCCGTTTGACAAATGCATTGAAATACCAGATCCGTCCCTCCGGTGTCATCCAGAAAAACTGATCCAGTATTTATTATTTTGACATTTTTAAAGGTCTGTGCATGCGCAGACCGGAAGACCGAAACAGTCAATGCGGCAGTTTTAATGCTGGATCTGGCACTAATGCATTTCAATGGGAATTAATGCCGGATCCCGGCAAGTTTTCCGGAATTTTGGCAGGAAAAAATACTGCAGCATGCTGCGGTATTTTCTCCGGACAAATACCGCAAAAGTGACTGAACTGAAGACATCCTGCTGCATACTGAACGGAATGCATTCCATTCAGAAACCAATGCTTTTTTTTCGGTATTGAGCCCCTAAGACGGAACTCTATACCGGAAAACTTTAACGCTAGTGTGAATGTAGCCTAAGCATAAAGTTCTATATGTGATGTATAATGTACTTCTGGAACGTACGTAGCAAGGGCTTCTAGTATCAGGGTTAAATGTTAGAAATCATCTCATGGTCATAAAAGAGTAGGAATGAAGGTATGAAAGGTGTGCCACTGATGGTTGTAATACATCCTGTACAGGCATAAAGGCATATAAATCCCTGCCTATGAAGCTTAGGTTTAAGCAAATAAAAAAAAGGTAGTAAAACCACAGGATTGAGGAGTGAGGAGAATTATGGCCATACATGATCCTCTGGAATTCTGGGAAGAAAGAGATGCAAATGAGCTCTTCACAAGCTCTGCCTCTGATGCCACCAGATGTAAGGGTCCATTCACACGTCCACAACTGTTTTGCGGTCTGCAAATTGCGGATCCGCAAAACACAGACACCAGCCATGTGCTTTCCACATTCTTTATAATGCCATCAGTTGGCATGCGTTTTGCCGGATCTGCCTGCTGGATCACTCTGCCGCAAGTGTGAAAGTAGCCTAACCTGTGCAGAAGTCATTGTACAGGGAGGGCTGGATGTGAGCTTCATTTCCTGTACTTGCAAGCTGCAAAGATTTCAATTATTGCAGCACCTTACCCCCTCCAAGCTGTCGTATCAGAGATATATATATATATATATATATATATATATATATATATATATATATATATATATATATATAAAAAAAACAAAAAAGCAAAACCAGCAGCACAAGACCAAAAAATGATGTGGGTGCAAAATATCCTCAAAGCCGCAGGCTCAAACGGCTATAGATAAGTATAGATAGCAAAAGGATGAGGCAGCACTCCAACTTCAGGTGAAAACCGTGGATCCTTTATTCCCTTGTGCAACGTTTCAATCGCTCATTGCGATCTTTATCAAGCATGGTTTACAAGTGTCATACAAGGGTATATATACCCATAGTGCATTGTGCCAATAAAAGTGAAAATTATTCAATTACATCAATATATAAACAAATATATTTGTTTATATATTGATGTAAATATATTTGTTTATATATTGATGTAATTGAATAATTTTCACTTTTATTGGCACAATGCACTATGGGTATATACCCTTGTATGACACTTGTAAACCATGCTTGATAAAGATCGCAATGAGCGATTGAAACGTTGCACAAGGGAATAAAGGATCCACGGTTTTCACCTGAAGTTGGAGTGCTCATCCTTTTGCTATCTATATATATATATATATATATATATATATATATATATATATATATATATTTACACACTGTATATAGCTCAAATAACTACCCAAACAAGGAATTGTCAGCTGCTGCAAGTTTGCACACTTAAAGTCCTGTGATCACAGCAGCATCAGCACTGATTCAAGCAGACAATTCTCCAAAAAGTCTTGGAGAAACGGTGAATAGTGTTTGCACTCTAACACCACCGCATCTGTTCCATGGCATACAATCATAACAGGTTCAGTGAATTAGGAAGAAGGAGAGGTTTGTAGCACACAGGAAGAGTCTTCACAAAGGTTACAGGACATGAAGATGTAACTACTGTGAAGTTTATATCACCCCTAGTAAAATAGACATGCACTCTCAACCCATTCAAATGTGCACATTTATGGGGGAGCTGGGTAGGATGGCTGTCAGCTGAATGAGCCGACAGTTCTCTTAAATCTACGGCCAACTTTAGACCTGTCAGACTGGCTTCAGAATAATGTGCTTATTGTTCTGGTGGGTAAATAAAATATAAAATACTAGACATATATCTCTGGGTCTTGCCAAATATTTTATTTTAAATGCATTTCTCAATGTCATTTGGAAATTAGAACCAACATAGAGCAAGCAACTGAAAGTTTCAAAAAATATCTGCTTTGTAGGAACAATTTTACTAAATTATTATTATATAATATCAAAGTAAAATGTGACATTTACTGAGCTTCTCAGTTTTATCAGATTTATCTCCTGCTACTCACATACCTAACCTGAAAAGCGAAGGTCAAGTCTCAGAAGGAAGTATCAGAAGTATAGTAAGCGGCGTGAAATGGGTTAGTTTTTTTTTAAAAGAATGTAGCACACACTGTCAAGCCAACTTTTTGGCGCGTACGGTACACTAGGGACTCTAAGGATAGAGGTTTGTAGAAATAGTGATATAAAATTCCCATTACATGGGTATTCCATTTACCCTCTTATCCAAGACATTTCTCATTGTCTATCTGTTGTCTATGCTGAGTCTGTATCTTTCCATGAACAAAATCATCAGTGGTAGGCCTCAGATGGACCATGTGATTGGAGCATGTGGTCTGACGTCACCACAGGTCCTTTAGCCGATAGTCCGTCATTAAAGTAGTAAAGAAGAGACCAGGAACTACGCGATCAAGAGGAGAAGGGGAGTTCATTTTTTAGTTATTTTTAACCCTCAATTGATCACCTACTAAGCATTCTGTATTCAGAATGCTATTATTTTTCCTTATAACCATGTTATAAGGGAAAATAATACAGTGAATAGACTGTCACCTAGCAACCATGCGTGAAAATCGCACCGCATCCGCACTTGCTTGTGGATGCTTGCGATTTTCACTCAGCCCCATTCACTTCTATGGGGCCTGCATTGCGTGCTAAACACACAATATAGAGCATGCTGCGATTTTCACGCAACGCATAAGTGATGCGTGAAACTCACAGCTCATGTGCACAGCCCCATAGAAGTGAATGGGTCCGGATTTAGTGCGGGTGCAATGCGTTCACCTCCCGCATTGCACCCGTGTGAAAATCTCGCCCGTGTGAACTCAGCCTTATGCAGATCCTGGTCAATATGGTCCTCGGGTAGTGGTTAATTAACAGTTAATACCATAAAAAATGATGTATGTGTTAATAAAGTGTGTGCTAATCTCACCGGTGAACATACCCAGAATGCTTTTGGGTGCTGGCAGAACAAAGATTTAACTAATGCTTTGATCCCTCTGAATGGACCTCTGTTCATGCGATTATGAAAGAGGAATATTTGCTTTAATGTATAGCAAGGATGTGCGAAAAAATGCCGGCATGGGAGCGACCAGTGTGCTAAAATATTTTGTTTTTACTGCAAAGCGTACAGTCTAAAGCTAGACTTCTTCTAAAGCAGGGCTGCACGACGTTATTTGGTCTGATGGTTGCACGGTCACATTGCTTTATTTCAAGGGGCTGCAAAAAATATATATAAAAAATGTCGATTGGCGCTCGTTTGCACGGGCATAAATGGGGAGGAATGATCCCTATCACAGTCGTTCCTCCCTCATTGGTAGTTCTATTATGAACAGCATATTCCTCATTACACAGGGAGATGTGCTGATGATTATCCTATATACTTTATTCTGATGCCCAGATCAGCCGACAGATAAGTGATGGCTCTTTTATCAGGGCACAATTATACAGGCCAGTTATGAGGGCTTGTTCCCAGAAATCAGCCCGAAAATTGTGCATGGTAATAGAGGCTTAGAGGGGTTGTCCGGGTTTAGCTACAATGAAGTACGGGCAAGTATTTACTTGCCAGACCTCGCGCGCCTCTCCTGTCCGCTGACCAGGTTCTATTTACTTGTCTGTAGCTGTGACATGACATCATGTGACCACTGCAGTCACTGGCCTCTTTGGGTGCACCACTGAGGCCAGTGATTGGCTGCAGAGGTCACGTATTGTTGAGATGACATCAATTCTGCAGCCGGGTAAATAAAGCCCAGCCAGGAGAACAGGAGTGGTGGCAGCAATCTGCCAGGTAAGTAGTTGCCCATTATCCATTGCAGCTTGACCCGGAGGGTTGTCGGGTTTCGTGACATTTCCTTCCATCCTTTCTCCTTTTCATAAATGAGCGCTTTCCTTCACTGCAGAGGACAACATTCTTTGGTTATTACCGCCTCCCAGTTATAGGTGTCCTGCAATAACCAGTAAGCACTTTCTTTTACTGGTGGGAAAAGTACTCATTGGTTAACCTTTTAATAAGCAGGCCTGAAAAAAGGCCTTAATGACCAGACACTTTTTTGTGATTTAGAGTACATGGTGGTTTATTATTTAGTATATTATTTTAGCACAGTTTTAGTTTTATCCGGGGGAAAACTGTGCAAAACATTTTTTTAAAGTACTGTCTTTTTTTTTTTCCAACTTAGCTCCTTATACTTTAAGTATGCAAACTAGCACCAAAATAGTGTCATTTTGATATATAAAAATTTGTATAGTTTAAAGTGAATGGGACGATAATGACGACAGTTTTAATTTTTTATTTTTTTTACCTACTTATATATCCCCCTAGAGGTCAGTAAAAGACCTCTGGGGCACAATGACACTTTTATTTTGCACTTTTTCCTTTTTATTTCTTTTATTTGTATTTTATTATTATTTATCTTTAATTGTTTTTAATATTTTTTTTTAACATATTGTCGCCACATTATAGGTGTCCCAAGAGGCCATTGAAAAACCTCTGGGGGACATAGACACTTTTTTTTTAGTTTTTTTGCACTGTAAATCCACTGTAAATCCAATGTTGCAGACTAAGACCCCTCAGCTCTGCTCTGCCTCCAAGACACCCACCAATCACCAGGTCCAATAGAGAAGGCAGCATAGCCATTTCCTCTATTTACTGCACAGCACTTTTTGAGGAGAAGGTAGAAGTCCATAATCAGCTGTGTTTCTGTCCAGAAGGACGGGGCCACAAACCATGGCTCTGCAAGCTGCATGCGGCCTGCTGGCTGTGTATCCCTTATCTAAAGGAAACTAAAAAGGAGTTTGATGGCCTACCCTTAGGTCCAGCATCCCTACCCTGAAGCTGTTTCGGGCAGCAAATGATACCGGAAACTATACAATGGACGGAACCAGAAGGGTTTGTTTACTGCAGTGCCAGGTACTCCAGCTCAACTCACATTCAAGTGAATGGGATCCAAGTTGAAATACTCCAGTGCCGGCAACTACACAGTGCACAGAACCGTCCGTCCACTGTATAGTTTCCGGTGTCAGCGGCTGCCTGAAACAGCTTGGAAAATGTTAAAGGCCCCAGCTGGTCGGCATTCAATATGAGCTTTCATGGTTTACCTCCAGGAGTTAAAACCTGTTCACACAAGCACATGGCTAGACTTCTTCAACTTGTGTGTCCACCACATGTCCATAGACAGAATTCTATTAACTGGAAATAAATGAAGGTTCTCACTGACTGACAGCAAGCAGAGATCTTGAAAACGGTAAAGAATTCTTATAAAAAGTATACCGAAAAACTGTACATTAATCAAAGAATAACATAGTTCTGGAACCAGAGTACCCTTTAAAGATGTTCCTGTAGAGTACGTAAACCATGTACTGTACAAGATGTCCAGGAGCGCATGGACACATTTGCTTAGACCCATGCATTAACACAATGATGTGGTATGTACAGATTTAAAGAGAACGCCCCGTGGGCAGCGTTTCCCACCATCCTAAGGAACTATGTTCTACTCTAAAGCACTGCGGTCTATTAGAGGAGGCATAGTTTTAAAATTAGCCTGTAACCAATGTTATGTGCCAGGCTTGGGTGACTCTCCTCCAGCTTACCCCTTTTAGGGCTCATGCGCATGAGCACATTTTTTTTCTGCATCCGATCCGCATTTTATGGAGGTCAGGTGTGGACCCATTCAATAGAACATGTCCTATTCTTGTCTATTTTACGGATAGGATTGTTCTATAGAAGGCAGGACATTCTGTTCCGCAAAATGCTGATTGCACACGGCCGGTATCTGTGTTCGGCAGATCCGCAATTTGCGGACCGCAAAAACACCAACGGTCATGTGCATGAGCCCTCGCGATTATTGGCCGGTCTCTTGAGCAGCATGATCTTGCTAATTAGATGCCTTTCATGCACACAACTTGTCCATACAGGTACAACATAATGCCTCACAAACACAACCATAGTTTCAGTCCGCGTCCTGTCCATATTTTTTGCTGTTCGGATGTGGATTCATTTCTATGGGACCACAAAAATGAGAACACTACCTGGATGTCATCTGTGTATGGTCCGAATCCATGTGTCTGTCCTGAAAATCACAGAACGTGTCCTATCAAGAATAGACAGTTCCATACAGTAAAAGCTAGATGCACACTGCCAGTATCTGTATTTTGCGGATACGCGGTTTCTGTCTGTGTCTGGACAGGGTGCCATCAACCCCGTTTTGACCATGTGCGGATGCCGCCCGTGTGCGTTCTGCAATTTGTGGAAGGGGCGGCCCATGATAGAAATGCCTATTCTTGTCTACAAAACGGACAAGAATAGGACATGTTTTATTTTTTTTGCAGGGTCACGGAGTGGAGCAACGGATTTTGAAGTGAACTGGTCCGCATCCGAGCCGCAAAAATTCATTCTGCACTGCGGCTTGAGCTGGCCATCCATAGTTACATAGTTGATACGGTTGAAAAAAGACAAAAGTCCATCAAGTTCAACCAAGGGATGAGTGGGGACGCGAATCACAGAAGGAAGCAAGACTCAGATTTCTACACGTTTTCATAAGCATTAATGTTGTTTACTTTTAAGAATTAAACTAAACCCTTTTTAAAACTGTCCACTGTTCCTACTGTGACCACGTCCTGAGGAAGGTTATTCCACAGCTTCCCAGTTCTTACAGTGAGGGTACTTTCATACTTGCGTGTTTTCCGGTATCAAGTTCCGTCCTAGAGGCTCAATACCGAAAAAAAACAGATTTTATCCAAATGCATTCTGAATGGAGAGCAATCCGTTCAGGATGCATCAGTTCAATCCCTCTTACGTTTTTTGGCCGGAGAAAATATCGAGCATGCTGCAGTTTTCTCTTCGGCCAAAAATCCTGAACACTTGCCGGAATGCCGGATCCGGCATTAATTTCCATTGAAATGCATTAATGCCGGATCTGGCCCCAAGTGTTCCGGCAAAACGGATCCGTTCTTTCCATCCGCGCATGCGCAGACCATTAAATCTGTGAAAAAAATAAATACCGGATCCATTTTTCTGGATGACAACCGGAAAGACGGATCCGGTATTGCAATGGATTTGTGAGACGGATCCGTCTCACAAATGCATCCTTTTGCGTCCAGATTGCCTGCCGGAATCCACTGCCGCAAGTGTGAAATTACCCTGAAGAAGCTTTGACACTTCTGGAGACTGAACTTTTTCTTCTCCAGTTGGAGGCAGTGCCCCTTGTCTTTTGAGGGCATTTTATATGGAATAGTTTTTCACCGTATTTTTTTTGTATGGGCCATTTATATATTTGTATAGGTTAATCATGTTCCCCCTTAGGCTAGTTTCGCACTAGCAGAAGGGTACTCCGGCAGGCTGTTCCAGCGGGTGAACAGCCTGTCGGATCCGTCCTGCCGCTAGTTCACGTATGCTTCCGGACTGCCGCTCCGTACCCATTGACTATAATGGGGGCGGGGCGGAGTTCCGGCGGCAGCGCGCACCGAGAGGCGGCCGTACTAAAAGTACTGCATGCAGGTTATTACCTGTGGAGGACCACGATCCTTTTTTGAATATGGGCACCACATTTGCCTTGCGACAATCACTTGCCACTGTACCACTACCTAGAGAATCTATTAGAATGATAAACAGGGGCACAGCAATGACTGAACTGAGCTCTTTAAGCACACTTGGGTGTACTCCATCTGGACCCGGAGCCTTGTTCACATTTACCTTATTTAACTTATCATCGACCATATCTACAGTTAGCCAATTGAGTATATCACTGGATGTACTAACGGCCCCAGCACCACAGATATCCGCTCCTTTCTCTTCTTTTGTATATATAGAGCTAAAACCCATTTAGTAACTCTGCCTTTTCCTTATCTTCAGTGACTACCCCCCCCCCCCCCCCTGTACAATTATTTAGGGGACCTACCTGCTCAGACCTTGTTTTTTTAGCATTTATATATTTGAAGAATTGTTTAGAATTTGTTTTGCTCTATTTTGCAACCTGCTGTTCGTTTTGTATTTTTCAAATTTTACCTCCTTTTCACAGATTTTATTAAGCTCTTTGTAATCTTCAAACGCTACAGCTGACCCCTCAGATTTGTATTTCTTTAAATGCCCTTTTTTTTGTCTTTTATTGCCCTTTTTATAGTAGCTGTAAGCCATGGGGGGTTTAATTTTAGCCGTTTATACTTGTTACGCAAAAAAACGGAACTGTCGTGTGCATGAGGCCTTATTATGTGACAGTAGCTGCTCCCAGTCTATGCCCTGAAATGATGCCCTCAACCCAGGGAAATTAGCCTTTTCTGTGTCTTTGCGCTGCCTGACAGAGTTTGCTTCTTATAGTTTAGGGGGGATATAATTATTTTGTGGTCACTATTACCTAGTGTTTCTCGAACAGTAACATTTCCAACAAATCTCTGCATCATAAGAAATGACCAGATCCAACAGAGAATGCCCCCTAGTAGGAGCTTCTACAAACTGGCCCATAAAGTGGTCCTGCAGAAAGTTGAGGATTTTTCTCCCCTTTGCGGTTGAGGCAGAATCATAACCCCTGTCCATGTCTGGGAAGTTAAAATCTCCTATTATCACCACTGTACCAGCCTGTGCCGCCCGCTCTATTTGGTTATACAGTTGCGTTTCTATCTCCACTGTGATGTTAGGGGGTCTATAGATTACACCAAGTATTATTTTTTCAGTGTTTATATCCCTTTGAACTTCCACCCATAAGGTTTCCACATCCTCACCCACAATTGCCTCTTTCATACTTGTCTTCAGATCACTCCTCACATACAGGGACACGCCACCACCTTTTCTATTAAACCTGTCTTTCATGAATAGTGTAAAAACTCTCAATATTTACAGCCCAGTTATGCGAAGAGTCCAACCATGTCTCAGCCACACCAAGTACCATAGCCTCCAGCTCCCCCATTTTGCTAGCGGCTGCGCTGCATGGATCTTACAGTTTGGACTATCCACACGTAAGAAGCTACGCTATCTGAATTAGCACGGACCACACAGACTTGAGAAAGGAGAATACTTACTCCGAAACGCGTTGTCGCTTATTACCTAATAAAAAAATTAGATTTTGTAAATATCCGTTGAAGTGGTGTTTGCGCCAAGAGGTATCACAGTTGTGTACTGTCCTGGTACATATACCCCCACTGAACCATTTTGCTAGCTAGACTTCTGGAATTTGTGAAAATACATTGTAAAGATAACGGTCAGCCCTCTACTGGTTCCCCACACACATGTATGCTCGGCTCTGTCCAGCGTGCATGTGTTGTGAATGGGAGAAGGGGGGAAAGCTACTTCCATATACCTCTGCAGGGCGACTTGCTGAAATCCAACATGTCCAGCCCTTTCACCCCCCACATCGAGTTTGGGGGGGCCTCACACACATTAGCGCTAGTTACATCTGCGTTGGAGGTTCTGTTCGGGGCCTCCGTTGCAGATTCCGTTACAAAGACCAGACAAAATAGTTCTGTTCCTGTACCTGTTCTGTGTTTTTGACCTGCTCCTGGTTTTGGGTTACAATCACTGACGGAGATCACACTGACCAAACACCGACTGTGAGAAAGTGGCCTACATAACCACAGCAGCTCCCTCCCACTGCTTTGACCATGGGAACAAACTTTCATTTGACCCTGTCCCTTATTATCTGCTTGGCGGTTGAGTACCGTGCGAGCGTACGGGCCGCAGCTGGCCCATTGTTTAGTCGGTCTGCATTGTTAATGGCTGCACGGTATCGAAGGTGCCGTGCGGCCGTTAACAATGCAGACAAGACGATCCAGCTGCGGCCCATACGCTAGCACAGTTTTCAACCGCAGCATAGGCCACATCACAACCATGAAATGGCAGCGCTATGTGACCGTATCCTAATAGGACCTACAAGAGCAATTATCATTAGCCGCGAGAAAGATTTGGGCATACACTCTTCCCTGTGGAGATTTATAAAACCCCTATCCGCATTTAGAAGACCCTTATACACTGCGTGGGGGCAGGTCCTGGACCTTTCTTTGTGAAAAGTTTCTGAATAAACTCAGCGTTTTAAGGAGAACCTTTTTTTAGTATCTGATACGTCATGAGCAGACATTTGTTTTTTCCGTCGGTTCCTGCTTGTTGTGCCTGGTGGTAACTGAAGCAATGCAGACATCCATGTCCTGGAAGCGAGATAACTAGACAGAGCCGTGTAAGCCCAGCGCCCTGTCCGGCTGTAAACGTGACATCAGTCGCGGTCAATATGCAGTGTAGGGATATTATCAGAACTGCTCCAGTCACTCAAGTATTTCTCATCATCAGGTTTCACCGTCTTCAAAATATCTTCTTGGCAAAAATATTTTCAGTGGTGAAGGCTGGGAAGGAGGAGGGGGGAATTAGATAATGTCTGGGCCAAAATGAGGTTTCTATCTAACATGCAGCGAGCATTAACCCTTCTCTGTATGTGACACACAGAAGAGAATTTAAAGGAGTTATCTAACCCATATAATGCCCCCCAAAATGCCCGGGTACCTCATACAGGTTATACTTACCATGCTCCCCGACACTCGCATCTCTCCAGATGCCCGCACGGCCGCCACTGCATCTCCATGTCACAGGCTGCTACAGGGACACGTCACGGGTGGCCCTAGGGAGATGCAGCAACAGCCGTGCAGGTATCAAATAGGGCGACATGGGTTACAGGAAGCAGGTAAAGTATAACCAGTATGGGGTGACCAGGCATTTTGGGGGGCATTATAGGGGTTGGATAACCTAAGGGCTCATGCACAGGGCATGCATTTTGCAAAACGGAACGCCTGGCTCATAATTCAACAGTCCTATCCTTGTCCGTAATGTGGACAAGAATAGGACATGTTCTATATTCTTGCGGATGCCACGGAACAGATATACGGATGTGGACAGTCCATATCTTTTGCGGCCCCACTGAAGTGAATGGACCCTCACCCGACCCGCAAAAAATGCAGATCGGATGTGGACAAAAAATACATTAGTGTGCATGAGCCCATATGTGGGGAGTTTCCAGTGCTGCATTTATAAAACAGTTGAGAAATGCAGAACGCTGCCTGCAAGATGCCATCACTGAGCTGGAGACAGGTAGAGCTCGCGCTATGATATGGTTGTGGTATGTGGTTTAGTTGGCACATATTACATGGGGGCACTGCATACAGAAAATGACCAAGTATAAAGGTCGATTCTGGCTGACCAGTCACAATTATGTAAGAATTTGTGTGATTCTCATGCACATGACTGTACGTATTTTGTAGTCCGCAAAATCAGGATATTGTTCATATTGCATCCGCATTTTTTGTGGACCCATTGACTTTCGGATGCGGACGATGTCCAGTCCTCATTTTTTTAATTTATTTTTTGTGGACCACCGACATGTACACCAGTTTCTTTTATGTACAACCTTAACATGTTCCCCCCACACTAAGTATCAGACAGTATTAGTAAATCTGTCCCAGGGTTTTAATGTGACAAAAGTTAACTGAAGGGGAACCAAGACAATGGGAGTCATTTACGAACATTTTTACGCCAGTTTTTGGCGTAAAAATGTGACACAATCCCTTTTTATGTATTTTTTTAACACCCATGCGACAATATAATGATGCACGGGCATTTATGTGCCGCGTTCGACACATAGGAGTGTCGAGGGTGTGGGGAGGGCATGCCTGGACTCTAACCTTGACAAATTACTAACATTTACGCTTGGAAACAGGTGTAAACATTGGCGAACAAGTCCTCCAGCCAGGGCCTGGTATAGTTTTTCGGCCAGGCACACAGACCGCTGAAGGTGTGCCTAATTTATGACGAGGTGCACGCCTCGTCATAAGTTAGGCGCCTCTTCAGTAAGAAAAGCCAGCGCAGAAGGGGAGTAAAAGACCGGTGTAAAAAGTCTTTGTAAATTACCCCCAGTTACTACAGCAACATCATTGGTCATTTCTATACAATATATAATGATACGGATACATTTAATATATAAATGATATCTTATAATATATAAGGATACATTTATTGAAATTTTGCCTTTATCAAAAAACATGTTAACCCTTATGTACTGACAGGTAACCATGTTTATACCACACGCAGCAAATTTAATTGCTGGAGAAAGTTTGTACAGAATGGTTCTGGTCCACCCCAGCTGGTCATGAAAACAGATAAGCTGTTAGTTTTTATGGCCACTTTGCATCCTTTTGGCTATTTCCTGGCCATCTATCCGTTTTTAACATTTGTTTTTCATCCATTTTTAACAGATGTTTAAGAATGGTTGAATTTCATTGGCTTTTGTTTAAAATCCCAACCCCTGCAGAGCCCTTAGTAAATATTATGCCTCCGATAGTACCCTCAATATGCAGAATGCCCCCTTTAGCTATAATGGCCCTCCCTTAGTGCACCCAGTAAAATTATTGCCCCTATGTGGTGCAGCCAATATGAATAATTCCCTTATTCGTACCCCCCATATATTATGACCCCCTTAGTGCTCCCTGTATATGTGATGGCTACCTTAATGCCATAATAATAATACCGACAAAAAAATATATATATACTCACGTTACCATAGGCACTTGCGGGAAGATTCCCTTCGCCCTGGAAGAAGCAGTACCTGACGCTCCCAGCGTGATCATGGGACGTTTTTAACGGCTGTTACAGGTGACATTCTGTCTAAATGGCTGTTGAACACAGTCCCATTGATTTAAATAGGGTCCAGCTGCTATTCACTGGCCATTGAAAAAACGGCAATAACCCCATAGCCTGCAATGGTTCTAAAAACGTCCATGTACTGTCATGTGAATGTACCCTAAGGGCTCATGCACACAAATGTATTTTTTTTCTGTGTCCGTTCAGTTTTTTTGTTTTTTTTTGCAGACCATATGCGGAACCATTCATTTCAATGGGTCTGCAAAAAAAACTGAAGTTACTCTGTGTGCATTCTGTTTCTGTATGTCCGTTACACAAAAAAATGGAACATGTCCTATTATTGTCCGCATTACAGACAAGGATAGTACTGTTCTATTAGGGGCCAGCTGTTCTGTTCCGCAAAATACGGAATGCACACGGACGTCATCCGTATTTTTTGCGGATCCGTGTTTTGCAGACAGCAAAATACATACGGTCGTGTGCAGGAGCCGTAAGACAGAGAATGAGAATAACGTCTCTCGGACTATTATCCCACTCCCCAAGACCTGTCATGTTTGCCATGTGTTGTTTGCACAGTGAGCTGTACAGTGAGAAGCTGCGGCTTTCATCACAGATGACAGCATTGCAGAGCAGAGTACAGGATATGAAACCTGGCTGTCCAATCGTCCCAAAATCAGATATTATGGGAATGCATTTTATCGTAAGCTTCTTCTACGTGCACACATGGCGAGTCCACTGCGGACGCAGGGCAAAACCTGCAGCGTATTGAGACGAAAAAAAAAACACCAGAAATAAGCTAAAACCTCATAACGGACATGCTGCAGAATGAAAACATGCAGCACAGTTTACACTGAGGTCGTCTCGGCGGCATGTGGATGAGATGTCTAAAATGTCATCTACTTTGCTTGTACTGTAAATACGTAAGGACAATCCGCAGCGTTTACACCACACATGAACCTACCTTACTGGTCGTTCTGCCAGTGTGGAATACAGTGAGGTAGAAAGCAAGCTTTTCACTATGGCTGGAAGGCAATGTCTCTGTAATGGCGGCACAGTGGATGACCCTGTTGTGTTGGATCTGTGGTATGAGGGTACTGTGGCTGTTCATGTATTGAGATCATTGAGGTGGGCACAATTATGGGGTTAATGGTCCACTGTGGTAGCATTTTGTGCACCGACGTTGGTCTTAAGGGCCCTTACAGATGGTAGTTGGGAGGGAAGCATTCCTACCCAGCAATTGCCTGCTCATCTGTAAAGGAGACCGCTGTATTTACATGAAAAGATCTCCTCCACAGTAGGGGGAGGAACAATCACTAAAGCCATCGCTCTTCCCCATACAGAATCATTGTAGCAGAGGCTGATTAGCCGACACAATATTCTGCCAGCAAACGATCACTGAGGCGTCCGCCTGTAAGATCCAATGACCCGACGAACAAGCGTTTATAGCACCTTTCTACCAGCAGATAATCGCTAACGAGTGTTGTACGAAGAATCATTAGCGCTAATCTGCCCAAACATCAGGTAGTGAAAAGGGGCCTTAAATCTGCTTGCCATTGTTTTCAAGCGCTTTACCTCATACAGAGCATTTTGTCCAAGTAATTATTAAAATCCCATATGTGAAAAAAACAAAGGGGGGGGGCTCATTTATTAGCATATATACACCACTATTCTGGCGTATATGTCACAGATTTTGTCGCACACCATTTTGCGTCAAAATCTGTGTCTTTTCCCCCACTCACGCCACTTTTCCTAAGTGGCAAGAAAAGGGGGCGTAGCGTGGGAAGGGAAGCGGGCGGACCAGTAGGCCTGGCTCATTTATCATTTTCCACATCAGTTTTTGGCGTGGAAAATGGCATACATCTATGCCAGAAATGGAGCTGGTGTAGATTTAAAGCGCCAAACTTATGTAGAGGCCTGTGCTTCTGCATACCTTTATGCTTCCTCCAGCGCTAAGGGAATTAAAAGGGGTTCTCCATGAATCAAGAAAAATAAAAATACTTAAATATTATTTTATCATAAATATATTCCCAAATACCTTTCATTAGTTATAATGGCTTGTTTTGTCTGGGGAACAATTCTTAGGAGAAATAAAATGGCCGCCGTCCTATTAGCACACACAAAACCTGTCCTAATCGCACAGGAGGACAAGTTACTTTAAAACACTGAGCTAAAGAGCTGCCTCATCCTCCTCTCTGCTCTGACTGTCAGGGATTAGGGTCCTGAATATAGCTGATAAGATCTTCAGCTGAATCTCTGTAGGAATATAGTTCATGAGGAGACATGAAGTACAGAGAGGACGGACAGGACAGACTGTGGTAATGGAGACTGCATACAAGTGCTGCTGCTCATTACTACACCTCCACCTCCTCTCTGTACTCCATGTCTCCTCATGAAGCAGAGAGGAGGATGAGGCAGCTCTTTGTCCTCCTCCTGTGTGATTAGGACAGGTTTTGTGTGTACAGGACAGCGGCCATTTTATTTCCCTTCATTATTGCTCCCTAGACAAAGCCATTATAGCTAATAAAAGGTAATTGGTAATATATTTATAACAAATTCATACTTACATTTTTTTTTTTATTCCCGAAGAACTCCTTTAGGACTGGTGTGGAAAACCTCGGTCTTAATAAATGCCCCCAAGATGTTCATTCTTGGTAATCCATGGTAATTCTCACCGAGAAGCCTAAAAACCACTACAAAATCTGTGCCTAAAACTGCTTCAAATGGAAAAACTCAAATAAAAAAATATCAGCGCAGTAAATACATGGTATTTTGATGCAGACACCACACCAACATTTTCAGGGTGCTAATATAACTATGTGAACATACCCTTATGGGGCACTATGGCACTCACTGCTATAAGCCCCACTGTTCTAGATGATCTCTGGCTGGCATTTTCACACACACTGGTATAAACCAAAATAATACTGCTTTGCTGTGAATGTGCAGCTGATGCACAGGAGGATTAGGCCTCATTCACACATATGTGGATTTTCACAGACCACGGCTCGTGAAAGCCCAGCCTGCTGTCCTGCTGAGTGCACAGCGTTATTGGTTGCCTATGACGCGGTACGTTTCGTGCTGCCGCCGTTGTACAGTAATACACTCGTATGATCTATAAGAGTGTATTACTGTACAGCGGCGGCGGCACGGAGCGCACGGTGTCATAGCAACCAATGACACCGTGCACTCAGCAGGACGGGTTTTCACGGACCATAGTCCGTGAAAATCCACATATGTGTGAATGAGGCTTTAACCCCATTGTCGTTCCATAGGACTAATCCTCCCTGTTTCCATCTGAAAAAAGGGGTGGGAATTCTCCATTGCATGCGAGCGGGCTAGTGGAAACCTTTCACATGTATGGGATGCAGACTGGTTGGACTTGTCGCCGATTTAGGAGTAGACTGTGCTGAAATAAGTATGAACAGGGCCTTACGGTGCACTGGGGGAGCTGTGCTGTCCCTGTGGCTGAAAGTGGGTGTAGATGTTATGGAGAAGTGGTCATGGGGTAAATAGAGGGGACATACCTGCCCCTGTCATCCATCTCCAAAAATTAGAAGGTATGTCTGACCAGTAGGTCATCCGCTATTCCTGTTCTATTCTGCTCTGCTCCCGAGTCGCCTGCCTGGATGAATTATCGCAGTTCATGTCAATGTTTCATTCATTTCATGCTTTCCAGGAAAGGTCTGCACATACATGTTCCATCGTATCATGTTACATGTGGTCATCTATAAAGGAAATGACTATAGCCACAGGGATGTAGATGCCCATTGAGGTGTGCCAGCTAGGTATCACCGAATACCAATAGTAAGAGTATGGGTATCTGCAGCGGGCTACTTACTGGGGACCCATCTCACACAACGCACCCCCATCATCTTGGCTCTCATCTCTCAGCTTACACTACGGATCCAAGATTTAGAAAGGACCGGCTGTGAACGCATGCAGCCTCATTAAAAGTGACAGCCATCTCCTGGACTTCAGCAGGATGCCATCTGGAGCCCGTCCTTTGGGCTGACATATTGATCATGCATCACATGTCAGATGAGCAGGGAGTGTCGTACAGAAAGGTGGTACACTGACGAGAATACGTCAGCATGGGGCATGTGATAAATCTGATCCTTCTTGTCGCTGTCCCCATAGAAGTCAATGGAGCTGACTTCTCTGCTGCTTCTGTTAGGCCTTATTCACATGTCCATGATGAAATCCGTGATAAGATGGTCAGTGATTCATCTGTTAAGATTTCTGTGAAGAATCCGTGTTTGGTCCATGTGTACATTTTATTGCTCTCCATGTGTCATCCGTGTTCCATGGACACTGCACGGCTAAATGAAAAGGATTTTCCTAGATTTTCTAACTGATGACCTATCCTCTGAGTAGTATCTGATCGGTGGGGGGTCCGACACCTGGGACCACCGCCAATCAGTTGTTTGAGAAGGCAGCGGCGCTCCCTTCTTACAGATGGCCCAGCGCGGTACATTGTATGGCGGCTGTGCTTGGTATCGCGCCCAGCCGCATTCACTTTTATGGGGCTGAGCTGCTCCTGGGCCACATGAACGATGAACGTGTCGTCACTGGCCTAGGAAAAGCTGTCATGGGAGCCCTGGTGCCTTCTCAAACAGCTGATCTGCGGGGGTCCTATGTGTCAGACCCCCACCAGTCAGATACTGATGACCTATCCAAAAGATAGGTCATCAGTTATCAAGTCTCAGAAAACCCCTTTCATTTTTTTAGCATCTTTTCTTAATGGTCCGTGAAATATGGATAAAACACTGATGGTGTCCGTGTTTTTCAAAGACCCACAGACTATAATGGGCGTGAAAGATCCATAAACACAGGCAAAATAGGGAATGCGCCTGTGCTAAAACCACGGACCATGCTAAAACACTGATATGTGTATACACACATTAAAATGAATGGGCACGCGTGCCGTCCTTGGAGAACACGGACAGCACACGTCTGTGGATCACTGACACATGCATGAGGCCTAAGCCTGCTTTCACACATCAGTATTTGGTCAGTGACTTCCATCAGTGATTCTGTGCCAAAAGCAGGTGCGGGTCCAAAATACAGAACAGGTGCGGCTCCTTCCTTTCTCTGCGGAGGCTCCACCCCCGGTTTTGGCTCACAATGACTGACCAAATTACCGAAGTGTTAACTAGGCCTTACCTAAAGGGATATGTGTCACCAAAAATGTTATCTGCCAGTTAAAACCAAATAGTAACACGTCCTTTTTTCTAGTCTTTCTGATTGCAGATTTTTGTAATTCTATTTTCTGCACATTAATATGGGGGCGGCCATCTTCCCTGAGCATTTACGCACCATTAAAAAATGACAGACACAATGGTCAGGAGGGGACCTTATTGACTTCTGTGGGAGGGTTTTTTAGGCACGCTCTGTGACCTGTGCTGAGGTCATTGTACAAGGAAGGAATAGAAAACATGTGGTATTGCCTATTGTGAATGGAGGATCCGGTCTTATCTGTACACAGAGGTGATATCATTACAGGCAGGATTAGAATGACAGCTAAGCAGATAACTGCAGTCAAGTGATCTGTACAGACCAAGAAGTGGCGCCTATTATTAGGCTTAGTGACCTGTGGGAAAACTGCAGGATTTTATGTTTTTTGTTTAAATATAGATGTCAACATGGAAAAGTAAAAAAAAACCTTACCAATAATTCTTTAATAATATGTTAAAAACAATAGGTCATTTTTTGATGACACATTCCCTTTAAAGGCTCATGCACACAACCGTATGTTGCCAGAAACCCATTGACATGAATGGGTCTGCAATCTGAAAGATACAACCGAAGATAGGACTTCACAAGGATCGGGAGCGCTTCCGTGGGATTTCGGGTCCGTGCCTCCGCCCCACAAAAAGTTGTTCTATCTTTGGCTATATGTTACCGATCGCAGACCCATTCAAGTCAATGGGTCCGCACAGCAATACAGAGTGCACATGGCCGGTGCCCGTGCATTGCAGCATGGGCACTGAGCCATTACGGTTGTTAGGCCTCATGTACACAGCCATGTCCGATTTCTGATCTGGAAAAAAAATGGACCCTTGAAAGAAGGATGGCTTATGTGTGTATTCCATTTTTTCTCACTCCCGTCAATAGAAAACCATGTATGACCTGCGGTGAGATTCCTGGATAGGGCGGATGGATATGTAGGGGTCAGTTCGCTATCTGCTTTAAAAACGAATAGCACAGTGAAAAGAAAGCTGGTCGTGCGCATGAGGCTTTACTGGAAAGGGCGGCATTGTCGGCTTCCATATGTAATAACCCTGTGCGCAGAAAAGCACTTTCTCCATGCATATAGAGAGTGGTGGGTCTAATTAATCAAGGGGTTGCCCGATCGCATACGAATAACGCTTAATCAACATATTATGAACGTCTCAGCCACTTTCTAACTTTATTTGAGTTCCAGTTCCTCAGCTTTCAGTATCTCCGGTTGCTGTATGTGAATGTGAACCGGAATAGACTGTTACAGAGCTTAAAGGCATATTACCATATAACCCATATCGCTAGGATATGCCATCACTTCATGATCGGTGGAGGTCTGACCTCTAAGACCCCCACCGATCCTGATCATAAAGGGGCCACAACTCTGCAGCCACTTCATAGTCTCTCTCTGGGCCAGTGAATGGGGCTGGCTGCAGAGGAAGCCGGGGACGCAGCGTGGAATCAGCGCTATAGCCCCTTCATTCTCAGTAGCCCACCCATCGTAAAGTAATGGCATGTCCTAGCGTTCCCTTTATGACATGGACATACCACTTTAAACCAGAGGTGGCCACTTGATGCCAACGTACATTCTTTAGAATAAAGTATAGAGTGCCGCTGGTAAAGGTGATGGCGGGTTTATATACGAGGGCACATAACTGGAAGTATCCATGTGTATGTACCGTTGTATAACCCATAAAGCACACACTGGCACTGCATGAAAACCATACAAAACATCCCGGAAAAGGTGACTTGAGGTGTGAATTGTAACTGCGGCAGGTGGCGTCAGCCCGCTGAATGGGGCTCAATCTGCAGGCGGTACAAATCCAGGGCAGAATCAGAAGGTCTGCAGCGGATTCTTCTGCCAGTCAGTAACATAATAAAGTCCCTGCGCTGTTCTCCTGTACAATGGCTTCTCGTCCTCCATAGATCTAGCAGATGGCGACAACCACTGAATACAGATATTACATTGCCCTCAGGGGTTGTCAGACCGCTTTCAACAAGCCCTGAGTGACATAGAAATGGCATTGTTAGCAAATGTCACCCACATAACCGTGCAGATTTCTGCGCTACCCACTACCGTGCGCTGTAATGCCAGCCATAAGTGGTTGTCAGACAGCAAAATCAGGTCTGTGCCCTGTCCCTTTCATTTTTACATATGGCAGAACAATGCCACCCTTCCCCTCCCACAGGCCCGATAGAAGCTTCAATGGCTACCTAGATGCATGCTGGAGACCCCAGAATGACCCGTGCCCTCTATAGGGCACAGTAGTGGCGCATGACCCTGAGCCTAGGTCTCACTAGAGGCGGCCATAATTCCATAAACCGGTGGGCAGCAGTGCGATTTCCATAGACCCACTGACTGGCACAGTTTAAGGAATTTGGGGAGATGAGAATGCCATGTGTTGCCAGGCTGCAAGGCTTTCTACCCATCACCAGGATGGGCACTACAGTTAAAGGCGCAGTCCCCTCCACACCGCAGCCCCCGGTCTGCAGCAGCCCGCACACCGAACGGAAATCAGTGCCCGTCACTCGGCGGATCACAGCTGTTACCGGGCGGCAGATGGAGCAGAAGGGCACGGATCCGGCGCTGGCAGCACCCACCCTGCGCACAGCAGCCGCACCCTGCGCTATGGTAACGATGGGGATGAGGAAGGGTCAGTGACGGGTGAGGTGTAGCCCCTCTTACCTACTGCAGCCTCCACCTCTGGGGCGCATCCAGCATGGCTCCCATAGGTGCAGACGGGCGACCCCTCTCTGGTGCTGCTAATTAGCCCTTCATGGTGGAGAGCCGGTAGGAGCGTCCTGTCATCCAGCAGGCAGGGGGGCGCTCAGTGTCCTGTGACAGGGGAGGGGAGGCCGTCCTGTGACACAGGGGGAGGGGGAGGCGGCCGGGCTGTACGGCGCTGGGAGGAGAGAGGCGGGGGGCGGAGCCGTCCTCTCGGGGGTGGGGGCAGTCCGAGCATCTCTCACCTGACCGCACTGCAGAGCATCCCTCCCCGGTACTCACCTGACAGCGCTGCAGAGCATCCCTCCCCGGTACTCCCCTGACAGCACTGCAGAGCATCCCTCCCCGCTATTCACCTGACAGCACTGCAGAGCATCCCTCCCCGATACTCCCCTGACACTGACAGCACTGCAGAGCATCCCTCCCCGGTACTCCCCTGACAGCACTGCAGAGCATCCCTCCCCGGTACTCACCTGACAGCGCTGCAGAGCATCCCTCCCTGCTACTCCCCTGACAGCACTGCAGAGCATCCCTCCCCGGTACTCCCCTGACAGCACTGCAGAGCATCCCTCCCCGATACTCCCCTGACACTGACAGCACTGCAGAGCATCCCTCCCCGTACTCCCCTGACACTGACAGCACTGCAGAGCATCCCTCCCTGCTACTCCCCTGATAGCACTGCAGAGCATCCCTCCCTGCTACTCCCCTGATAGCACTGCAGAGCATCCCTCCCCGGTACTCCCCTGACAGCACTGCAGAGCATCCCTCCCCGATACTCACCTGACAGCCCTGCAGAACATCCCTCCCCGGTACTCACCTGACAGCGCTGCAGAGCATCCCTCCCCGGTACTCCCCTGACAGCGCTGCAGAGCATCCCTCCCTGCTACTCCCCTGACAGCACTGCAGAGCATCCCTCCCTGCTACTCCCCTGACAGCACTGCAGAGCATCCCTCCCCGATACTCACCTGACAGCACTGCAGAGCATCCCTCCCCAGTACTCACCTGACAGCACTGCAGAGCATCCCTCCCCGGTACTCACCTGACTGCCCCTGTGTATACAGGACTGCAGAGCATCCCTTCTCTGTACATACCTGACTGTCCGTGTGTATACAGCGTTGCACAGCCTCCACCCCCCCCCCCCCCCCCCTCACCTGACTCTGCCCCGTGTATACCCCTTTAGTGTCTCCAGAACAAATCCTCACCTAGCCCACGTTCCATGACGAGTAGAACTTATCTCTCGGTGCAGATCTTGCCTATCTGGGAGCTCGGTGCAGCAGGTGCACTGAAATCACTGCATCGCGCCCACCAGTGCAAAACTAACCGTCACAGGGTAAATGGTGGAGCAGGTATCTGACAGACCCCTGCTTCACCATGGTCGCAAATGCAGTTGGAAGTGGTGGAGCTCCTGGGGGGCGGTGGGGCAGGCTGCCATGCCTAAAGCAACCCTGCGATCCTGTGGTGGTAAAGACCACCACTGCTTTTTTAGATTTCTAGATTTTCTTAGATATATGTATGTGTATATATATATATATATATATATATATATGTATATATACACACTGTGTGTATCTATATCTATATATTGTGACACAGGGGTTGTGTCTGGCAAGGCAGGTATTTTCTTCCCAGCATGTGTGGCTGGGCTGGTGTCCTTAAATAGGCAGCTGGACTCAGCAGTGATGTCTCTGTTTTTGGTATCTGAGGCTTTGTGCTGTGCTGGGGGGCTGGGAGCCGCATGCGGCCTCCTTGCTTCAAGTCGAGCTAAGCCCGCCCCTTTACCGTCCTCCCTTTACTGTGATTGACATCCTGCTTTGAGGCTGGCATTGTGCAAGTCTCGCGCATGCGCGGTGCGCTCCTTGTCACTGCGCGATCCCGTCTCCTGCTTTCGCACTCAGCCGGCCACTTTCCTCTGTTTGCACATGCGCGGGAAGCGCACGATGGAAAAGGGTAAGGGGCGGGCTTAGCTTGACTTGTGGCAAGGAGGCCTCTGCCCCCTTGACTTCAACCTGACTCTGAGGATAGCGAAACCACAGATTAAGGCTACATGCACACGACCGGTCCGTTTTTTGCAGAGCTGTGGAGTCGGAGGCAATTTTGGGTACCTGGAGTCGGAGTCGGCAAAAATGAACCGACTCCGACTAAATTTAAATTGGAATAAAAAAAAAAAAAAAGCAAGTTTAAATGTCCCAATTCACAAAAAGCTATAATTAATTACTTCTCTACTGTAAGAATAAAGACCAATGCATGCAGTGCGTCACGTTACCGCAAAACAAACGCGTTCAGTGACCATGAAGAAGCATGCTTTTTATATGCTTCACTATATGGCACGCAACGCACAGTAAGGCCTCTTTCACACGACCGTTTTTTTTTTCCGTTTTGCGGGCCGTTTTTTGCGGTCCGTATACGGTCCGTATACGGAACCATTCATTTCAATGGTTCCGCAAAAAAAACGGAATGTACTCCGTGTGCATTCCGTTTCCGTATTTCCGTTTTTCCGTTCCGTTTAAAGATAGAACATGTCCTATATTTGGCCGCAAATCACGTTCCGTGGCTCCATTAAAGTCTATGGGTCCGCAAAAAATCGGAATGCATACGGAAATGCATCCGTATGTCTTCCGTATCCGTTCCGTTTTTTGCGGAACCATCTATTGAAAATGTTATGCCCAGCCCAATTTTTAATATGAAATTACTGTATACTGTATTTGCCATACGGAAAAACGGAACGGAACAACGGAACGGAAACGGAACCACAACGGAAGCAAAAAACGGAACAACGGATCCGTGAAAAACGGACCGCAAAACACTGAAATGGACATACTGTCGTGTGAAAGAGGCCTTAAGGAGCGACAATATTTAGGCCTCTCTCAGACGGGCGGTGCGGGTGCGTTGCGGGAACATGCGCGATTTTTCCGCGCAAGTGCAAAACATTGTAATGCGTTTTGAACTGGTGTGAGAAAAATCTGCATCTTTGGTACCCAAACCCGAACTTTTTCACAGAAGTTCAGGCTTGGGATCGGTGTTCTGTAGACTGTATTATTTTCCCTTATAACATGGTTATAAGGGAAAATAATAGCATTCTGAATACAGAATGCATAGTAAAACAGCGCTGGAGGGGTTAAAATAAAAATAAAATTAACTCACCTTAAAGGGCTTCTGTCACCCCCAAAACCCTTTTTTTTTTTGGGGGGGGGGGGGGGCTTGTTCAAATCCATATTTAACGACTATTCCCTATATAGGGCTCTTACCTTTGTCTGTGGCTTCTTTTCATTAAAAAACAATCTTTTCAAATATGCAAATCGCTTCACTACCAGCAAGTAGGGCGTCTACTTGCTGGTAGCCGCGCAAAAAAACGCCCCCTCCTCCTGTTGATTGACAGGGCCAGCCGCGATCTCCTCCTCCTGGCTGGCCCTGTCAGCATTTCAAAAATCCTGCGCCTGTCTTCATTCGGCGCAGGCGCTCTGAGAGAAGGAGGTTTGCCTCCTCAGCACCCCCTCAGTGCGCCTGCGCCGATGACGTCACTGAAAGAGTTTTTTTATAAACAGTGTTTTTATAAAGTATACAACAACCAGTGGAGGAATAAAAAACATGATTAGGAACACACTGGGGGCTACTGTAAGGTAATGTGTTTTGGAGGCGACAGGTTCCCTTTAAGAACTTGTATTTTGCCTCTGTACTGCGCCCGCTTACCAAAGCGAAACCCCACTAATATATATCAGTAGACGTAATGGGTTGGCGTGTAATTGGTCTACTGGAGAAGTTGAGGAGCAGACTGCAGCATGTCGGTTGAGCCGCCCAAGGTCCTACGGGCAGACACAAGTGTGAGGTGAAATGTGACGTGGCTCTATACTGCTCCGTAACACAGACGGAAAACAGTTACCATGGCAACCACTACTGCACATCACATGACCACAGCAGCATGTGGCTTCTGGGACACATATATAGTCTGACAAGCATGTACGGTATACAGTGCATGCAGTGCTGCCCCCGCTGCCAGAACATGCTTGGGGTTAGTACTTGCATGTCATTTTATGACGCTGTGCCACACACAGCACTTGTCACACCGTGCCAACCTAATCAACGCTGCTGCTCCTGTCAGGGATAAAACAGGTCACTGCAAAATGTCTGCAGGCAGTTGTCCCAAGCTGGGGGGCTATTTGGTGGGAGTGATGTCATGTCACTGGCTACTGACGAGTGAGAATAGTCACATACAAGTAGACATATTGTCCGGGGCTATTCAGGCGGGCACTTTGACCACTGGTCCCTCCATTCTGTGAAGAGAAGCATTAAAACAACATAATGTGGGTTAAATAAGTTTTTTCAGGAGTTAAAGGGGTTATCCCATGACTAATGTAAAAAATAAAAATCAGACATCGTATAGTACACTAGCGGGATGACCCAGCTTCACACAGATATATTTTGACTATTTCATATCATTTAGTGTGTGAGGTTAAAAGATATCCACAGTGTTCCCAATAACAGTGACCTCCACAGCAGCCTGCCCCCTTAACAGTGACCTCCACAGCAGCCTGCCCCCTTAACAGTGACCTCCACAGCAGCCTGCCCCCTTAACAGTGACCTCCACAGCAGCCTGCCCCCTTAACAGTGACCTCCACAGCAGCCTGCCCCCTTAACAGTGACCTCCACAGCAGCCCACTCCTTAACTGACCTTCACAGCAGCCTGCCCCCTTAACAGTGACCTCCACAGCAGCCTGCCCCCTTAACAGTGACCTCCACAGCAGCCTGCCCCCTTAACAGTGACCTCCACAGCAGCCTGCCCCCTTAACAGTGACCTCCACAGCAGCCCACTCCTTAACTGACCTTCACAGCAGCCTGCCCCCTTAACAGTGACCTCCACAGCAGCCTGCCCCCTTAACAGTGACCTCCACAGCAGCCTGCCCCCTTAACAGTGACCTCCACAGCAGCCTGCCCCCTTAACAGTGACCTCCACAGCAGCCTGCCCCCTTAACAGTGACCTCCACAGCAGCCTGCCCCCTTAACAGTGACCTCCACAGCAGCCCACTCCTTAACTGACCTTCACAGCAGCCTGCCCCCTTAACAGTGACCTTCACAGCAGCCTGCCCCCTTAACAGTGACCTCCACAGCAGCCTGCCCCCTTAACAGTGACCTCCACAGCAGCCTGCCCCCTTAACAGTGACCTCCACAGCAGCCTGCCCCCTTAACAGTGACCTCCACAGCAGCCTGCCCCCTTAACAGTGACCTCCACAGCAGCCTGCCCCCTTAACAGTGACCTCCACAGCAGCCTGCCCCCTTAACAGTGACCTCCACAGCAGCCTGCCCCCTTAACAGTGACCTCCACAGCAGCCTGCCCCCTTAACAGTGACCTCCACAGCAGCCTGCCCCCTTAACAGTGACCTCCACAGCAGCCTGCCCCCTTAACAGTGACCTCCACAGCAGCCCACTCCTTAACAGTGACCTCCACAGCAGCCGCCCCCTTAACAGTGACCTCCACAGCAGCCTGCCCCCTTAACAGTGACCTCCACAGCAGCCTGCCCCCTTAACAGTGACCTCCACAGCAGCCCACTCCTTAACAGTGACCTCCACAGCAGCCGCCCCCTTAACAGTGACCTCCACAGCAGCCTGCCCCCTTAACAGTGACCTCCACAGCAGCCTGCCCCCTTAACAGTGACCTCCACAGCAGCCTGCCCCCTTAACAGTGACCTCCACAGCAGCCTGCCCCCTTAACAGTGACCTCCACAGCAGCCTGCCCCCTTAACAGTGACCTCCACAGCAGCCTGCCCCCTTAACAGTGACCTCCACAGCAGCCTGCCCCCTTAACAGTGACCTCCACAGCAGCCTGCCCCCTTAACAGTGACCTCCACAGCAGCCTGCCCCCTTAACAGTGACCTCCACAGCAGCCTGCCCCCTTAACAGTGACCTCCACAGCAGCCTGCCCCCTTAACAGTGACCTCCACAGCAGCCTGCCCCCTTAACAGTGACCTCCACAGCAGCCTGCCCCCTTAACAGTGACCTCCACAGCAGCCTGCCCCCTTAACAGTGACCTCCACAGCAGCCCACTCCTTAACAGTGACCTCCACAGCAGCCTGCCCCCTTAACAGTGACCTCCACAGCAGCCTGCCCCCTTAACAGTGACCTCCACAGCAGCCCACTCCTTAACTGACCTTCACAGCAGCCTGCCCCCTTAACAGTGACCTTCACAGCAGCCTGCCCCCTTAACAGTGACCTCCACAGCAGCCTGCCCCCTTAACAGTGACCTCCACAGCAGCCTGCCCCCTTAACAGTGACCTCCACAGCAGCCTGCCCCCTTAACAGTGACCTCCACAGCAGCCTGCCCCCTTAACAGTGACCTCCACAGCAGCCTGCCCCCTTAACAGTGACCTCCACATAACCCCGCCCCCTTAACTGTGACCTCCACAGTGCCCTATCCCCTTTATACTGACCTGTACAGTTGCCTGCCTCTTAAAGGGCTTCTGTCACCCCACAACAGTCATTTATTTATTTTTTGGGCTAGTTACATTCATTAAAGCGCGATATATGAGAATATAATGTTGTCACTTACTTTCATGCGGCCGTTTCTTGAGAAAACGAAGTTTTATAATATGCAAATCCGGTCTCTACCAGCAAGTAGGGCGTCTACACATGATGTCATCGGCGCAGGCGCACTGAGGGAGTTCTGAGGAGACGAGCCTCCTCATCTCAGAGCGCCTGCGCCGAATGAACAGAGGCGCGCGATTTTTGAAATACTGACAGGGCCGGCCGGAGGAGGAGATCACGGCTGGCCCTGTCAATCAACACGACGAGGGGGCGGTTTTCTGCGGTGGCTACCAGCAAGTAGACGCCCTACTTGCTGGTAGAGACCGAATTTACATATTATAAAACTTCGTTTTCTCAAGAAACGGCCGCATGAAAGTAAGTGACAACATTATATTCTCATATATCGCGCTATAATGAATGTAACTAGCCAAAAAAAAAAAAAATAATGTCTGTTGTGGCGTGACAGAAGCCCTTTAAATCAACCCACAATGCCCCGCCTCCATAACAGCGACCGCCACAGAGGCCACCCCCTTAACAGTGACCTTCCACAGCAGCCCCTCCCCTTAACAATGACCCCCACAGCAGCCTACCCCTTAAGACCCTTTTCACGCAAATGATACGGATTGGCTCCGGGTGCGTTCAGTTAAACTCACTCCAATTTGCAAACAAATTCAGTCAGTTTTGTCTTTGATTGTGTTTAGTTGTTCAGTTTTTCCCCACACAGGTGCAATGCATTTTGATGCGTTTTTCACACGCGTGATAAAAAAAAACGGAAGGTTTACAAACAACATCTCTTAGCAATCATCAGTGAAAAACGTATTGCATCCGCACTTGCTTCTGGATGCAGTGTTTTTTTCACTGAAGCCCCATTCACTTCTATGGGGCCAGGACTGCGTGAAAAATGCTGAATATAGAACATGATGCGATTCTCACACAACGCAGAACTGATGCGTGAAAAAAATCCAGAAACAAGTCTGGATGCAATGTTTTTTTCACTGACAGTTGCTAAGAGATGTTTGTAAACCTTCAGTTTTTTATCACGATCACGCACGTAAAAAAACACATAAAAACGCATTGCACCCAGCGTGGAAAAAAACTGAACAACTGAACACAATAGCAGACAAAACTGACTGAACTTGCCTGCAAAATGATGCAAGTTTCACTGAACGCACCCGGACCTAATCCGTATAGTTCGTGTGAAAGATGCCTAACAGTGACCTCCATAGCGGCCCCCTAACTTAACATTGACCTGCAGAGGGCCCCTCCCCTTTAAGAGTGACCCCCCACTGCACCATGCCCCCTTAATATAAGACTTCCACAGCACTCTGCCCCCTTAGAATGTAACATCCATACCACCTTACCCCTTAATAGTGACCTCCACAGCACCACGCTCCCTTAACGGTGACCTCCACAGCACCACGCTCCCTTAACGGTGACCTCCACAGCACCACGCTCCCTTAACGGTGACCTCCACAGCACCACGCTCCCTTAACGGTGACCTCCACAGCACCACGCTCCCTTAACGGTGACCTCCACAGCACCACGCTCCCTTAACGGTGACCTCCACAGCACCACCCTTCCTTAACGGTGACCTCCACAGCACCACGCTCCCTTAACGGTGACCTCCACAGCACCACGCTCCCTTAACGGTGACCTCCACAGCACCACACTCCCTTAACGGTGACCTCCACAGCACCACACTCCCTTAAAGGTGACCTCCACAGCACCACGCTCCCTTAGGCCCCTTTCACACGGGCGAGTTTTCCGTGCGGGTGCGATGCGTGCGGTGAACGCATTGCACCCGCACTGAATCCTGACCCATTCATTTCTATGGGGCTGTGCACATGAGCGGTGATTTTCACGCATCACTTGTGCGTTGAGTGAAAATCGCAGCATGCTCTATATTGTGCGATTTTCACGCGACGCAGGCCCCATAGAAGTGAATGGGGTGCGTTAAAATCGCATAGCATCCGCAAGCAAGTGCGGATGCGGTGCGATTTTCACGCACGGTTGCTAGGAAACGATCGGGATGGAGACCCGATCATTATTATTTTCCCTTATAACATGGTTATAAGGGAAAATAATAGCATTCTGAATACAGAATGCATAGTAAAACAGCGCTGGAGGGGTTAAAAAAAATAAAAAAAATTTAACTCACCTTAGTCCACTTGATCGCGAAGCTGGCATCTCCTTGTGTCTCCTTTGTTGAGCAGGACCTGTGGTGAGCATTAAATACAGGTAAAGGACCTTTGATGACGTCAGATCACATGCTCCATCACCACGGTGATGGACCATGTGATTGGAGCATGTGATCTGACGTCACCACAGGTCCTAGCCGGTAGTCCATCATTAAAGTAGTAAATAAGAGACCGGGAACTACGCGATCAAGAGACCGGGAACTACGCGATCAAGAGGAGAAGGTGAGTTAACTTTTTTTTTTTTTTAACCCCTCCAGCACTATTATACTATGCATTCTGTATTCAGAATGCTATTATTTTCTCTTATAACCATGTTATAAGGGAAAAAAATACAATCTTCAGAACATCAATCCCAAGCCCGAACTTCTGTGAAGAAGTTCGGGTTTGGGTACCAAACATGCGCGATTTTTCTCACGCGAGTGCAAAACGCATTACAATGTTTTGCACTCGCACGGAAAAATCGTGCATTTTCCCGCAACGCACCCGCCTCTTATCCGGGCAAAAAAACTGACGCCCATGTGAAAGAGGCCTAACAGTGAAGAAAGATGGCTGAGTTGTTATGGAAACCTGGTGTAACTGTGTATGTCACGACTGAAGGACCTGCAAGTTTCTATTAAGGGTCATGTGACTGTGTGAATGGCAGTTAGAATGTGAGTGAAGCTGCAAGCTCCTATTGGCTAATACATTTACTTGGGAATATCTCAGGAACGGTACGTGGTAGAGAACTGAGACCCGGTCTAAAACCTTCCCGGACACCTGATGTACCTGTGTGCTAAATTTGGTGCAGATCGGGAGATGACAATCTCTTTCTAACAAAGCTAGAACCAGCCCTGTCCCTCACATGGGTCCAGAGATCTCCCCATTCATTGCTCTGCTAGATTTATATGAAGCTGACAGCTCAGGGGGCGTGTCTCAGCTCTCCCTATCACAGCTCAGGGGTAAGTGGAAGGATGAATCTGAGCATGTGTGACCTTCTCAGTGAGCAGGACAAAGAAATAAGAAAAAAAAACTGCAGGTGGCGCTATACAGATACATTTTATTGAATAACTCAGTGGCTATGCAATTACAAAAGTATTCAGATCCTGGGGCTGAGTTGAAAATTGTAGAGTATTTTTCATGGACAAACCCTTTAAATGTTGATTACCTCACCTATCCTTAGGAAGTGTACCAAAATAGCGCCATACATTGTATAGTATTGCAGTTCAATCCCATTCACTTGAATTGGACTAAGCTGCACAAAGGCCATGTGACTAATGGACATGATGTCACAGGGGAAGGAAGAGGTCGTAGCTGATCATCCCAGATGCAAGTAGGTAGACTACAAGCGCTACTGATCATTTATGTGCAGAATGTGCTCAAGTTGTGACCCGCAAGTCGCCATGACATGACAGTCACCAGAAATACAGACCTGTTAGATTTCTTTATGACTGCATTCACTAACATTAGATGCAACTGACCGGTCACCGGGATTTGATGTACAGACCTGAGGACATGGGTTGCTAGATGGCCGCTAGCACATCCGCAATACCCAGTCCCCATAGCTCTGTGTGCTTTTATTGTGGAAAAAATCCTATTTGGTCCATATGCAAATTAACCTGAGATGTGTCCTGTATGTGAGATGAGTCCAGCGTGAAGGAGCCCAGCACCGCCCCGCATCCTCAGAGTCTCCTACTTGCTCCCCAACGTCAGACACCCAGAGCCCCGTTATCTCGTGATGCGCGAGCTAACGCATGCACAGTGTCCTCATAGTGTTCCTTCCTATGCGCTAGCTCGTGCATCACGAGATTACGGCGCTCTGGCTGTCTGACGTCGGGGAGCAAGGAGTAGATTCTGAGGACTCATCTCACGTACAGAACACATCAGGGTAATTTGCATATGGCTAAAAAATCTAATTTTACACAATAAAAGCACACAGAGATATGGGGACTGGGTATTGCGGATGTGCTAGCGGTGATCTAGCAACCCATGTCCTCAGCTCTATACATCAAATCTAGGTGACATGTTCTTTAAAGTGTGCCTGTACTTTAAAAAAAATTTTAGATCTCATAGGCTACATGCACACGACCGTTCCCTTTTTTGCGGTCCGCAAACCGCGGATCCCCAAAACACGGATGGCGTCCGTGTGCGTTACGCAATTTGCGGAACCGAACGGACAGCCTTTAATATAACTGCCTATTCTTGTCCGCAAAGCGCGGACAAGAATAAGACATGTTATATTTTTTTTGCGGGCCACGGATGCGGACAGCACACGGAGTGCTGTCCGCATCTTTTGCTGCCCCATTGAAGTGAATGGGTCCGCATCCAAGCCGCCAAAACTGCGGCTCGGATGCGGACCAAAACAACGGCCGTGTGCATGAGGCCTTCGCGTCATATAAAAGGTTTTGATTAGTGGAGCTAGAAGTGCTCAGACAGAGCTGTCTCTTTACACTGCTGGAGACAGGCTTATACACTTTCTATTGAGTCCGTCTTCAGCAGAGACAGTGACTCCGATTTACTAATCCTGTACCATGGTGTAAACTTAGACCGGCTGTCTAGACCTGCACAAGATTCCCTAATCCTATCGATGGGGTAAGCTCAGACAGGCTGTCTACACCTGCACCAGATTTATCACAGGGGCTCAGGCTGGATGATACATGTGGTGCAGGGAGAGACACGTTTCTCTGATTCCTTACCAACTACTGGTTGGCTTACTAATGAGACTAATGAGCTATTTACTGCAGACGTGTGACACAATGTTGGTGCAAAAGGGTGCATCTAAGTCTGCACTTTTTATGTGAAGCTCTACCCCATTCCTGCTAAGTTTGACCCCCATGTCGAGAATGACGGAAAAAATGTAGAAAACCTTGATTTGCCAAATTGCGCCACTTTTGGCATAATCATCAGTGGGGTAGCTATAGGGGTTGCAGAGGTCGCAATTGCTCCTAAGCCAGGTCCAGGTCCCCCTTGCAAATGGCACACCGCCAATTACCATATTTTCCACTTTGTAAGACGCAGTGTGTCTTATAAAGGAAATACTAGTGAACACTTCCATATGGAAGCGCTCACTAGTATGCAGGAGGTGCGGGAATGAAGCGCTACTAGCACTGTACTCACCCTTCCTGGTCTTTTCTGGAGCTCAGGTCCGCGTTGCACTGTCCTGATTGCGCATCAGGACATACAGCGTGCACTATGACCTCACATTGTACGTAGTCAGGTGACAGTGCAATGCGGGCCAGGAGAAAACCAGGTACAGTGACTGCAGCAGAGACCGCTGGCCCTGGAGGGCAGTGGCGGAGCAGGAGGGGTAAGTGACTTTATTTATTTTGGTTCTGATCTGGGGTCTGACATGGAGGTCTAAAGGGACTCTGATCTGAGGTCTAATATAGGGGTCTGACATGGAGGTCTAAAGGGACTCTGATCTGAGGTCTAATATAGGGGTCTACAAAGGCCCTGCTCCTTTGTTATACAAATAACCAAGTTGGTGTTGGATACAACAATAAAACAATAATTTTTCAAATTTATCATTTTCTGAGTGTGCCGTGGATCTATATAGATATTTGATAGTGGCATAACAGCCTCTCCATTGAGCACCTCCCTTTGGGGTATATACTCCTTAACTTTGAGACGGTGTGCCTTCCAATTTTTGACTAATATAGGGGTCTGACATGGAGGTCTAAAGGGGGTATGATCTGAGGACTGAAAGGGGGTTATGACATGGAAGTCTAAAGGGGGTCTGATCTGAGGTCTGATACAGGTGTCTTAGATGGAGGTCTAAAGGGGCTCTGATCTGAGGTCTGATAAAGGGGTCTGACATGGAGGTCTAAAGGGACTCTGATCTGAGGTCTAATATGAGGGTCTGACATGGAGGTCTAAAGATGGTATGATCTGAGGACTGAAAAGGGGTTCTGACATGGAAGTCTAAAGGGGGTCTGATCTGAGGTCTGATACAGGGATCTCACATGGAGGTCTAAAGGGGCTCTGATCTGAGGTCTGATAAAGGGGTCTGACATGGAGGTCTAAAGGGACTCTGATCTGAGGTCTAATATGGGGGTCTGACATGGAGGTCTAAAGATGGTATGATCTGAGGACTGAAAAGGGGTTCTGACATGGAAGTCTAAAGGGGGTCTGATCTGAGGTCTGATACAGGGGTCTGACATAGAGGTCTAAAGGGGCTCTGATGTGAGGTGTGATATCAGGGTATGATCTGAGGTGTGATATAAAGTTCTGATTTGAAGTTTGATATGGGGGTCTGATCTGAAAATCTGGTATGGGGTCTGATATGGGGGTACTGGAACACATAATAAGGGGGTATTTTTTGTATTGGCACCCATTATAACAGGGCATTTTTCTACAGACACATTATAAGGAGAATTATTACTACTGGGGGGCTATGAGGAACTATGATTACTAGTATGGGCACAATGGAAGCATTATTACTATTGGGAACACCGTTAACACTATGCACTCTGGCAGAGAATTATTTCCATTGGTGGGACTCTGGGCAGAACTACTATGAGGGTCTTCCTGGCACAATATCAGCTTAACACAATTATTTTTGCAGGACATTGTGTTTACACTACTAAAGTCAGGGACACTATTTGCTGGGGGCAGTTATTTTTTAGGACACTGTGTACCAATAGTTATCGAAGGGGGCTCTATCTGCGTGGTGCTAGTATTTTCAGGGGGGTATCTGTTTCTGCAGTATAGTATTGGGGAGCACAGTGCACACAGTATTAGGGGTGGCAGGATGGGGTGTTGAGAAGGTGGGGAGGATGATGGAAAAGTAGGAAACCAAGATGTTTGTCAAACTCTGCAGAGACGAGATGCGTCACTGGATGTAATACATATGTGGCGCTGTATTACCCTGTGTAGCACTGTATGTAGTGTTTTCCAAGTATGTATTTAGCATTAGGGCTCGAGGGAAGGGCCTAGGTTGAGAATTTGGCATGGGGGGGCATTTCAATTTTTGCCTCAGGCAGCAGAAAGGCTAGGTGCATCCCTGCCCCCGACCACAAAGCGCTGTGGGAAGGGAGGCCCAAGCTGAACTGCTGCACCAGGGCCCATGAGCCTTTAGCTACACACCTGATATACATATTAATAAATCTGGGTCGTGCTCTTCTATCTTCTCGTTTTAGCGATTGGTAGGGGTCTCAGCACTAAGATCCCCTATGATCGAAGCCTTAGGTTTGTCACTATGACATATAAAAAGTATGTAAAAGTACAGGGACACTATAATGTTCAGCAAACAGAAGTCACAGAGTAAGGCCTCATGCACACGGCCGTTGTGGGCATCTGTGGCCGTTGTGCCGTTTTCCGTTTTTTTTTCGCGGACCCAATGACTTTCAATGGGTCCGTGGAAAAATCGGAAAATACACCATTTTGCAGCCGAGACCGTGATCCGTGTATCCTGTCCGTCAAATAATATGACCTGTCCTATTTTTTTGACGGACAGCGGTTCACGGACCCATTCAAGTCAATGGATCCATGAAAGAACATGGATGCACACAAGATTGGCATCCGCGTCCGTGGTCCGTGGCCGTAGACTACTTTTACACAGACGGATCCGCAGATCCGTCTGCATAAAAGCTTTTTCAGAGCTGAGTTTTCACTTCATGAAAACTCAGATCCGACAGTATATTCTAGCACAGAGGCATTCCCATGGTGATGGGGACGCTTCAGGTTAGAATATACTAAAAGAACTGTGTACATGACTGCCCCCTGCTGCCTGGCAGGTGCTGCCAGGCAGCAGGGGGCAGACCTTCCCCCCTGTTTTTAACTCATTGGTGGCCAGTGCGGCCGGCCCCCCTCCCCCCTGTAGTTAACTCATTGGTGGCCAGTGGGCCCCCCCCTCCCTCCCCTGTAGTTAACTCGTTGGTGACCAGCCCCCCCTCCCTCCCCTGTAGTTAACTCGTTGGTGACCAGCCCCGGGAGCTCCTCCTACTGGTAAGTGACAGGTCTGTGTGGCGCATTGCTTAATGATCTGTCACTTACCAGTAGGAGGAGCTCCCGGCCGGACACAGACATCGCAGCTCGCAGGTAAGTATAATGCTTCTACAAATTGCTAAGTAACCATGGCAACCGGGACTGCAGTAGCGTCCTGGTTGCCATGGTTACCGATCGGAGCCCCAGCGATTAAACTGGGACTCCGATCGGTACTCTCCACTGCCACGAATGATAGGGGGGGAGATTTTAATTAGAAGGGGAAGGGAGGGGGGAGGGCCCACTGGCCACCAACGAGTTAACTACAGGGGAGGGAGGGGGGGGCTGGTCACCAACGAGTTAACTACAGTGGAGGGAGGGGGGCTGGTCACCAACGAGTTAACTACAGGGGAGGGAGGGGGGGCTGGTCACCAACGAGTTAACTACAGGGGAGGGAGGGGGGGCCCACTAGCCACCAATGAGTTAACTACAGGGGGGAGGGGGGGCCGCACTGGCCACCAATGAGTTAAAAACAGGGTAGGGGGGTCTGCCCCCTGCTGCCTGGCAGCACCTGTACACAGTTCTTTTAGTATATTCTAACCTGAAGCGTCCCCATCACCATGGGAACGCCTCTGTGTTAGAATATACTGTCCGATCTGAGTTTCACGATCTAACTCATATCCGACAGTATATTCTAACATAGAGGCGTTCCCATGGTGATGGGGACGCTTCAAGTTAAAATATACCATCGGATTGGAGAAAACTCCGATCCGATGGTATAAAAGGGACTCCTGACTTTACATTGAAAGTCAATGGGGACGAATCCGTTTGAAATGGCACCATATTGTGTCAACGTCAAACGGATCTGTCCCCATTGACTTGCATTGTAATTCAGGACGGATCCGTTTGGCTCCGCACGGCCAGGCGGACACCAAAATGACTTTTTTTTCATGTCCGTGGATCCTCCAAAAATCAAGGAAGACCCACGGAAGGAAAAACGGTCACGGATCACGGACCTACAGACTCCGTTTTTGCGGACCGTGAAAAAATACTGTCGTGTGCATGAGGCCTAGGGCCTCATGCACACGGCCGTTGTTTTGGTCAGCATCCGAGCTGCCGTTTTGGCAGGCTCGGATGCAGGACCCATTCACTTCAGTGGGGGCCGCACTTCAATGCTCCGTTCCGTGGCCCCGCAAAAAATGTCCTATTCTTGTCCATTTTGCGGACAAGAATAGGCATTTCTACAATGGGCCGCTCGTTCTGTTCCGCAAATTGCGGAAGGCACACGGACGGCTTCCGTAAAAAACGGCACGGTCGTGTGCATGAGGCCTGAGTGGACATTATCTGAGGATGGGGTTTATGTAAAAGATATGAAAACAATCATGTTTAGCCATACACAGGTACGCTATAGAATGCACAATCCCCGATAAACCTCGGTATAGACATCTGCCAATACATGCTGATTTTTCCTTTTCTGTAAAAATTTAACCCATTATAAGCAGACTGTGTAACAGGGGAATAAATCCATCACTGTGCAACATACATACAGTAAAATAACATAGGCATAGTCGATACATGAACATGGGCATGCTAATGAGCCAGACACTAACTAAGCACACTGAGAATCTGCTCTGAAGGGCTAGCGCCTCACTTCATCATTGACCTGTTTTGGCAGTGACACTCCTATTATGGCTTCACAGAAACACTTCCACATTTCAGTTGCAACCACAGTGGGATCTAAGTGGGTATTGAAGAGTTCATGCAGAATACAGTGAAGGGACTCTGGCTGAGACCCGCATTAGACGTCATATTGCGGGCACTGTTAATTGGATGACGCCTGGTTTTTAAATGCTCCTGCCCTGTAGTTCCCCACTGAGTTCTGAGTGATATCTAACTGAAAAGCAGTAACATTCATATTCCACTTCAGACATTTCGTCCTGTCACCATACTATGGATCCTACAAGTAGCAGGCACCATAGGTACTACAGCTTAACTCCGCAAACATACTTTAACAGTATATCCTATCATGAAAGATGGTTATTAAAGAAAGCTTGGCAGCAATTTTGACCATGTCAGGCCGCTGACAACACTAGGTAGGAGAGAGCAGGACAAACATACCATTTGTGGATCTTTTATCATCAGGAGTAGTGCGAATATGAACTTGTTTATTCTGCTCCTGCAAGCGCACCGGTGGTGAAACTTCACTGTGAAATGCTGTCTGCATTGAGCTGCTTCATAGCCCCTCCCCTCTGCTCTTGAGTGACAGCTGTAGCACCCAACCAGGAGACCAGTACATATCACTCAGAGGAAAGGGGAGGGGCTGTGAAGCAGTTCAAGGCAGACAGCACATTACAGTGAAGCTCTGCCCCAGGTGCATTTGTAGGGGCAGAATCTGGCAGAATAAAGTTTTATATTCACACTACTCCTGATGCGAAAAGCTCCAGCCCCTCTCTAGTGCAGTTTATCATGGTCAAAACTACTGACACACTCCCTACTGGGGGAGGTAGCTGGAAGATACATACAATGACTGTAGGATGGGACACACAGGGTTTGCTTATAGCTTGTAAACATGGAGGCACATAGGCACATCCCTTCCTTTCTGATGTCAGATATGTCACAAACCATGACTAGGCTCCAAACCAGTGATGTAACATTACGAGGAGCTGATGCTGTAGCTACATTTGGGCTACAGTGCTGAGAGGGTTTATGTGTATGTATGTATCATGTCTCATGTATGTCTTTCTGCCACATGAAAGGTCAGCAGATGTGCTTCCGGGTCCTTGCGGCTGTGCAGCAAAAGGTAGGACCTGTCCTATCTTTGGCTGCAAAATGCGGATTGCGGACCCATTGAAGTACATGGGTCCACACCACGATGCGGGGTGTACATGGCCAGTGTCTGTTTTTTTCCGGAACAGTTTGCTGTCGTGTGAATGGACTCTTAGGCTATAAATGCACACGATCAGGATTGTGTGCAGTTTTTTTGCACGGAATTGCGTGTGGAAATTCCGCACCATAGGTGATGTACATTGTATTCTATGAGAATTTGAAATGTTCATGTACACGATGCAGATTTTTACCTGCGGTGCAGGTTTTTAAAATCCTCAGCATGTCAGTTTTATTTTTCCTGACCTGATCTCTATTCACTTCAATGGGGAGAGTAAAATCTGCATCAAATCCGCATGCAAATCTGGATTATCCGCACTGATTTCCCTGCAAAAACCTGCGGATTTCAGAGCAACCTCTCTATTAATTTTCTGCCTGGATGCGATGTGCGCCAGCCTCCTGAAGCAGGACATGGGTCAGAGATAGGTGCAGGTCTCTAAGCGGGTTGGACGTTTATGGCAGTCTAAGATAGGAATACCCATCGCCCATTATGTGCTTTCAAATACATTTTTAGGATTTCTTTTTAAAAAGTCTCCATGAGTTATGAGTAAACAGCCTGATCAGCCCTAGAGGGAATACATAGCTCTAGAGCCCCCATTATTCCATCAGCAAATCAGGAACTTATCTTATGCCCAAATAACAACCATACATCATAATGAGCAAAATAATTTAGATGCAGAGAAATTTTGCTTTAGATGTCTTTTCCTTGTCATGACAAAGCTTGAGTTCTTTCTAAAGGTCAATAGAATAGACTAATCAGGATTTGTAGCTTCAAGCGCAGTTGGCTCGTAATCCAGCCATGATGAACATACATCCATAACTACAGTTAATGAGATTGAGAAAGCACGACCAAATCCATTCCTCTTTATGGGTAACTCAGTACAGCATGACAATAGATTCAGAAACATGGTCAATTTGTGTCCCTATTACACAGAAGCGTCCCCCCTTATCAGCTAGACAGCCCTAACTGCGTAACAACATCCGTACTTTGCATCTGTATTGTGAGCCCTTAGATGCATGAACTTTTTTTCGATCGTGCTTGGGTCGGGGGGAAATGCAATGTCATTTTCTAATATTGTTCAACTCACAGCTTTGGCTACTTTCAGACTAGCGTTTTTGCTAGATCCGTCAGGGTTCATCCAAAAACGCTTCCGTTACTGATAATACAACCGTCTGCATCCATTATAAATGGATCCGTTTGTATTATCTTTAACATAGCAAGGATGGATCCGTCATGAAATCCATTGAAAGGATGCGGACAGGCCAAATATCCACCAAATTTATTAACTGACATGCACCTCTTAATAGATTTCGGGGAATCTTTCTCCAACGGGCTTTTTAATACCGCATGCAATATATTGTTTTGATATTGATCACATTATGCAGTGTCAGTGCGGGCATACTTCCCAGCCATCCTGCATCCGGCAGGACAGTCCTGGATTTTAGCGGTTGTTCCTCGGTCCTGGAACGGCTAAGGTATTTTCCAACTTCAAGGTCCTGAGAATGCAGATACAATTGAATGCAATGGTGAAAGCCTTCAGCTGCCCGCTCTACCCTCCCTCGGTCTGTGCGCTCCCCAGTGCAGCTTAGCAGGTGCAATGACATTACCGCATTGTGCCTGCTGCTGGGAAGAGCAGGATGTGCTCCATTCATCGGGGGAACGAGGCTGGGTGAGTATTATTTATTTTATTTTGAATCAATGAGTTGTTATTTTAAAAATACTTGGTACACAATGTTACAAGCTGTCGTATTGCCATCATATCGGTATCTAAAATGAAAAACTGAAAAAGAAACTTAAAAATAACCCATTCTCGAGTGTACTAGAAACATGTGAGTCTCATATCAATCAATGACTCATGACACTTGTATCTCTTCTTGTCTGCTAAATTGGCCACCACAAAAAAATTGGAAGAGTTATTTTTATTTTATTAACTCTAAGAGGGCATGGCTTTAATAATTCGAGAAAATGTTGAGATTAAGGGATTTCGATATGGAAGTATTATTGAAAAAATAAGGTATGCTGATGATATTTTGTTGTTTTTGGGGAACACCGAGTAAGTTTTTAGATTTTTCCAGGATTGAAAATAAACTGGGAAAAATCACATTTTGATGTTATTAGGCGAGGAGGTTTCGAATATAAGTTTAGACGTACATATAGTGGATAAAGGTGGTAGCTTTAAATATTTAGGGATAAATATTTCCCAAAATCTGGAGGAGTATGTAAAATTAACCACTTCAACCCCGCTAGCTGAAACCCCCTTAATGACCAGAGCACTTTTTACACTTCTGCACTACACTACTTTCACTGTTTATTGCTCGGTCATGCAACTTACCACCCAAATGAATTTTACCTCCTTTTCTTCTCACTAATAGAGCTTTCATTTGGTGGTATTTCATTGCTGCTGACATTTTTACTTTTTTTGTTATTAATCAAAATTTTATTATTTTTTTGCAAAAAAATGAAATTTTTCACTTTCAGCTGTAAAATTTTGCAAAAAAAACCACATCCATATATAAATTTTTCGCTAAATTTATTGTTCTACATGTCTTTGATAAAAAAAAAATGTTTGGGCAAAAGAAAAAAAATGGTTTGGGTAAAAGTTATAGCGTTTACAAACTATGGTACAAAAATGTGAATTTCCGCTTTTTGACGCAGCTCTGACTTTCTGAGCACCTGTCATGTTTCCTGAGGTTCTACAATGCCCAGACAGTAGAAAAACCCCACAAATGACCCCATTTCGGAAAGTAGACACCCTAAGGTATTCGCTGATGGGCATATTCCACTAACTTGTGACAAAAAATAAAAACTTCCATGAACTCACTATGCCCATCACAAAATACCTTGGGGTGTCTTCTTTCCAAAACGGGGTCACTTGTGGGGTAGTTAAACTGCCCTGGCAATTTAGGGGCCCATATGTGTGAGAAGTAGTTTGCAATCAAAATCTGTAAAAAATGGCCTCTGAAATCCGAAAGGTGCACTTTGGAATGTGGGTCCCTTTGCCCACCTAGGCTGCAAAAAAGTGGTACACATCTGGTATCGCCGTACTCAGGAGAAGTTGGGGAATGTGTTTTGGGGTGTCATTTTACATATACCCATGCTGGGTGAGAGAAATATCTTGGCAAAAGACAACTTTTCCAATTTTTTTTATACAAAGTTGGCATTTGACCAAGATATTTATCTCACCCAGCATGGGTATATGTAAAATGACACCCCAAAACACATTCCCCAACTTATCCTGAGTACGGCGATACCACATGTGTGACACTTTTTTGCAGCCTAGGTGGGCAAAGGGCCACACATTCCAAAGAGCACCTTTAGGATTTCACCGGCCATTTTTTACAGATTTTGATTTCAATCTACTTCGCACACATATGGGCCCCTAAATTGCCAGGGCAGTATAACTACCCCACAAGTGACCCCATTTTGGAAAGAAGACACCCCAAGGTATTCCCTGAGGGGCATGGCGAGTTCCTAGAATTTTTTATCACAAGTTAGTGGAATATGAGACTTTGTAAGAAAAAAAAAATCATCATTTTCCGCTAACTTGTGACAGAAAAAAATTTTTCTAGGAACTCGCCATGCCCCTCACGGAATACCTTGGGGTGTCTTCTTTCCAAAATGGGGTCACTTGTAGGGTAGTTATACTGCCCTGGCATTCTAGGGGCCCTAATGTGTGGTAAGTAGTTTGAAATCAAAATGTGTAAAAAATGACCTGTGAAATCCTAAAGGTGCTCTTTGGAATGTGTGCCCCTTTGCCCACCTAGGCGGCAAAAAAGTGTCACACATCTGGTATCGCCGTACTCAGGAGAAGTTGGGGAATGTGTTTTGGGGTGTCATTTTACATATACCCATGCTGGGTGAGAGAAATATCTTGGCAAAAGACAACTTTTCCCATTTTTTTATACAAAGTTGGCATTTGACCAAGATATTATCTCACCCAGCATGGGTATATGTAAAATGACACCCCAAAACACGTTCCCCAACTTCTCCTGAGTACGGCGATACCACATGTGTGACACTTTTTTGCAGCCTAGGTGGGCAAAGGGCCACACATTCCAAAGAGCACCTTTAGGATTTCACCGGCCATTTTTTACAGATTTTGATTTCAATCTACTTCGCACACATTAGGGCCCCTAAATTGCCAGGGCAGTATAACTACCCCACAAGTGACCCCATTTTGGAAAGAAGACACCCCAAGGTATTCCGTGAGGGGCATGGCGAGTTCCTAGAATTTTTTATTTTTTGTCACAAGTTAGTGGAGTATGAGACTTTGTAAGAAAAAGAAAATCAAAAAAAAACCCATCATTTTCCGCTAACTTGTGACAGAAAATAAAAAATTCTAGGAACTCGCCATGCCCCTCACGGAATACCTTGGGGTGTCTTCTTTCCAAAATGGGGTCACTTGTGGGGTAGGTATACTGCCCTGGCATTCTAGGGGCCCTAATGTGTGGTAAGTAGTTTGAAATCAAAATGTGTAAAAAATGACCTGTGAAATCCTAAAGGTGCTCTTTGGAATGTGTGCCCCTTTGCCCACCTAGGCGGCAAAAAAGTGTCACACATCTGGTATCGCCGTACTCAGGAGAAGTTGGGGAATGTGTTTTGGGGTGTCATTTTACATATACCCATGCTGGGTGAGAGAAATATCTTGGCAAAAGACAACTTTCCCATTTTTTTAATACAAAGTTGGCATTTGACTAAGATATTATCTCACCCAGCATGGGTATATGTAAAATGACACCCCAAAACACATTCCCCAAAACACATTGGAAAGAAGACACCCCAAGGTATTCCGTGAGGGGCATGGCGAGTTCCTAGAATTTTTTATTTTTTGTCACAAGTTAGTGGAATATGAGACTTTGTAAGAATAAAAAAATCATCATTTTCCGCTAACTTGTGACAGAAAAAAAAAAATTCCAGGAACTCGCCATGCCCCTCACAGAATACCTTGGGGTGTCTTCTTTCCAAAATGGGGTCACTTGTAGGGTAGTTATACTGCCCTGGCATTCTAGGGGCCCTAATGTGTGGTAAGTAGTTTGAAATCAAAATGTGTAAAAAATGACCTGTGAAATCCTAAAGGTGCTCTTTGGAATGTGTGCCCCTTTGCCCACCTAGGCGGCAAAAAAGTGTCACACATCTGGTATCGCCGTACTCAGGAAAAGTTGGGGAATGTGTTTTGGGGTGTCATTTTACATATACCCATGCTGGGTGAGAGAAATATCTTGGCAAAAGACAACTTTCCCATTTTTTTATACAAAGTTGGCATTTGACCAAGATATTATCTCACCCAGCATGGGTATATGTAAAATGACACCCCAAAACACATTGCCTAACTTCTCCTGAGTACGGCGATACCAGATGTGTGACACTTTTTTGCAGCCTAGATGCACAAAGCGGCCCAAATTCCTTTTAGGAGGGCATTTTTAGACATTTGGATCCCAGACTTCTTCTCACGCTTTCGGGCCCCTAAAAAGCCAGGGCAGTATAAATACCCCACATGTGACCCCATTTTGGAAAGAAGACACCCCAAGGTATTCAATGAGGGGCATGGCGAGTTCATAGAATTTTTTTTTTTTGGCACAAGTTAGCGGAAATTGATTTATTTTTGTATTTTCTCACAGTCTCCCTTTCCGCTAACTTGGGACAAAAATTTCAATCTTTCATGGACTCAATATGCCCCTCACAGAATACCTTGGGGTGTCTTCTTTCCGAAATGGGGTCACATGTGAGGTATTTATACTGCCCTGGCATTTTAGGGGCCCTAAAGCGTGAGAAGAAGTCTGGAATATAAATGTCTAAAAAATGTTACGCATTTGAATTCTGTGAGGGTTATGGTGAGTTCATGTGAGATTTTATTTTTTGACACAAGTTAGTGGAATATGAGACTTAGTAAGAAAAAACAAAAACAAAAAAAAAACAATTTCCACTAACTTGGGCCAAAAAAAATGTTTGAATGGAGCCTTGCAGGGGGTGATCAATGACAGGGGGGTGATCAGGGAGTCTATATGGGGTGATCACCCCCCTGTCATTGATCACCCCCCTGTCATTGATCACCCCCCTGTAAGGCTCCATTCAGACGTCTGTATGATTTTTACGGATCCACGGATACATGGATGGGATCCGCAAAACGCATACAGACGTCTGAATGGAGCCTTACAGGGGGGTGATCAATGACAGGGGGGGATCAGGCAGTGTATATGAGGTGATCACCCCCCTGTCATTGATCACCCCCCTGTAAGGCTCCATTCAGACGTCCGTATGCGTTTTGCGGATCCGATCCATGTATCCGTGGATCCGTAAAAATCATACGGACATCTGAATGGAGCCTGACAGGGGGTTATCAATGACAGGGGGTGATCAGGGAATCTATATGGGTGATCACCCGCCTGTCATTGATCACCCCCCTGTAAGGCTCCATTCAGACGTCCGTATGTGTTTTGCGGATCCGATCCATGTATCCGTGGATCCGTAAAAATCATACGGACATCTGAATGGAGCCTGACAGGGGGTTATCAATGACAGGGGGTGATCAGGGAATCTATATGGGTGATCACCCGCCTGTCATTGATCACCCCCCTGTAAGGCTCCATTCAGACGTCCGTATGTGTTTTGCGGATCTGATCCATGTATCCGTGGATCCGTAAAAATCATACGGACGTCTGAACGGAGCCTGACAGGGGGGTGATCAATGACAGGGGGGTGATCAATGACGGGGGGGGGGGGGTGATCAGGGAGTCTATATGGGGTGATCAGGGGTTCATAAGGGGTTAATAAGTGACAGGGGGGGGGGGTGTAGTGTAGTGTAGTGTTTTGTGGTACTTTACACAGCTACCTGTGTCCTCTGGTGGTCGATCCAAACAAAAGGGACCACCAGAGGACCAGGTAGCAGGTATATTAGACGCTGTTATCAAAACAGCGTCTAATATACCTGTTAGGGGTTAAAAAATTCGGATCTCCAGCCTGCCAGCGAGCAATCGCCGCTGGCAGGCTGGAGATCCACTCGCTTACCTTCCGATCCTGTGAACGCGCGCGCCTGTGTGCGCGCGTTCACAGGAAATCCCGGCCCTCGTGAGATGACGCATATATGCGTGACTCTGCGCAGAGCTGCCGCCTCCGGACCGCAGATCTGCGTTAGGCGGTCCGGAGGCGGTTAAATATGGCCCAACTTGAGAATTGAGAAAGAGAATCCATATTTGGAAAAGATTACCGTTATTAATGATGGGTCGAATTAATTTGGTAAAGATGGTATTTCTTCCCAAGTTTCTGTTTGTATTACAGAATGCTCCAGTGTGGTTGCCAAAAAATGTTTTTAGGACGATTGACAAAGAAATTAGGGAGTTTATTTGGAAGGGGGAATACCTAGGATAAAAAAAAAAGACATACTTCAATTACCTAATAGAAATGCCAAAAGAAAAAATTAAATTACCAATTTCGCTTCCGAATTGGTACTTATATTTTTTGGTTGTAAAATTTGGGAATATGAAGGGAGTGGAGGTAAGCCCTTTGTTGAGATGGAATTGTATGAAAATAGGAGATAAGGCTAAACAGGGTAAATTGGTGGAGGTTTTAGTATCTGGTATTTTGGAGAACACAAGCACTGATAATCAAATATTTAATTTACTGGACTACACTTGGAGAGAAAAAAATAAATAAATGGGTATAAAAGGTTATTTGGAATACACTCTAATATGGAATAATATTAACTTGTGTGAAATTCTGAAAATCTGGCAATATGTAAATTGGGAAAATAGAGAAATATGTTTGTTGAGTCACATTTTTGAGGGGCTATATTGAAGGACTTTGAAACTTTGGAAAAGGAATCCTAAAAAAAGATTTTTTTAAGTATTTACATATTAGGGATGCAATTAATTCATCAGTTGACCTGGAGAAATATTTTTTAAAAAAGCCCCTTTTGAGAATATTAATCACTTTCTTGGGAATAGAGAAGTTAAAGGTAGTATTTCAAGGAGATATAAAATATTAATGAGGGAATTACAAATGAGGATAAAAATAGTAGCTAAAGAAAAATGGAAAAAAGATGTTGATGGTTTGACAGATGATAAATGGATAGATGTATTAAGTAATAGGCCTTTGGTGTCATTAAAGGGCTCACACAATTCTTATACATAGGTTACATCGCCCACCTTCTCTATAAAATAAATGGGCTTAAGAGCCACGGATGAGTGTCCAAGATGCGGTGAAGAACAGGAAGGTCTGCTTCATTTCATATGGAGATGTCCCAAGTTATTTAGATATTAATCTGAAATAGCAGCTGTTATTAATAAAGCTTTAGGAGTACAAATACATGGTGACCCTGTGGTTTGTATATTGGGGTGTACAATACATTTAGGTTTGTGGAAGGCTGTGTAACAAGTACTCTGTAAGCTGCTGTTTCAGGCAAGCAATTGCGAAAAATAAGCGATTGCTTATTTTGAGAAAATGGATGGAAAAAGACCAGCCTTCTGTGAATGAATGGAAGATATCTGTGAATAACATAATAAAAATGGAAAGGGTAATATATATTAATAGGGGGATGAAGGACCGTTTTGGTCAAATATGGAACCACTGGCTTAACAAGATATAAGTTTGAGGGAAAATGGGATTCATTGTAAAGGTTTTTCTTCTGGTCTCTCCTCTCTCTCTATGGGGACTGGGTTGGGTAAAAAATAGGGGCATATTGTTGTGTTGTTTTTCTGTTTTTATGATGTATTTGAAATTGTATAAATAAAACTTATTAAAAAAAAACTCTAAGAGGGCATAACTGCTATTCGGTGACACTAAGGGGGACCTCTACTGTGTAGGGGCACTGAAGGGGCATTCTATTGTGAAGGGTGCATAACTAATGTGGTTTGCACTAAAGGGGCATAATTATGGGGGAACAAACAGGGCATTCTTACTGTGAGGGGACATAACTAATGTGGTGGGCACTAAAGGGGCATAATTATGGGGGAACAAATAGGGCATTCTTACTGTTAGGGGACACAAGGGGGCATAATTACTGTGTGGGACTCTAGGGGGCATAACTACTATGTGAAGGCACTAAGGGGGCATAACTGGGGGCACTAACAGCATTCTTACTCTGTGAAGGAGGCACTAAGGGGACATAACTATCGGGGCACAAAGGGGGCATAACTACTGTGTGTAGGCACTAAGGGAGCATTTTACGGTGAAGAGAGTGGAAAAGGGTAATAATTACTGTGTGAGGGCACAAAGGGGACTGGGCAGGATTGGGTGTGTACACATTGGGCAGGTTTAGAAGCATGGCTTAGTGTTATAAAAATATTGCTGATTGTGCTATGTGTGCCCCTGCTGTTGTCCCTCCTTTTAAAAAGTTGGGAGGTATGAGTGCAGGTAACAAGGAGGTTTTTGGATACCGTTTTGCCAAGGAGCTCCTCATCCATTCTTGCACTGAGCCACCGACTGTTTGCTAGAAAATGTAAAATGTCCCCAAGGAAAAGTTGTGTCATTGTGCATGCCATTTACATCCATTCAGAAATGGTTAATTATCAGTGCTATATTGTTGCTGTGACATTACATCTTCTATCACACTTCTATTGCAGGTGCAGCAGCACTTGTTGATGCAGGCCTGGTGACACAGCTGGTGGGGAAGTTGGAGTCAGAGCTGGATGAAATCCAGGAGGTCATCTTGGAAACTCTACATTTCTGCTTACAAGCAGACGCGACTCAGGCTCTTGGTGCAGGAGCTGTGATGGTTCTCAAGGGAAAGCTCAGCCATCCATTAGTAAGCATTCGGAGGAAGGCTGCCTGCGCCCTCATGGAAATATGGTGAGAAAAATGGTGTCATTTTCCTATGAAGCCACTAGGGGGCACCAAGTCTGTATGAATATCATTTATCCGACTGAACAGTGACCATGAAACTAACAACAAACATATGATACAATATCAATGGAAAATAAGCTAAAATAAGCACTGTCACAAGTTAAAATGATTTTTACAGATTGCTCAAATTATTACATTTGAAGATGTAGAAAGTTAGACTTCATAACCATCGATTTCATGGCAGCCGCAGGCCTTTGAAGCTGCTGGTTTTTGCAGTTTGCATGAAAACAAAGCAAAACAGCTCCTTGTAGCAAACAAATAGCATACAATGCAATGCTTCTGTCTATCTTTTTGTCTATCTATCTATCTAATAGCAAATAATGAGGCAGCACTCTAGTATCTGTGAAGGGTGTTAGACCCGTTTATTTCCCCACTCGCCGACTGGGGAAATAAACGGGTCTAGGGAAATAAACGGGTCTAACACCCTTCACAGATACTAGAGTGCTGCCTCATCATTTACTATTGGATATTGTCTATGGATTTTTGCCTGAAATTCAGGAGGGAGTGCACCCACTGACTGTGCTGCTGCCATTCTTTGTTTGTTGTATTAGCTATCTGTAAGTTAGGCTACTTTAACACCTGCGCTAGGTGCGGATCCGTCTGGTATCTGCACAGACGGATCTGCAGCTATAATGCAAACGCTTGTATCCATTCAGAACGAATCCGTTTGCATTACCATGAACAAAAATGCAAACTGATTTTTTTGTTCATGATAATGCAAATGGATCAGTTTTGACTTACATTGAAAGTCAATAAGAGGCGGATCCGTTTTCAATTGCACCATATTGTGTCAGTAAAAACGGATCCGTCCCCATTGACTTGCATTGTTAGGCTACTTTCACACTTGCGGCAGAGAGATCCGGCAAGCAGTTCCGTCGCCGGAACTGCCTGCCGGATCAGGCAAAATGTTTGCTAACTGATGGCATTAGTAAGACTGATCAGGATCCTGATCAGTCTTAAAAATGCCTGATCAGTCGAAAAAATGCATTGAAATGCCGGATCCGTCTTTCCGGTGTCATCCGGCAAAACGGATCCGGCATTTATTTTTTTCACCTTTTTTTCAGTCTGCGCATGCGCATAACGGAACGACAGATCCGGCATTCCGGTATTCTGAATGCCGGATCCGGCACTAATACATCCCTATGGGAAAAAATGCCGGATCCGGCGTTCAGGCAAGTGTTCGGGTTTTTTGGCCGGAGATAAAACCGTAGCATGCTGCGGTTTTCTCTTTTGCCTGATCAGTCAAAACGACTGAACTGAAGACATCCTGATGCAAACTGAACGGATTACTCTCCAGTCAGAATGCATGGGGATAAAACTGATCAGTTCTTTTCCGGTATAGAGCCCCTGTGACAGAACTCTAGTGCCGGAAAAGAAAAACGCTAGTGTGAAAGTACCCTTAGTTAGGACGGATCTGTTTGGCTCAGTTTCGTCAGACGGACATCAAAACGCTGCAAGCAGCGTTTTGGTGTCCGCCTCCAGAGCGGAATGGAGGCTGAACGGAGGCAAACTGATGCATTCTGAGCGGATCCTTATCCATTCAGAATGCATTGGGGCTGAACTGATCCGTTTTCGGCCGCTTGTGAGAGTCTTGAAATGGATCTTACAGGCGGACCCAGAAACGGCAGTGTGAAAGTAGCCTTAGTTCTAGCTCTTAGGCGTTACTTTTGTCACTAAATATTAGGAGGTAAGGCCTTTGTCTGTAGTCCTGTTCATGTACAGTAAAATAGTTGGACTGTATTAATCTGTATTATTTCACTTTGGCCGCTGTGTGGTGCTAGTTCTTAAGTAATGATACTCTGCAAATGCTACTCATACTCCACAGATATCTTTCAGGTGATTAGGACTGATAACATTTCTATGAGCTGGCTCGGGAGACACAGCCGTGCTGGGCAGCCGCAACTCCTAGACTTACTGCGGCTCCATGTATACAAATTGACTGTATCATAGTGATTTTTTATACAGTAAGTTCATATCTGATCATGGTTCTATTGTACTGTTCTCCCATCATCAGGGGAGCCATTGGTTGGTCCAAGAGATGCAGCTGACACACGGCCATGTTTCCTGGGCTGAGCACAGTTGTGTGAATTATCCCTAACATTGCTGCTTGCAGATTGAAATAAACAGGTCTGTAAGACCTTTGCTATACTTAAAGCGTACCTGAGTTAAAAAAAATTAAAATAATTGGGATAATGGCTGTGCGTCTTTGTACAATCATACAGTAACTCTGAAGGGATAGGTCTTTTGGACCTCCCCAATGTCTTTTTCAGCCTAATTATTCCTCTCTTCAGCTGCACAGCTAGATGCATTTCTCTTACAAGCAGGGGGAATCTGTGGAATCTGTCTGCACTTTATTGCTGTGACATCCTTACCCTTACTTCCTACTATATTTGTTTTCAGCTCTGGAGTACACACTTACAGAAAGGCAGAAGGCTCCTGTGATCTTCAAAAGCAGTGCAGTGCAGTTCTTTTATCATACTCACAATCTCAACTAGCTCTGAAACGCCCCCACTTCCTCCCTTTCGTGTCTCTTTTACTAGGGACTGATCTTGTTGACAACACGCAGTGGACTGCAGATTAGGTGGAAGTGAGACCCCTATTGGCCACGTTTTTGCAGCTTTTTTCAGGTGGATGCAGGCAGATTTTTTTAAATGAAGTTATTTAGAAATTTGCTATTTACACCATTCTCTATTAAATGAAATGAAAAGGAACAGTGTCTGTCGACGCATATCCTATCACTAGCCTTAAATGCGTTATGCCATGACTAATGCAAAAAATGAAAATCAGACAGCATATAGTAATTGATAATGTCATTCTAAAATAGCTAGAACCTGCCCTGAACCTCATATCTCATATGGATCCAGAGATCTCCACTTTCATTTTTACAATTGCTCTGCTAAATGCTGTTCAGGCTGGCAGCTCAGGGGACAAGTCCTTTTTCTTGGGGCATGTCCTTTCTGATGCAGCTCTCTCTCTCCCTGTAACTGTCACAGCTTCTAACTGTAGATAGACTGGTGGTAGTTGAAGGATAAAACTGAGCATCTGAGACCACCTATGTAGGTGGACATGCACATTACTATACAGATTAAACACCAGGGTGCATCATTATAATGAGAGAGAATATAAATAGAGAATTTCTGATAACTGAAACTGTATGTAACAGTTAGTATATTTCAGAAGCAACTAGTTTTTCATGCTGAATTATAGTAAAATAACATTTAGTGGTGGCACAACCCCTTTAAGTTAAAGAGGAGCTGTCACCACTCCTCACATGTCTGTTTTAGTAACTAATTTCATTCCCCGTGTAATAACAATTCTGGAGTATCTATTCTTATGACATAATGTTCTGCTATTCCTTTAGTATTCCTACTAGAATACTAAATTCCTACTACGTTTATGAATGAATTGCCAACTGTCTGCAACAAAGGTCCATCTGGGTGTTACCAGTTGGGGGGGTGTCCTTGTACAATCTGCCACTGGCAGCACTGATTAGATAGTGTCCGACTGTGCAGGGACACACCATCAACTGGTAACACCCAGATGGCTTTTTATGCAGACTGCTGGCAATTTATTCATACAATTAGTAGGAATAATAAAGGAATGACACAACATAGAGGTATGCAAAAAGATGCTCCAAAAAAGTTATTGCACAGGGAATGCAAATACCGTATTTTTTGCCCCATAAGATCCATTCCCCCCCCCCCCCAAATGTGGGGCAAAATGTCCCAGCGTCTTATTGGGTGAATACTAATGAGCTCTTCCATTATGGAAGCGCTCATTAGTATCTGAGGACCAGGAAGCGGTGAAGGCTCTGTACTCACCGCTTCCTGGTCCTCTGCAGTCGGCTGTGCAGTGGCTGCTCACAGCGTGGGGGCGCTCTGTGGCCTCACGCTGTGCGCGCCAGTTCATAGCACATCCGGAGGAAGGACTAAGACAGAGTACGGGCAGTGAGGATTGGCGACGTCCGGGATCAGGAGAGGTAAGTGGTTTATTTATTTTATCTGGCATGAGACTGGTGGCTGATCTGAGGCAATGGGGGTGATGAGAGGCATAAGGGATCATTATGGGGGCTGATGAGAAGCATAAGGGATGATAATAGGGGTTGATGAGAGGAATAATGGCTCATTATGGGGGCTAATGAGAGGCATAAGGGATGATAATATAGGTTGATAAGAGGCATAATGGCTTATTATGGGGGCTGATGAGAGGCATAAGGGATGATAATGGGGGCTGATGAGAGGCATAATGGCTAATTATGGGGGCTGATGAGAGGCATAAGGAATGATAATGGGGGCTGATGAGAGGCATAAAGGATGATAATGGGGGCTGATGAGAGGCATAATGGCTAATTATGGGGGCTGATGAGAAGCATAAGGGATCATTATGGGGGCTGATGAGAGGCATAAGGGATGATAATAGGGGTTGATGAGAGGCATAATGGCTCATTATGGGGGCTGATGAGAGGCATAAGGGATGATAATGGGGGCTGATGAGAGGCATAAAGGATGATAATAGGGGCTGATGAAAGGCATAATGGCTAATTATGGGGGCTGATGAGAGGCATAAGGGATCATTATGGGGGCTGATGAGAGGCATAATGGCTCATTATGGGGGCTAATGAGAGGCATAAGGGATGATAATAGGGGGCTGATGAGAGGCATAATGGCTCATTATGGGGGCTAATGAGAGGCATAAGGGATGATAATAGGGGTTGATAAGAGCAGGGCCGGCGTCATAACCCGGCATCCCCGGGCAAGTGCCAGGGCCCAATGCTCCTGGGGGGGCCCACTGAGCTGCTATGAGCACTTCCATCAATACAGATGGGAGCTCTCACTGCTGTCATTTCACTTACGCAGTACCCCTCTGGTGGGCCCTCTGAGCTGCAGAGACTCAGACACGCCCCCTCTACACAGGACACGCACCCTCTACACAGGACACATGCTGCCTGAGGAGAGAGACCGCAGGGCTGGAGCACAGAAGTGTGAAGACAGTCTGTGAGTGAGTCTGCACTGTGACTGTCTCTTGTCTGTGGGACAGGAGGAAAGGACTCTTCGATCTGCTGCTGCTTCATTCTATTTAGTTGTGTTACTGTTTCATTAAGCAGTTTGTCTCCATGACACCTGCCCCCCCCCATATCCTGTCCTATCTCATCCTCATGGGGCCCCTGCTGTCTCCTTTCCTCCCTCATGTATCCAGAGCTCCTGTCCCACCCTCCTATCTCCTATTGCTGCCCTGCACAGACCTCCTGCCCCTACTTCTTGTATGAATCCCCCTCAGAGCCCCTTCCACCTACTTGCTGTGTCCACCCCCCCTGTACATCCAGGGCCCCAAGCCCGTCTCACTCCTCTGCCTCTCATTATGGTGGCATCTGAACAGCATTCACCATAAGGACCTTCTAACGTCACAGGGTCAATGTGACTGTGCCCCCACCCAGTACTGTGCCCCTTTATACCCTGCATTGTGCCCTCTTACCACACCCTGTGCAGTGCCCATAGTCATTCCCTGTACTGTGCCCTCTTATACCCTTTTATCCGGTCACTGTATGATGGTTTTATCATTGTATGGCGGTGTTATCACTATATGGTGGTGGTATCCAGTAACTGCATGGCCATAACTGTATCCCCTTCCCTGCCCACACCACTTTTTTTAGACCTGGCATGAGCGGGAAAAGATGCAGATTGCGGTGCTAAGGACCTTTGCGCCACAATCTGTGTCAGAAATACGCCTAATATAGACGTATTTCTATATAATAAATGACCCCCTAATTGTATTATTATTCGGGGGTAGGGCTAATATCTTTATATTATATAGATTCTAGTGTATTATACTGTGCCCTGTATTTCCCAGTACAAAATGATCCTTGGAAAGCCCAGTCCTAATCCCTGACCACCAGGACCAGGTAGCGCTCTATCAGTACATGGCGGCCTCCCCTCTCCGCCACGCTGCTCCGCTGTGTACTGGTGCTTATTCTGACACTAGAGCTGGGTTCACATCCCATTTGTGCTATCCATTTCATTTATACCAAAAATGCGTACATTAACAGATGCCTCAGACTGATGCCGTACAGTGGCGTCCGTTCACCATACAGTTCCATTGTAAAAAAACATATACGTTAACGTAGACTCTGCAGGATACAAAAACGTGGAGTGCTGCACATTTGTATACATCAAACCGATAGGAAAAACGTGATGTGAACACACATTGGGGGGGGAGGGGGGCGTACTAAAATTTGCTGTGGGGCCCAGCCAGTTCTAGCTACATCACTGCACATCTCCTACTCTCCTCCAGGCCTGGCTCACTGCTGCAGCGGGCCGCCGGAGAGAAGGAGCGCAGGGAGCTGCGGTTAGTGAATGACAGGACCACCAGCTCCCCTGCAATGATAGGTATGTGAGGGGGCCACTGGGGGGCCATTCATCACACTGTGAGGGCCCCTTACACAGTATAATGACTCCCAGTGCCCCCCATTTAGTATAATGATCCCCATTGACCCTCCATTTAGCATAATGACCACCAGAGCCCCCATTAAATATAATAACCCCTCGTGCCCCCTCCATACAGTATAACCCCCAGTGTGGGGGCGACTGGGGGTCATTATTCTGAATGGAGGGTCACTGTGGGGTCATTATACTGTGAAGGCCCTTTACATAGTATAATGACCCTCAGTGTCCCCCATTTAGTATAATGATCACCAATGACCCTCCATTCAGTATAATGACCCCCAGAGCCCCCTCCATACAGTATTCCCCCAGTGTGGGGGCTACTGGGGGTCATTATTCTGAATGGGGGCGACTGGGGGTTATTATTCTGAATGCAGGGCCACAGGTGGTCATTATACAGTGGGGGGGGGGTCGGATTGGGGGTTCATTATACTGTGTGAAGGGCCACTAGTAGTCATTATACTGTATAGGGGCCACTGGGGGTCATTATACCGTGTGGGAGCCACAGGGGGACATGTCAATGTAAAAAAATGCCTCATGGGGGCCCACTGGGATTTATCGCCCAAGGGCCCACATGAACCTGGAGCCGGCCCTGGATAAGAGGCATAATGGCTAATTATGGGGGCTGATGAGAGGCATAAGGGATGATAATAGGGGCTGATGAGAGGCATAATGGCTGATGAGAGGCATAAGGGCTGATAATGGGGGCTGATGAGAGGCATAAGGGCTGATAATGGGGGCTGATGAGAGGCATAAGGGATGATAATGGGGGCCGATGAGAGGCATAAGGGCTGATAATGGGGGCTGATGAGAGGCATAAGGGATGATAATGGGGGCTGATGAGAGGCATAAGGGATGATAATGGGGGCTGATGAGAGGCATAAGGGATGATAATGGGGGCTGATGAGAGGCATAAGGGCTGATAATGGGGGCTGATGAGAGGCATAAGGGATGATAATGGGGGCCGATGAGAGGCATAAGGGCTGATAATGGGGGCTGATGAGAGGCATAAGGGATGATAATAGGGGCTGATGAGAGGCATAAGGGATGATGAGAGGCATAAGGGATGATAATGGGGGCTGATGAGAGGCATAAGGGATGATAATGGGGGCTGATGAGAGGCATAATGGCTGATGAGAGGCATAAGGGCTGATGAGAGGCATAATGGATGATAATGGGGGCTGATGAGAGGCATAAGGGATGATGAGAGGCATAAGGGCTGATAATGGGGGCTGATGAGAGCCATAAGGGCTGATAATGGGGGCTGATGAGCGGCATAAGGGCTGATAATGGGGGCTGATGAGAGGCATAAGGGCTGATAATGGGGGCTGATGAGAGGCATAAGGGATGATAATGGGGGCTGATGAGAGGCATAATGAGTCATGGGGGCTGATGAAAGGCATAAGGGTAGATGAGAGGCATAAGGGCTAATAATGGGGGCTGATGAGAGCCATAAGGGCTGATAATGGGGGCTGATGAGCGGCATAAGGGCTGATAATGGGGGCTGATGAGAGGCATAAGGGCTGATAATGGGGGCTGATGAGAGGCATAAGGGATGATAATGGGGGCCGATGAGAGGCATAAGGGCTGATAATGGGGGCTGATGAGAGGCATAAGGGATGATAATGGGGGCTGATGAGAGGCATAAGGGATGATAATGGGGGCTGATGAGAGGCATAAGGGATGATAATGGGGGCTGATGAGAGGCATAAGGGCTGATAATGGGGGCTGATGAGAGGCATAAGGGCTGATAATGGGGGCCGATGAGAGGCATAAGGGCTGATAATGGGGGCTGATGAGAGGCATAAGGGATGATAATAGGGGCTGATGAGAGGCATAAGGGATGATGAGAGGCATAAGGGATGATAATGGGGGCTGATGAGAGGCATAAGGGATGATAATGGGGGCTGATGAGAGGCATAATGGCTGATGAGAGGCATAAGGGCTGATGAGAGGCATAATGGATGATAATGGGGGCTGATGAGAGGCATAAGGGATGATGAGAGGCATAAGGGCTGATAATGGGGGCTGATGAGAGGCATAATGAGTCATGGGGGCTGATGAAAGGCATAAGGGTAGATGAGAGGCATAAGGGCTAATAATGGGGGCTGATGAGAGCCATAAGGGCTGATAATGGGGGCTGATGAGCGGCATAAGGGCTGATAATGGGGGTGATGAGAGGCATAAGGGCTGATAATGGGGGCTGATGAGAGGCATAAGGGATGATAATGGGGGCTGATGAGAGGCATAAGGGCTGATAATGGGGGCTGATGAGAGGCATAAGGGCTGATAATGGGGGCTGATGAGAGGCATAAGGGCTGATAATGGGGGTGATGAGAGGCATAAGGGCTGATAATGGGGGCTGATGAGAGGCATAAGGGCTGATAATGGGGGTGATGAGAGGCATAAGGGCTGATAATGGGGGCTGATGAGAGGCATAAGGGATGATAATGGGGGCTGATGAGAGGCATAAGGGCTGATAATGGGGGCTGATGAGAGGCATGGGGGCTGATGAGAGGCATAAGGGCTGATAATGGGGGGTGATGAGAGGCATAAGGGATGATAATGGGGGGTGATGAGAGGCATAAGGGCTGATAATGGGGGCTGATGAGAGGCATAAGGGATGATAATGGGGGCTGATGAGAGGCATAAGGGCTGATAATGGGGGTGATGAGAGGCATAAGGGATAATAATGGGGGCTGATGAGAGGCTTGGGGCTTTTATATGAGGTCTCATTGGGGGTAATTTACATTGGGGTCTGAGCTGAGGTCTGTTTGGGGTCTGAGCTGAGGTCTTATTAACATTGGGGGTCTGATTGGGGCTGTCAGCTGAGGTCTGATTAACATTGGGGGTCTGATTGGTGGTCTGACCTGAGGTGTAAAGAAAAATATTTTTGTCCTCCTTTAAAACCTAGGTGCGTCTTATAGGACGAAAAATACGGTAGTTACTAAAACAGACATGTCAGGGGAGGAGACAGGTCCTCTTTAAAGGGGTTGGCCACTTTCTGCTTACAGTTGACTCATTTGTTTTTAAGATGATTATATGGCACTTACTAATGTAGGCTTTATTAAAATTCTGTGCCATTTTCTATATCTCCTAAGGTATGTCTGCTTGGTTGCCAAGTCTTTTGTACGGTCCTGTCCATAAAATGGCTGCCGATGGATGGTCCTGTGACCAGGCATATCACCTCCATGTGATGTCTCCTCCATTCATGTACATTGCACTTGCCATCTGCACTTCACTGTTGGGGGTTTAGTGGAGGTGCAGTGTATTTGAATGCAGGAAACATCCCATGGAGGCGAGTTGTCTGGTCACATGACCCTCTATCAGCGACCATCTTATGGACAGAACCTCTATGTGTACGGCACAGATTTGCCTAGCAAGGTGGCATAGCTTGTGAAATATAGCAACCAGCACAGAATGTCAACAAAGGCTTTTTTAGCAAGTGCCATGTAGTAATCTTACATACACATTGGTCAGAAAGTGACCAACCCCTTTTAGTCAGAGGCATAACTTGAAGATCCTTGACCACACTGCAAGATCACTTACCCCATTTACCATGTGTTATCTATTATACTGGCACCGGGGCCCTCTGCACCCTCTCTAACTATGCCCCTTTGTAAAGGTAATTAGAAATAGATGTATGTGATAGAGATAGAGAGTATGATGTGCTCTACTTATCGGGGGGACGCGGCTAGGTGAGTATTTTTATTTATTCTATTAACACTACAGGGGCTTTATTGTAAGGAGGTCACTAAGGGGCCAGCTCTACTGTAAGGGACCAGCACAACTGTAAGGGGCCAGCTCTACTGTAAGGGGCCAGCACAACTGTAAGGGGGGCACTAAGGGAGCAGTACTACTGTAAGGAGGCATCACTACTGTAAGGGGGGCACTTAGGGAGCAGTACTACTGTAAGGAGGCATCACTACTGTAAGTGGGGCAGTAAGGGGGCGTAACCACTGTGTGGGGCACTAAGGGGGCATTCTACTGTGAAGGGGGCACTAAGAGAGAATAACTACTATGAAGATCACACTAGGGGGGCATACAGAGCCTGGGCGGCATACTGTAAACACTTCACTTCTCCTACTGTCCAGCACCAGTAATCATTTTATTTTCATATTTTTTACCTGACTGAGTGGGTGGGGGGTTGTATGGCGAGCATGGGCAGTCATGACTAGCCGTGGAATAGGGTGAGTGGGGGACGTTGCTTCAGGATAGAGGGGTTACCCTCTTTAGAAATCCGGAATATGATGCCAAAAGCCCCTTCAAAAGGGATTGTAACCCTGAAACGGGTGATCTGTGGATACTTTTCACCATTAGTACAAGCCTTTAATACTTCTCTGTTTTCTAATTTCTCCTGGTAGCAGTGTACCTGAAGATTCCCCGTTCTTAGACCACTAAGGGCAATTCATTAAAATGATTATAAATGATAAATTCATGCAGATATTTCCTTTGGGCATGAGTTCTCACAATACGGTCATCTAGAATTCTTGGCTGGCCTATAGAGGTTTATATACACCCCTGAATAGGAACAACTATCAGCTCATGTATGAACAGAGTCTACGGTGGCTCATGACGTAACTACTATTCAAAATGTGCACCATATCTTAGAATCAATTTACTACATTTCAAGTTGTTTCATATTTTATGGTCTGTTTCCTGGGTTTTCTATTGAATGTACATATCATATACCATGCAGATCTATAAAGCTGGCCATGAAAACTCTCTCCCGACTTCCCCGTACACATTTATTTCAGCCAAGCATGTGTGTGTATTCAATGGGGGGTAGAGGAGAAAGCTGATGACAGACATTTCTGGCTTATCTCCCGGGAGAGCAAAAGGATCAGGCAAAAATGATCACTTCTCCTGATCTTTTTCTCCTCTGTTGGGAGAGTTGGGCGCTCCCCATACACAGGCTGAGTTTACACTTCAGTTATTTGATCAGTTATTTCCATTAGTTATTGTGAGCCAAAACTAGAGGTGAAGCCTACTCAAAGATCAGGTATAATGGAAAGATATGCTCCTGTTCTGTGTTTTTGACCCGCACCTGGTTTTGGCTCTCAATAACTGATGGAAATAACTAAGGCTAGTTTCACACTAGCGGCAAGGGACCCCTGCAGGCTGTTCCGGCGGGTGAACAGCCTGTCGGATCCGTGCTGCCGCTAGTGCACATGTTCCCCCGGACTACGTGAAATGTGAACTCAGCCTTAGGGCTTACCCGGCCATGCCGTATATGCGGGCACTGGCTGTGTGCACCCCGCATCACGGATGCTGATCCATTCATTTGAATAGGTCCGCAATTCGGAGATGCGGTGCAGAACAGAGGCATGGAACCCCACACAAGCACTACGTAGTGCTTCCGTGGGGTTTCTCTCCGTGCCTCCGCATCGCAGAAAAATAGAACATGTTCTATTTTTTTGCAGTGTGGACAGATCAAGGATCCATTCAAGTTGAATCCGCACAGATGTTGGCCGTGCATTGGGAACCGCAAATTGCGGTCCCCAATGCACAGAACGGCCAACCAACGGCTGTGTGCATGAGCCCTTAGACTGTTGGCTGCACCCACTGATTTTCGCAGGTTCAGCTGGCAATACTAATGTCTGAGACCTTCTGTTTATGTAGTGGGTGAATTGCATCCAGTCCAGAACCATTGCTATAAAAGTTACAGTGTAACTAATTATGTTGAATATTTGCCATTAATTGCGGGAACTCTGGATTCAGGATATCAGCTTCTTCTGTTTAGCAAATAATGACTTGCTAATTATGTTTCAGAGAAAAGGTGGAAGCTTTGAGGTCTGACCATACTGAGGTTAATGTCAGCAAATTAAGGCCTCTTGCACACGACCGTATGGCTTTTTTTTTTGTATTTTGCAGTTCGTAAAAAATATGAATGACGTCTGTGTGTATTCAGTTTTTTTGCGGAACGGAACAGCCGGCCCCTGATAGAACAGTACTATTCTTGTCCGTTACCCTGCTTTCACACGTTTTTATGTGCGTTTTTTGTAATAGTAAACGCGCGTTTGACGCAAGTTTGTGTGATTGACTGCAGTGTCTTATGGCCACAAACACGCGTCAAAACGCCCCAAAGAAGCTCAAGAACTTGATTATGCGTCGGGCGTTTTACAGCGCGATCGTACGCGCTGTAAAACGCCCAGGTGAGAACCATTCCCATAGGGAAGCAATGGTTTTCATGTGTTGAGCGTTTTACAGCGGGTTTGAACGCGCTGTAAAACTCTCAGGTGTGAACTTAGGGTTATGCAGACAATAATAGGAAATGTTCTATCTTTGAACGGAAATACGGAAACGGAAGGCATACAGAGTACCTAATATTTTTTTTGAGGATCAATTTAAATGAACGGTTCCGTATACGGAGCACAAAATACGGAACGGAAGAGGCCTAACTTTATTATCAATATCTACTTAAAGCCTACCGTACTTTGCACATGATACATCCAAGGGTTTGCTGACATCACTGCTACACCTCCCTTAAAGGGTTTCTACCACTTTGTTTGCCCCTAGCGATCCGCTAGTGTCTGCTGTACCAAACAATCCTAATCTAACAGTTTTTTGTCCAGCCGTTTTGCTAAAAAAAAGAACTTTTATGGATATGCTAATGAGCCTCTAGGTGCTATGCGGGTGTCTTTTCAGCACCTAGAGGCTCTGTCTACCTTCACATAATGCCGCCCAGCGCGTCCCTCCAGCACGCCCAGCGCCGATTACAGACGCGCACGGCACAGGCGCGAGATTTCGTACGGCTGGAACAGAGGGAGGATCGGATTCCATCAGAGATGGGCGTGCTGGAGGGACGCGCTGGGCGGCATTATGTGAAGATAGACGGAGCCTCTAGGTGCTGAAAAGACGCCCGCATAGCACCTAGAGGCTCATTAGCATATCCATAAAAGTTATTTTTTTAGCAAAACGGCTGGACAAAAAACTGTTAGATTAGGATTGTTTGGTACAGCAGACACTAGCGGATCGCTAGTGTCTGAAAGCTAAATATGGGCAAACGAAGTGGTAGAAACCCTTTAACCCCTTCAGGACCAAGCCATTTTTCACCTTAAAGCAAATAGCATTTATCATGTAGAGAAAGTTAATACAAGGCACTTAATGTCATATTGTGTTTGTCCATATTGCTTCCTTTGCTGGCTGGATTCATTTTCCCATCACAGTATACACTGCTCGTTTCCATGGTTACGAACACCCTGCAATCCATCAGTGGTGGTGATGCTTGCACACTATAGGAAAAAGCCTATTTGTTGGCCCGGGACCATGGGAGTGGACATAGCCAAGTGCTTCTTCCTATAGAGTGCAAGCACGGCCACCACTGATGGATTGCAGGTAGTCATAACCATGGAAAAGAACAGTGTATAATTTGATGGAAAAATAAATCCAGCCAGCAAAGGAAGCAATATGGATAATAACAATATATTAGTATGTGCCTTGTATTAACTTTCTCTACATAATAAATGCTGAATTTGCTAAAGTGAGACAACCCCTTTAACACCCAGGCAAAATTTGGGAAATCTGATGCATCACTTTATGTGGTAACTTTGGAACACTTTTACTGATCCATTAATTCAGAAATTTGCAATTTTCACAATTTTTATTTATCTGCTTTTGATACCTCATAAAATTGTTATTACTTTACACTTTCTACATGTCTACGTTATGTTGGCATCATTTTGTAATTTTTTTTTGTTTTGGATGTAGTACAATTTTAGGTGGCATTTTGTAATTTAAAAAAAAAAAATCAAAAAACTCATTTTGAGGGACCAATTCTGTTATGAAGTCATTTTGTGGGGCTTACATAATAGAAACCACTCATAAATGACCACATTTTAGAAACTAAACCCCTCAAGTTATTCAAATATATATTTTTTTAAAAATTATAGGAAAATTTCACTTCTTTTTGCAGATTTTCCATTTTAATCCATTTTTTTCATGTAAGGCAGCAAGTGTTAACAGCAAAACAAAACTCCAGATTTATTGCCTTCATTCTGCAGTTTACAGAAACACCCCATTTGTGGTGGTAAATTGCTGGATGGGCACACTGTAGGGCACAGAAGGGAGGGAGCAACATATGGATTTTGGAGGGCAGATTTCCTTGGGATAATTTTAAGTTGCCATATCACATTTGAAGCCCCCCTTATGCACCTTTAGGCCCCTTTCACACGGGCGAGAATTCCACGCGGGTGCAATGCGTGAGGTGAACGCATTGCACCCGCACTGAATCCGGACCCATTCATTTCTATGGGGCTGTGCACATGAGCGGTGATTTTCACTTGTGCGTTGCGTGATAATCGCAGCATGCTCTATATTGTGCGTTTTTCACGCAACGCAGGCCCCATAGAAGTGAATGGGACTGCGTGAAAAATTAATGCAGAATGCTTAGTAAAATAGGGATGGAGGGATTAAAAAAATAATAATAATTTTACTCACCTCATCCACTTGTTCGCACGGCCCGGCTTGCCTTCTGTCTTCTTTGATGATCTGTGAGGAAAAGGACCTGTGGTGATGTCACTGCGCTCATCACATTGTCCATCACATGATCCATCACCATGTGATGAGCGCAGTGACGTCACCAAAGGTCCTTCTCCTCAAAGAAAAAGAAAGAAGAGAAGCCGGGCTGTGCGAACAAGTGGATTAGGTAAGTTTAATAAAAAAAAATGTAACCCCTCCATCTCTATTTTACTATGCATTCTGTATTCAGAATGCTATTATTTTCCCTTATAACCATCTTATAAGGGAAAAAATTTAAATCTATACACAACACCTAACCGAAACCCGAACTTCTGTGAAGAAGTCCGGGTTCGGGTTTGGGTACCACACATGCCTATTTTTCTCACGCGCGTGCAAAACGCATTAAAAACTTTGCACTCGCAGGGAAAAATCATGCATTTTCCCGCAACGCACCCGCATCTGTTCCCGCATGTCACCCGCCCATTTTAACCCAGCCTTACAGTAGAAACTCCCAAAAAGTGACCCCATTTTGGAAACTACAAGATAAGGTGACAGTTTTGTTGGTACTATGGTACTATTTTGGGGTACATGTGATTTGGGATTGCTCGATATTATGCTTTTTGTAAGGCAAGGTAACAAAAAGATAGCTGTTCTGGCACATTTTTTTTTTTTTTTTTTACGACGTTCCCCTGACAGGTTAGATCATGTGTTATTTTTATAGAGCAGGTTGTTAAGGACATGACAATATCAAATATGTCTATTTTTATTTTTTTTGTTTCAGTTATACATAAAAAAGCACTTTTGGAAAAAAATATCATATTTTTGTGTCTCCACTTTCTGAAAGCCATATAAAAAAATAAAAAAAAATTCCAATTGTCTTGTGTAGGAGCTCGTTTTTTGTGGGAAGAGTTGACGTTTTATTGGTACCATTTTTGGGTACATGTGATTTTCTTTGATCGTTCATTATTACACTTTTTTGGGGCAAGGTTTTGGCACAGTTTTTATTAAAAAATTTGACAGTGTTCACCTAAGGGGGTAGCTCATGTGATACTTTTATAGAGTCGCTCATTATGGATGCGGCAATACCGAATATGTCTTTTTTATTATATTTTTTTTAATTAAAAATCGCCCGATGAGAGGGAGAGGGACACTTTTTTTTTACTGTAAACTTTTTTATTTTTTTATAAAACACTTTTTTTTTCTTTTTCTTTTTGTCTCAGTACAGGGACTTCAACATTTCAGGGTCTGATCCCTGTTTCAATGTAGTACAATACATGCTGTATTATACTATATTGAAACTGTTAGATTCACACTGACAGTGTGCCTGTGAGACCCAGCCTGGGGGCTGAGTCTCACAGGCTTCCGTACATGACCCCAAATCATTTGCGAGGCCTGGGGTTGCCCTAGCAGCCACCGGCCCCTTCTCACCACAGTGCGGTTAGGGCAGCGATAGAGAAGCAGAAGGTGCCCCCTCCCTCTACAATCCTCTTATATGCCGCGATCAGTGTTGATTGTGGCATATAAGGGTTTAATCCCCCAGTATCAGTGTTTACGGCGATTCCAGTGGATACAGCAGGGGCTTAGCTGTCAGTCACAACTGGGTCCCCGCATTGATCCGGCTCACACAGCTCCTGTGCAGTACAGTATATTGTTTTTGCAAGGTGTTTTAGTGGTGGCACTGTATATTGCTGTTTCTAAGGCTACTTTCACACTGGCGTTTCACGGATCCGTTTGAAAGGCATTTGAAACAGATCCGTCAATAAAATGACTAAACGGAGACGAACGGAAGCCATTCAAACTGTAATGCGGATCAATTTGTCACGTTCGGTTCCATTTTTGCATCAGTTTAGCGGATCAGTTTTGTATTGATTAGCGTCTCAAAGTGTCCCCCCAGGGTTGTCATTAGCTTTGAAGCATTTAAATGCTCTGTTGCTAATCTCTTGGGGGCCGTCTGGTTGAAATCCAAGTCGCTCCGATTTCAGCTCTGATCACGGACCACACCCTTGTGCACGACTATATGCACTAAAAGTATAGTGTTCGTTAGCGGGCAATACGTCCCGGAGCACCATTGATCGTACGTACGGGAGTACATAGCATCATGATGCTGTCCATGCCGTGCTGCACACTGGGCTATTGTCCCGCACTCATATGATCTATTAGTGCTAGACAATAGCCCCACAGGCAACCCGACTTGCACAGCATCATTGTAAACTATGATGCTGTGTACTCCCGTGCGCATGATCAATGCCACTATGGGACACATGGCCCGCTCACGGACCGTATGTCTCGGAGGGCATACAGTCGTTTTCAAGAGGCCTTAACATCATCGGGAAATCATTAATCAAACTGTAAAATTACAATTTGTTAATTAATTCATGATGATGTTGATGGACCGTGACTCCCACAAGGGCTCATATGAAAGGGCTCAAGATGAAACAAGGAACAAGCATTTGCTTGTTCATGTGCCAATCCAAGGGTATACGATCAATAAAGAGCCAAAAGATAGCTCATTATTGATGGTCATGTTCATGGTTCAGCCACCTTTGGCACTAGGGCTGTTTTAGAAAAAAAAACTACCAAGGGCGTTATAATAAACGCACAGTATTGAGACTATGGTAGTTTTAATTTCACTGCAGCTGGAGTGCCCAAGGTTACTGTTCCCGTGTACAGGACAATGAAAACACAGACACAGTGAAGTGAACTATAATTTCTTTACTTTTTTTGTTTTTTTTTTTTATAAAACAAAATATACAGTTGCAAGAAAAAGTATGTGAACCCTTTGGAATGATATGGATTTCTCCACAAATTGGTCATAAGATGTGATCTGATCTTCATCTAAGTCGCAACAATAGACAATCACTGTCTGCTTAAACTAATAACACACAAAGAATTAACTGTTACCATGTTTTTATTGAACACACCATGTAAACATTCACAGTGCAGGTGGAAAAAGTATGTGAACCCTTTGGAATGATATGGATTTCTCCACAAATTGGTCATAAGATGTGATCTGATCTTCATCTAAGTCACAACAATAGACAATCACCGTCTGCTTAAACTAATAACACACAAAGAATTAACTGTTACCATGTTTTTATTGAACACACCATGTAAACATTCACAGTGCAGGTGGAAAAAGTATGTGAACCCTTGGATTTAATAACTGGTTGAACCTCCTTTGGCAGCAATAACTTCAACCAAACGTTTCCTGTAGTTGCAGATCAAACGTGCACAACGGTCAGGAGTAATTCTTGACCATTCCTCTTTACAGAACTGTTTCAGTTCAGCAATATTCTTGGGATGTCTGGTGTGAATCGCTTTCTTGAGGTCATGCCCACAGCATCTCAATCGGGTTGAGGTCAGGACTCTGACTGGGCCATTCCAGAAGGCGTATTTTCTTCTGTTTAAGCCATTCTGTTGTTGATTTACGTCTATGCTTTGGGTTGTTGTCCTGTTGCAACACCCATCTTCTGTTGAGCTTCATCTGGTGGACAAATGGCCTTAAGTTCTCCTGCAAAATGTCTTGATAAACTTGGGAATTCATTTTTCCTTCGATGATAGCAATCCGTCTAGGCCCCGACACAGCAAAGCAGCCCCAAACCATGATGGCCCCACCACCATACTTCACAGTTGGGATGAGGTTTTGATGTTGGTGTGCTGTGCCTCTTTTTCTCCACACATAGTGTTGTGTGTTTCTTCCAAACAACTCAACTTTGGTTTCATCTGTCCACAGAATAATTTGCCAGTACTGCTGTGGAACATCCAGCTGCTCTTGTGCAAACTGTAAACGTGCAGCAATGTATTTTTTTGGACAGCAGTGGCTTCCTCTGTGGTATGCTCTCATGAAATCCATTCTTGTTTAGTGTTTTACATATCGTAGATTTGCTAACAGCATATGCATAACTTCCCATGACCCATTCTCTAGCATGATCTTAAACCTATGTAACTGCTCTGGTTTCATTGAGTCCATCAAATTCATTATGCTTAGCCCATAAAAGTAGTTAGGGTTGCGTTGAATCGCCGACTCCGCCCTCTCCCAGCGGCAAATCAAGTCAGCACTAAATACCATCTGATGTTCGGCAAAACCTTCTAAAAACCCTCTAAAAGGTCCACATAATCATTTCGACTTGGCCTACCGGATCTCTGCCTGCTCACCAGGGCTCTCAAATTGGTCCGGAAACTTAAGAGCCTCTGTTGAGCGGAGGGATCTGGTAGATGCATGAGGGACAGGAGGGCTGGCGGTGATGATCTATTCTGGTTTCGCCTCAGGAGGTTGTTCAGGCTCCCGAGTGCTGCTGGTAGTTCTGTAAGAAAAAACTAAGTAAAGTAAAGAATTATCCTTTAAATACAGCATCCATGTTCTATGCTATGGCTACCTTATACCATAGGGGGCTGGCCTAAACAGGGGAGCCAAACGCTCCGCTGTCTCAGACAGCCCCTTACACTCAGACGGAGAGAACAGTTGTACCTCTGACTGTAGGGGGCTGGCCAAAACAGGGCAGCCAAACGCTCCGCTGTCTCAGACAGCTCCTTACACTCAGACGGAGAGAACAATTGTCCCTCTGACTGTAGGGGGCTGGCCAAAACAGGTGAGCCAAACGCTCCACTGTCTCAGACAGCCCCTTACACTTAGACGGAGAGAAAAGTTGTCCCTCTGACTGTAGGGGGCTGGCCAAAACAGGGGAGCCAAACACCCTGCTGTCTCAGACAGCGCCTTAAAATAAATTCTTTTTACAGTCCTTAAAAAAAATTACCTTCATGGTGCCATTGTACATCGCAGGAACCCCAGGGCCGCCGTATACATGTATGTAGGCCCTGAGGTTGCTCCGGAGCCACTCGGGGTCTGAACCTCCTTGTTATAGTCCCTCCTAAAGCGGTCCCGGATAGATCGCCACCGAGTGGTAACCTGTTTGACTGTTGAAAAAAACATAACAATATTAATTTGCATGATGTAAGGTTAACAACAATATGAGTGTAGTAAAATACATATTGCTGTACTTACCACATTTCTTCTATGCCGCCGCATTTAGATCCCCCCAGGTCTCAAAAAGATCTGAACATATGTCCCTCCAGAACCGCTGGGTGCGATGATGATCAGTGCAGTGGTGGTCGGAGTGGTCCCATAAAGATGGACGCGCCTCCACCAGTTGGATGAGGAGCTCGTTATCAACGTGACGGACAACTCCTCATCTTCTCTGGTGGAGCCTCTAACCCTGAAAGAAAAAGAAATACAAAATTAACTGAAAATCCCAAAACAAAATGCAAATTACAACTACTTAATCAAGACTTACATGTCTACGACTGCCACTCACAGTCCCATGAACTCTGGAGAAGACTGGGGGATCCAGGCTGGCGGCTCTAGGTGCAGGTTGCTGAAACAAAAAATGGTTTACCATAATGTATTAAAAAAAAAAAATTATATATATATATATATATATATATAAATATATATATAGTACAGACCAAAAGTTTGGACACACCTTCTCATTCAAAGAGTTTTCTTTATTTTCATGACTATGAAAATTGTAGATTCACACTGAAGGCATCAAAACTATGAATTAACACATGTGGAATTATATACATAACGAAAAAGTGTGAAACAACTGAAAATATGTCATATTCTAGGTTCTTCAAAGTAGCCACCTTTTGCTTTGATTACTGCTTTGCACACTCTTGGCATTCTCTTGATGAGCTTCAAGAGGTAGTCACCTGAAATGGTCTTCCAACAGTCTTGAAGGAGTTCCCAGAGATGCTTAGCACTTGTTGACCCTTTTGCCTTCACTCTGCGGTCCAGCTCACCCCAAACCATTTTGATTGGGTTCAGGTCCGGTGACTGTCATCTGGCGCAGCACCCCATCACTCTCCTTCATGGTCAAATAGCCCTTACACAGCCTGGAGGTGTGTTTGGGGTCATTGTCCTGTTGAAAAATAAATGATGGTCCAACTAAACGCAAACCGGATGGAATAGCATGCCGCTGCAAGATGCTGTGGCAGCCATGCTGGTTCAGTATGCCTTCAATTTTGAATAAATCCACAACAGTGTCACCAGCAAAGCACCCCCACACCATCACACCTCCTCCTCCATGCTTCACGGTGGGAACCAGGCATGTAGAGTCCATCCGTTCACCTTTTCTGCATCGCACAAAGACACGGTGGTTGGAACCAAAGATCTCAAATTTGGACTCATCAGACCAAAGCACGGATTTCCACTGGTCTAATGTCCATTCCTTGTGTTTTTTAGCCCAAACAAGTCTCTTCTGCTTGTTGCCTGTCCTTAGCAGTGGTTTCCGAGCAGATATTCTACCATGAAGGCCTGATTCACACAGTCTCCTCTTAACAGTTGTTCTAGAGATGTGTCTGCTGCTAGAACTCTGTGTGGCATTGACCTGGTCTCTAATCTGAGCTGCTGTTAACCTGCGATTTCTGAGGCTGGTGACTCGGATGAACTTATCCTCCGCAGCAGAGGTGACTCTTGGTCTTCCTTTCCTGGGGCGGTCCGCATGTGAGCCAGTTTCTTGACTGCACTTGGGGACACTTTCAAAGTATTCCCAATTTTTCGGACTGACTGACCTTCATTTCTTAAAGTAATGATGGCCACTCGTTTTTCTTTACTTAGCTGCTTTTTTCTTGCCATAATACAAATTCTAACAGTCTATTCAGTAGGACTATCAGCTGTGTACCAACCTGACTTCTCCACAACGCAACTGATGGTCACAACCCCATTTATAAGGCAAGAAATCCCACTTATTAAACCTGACAGGGCATACCTGTGAAGTGAAAACCATTTAAGGTGACTACCTCTTGAAGCTCATCAAGAGAATGCCAAGAGTGTGCAAAGCAGTAATCAAAGCAAAAGGTGTCTACTTTGAAGAACCTAGAATATGACATATTTTCAGTTGTTTCACACTTTTTTGTTATGTATATAATTCCACATGTGTTAATTCATAGTTTTGATGCCTTCAGTGTGAATCTACAATTTTCATAGTCATGAAAATAAAGAAAACTCTTTGAATGAGAAGGTGTGTCCAAACTTTAGGTCTGTACTGTATATATACTTACTTTTTGACGGCCCTGGTCCGGGCTTGGTCCACCTCCCCTGGATGACGGCGAGGCCACCACTGGTGAGCGGCCCCCGGCAGGTGAGCCGGCCACAGCTGGAGAGCCGACCCCAGCAGGTGAGCCGACAGATGATGGTGAAGAAGCCTAGAATAAAAGCACATAATTATTAATGCAACGAATCAAACAGTACAAATGTCTCCAATCAATTTGTTGAGGTGAAGACATCTGTAAGCGACATAATACTAGACAAAATGCATATAACGTTATGAGAACATGTTTAGAGCACCGTTTACAGAGATATCACCCCAAAAAATTCGTAAGAACTTACTTTATAGAAGATAAATTGGTGCTTGTCCACAACAGAACTTTCTCTTTAATTTAAGTTTTGGACGAAGCTAATACATTTTTTGTAAAAAAATTAAAAATGCATCCCCCAAGTGCCAGCAGCCCTCCCTTCAGTGCCAGCAGCCCCCCCCCCAGAGCCAGCAGCCCCCCCGAGCCAGCAGCCCCCCCAGTGCCAGCAGCCCCCCCAGTGGCAGCAGACCCCCCTAGAGCCAGCAGCCCCCCAGAGCCAGCAGCCCCCCCAGAGCCAGCAGCCCCCCCCAGAGCCAGCAGCCACCCCCAGAGCCAGCAGCCCCCAGTGCTAGCAGCCACCACAGTGCCAGCCACCCCCCCCCCACAGTGCCCGCCCCCCCATGCCAGCAGCCCCCCCAGTGCCAGCAGCCCCCAGTGCCAGCAGCCCCCCCTAGTGCCAGCAGCCCTCCCAGAGCCAGCAGCCACCCCCAGAGCCAGCAGTGCCAGCAGCCCCCCCAGTGCCAGCATCCACCCCCAGTACCAGCCCAGCAGCCACCCCCAGAGCCAGCAGCGACCCCCCCAGTGCCAGCAGCCACCTCCCCAGTGCCAGCAGCCACCCCCCCCCCCCCAGTGCCGATAGAACAGATAGATAGAAAAAGATAAAGACAGAAAACAGACAAACTTCCAATACTTACCAGTGTTCACCAAGTCGCTCCTCCAAGATGGTCGACGATGCTGGGAGGGAAAGAAAATTACTGGGCATGCGCAGAGACCTAAAAGTTTTGAAACGGATACGTCTCAAAGCGGAGCCAGTACAAACGGATCCGTCCCCATTGACTTCAATTGTGTTTCAGGACAGATCCGTTTGGCTCTGCATCATCAGGCGGACACCAAAACACTGAAAACAGCGTTTTGGTGTCCGCATCCAAAGCGGAACGGAGACCGAAAGCAGGCAAACTGATGCATTCTGAGTGGGTCGTTATCCATTTAGAATGCATTGGGGCTGAACTGATCCGTTTGAGGCCGCTTGTGAGAGCCCTTAAACGGATCTCACAAGCGGACCCAGAAACGCCAGTGTGAAAGTAGCCTAAGTTAACTAAGTTTAAGGGATTGTTATCTTGCCCGAATAATAGTGCCCTACATTGGCCAAATAACATTTCCACACAGCTAACTTAAAAACACAACACTACCACCATCTAAAACATTTTAGATGGCGATGGTTCTGTGATTTTCACTTAATTAACACAACCATATTGACCAGAAGTGCTGTTAAAGGGGTTGTCCGGGTCCAGAGCTGAACCCAGACACAACCCCATCTGCACTCATTCACCATGAGTGAGTGGAGCATTGGAGCTTTTTACCATCCGATGCTCACCCTTGCCCCGCACTAAATCGTGCAGGGCAAGGGAATTTTCTTGAGATCCGGTGATGTACCGGGCTCTCCATGGGTAAGTTAGGTGGAAACTTCCACCTAGCAGTGAGCCTGGTGACATCACCGGCACTAATAGGCCGTCTTTAGCGCTGCCCTAGCCAATTAAAGAAGGTGACGTCACTGTGAACACTGCTAGGCGGAAGCCTCTGCCTAGAAGTGTCAAAAGGTAAACAAACAGCCATTGCCCTGTGCGATACACTGCTAGGCAAGGTGGAGCATCGAAGCGCAAAAAGCTCCAATGCTCCACTCATTCATGGTGAGTGTAGCTAGCGTTGTGTCCAGGTTCAGCTCCGAACCTGGACAACCCCTTTAACAGCACGTCTGGTCAATATGGTTGTGTTAATTTAGTGAACATCACAGGACCATCGCCATCTAAAATGTTTTAGATGGTGGTGGCATTATGATTTTAAGTTAACTGTATGGAAATGTTATTTGGCCAATGTAGGGCACTATTATTTGGGCATGATATCGTGTAGCACTTATAAATAGACACTGCAGTGACTGCACTGTCTGGTGATTTGAACACTATACATTAGATGAGCAGGCATACAGAGTAGGTACAGCACGGGGCCATTTTGACAACTACGGTATTCATTCTGGATTTGATGTAATAATTTTTCCATAAGATATGACGTGAATGTTCGATAGGTGTGCGGCGCTCTCCATTAATTTCAATTGGATTTTTGAAAACAGCTGAGCATACTTACTCTGCAGTCTCATAGAAGTGAATAGGTTGAGCCACCCATGCAAGAGAGGGCCCCATTCTTGAGGTAGTAGCAGGTCCCAGAGGTGGGTTCTGCACTTATCAGTCATGTAGATATGTCATAAATGTCCAGATAGGAATACCTGTTTAAGTCTTTCTAAGTAACCCCTTTTGTCTCCACACAGTGTGCCCTTAGAAGGAAAGGAAAGTGTATGCAAAGCCGAAGTAATTCCCATACTGGTCCAACTCCTGGAAGATGGTGATGCTGAGGTCAGAGCTAATGTAGCAGGAGCTTTGATGTACGTTGCCATTACTACTCAAGGTAATACCCTGTTCTGTCTCAGAGGGATAATCCTAAATTCCATTGCATTTCTCTCACACTTGTTCTTTCATCAGGCAAATACGCCACCCTTAATTCTGGTGCCAGCCCTAAGTTGCTGGCTCTTCTTAAAGACAGCAACAGCAAGGTGCGACTGAACTGCCTTAAAGCATTAACAACCCTATCTGAGACTCCTGAGGGACGTAAAACACTTCTGCAAGATGTGACGTTAGTCCAAGGCTGTATGGAGGACTCCAGTGAAGCAGTGAGGAGAGCAGCTTCTATAGCAGTCAGAGTCATACAGTGGAAGCCGTGAGCCGAATTCTGGACATCCCAGCTCCCCTTGGTTCCCGCTATAGATGACGCTGCAGGATTCATCTAGTCACTTCTAGTGAGTCTATACTGGAAGGACTGAGAACCACTAGTCATGAGTACAAACTGTGTACATTAACAATAAAGAACTTCATCCTTCAATGGTGGATGCATTGTCTCTTGGTAGGGTTTTAACATAACTTGTGTATAACATGTCCTGATTAGGGATGAGCGAACTCGAACTGTATAATTCGGGTTCGTACCGAATTTTGGGGTGTCCATGACACGGACCCGAACCCGGACATTTTCGTAAAAGTCCGGGTTCGGGTTCGGTGTTCGTCGCTTTCTTGGCGCTTTTTGACGCTTTCTTGGCGCTTTTTGAAAGGCTGCAAAGCAGCCAATCAACAAGCGTCATACTACTTGCCCCAAGAGGCCGTCACAGCCATGCCTACTATTGGCATGGCTGTGATTGGCCAGAGCACCATGTGACCCAGCCTCTATTTAAGCTGGAGTCACATAGCGCCGTCCGTCACTCTGCTCTGATTAGCGTAGGGAGAGGTTGCGGCTGCGACAGTAGGGTGAGATTAGGCAGTGATTAACTCCTCCAAAGGACTTGATTATTGATCGATCTGCAGCTGTGGGTCATTGAGCTGCTGATACTCAATTGCTCACTGTTTTTAGGCTGCCCAGACCGTTTGTCAGTCACTTTTTTCTGGGGTGATCGGCGGCCATTTTGTGTCTTGTGGTGCGCCAGCACAAGCTGCGACCAAGTGCATTTAACCCTCAATGGTGTGGTTGTTTTTTGGCTAAAGCCTACATCAGGGTGAAGCTGTCACACCAAGTGCATTTAACCAGCAATAGTCTGTTCATTTTTTGGCCATATACTACATCAGGGGCAAGCTGCGCCTGTCACCAAGTGCATTTAACCCTCAATGGTGTGGTTGTTTTTTGGCTAAAGCCTACATCAGGGTGAAGCTGTCACACCAAGTGCATTTAACCAGCAATAGTCTGTTTATTTTTTGGCCATATACTACATCAGGGGCAAGCTGCGCCTGTCACCAAGTGCATTTAACCCTCAATGGTGTGGTTGTTTTTTGGCTAAAGCCTACATCAGGGTGAAGCTGTCACACCAAGTGCATTTAACCAGCAATAGTCTGTTTATTTTTTGGCCATATACTACATCAGGGGCAAGCTGCGCCCGTCACCAAGTGCATTTAACCCTCAGTAGTGTGGTTGGTCAAGCTGTCACACCAAGTGCATTTAACCAGCAATAGTCTGTTCATTTTTTGGCCATATACTACATCAGGGGCAAGCTGCGCCCGTCACCAAGTGCATTTAACCCTCAGTAGTGTGGTTGGTCAAGCTGTCACACCAAGTGCATTTAACCAGCAATAGTCTGTTCATTTTTTGGCCATATACTACATCAGGGGCAAGCTGTGCCCGTCATCAAGTGCATTTAACCCTCAGTAGTGTGGTTGGTCAAGCTGTCACACCAAGTGCATTTAACCAGCAATAGTCTGTTCATTTTTTGGCCATATACTACGTCAGGGGCAAGCTGCGCCTGTCACCAAGTGCATTTAACCCTCAGTAGTGTGATTGGTCAAGCTGTCACACCAAGTGCATTTAACCAGCAATAGTGTGGTTATTTTTTGGCCATATCCCAGTCTAATTCTGTCAGTAAATCCATACCGGTCACCCAGCGCCTAAATACTAGGCCTCAAATTTATATCCCGCTAAATCTGTCGTTACCGCTGTACTGTTGTGGCTGGGCAAGTTATTTAGTGTCCGTCAAAGCACATTTTTTGTTCTGGGTTGAAATACAATTCCCAATTTAGCAATTTCATAATTTAGTGGTTTCTGCTATATCAGAGCTATTTGAAATCTATCCCTAAAAGGGTATATAATATTCAAGGTGCACATAGGGTCATTCAGAATAACTTCACACACACGCTACTGTGCATTTCCAAGTCTAATTCTGTCAGTAAATCCATACCGGTCACCCAGCGCCTAAATACTAGGCCTCAAATTTATATCCCGCTAAATCTGTCGTTACCGCTGTACTGTTGTGGCTGGGCAAGTTATTTAGTGTCCGTCAAAGCACATTTTTTGTTCTGGGTTGAAATACAATTCCCAATTTAGCAATTTCATAATTTAGTGGTTTCTGCTGTATCAGAGCTATTTGAAATCTATCCCTAAAAGGGTATATAATATTCAAGGTGCACATAGGGTCATTCAGAATAACTTCACACACACGCTACTGTGCATTTCCAAGTCTAATTCTGTCAGTAAATCCATACCGGTCACCCAGCGCCTAAATACTAGGCCTCAAATTTATATCCCGCTAAATCTGTCGTTACCGCTGTACTGTTGTGGCTGGGCAAGTTATTTAGTGTCCGTCAAAGCACATTTTTTGTTCTGGGTTGAAATACAATTCCCAATTTAGCAATTTCATAATTTAGTGGTTTCTGCTGTATCAGAGCTATTTGAAATCTATCCCTAAAAGGGTATATAATATTCAAGGTGCACATAGGGTCATTCAGAATAACTTCACACACATGCTACTGTGCATTTCCAAGTCTAATTCTGTCAGTAAATCCATACCGGTCACCCAGCGCCTAAATACTAGGCCTCAAATTTATATCCCGCTAAATCTGTCGTTACCGCTGTACTGTTGTGGCTGGGCAAGTTATTTAGTGTCTGTCAAAGCACATTTTTTGTTCTGGGTTGAAATACAATTCCCAATTTAGCAATTTCATAATTTAGTGGTTTCTGCTGTATCAGAGCTATTTGAAATCTATCCCTAAAAGGGTATATAATATTCAAGGTGCACATAGGGTCATTCAGAATAACTTCACACACATGCTACTGTGCATTTCCAAGTCTAATTCTGTCAGTAAATCTATACCGGTCACCCAGCGCCTAAATACTAGGCCTCAAATTTATATTCAGCTGAATTTGAATACAATAAACATTGGGCCAAATAATATTTTTGTTGTTGTGGTGAACGATAACAATGAGGAAAACATCTAGTAAGGGACGCGGACGTGGACATGGTCGTGGTGGTGTTAGTGGACCCTCTGGTGCTGGGAGAGGACGTGGCCGTTCTGCCACATCCACACGTCCTAGTGTACCAACTACCTCAGGTCCCAGTAGCCGCCAGAATTTACAGCGATATATGGTGGGGCCCAATGCCGTTCTAAGGATGGTAAGGCCTGAGCTGGTACAGGCATTAGTCAATTGGGTGGCCGACAGTGGATCCAGCACGTTCACATTATCTCCCACCCAGTCTTCTGCAGAAAGCGCACAGATGGCGCCTGAAAACCAACCCCATCAGTCTGTCACATCACCCCCATGCATATCAGGGGAACTGTCTGAGCCTCAAGTTATGCAGCAGTCTCTTATGCTGTTTGAAGACTCTGCTGGCAGGGTTTCCCAAGGGCATCAACCTAGCCCTTCCCCAGCGGTGGAAGACATAGACTGCACTGACGCACAACCACTTATGTTTCCTGATGATGAGGACATGGGAATACCACCTCAGCATGTCTCTGATGATGACGAAACACAGGTGCCAACTGCTGCATCTTTCTGCAGTGTGCAGACTGAACAGGAGGTCAGGGATCAAGACTGGGTGGAAGACGATGCAGGGGACGATGAGGTCCTAGACCCCACATGGAATGAAAGTCGTGCCACTGACTTTCACAGTTCGGAGGAAGAGGCAGTGGTGAGACCGAGCCAACAGCGTAGCAAAAGAGGGAGCAGTGGGCAAAAGCAGAACACCCGCCGCCAAGAGACTCCGCCTGCTACTGACCGCCGCCATCTGGGACGAGCACCCCAAAGGCAGCTTCAAGGAGTTCCCTGGCATGGCACTTCTTCAAACAATGTGCTTACGACAAGACCCGAGTGGTTTGCACGCTGTGCCATCAGAGCCTGAAGCGAGGCATTAACGTTCTGAACCTGAGCACAACCTGCATGACCAGGCACCTGCATGCAAAGCATGAACTGCAGTGGAGTAAACACCTTAAAACCAAGGAAGTCACTCAGGCTCCCCCTGCTACCTCTTCTGCTGCTGCCGCCTCGGCCTCTTCTGCTGCTGCCGCCTCGGCCTCTTCTGCTGCTGCCGCCTCGGCCTCTTCCTCCGCCTCTGGAGGAACGTTGGCACCTGCCGCCCAGCAAACAGGGGATGTACCACCAACACCACCACCACCTCCGTCACCAAGCGTCTCAACCATGTCACACGGCAGCGTTCAGCTCTCCATCTCACAAACATTTGAGAGAAAGCGTAAATTCCCACCTAGCCACCCTCGATCCCTGGCCCTGAATGCCAGCATTTCTAAACTACTGGCCTATGAAATGCTGTCATTTAGGCTGGTGGACACAGACAGCTTCAAACAGCTCATGTTGCTTGCTGTCCCACAGTATGTTGTTCCCAGCCGCCACTACTTCTCCAAGAGAGCCGTGCCTTCCCTGCACAACCAAGTATCCGATAAAATCAAGTGTGCACTGCGCAACGCCATCTGTAGCAAGGTCCACCTAACCACAGATACGTGGACCAGTAAGCACGGCCAGGGACGCTATATCTCCCTAACTGCACACTGGGTAAATGTAGTGGCAGCTGGGCCCCAGGCGGAGAGCTGTTTGGCACACGTCCTTCCGCCGCCAAGGATCGCAGGGCAACATTCTTTGCCTCCTGTTGCCACCTCCTCCTTCTCGGCTTCCTCCTCCTCTTCTTCCACCTGCTCATCCAGTCAGCCACACACCTTCACCACCAACTTCAGCACAGCCCGGGGTAAACGTCAGCAGGCCATTCTGAAACTCATATGTTTGGGGGACAGGCCCCACACCGCACAGGAGTTGTGGCAGGGTATAGAACAACAGACCGACGAGTGGTTGCTGCCGGTGAGCCTCAAGCCCGGCCTGGTGGTGTGCGATAATGGGCGAAATCTCGTTGCAGCTCTGGGACTAGCCGGTTTGACGCACATCGCTGGCGCATGTGCTGAATTTGGTGGTGCAGAAGTTCATTCACAACTACCCCGACATGTCAGAGCTGCTGCATAAAGTGCGGGCCGTCTGTTCGCGCTTCCGGCGTTCACATCCTGCCGCTGCTCGCCTGTCTGCGCTACAGCGTAACTTCGGCCTTCCCGCTCACCGCCTCATATGCGACGTGCCCACCAGGTGGAACTCCAGCTTGCACATGCTGGACAGACTGTGCGAGCAGCAGCAGGCCATAGTGGAGTTTCAGCTGCAGCACGCACGGGTCAGTCGCACTGCGGAACAGCACAACTTCACCACCAATGACTGGGCCTCCATGCGAGACCTGTGTGCCCTGTTGCGCTGTTTCGAGTACTCCACCAACATGGCCAGTGGCGATGACGCCGTTATTAGCGTTACAATACCACTTCTATGTCTCCTTGAGAAAACACTTAGGGCGATGATGGAAGAGGAGGTGGCCCAGGAGGAGGAGGAGGAAGAGGGGTCATTTTTAGCACTTTCAGGCCAGTCTCTTCGAAGTGACTCAGAGGGAGGTTTTTTGCAACAGCAGAGGCCAGGTACAAATGTGGCCAGCCAGGGCCCACTACTGGAGAACGAGGATGAGGAGGAGGTGGAGGAGTATGAGGATGAAGCATGGTCACAGCGGGGTGGCACCCAACGCAGCTCGGGCCCATCACTGGTGCGTGGCTGGGGGGAAAGGCAGGACGATGACGATACGCCTCCCACAGAGGACAGCTTGTCCTTACCCCTGGGCAGCCTGGCACACATGAGCGACTACATGCTGCAGTGCCTGCGCAACGACAGCAGAGTTGCCCACATTTTAACGTGTGCGGACTACTGGGTTGCCACCCTGCTGGATCCACGCTACAAAGACAATGTGCCCACCTTACTTCCTGCACTGGAGCGTGATAGGAAGATGCGCGAGTACAAGCGCACGTTGGTAGACGCGCTACTTAGAGCATTCCCAAATGTCACAGGGGAACAAGTGGAAGCCCAAGGCCAAGGCAGAGGAGGAGCAAGAGGTCGCCAAGGCAGCTGTGTCACGGCCAGCTCCTCTGAGGGCAGGGTTAGCATGGCAGAGATGTGGAAAAGTTTTGTCAACACTCCAGAGCTAACTGCACCACCACCTGATACGCAACGTGTTAGCAGGAGGCAACATTTCACTAACATGGTGGAACAGTACGTGTGCACACCCCTCCACGTACTGACTGATGGTTCGGCCCCATTCAACTTCTGGGTCTCTAAATTGTCCACGTGGCCAGAGCTAGCCTTTTATGCCTTGGAGGTGCTGGCCTGCCCGGCGGCCAGCGTTTTGTCTGAACGTGTATTCAGCACGGCAGGGGGCGTCATTACAGACAAACGCAGCCGCCTGTCTACAGCCAATGTGGACAAGCTGACGTTCATAAAAATGAACCAGGCATGGATCCCACAGGACCTGTCCGTCCCTTGTCCAGATTAGACATTAACTACCTCCCCTTAACCATATATTATTGTACTCCAGGGCACTTCCTCATTCAATCCTATTTTTATTTTCATTTTACCATTATATTGCGAGGCTACCCAAAGTTGAATGAACCTCTCCTCTGTCTGGGTGCCGGGGCCTAAATATATGCCAATGGACTGTTCCAATGTTGGGTGACGTGAAGCCTGATTCTCTGCTATGACATGCAGACTAATTCTCTGCTGACATGAAGCCAGATCCTCTGTTACGGGACCTCTCTCCTCTGCCTGGGTGCTGGGCCTAAATATCTGACAATGGACTGTTGCAGTGGTGGCTGACGTGAAGCCTGATTTTCTGCTATGACATGCAGACTAATTCTCTGCTGACATGAAGCCAGATCCTCTGTTACGGGACCTCTCTCCTCTGCCTGGGTGCTGGGCCTAAATTTATGAAAATGGACTGTTGCAGTGGTGGGTGACGTGAAGCCTGATTCTCTGCTATGATATGAAGACTGATTCTATGCTGACATGAAGCCAGATTGTCTGTTACGGGACCTCTCTCCTCTGCCTGGGTGCTGGGCCTAAATTTAAGAAAATGGACTGTTGCAGTGGTGGGTGACGTGAAGCCTGATTCTCTGCTATGACATGAAGACTGATTCTCTGCTGACATGAAGCCAGATTGTCTGTTACGGGACCTCTCTCCTCTGCCTGGGTGCTGGGCCTAAATATCTGACAATGGACTGTTGCATTGGTGGCTGACGTGAAGCCTGATTCTCTGCTATGATATGAAGACTGATTCTCTGCTGACATGAAGCCAGATTGTCTGTTACGGGACCTCTCTCCTCTGCCTGGGTGCTGGGCCTAAATTTATGAAAATGGACTGTTGCAGTGGTGGGTGACGTGAAGCCTGATTCTCTGCTATGACATGAAGACTGATTCTCTGCTGACATGAAGCCAGATTGTCTGTTACTGGACCTCTCTCCTCTGCCTGGGTGCTGGGCCTAAATTTATGAAAATGGACTGTTGCAGTGGTGGGTGACGTGAAGCCTGATTCTCTGCTATGACATGAAGACTGATTCTCTGCTGACATGAAGCCAGATTGTCTGTTACGGGACCTCTCTCCTCTGCCTGGGTGCCGGGCCTAAATTTATGAAAATGGACTGTTACAGTGGTGGGTGACGTGAAGCCTGATTCTCTGCTATGACATGAAGACTGATTCTCTGCTGACATGAAGCCAGATTGTCTGTTACGGGACCTCTCTCCTCTGCCTGGGTGCTGGGCCTAAATATCTGACAATGGACTGTTGCATTGGTGGCTGACGTGAAGCCTGATTCTCTGCTATGATATGAAGACTGATTCTCTGCTGACATGAAGCCAGATTGTCTGTTACGGGACCTCTCTCCTCTGCCTGGGTGCTGAGCCTAAATTTATGAAAATGGACTGTTGCAGTGGTGGGTGACGTGAAGCCTGATTCTCTGCTATGACATGAAGACTGATTCTCTGCTGACATGAAGCCAGATTGTCTGTTACGGGACCTCTCTCCTCTGCCTGGGTGCTGGGCCTAAATTTATGAAAATGGACTGTTGCAGTGGTGGGTGACGTGAAGCCTGATTCTCTGCTATGACATGAAGACTGATTCTCTGCTGACATGAAGCCAGATTGTCTGTTACGGGACCTCTCTCCTCTGCCTGGGTGCTGGGCCTAAATATCTGACAATGGACTGTTGCATTGGTGGCTGACGTGAAGCCTGATTCTCTGCTATGATATGAAGACTGATTCTCTGCTGACATGAAGCCAGATTGTCTGTTACGGGACCTCTCTCCTCTGCCTGGGTGCTGGGCCTAAATTTATGAAAATGGACTGTTGCAGTGGTGGGTGACGTGAAGCCTGATTCTCTGCTATGACATGAAGACTGATTCTCTGCTGACATGAAGCCAGATTCTCTGTTACGGGACCTCTCTCCTCTGCCTGGGCGCTGGGCCTAAATATCTGACAATGGACTGTTGCATTGGTGGCTGACGTGAAGCCTGATTCTCTGCTATGATATGAAGACTGATTCTCTGCTGACATGAAGCCAGATTGTCTGTTACGGGACCTCTCTCCTCTGCCTGGGTGCTGGGCCTAAATTTATGAAAATGGACTGTTGCAGTGGTGGGTGACGTGAAGCCTGATTCTCTGCTATGACATGAAGACTGATTCTCTGCTGACATGAAGCCAGATTCTCTGTCACGGGGACCTCTCTCCTCTGCCTGGGTGCCGGGGCCTAAATATCTGAGAATGGACTGTTCCAGTGGTGGGTGACGTGAAGCCAGATTCTCTGCTATGGGACCTCTCTCCAATTGATTTTGGTTAATTTTTATTTATTTAATTTTTATTTTAATTCATTTCCCTATCCACATTTGTTTGCAGGGGATTTACCTACATGTTGCTGCCTTTTGCAGCCCTTTAGCCCTTTCCTGGGCTGTTTTACAGCCTTTTTAGTGCCGAAAAGTTCGGGTCCCCATTGACTTCAATGGGGTTCGGGTACGGGACGAAGTTCGGATCGGGTTCGGATCCCGAACCCGAACATTTTCGGGAAGTTCGGCCGAACTTCTCGAACCCGAACATCCAGGTGTCCGCTCAACTCTAGTCCTGATAAGTAATTATCATGTCAATATGACGTTAATACAGTAATTCAGAAGGCGCTAAATTTTTTAATAACAGCTGAAAATTAATGTGAGTCATTTTACAATCACTTTTTCCCCAGAATCTTTAGCGATACAAAGTGCAACCTAGTCTCACTTATCACATACAATTAAGACTTGGACTTTATTTTACCATGATAGGTACAGTATACTGTCAGCAGATTAATCCCTCTCTGATAACAGTAGTCATGACGTGAGGTGCTACTGTTGTCTCTCCCAGATTTCTTCATAATAACAGTCTCCCTCAGAGCGTGCCTGGGTCGTTATACATCAAAATTCCTGGAACATATTGGGTGACATTGTTTTTAAGGCTGAAAAAAGACATCTGTCCATCCAGTTCGGCCTGTTATCCTGCAACTTGATCCAGAGGAAGGCGAAAGACCCCGTGATGTAGAAGCCAATTTTCCTCATTTTACGATAAAAAAATGTCTCCCGATCAGAATAGCACCCTGGATCAGTGACCCTTCTCCAGGTGACAACTGAAATCTAGATGGATACAGTCTGCTGCTAACACTGAATCCCCTGAATCTCTTCTGGATACTTCCATTAGATAAAGCAAGGCTCGTCCTCAAAGAGGACCTGTCACCGCTCCTGACATGTCAGTTTTAGGTTTTAGAACAACTTGCTCTTTAAAAATAACGCATGATCTATCCTGTCAGGTGAACACCATAAAAAATAAAAAAGATACCAGAACAACCATTCTTTGGTTGCCTTGCCTCATATAGAGCGATCAAAAATCATGTGTAGCCCAAAATAGTAATAAAAATCTGTCGCCTTATCCTGTGCTTTCCAATTTAAATTTACTTTCATTCCCCATTAATTAACATTTCCAATACATCTGTGACTCCATGTTGTGCCATTCCTCTATTATTACCAGTAGAATTTATTAATGATTTTCTAGCAGTTTACAATGAAAGTCCACCTGGGTGTTACCAGTTGAAGGAGTGCCCCCCTACAGTCTGATGCTATATAATCAGTGATGTTAGTGCCAGACTGTGCGGGGACAGCCCTCCTTCACTTAACTGGTAACACCCATCTGGACCTTCTCAGGCAGAGAGTTCCATAGTCTCACTGCTCTTACCGTAAAGAATCCTCTTATATGTTTGTGTACAAACGTTCTTTCCTCCAGACGCAGAGGATGTCCCCTCGTCACAGTTACAGTCCTGGGGATAAATAAATGATGGGATAGATCTCTGTACTGACCCCTGATATATTTATTGTGGGGATTCGCTCTGGTTAGGATTAGCGGGTGCAGCACAGAGGCAAAGTACAAGTTCTTGGTTTAAAACATCAGTGTTTATTCACACGTGAAATCAAAACAAAAACGCAAGTTGCTTGGTGATCGTTCACACACATGAACACTTTATATACAAAACAGTCACCTTTTCTCCTGGGTGTTACTTCACACCCTGTTGGAAGTTCTGCTATGTCAAGTCCACAGGCAGGCGTTAGTCGGCCTGTTTGCCCTCACAGGGGTCTGAGCCCTCCAGCCCGGCTCAAGCCGCGGATCCCAACACAGCCCTCAGATCCCAGCACACAGACCTCCTGAGCTCCACTGTCAGACGGAGGTAATCCTCCCAACTTGGCAGTGCTGGCTGGTTTTTATGCCTGGCAAAACCCTGCCTGGAACATGGGGAGTAGTCACCCACCCAGTACTTTGACTACTCCCAGTAAGAGCTGTCCCGGATCAGCTATTACAGCCATACTAAGTATCAAGGTGTCAAACAGCAACTGCTGCTGACACATAAAAAACATCTCTTACTCCACCGAGGCTAGGAACCTCGGTGACACGTACCTATCATCCACAATGATTCCTTGTACCTTCTTACATTATACATAGTAATTAGATCTCCCCTTAGTCGTCTTTTTTTTCTAAAGTGAATATCCCTAATGCTGATAATCTTTCAGGGTACTGTAGTCCCCCATTCCAGTTATTACTTTAGTTGCCCTCCTCTGTACCCTCTCCAGCTCTGCTATGTCTGCCTTGTTTACAGGAGCCCAGAACTGTACACAGTACTCCATGTTTGGTCTGACTAGTGATTTGTAAAGTGGCAGGACTATGTTATGATCACGGGCATCTATGCTCCTTTTGATGCAAACCATTATCTGATTGGCCTTGGCAGCAGCTGCCTGACACTGGTTTTTACAGCTTAATTTGCTGTTCACTAAAATTCCTAGGTCCTTTTCCATGTCAGTGTTACCCAGTGTTTTACCATTTAGTATGTACGGGTGACTTGCATTATTCCTTCCCATGTGCATAACCTTACATTTGTCAGTGTTAAACCTCATCTGCCACTTATCTGCCCAAGCCTCGAATCTATCCAGATCCCTCTGTAGTAGTATACTGTCCTCTTCCGTGTCAATTACTTTACACAATTTAGTGTCATCTGCAAAAATTGATATTTTACTATGCAAGCCTTTTACAAGATCATTAATAAATATATTGAAGAGAATAGGGCCCAATACTGACCCCTGAGGTACCCCACTAGTGACAGTGACCTAATCTGAGTGTGTACCGTTAATAACCACCCTCTGTTTGCTATCACTCAGCCAGTTACTTAACCACATACAGACGTTTTCTCCCAGTCCGAGCATTCTCATTTTATATACTAACCTTTTATGTGGTACAGTGTCAAATGCTTTGGAGAAGTCCAGATATACGACATTCATTGATTCGCCGCTGTCAAGTCTAGAACTTGCCTCCTCATAGAAACTGATTAAATTACACTGAACAAAAATATAAACGCAAGACCCATTACTCTCAAATATTGTTCACAAATCTGTCTAAATTTGTGTTCACACGTCCGTAGAATGGGTCCGGATCCGTTCCGCAACGTTGCAGAACGAATCCGGACCCATTCATTCTCTATGGGGCCGGAAGAGATGCGGACAGCACACAGTGTGCTGTTCACATCTGCATTTCCGGAGCACGGCCCTGATCTTCCGGTCCGCGGCTCCTGAAAAAATAGAACATGTTCTATTCTTGTCCGCAGCAAGAATAGGCAGTTCTATGGGGGTACCGGCCGGGTGTATTGCGTAGGGATCGACCGATTATCGGTTTTACCGATATTATGGGCCGATATTCAATATTTTGACTGCTATCGGTATCGGCATCTATTTTGCCGATATTCCGATAACGTATGGGGAACACAGATCGCGCTGCTGACAGCGCTCTCTGTGTTCCCTCAGCAGCACAGGGGAGAAGGAAGCAGTGTCTCCTCCCCCTGTGCTGCTGCTGCCGCTGCCACCAATGAAAGGACAGGGGACAAGAGAAGGGGAGGGTCTGTGGCCACTGCGCCACCAATGAAGATAACTGTCTCATTCATTCATATACAGGAGGGGGGAGCTGGCTGCAGATTCACATAGCCGGCTCCCGACCTCTATGAGCAATAGCTGCGATCTGCGGTAGTTAACCCCTCAGGTGCCGCGGATCGCAGCTACCGCTCATATAGGTCGGGAGCCGGCTATGTCATTCTGCAGCCAGCTCCCGCCTCCTGTATATGAATTAATGAGAGATTTCTCTTCATTGGTGGTGCAGTGCGCCCCCCCCCCCCAAGCCCCCCAGTATTAATCATTGGTGGCGCAGTGCGCCCCCCCACCCAAGCCCCCCCAATATTAACCATTGGTGGCAGTGGCCACAGGATCCCTGCTCCTCCAATCGGAGCCCCGGCAGTGTAATCCTGGGGCTCCGATCGGTTACCATGGCAGCCAAGACGCTATTGAAGCCCTGGTCCCTAAGGGGGCTAAAAGTTAGTAAAAAAGGGGCTAAAAGTTAGAAAAAAAACACCAAAATATTAAGTATGAATAAAAAAGAAAGATTTACAAAAAAAAAACTAGACGTTAACAATAAACATATACATTTTCTGCAGATTTGTGTAGGATTTTTTTTTTTCAAAAATGAAAATTCCCAGAATATCGGTGTAAATTATCGGCTATCGGCCTGAAAGTTCACAAATTATCGGTATCGGCCCTAAAAAATGAATATCGGTCGATCCCTAGTATTGCGGATCCCCAATACACTACGGACGTGTGAATGGACCCTTAGTGAGCACTTCTCCTTTGCCGAGATAATCCATCCCACCTCACAGGTGTCCAAATGAAGAGTAAAATCCAGCTCAGTTTCGCAGAGGTAAAGACCAGTACATTATTGATGCGGTATAGAAATACATCCAAGAAAAACAATTTTAGTCTACGCGTTTCGGGTTACCAAAAATGTAAGTCCTCACTCATGACAAAATAAGATTCAAATGAAAGCAGCAGATATAGTGGATTCCCACCTGTGCCCCTGATTGGGCTATCACATGACCTCAATTCAATGCTGCCATTCACATGTGTCAATCTTCAGATAAAAAGCAATCTACATTGTGTATTAAAAACATAACCTTATTCAACAATACATTGGAGATGGGGAGCATACCCGAAATATCATATCACCTTACTGTTGTAGAATTAGATCCAGGAGTTTCCTCCTGTGATCACCTCCTCTCATAGGTGTTTTAACCCTCTCAATCCCTTGGACCAACATGCCGAACGTGTCCCCATCATGGAAAACCGCAAAGTGTAAGCTGGCCGCAGACACTCCGCGGGTTTCATGGTGCAGCATGTCCGAGATGTGCTTGCGTATTCTCACCTTAATGGTGTTAGTGGTACAACCTACATACTGTAAGTTGCAAATTCCACATGTAATTAAATATACTGCATACGTAGTATTGCAGTTCAGGTAAGATTTTGTTGGAAAGACCTTGCTATTAGCCATGGACTTCAATGTCTTGGCTACCATGGTATGATCGCAGCATGCACATTTGTTATGTCCACATTTATAACTGCCCTTTGTTTTCAACCAATTAGGTTGTGATATTTTTCTATCTTGATAAAGGCTTGGACTAACATAGGTGGCTATTGTGGGAGCTCTGCGGGCCGCACACCTTACACCTCCCGCTGCTATTTTTGCCCATTTTTGCCCATTGTCAAACGCAAGAACCTCACAGGTGTGGCATATCAAGGTGCTGATTAGACAAAATGAATATTGCACAGGTGTGCCTTAGACCTCCCACAATAAAAGACCACTCTGAAATGTGCAGTTTCATCACACAGCACAATGCCACAGATGTCGCAACGTTTGAGGGAGCATGCAATTGGCATGCTGACTGCAGGAATGTCTACCAGAGCTGTTGCCCGCGCAATCAATGTTCATTTCTCTACCATAAGGCGTTTCAGAGAATTTGAAAGTACATCCAACCGGTCTCACAACCGCAGACCACGTGTAATCATACCAGCCCAGGACCTCCACATCCAGCATGTTCACCTCCATGATCGTCTGAGACCAGCCACCCGGACAGCTGCAGCAACAATCGGTTTGCATAACCAAAGAATTTCTGCACAAACTGTCAGAAACCGTCTCAGGGAAGCTCATCTGCCTGCTCATCGTCTTCATTGTGGTCTGGTCTGGACCTGACTGCAGTTCGTTGTTGTAACCGACTTGAGTGGGCAAATGCTCACATTTGATGGCGTCTGGCACGTTGGAGAGGCGTTCTGTTCATGGATGAGTCCCGGTTTTCACTGTTCAGGGCAGATGGCAGACAGCCTGTGTGGCGTTGTGTGGGTGAGCGGTTTGCTGATGTCAACGTTGTGGATGGAGTGGCCCATGGTGGCGGTGGGGTTAAGGTATGGGCAGGCATATGCTATGGACAACGAACACAGGTGCATTTTATTGATGGTATTTTGAATGCACAAAGATACCGTGACGAGATCCTGAGGCCCATTGTTGTGCCACTCATCCACGACCATCACCTCATGTTGCAGCATGATAATGCACAGCCCAGGGGCGTTGATAGGGTAAAACATTCAGGGCCTGGGCCCCCGATGTTTTTTCTCCGGCCTCGAATGTACTGCCTGCCAGTAGAGATATCCGGTTCAGGAACGAAACGTTCTTTAGAATCGATTATTTTCACTTAACTGAAGTTGTCGATTCATCTGACTGAGCTGCAGCGCCGGTTCTAGATGAAATGGGGCCCTGGGGCGAAAAACAATAAGGCCCCCCCTACGACACTTGCTGACTTTGACGTCCCCCCCCATCACTACAGAGTGTTGTCTCCTTCGATGTAGATGTTCTCTGTCCTCGTCTCCTCCTTTCAGACCTTCAGAACAGACCATCATTTTGTCGCCATTTTCTGTCTCTGCAGTTTGACAAAAAAAAATAAAAAATCGTAGTTTACTACTTTTCCATCATCCTCCCATCTTCTGGACAAATCATCCTACTACCCCCAATACTGTGCCGCTGTGCTCCCCAATACTATACTGCAGAAACAGACAGGGGCGGACTGAGAACCCTCAGGGCCCCCGGGCAAAATAAATCAAGGGCCCCCTTACAGGCCCCACCCATGTTCTGCTGCAAGCCCCAACCTTGTCCCGCCTCCATGCCCCGCCTCTAGCCACACCCTACACAATCTTTAATAAGATTTCAAAGTTAAAGTGACACAAAAGGCACCCAGACCACGTCAGCTCATTGAAGTGGTCTGGGTACAGTGTCCCTTTTCCAAATCGAGCTGCAATGTTCTAGAGAAACTGCATTGTTTACGTTCCAGCAATAAGTCAGCCTCTAGTGCTGGCAGCCACCTGAGGGCTTCCTGGAGTAAAACAGACCTTTGGTCTGGTATCTGACGCTGGACGTCCTCACACCCTGCATGATGACCTCCAGGGTAAAATTTTTCCCCATAGGAAAGCATTGATTAAATGCTCTCGTATGGGGTGATCTAATCTCAGCGTCCATTAGTGAGCCTGTTAGAAGTTAGGGGCACATATCTGGGCATAACTACTGTGAAGGGGGCACATATCTGGGCATAACTACTGTGAAGGGGGCACATATCTGGGCATAACTACTGTGAAGGGGGCACATATCTGGGCATAACTACTGTGAAAGGGGGGGAAGGCCCTTCACAGTAGTTATTAATCCCTTTAGCAGTCCCCCCTTCAGTGAATGGGGGACTGCTGAAAGGGGTTAATAACTACTGTGAAGGGCCTAGCCATCTGGGCAACCCCACAGATCATCCCCCCACCCACCTTGTACTTGTTCCACTGATCCGCTACTTGCGGGCTACATGGGCATGAGTTCAGTCACTTCGGTGCGCAATCCCATCTTGTGGCGTGTGATCCCGCGAGACCCGTGACCTACAGCGGCAGGTCTTGCGGGATCACGCGCTGCAGGATGGGATTGCCCACCGAAGTGACTGAACTCATTCCTGCGCAGCCCACAAGTAGCGGAACAATTACAAGAGGGGTGGGGAATAGCCAAATTAAAAAATATTTTGAACCAAAAGGTGTTATGGGGGCTCTGTGGATGGCACTGTTATGGGGGCTCTGTGGATGGCACTGTTATGGGGGCTCTGTGGATGACACTGTTGTGGGGGGGATCTGTGGATGACACTGTTGTGGGGGGGATCTGTGGATGGCACTGTTGTGGGGATCTGTGGATGACACTGTTATGGGGGGATCTGTGTATGGCACTGTTATGGGGGGATCTGTGGATGGCACTGTTATGGGGGGATCTGTGGATGGCACTGTTATGGGGGGAATCTGTACATGGCACTGTTATGGGGGGATCTGTGGATGGCACTGTTATTGGGGGGATCTGTGGATGGCACTTATGGGGGGATCTGTGGATGGCACTGTTATGGGGGGATCTGTGGATGGCACTGTTATGGGGGCTTTGTGGATGGCACTGTTATGGGTCTCTGTGGATGGCACTGTTATGGGGGCTCTGTGGATGGCACTGTTGTGGGGATCTGTGGATGACACTGTTGTGGGGGGGATCTGTGGGTGACACATATATAGCACCTTATGCTATATATGTGTCATCTACAGATCCCCCCATAACAGTGTCCCTGTGAGTGAATGATCCCCAATACAGGGTCTGGGGGCCGGCATCTGGTGTTGTAATGGCAGCGGGGCCCAGTGCAGTCACTGTATTCTATTACACCGGGTCCCGCTGACTGTAATACTAATATTCATATGTGAACAACTTAAAATCCTCTCCCTCTGAGGTCTCTGTACTCACAAACTCAGTAGCAGGCCGGGCGGCAGCGCAACTCACTGACGTCACACGCCTGCTCCTCCCACTTTATGAATGAAGTAGGAGGAGCAGGTGCGTGACGTCAGTGAGTTGCGCCATGTGCCAGTATCAAGTGCCTCCCCCAATGTGCCAGTATCAAGTGCCTCCCCCATGTGCCAGTATCAAGTGCCAAACCCCCCATGTGCCAGTATCAAGTGCCAACCCCTTCATGTGCCAGTATCAAGTGCCAACCTCCCATGTGCCAGTATCAAGTGCCAACCCCCATGTGTCAGTATCAAGTGCCAAACCCCCATGTGCCAGGATCAAGTGCCAACACCCCACCCCCATGTGCCAGGATCAAATTCCTCTCCATGCCCCCCATGTGCCAGTAGCAAGTGCCAACCCCCCCATGTGCCAGTAACAAGTGCCTCTCCATGCCCCTCATGTGCCAGTAACAAGTGCCAAATCCCGCCATGTGCAAGTAACAAGTGCCAAACCCCCCCATATGCCATTATCAAGTGCCAAACCCCCCATGTGCCAGTATCAAGTGCCAACCCCCATGTGCCAGTATCAAGTGCCAACCCTCCCATGTGCCAGTATCAAGTGCCAAGCCCCCCATGTGCCAGTATCAAGTGCCAAGCCCCCCATGTGCCAGTATCAAGTGCCAAACCCCCCATGTGCCAGTATCAAGTGCCAACCCTCCCCCCATGTGCCAGTATCAAGTGCCTCCCGCTCCCCCCAGGTGGCAGTAAAAGTCAGGTATTATTAAAAAAAAAACACTTGTACTTACCTGCATTAAACAGCGATGCGATGCAGGCCTCTCCCGCCCCGTGTCCCACGATGTACGGCTCAGGCGCGCCACCTGCACCTACCTCTGATAGGCTGCGGGCCTTGTGCCGGCAGCCTATCATAGGAACATAGGAAATACCTGCCCCACAGCACAGGCATCTGTATCGCTGTCCTGAGGACGGCAATACAGATGACTATGGAGATGAACGCTTCCACAATGGGGGCCCAGGGGCAATTGCTAGGGTTGCCACCTTTCCCCCCAAAAATACCGGGCAAGTTAAGCCACACCCCAAAGGGTGTGTGGTTGCGGGGGGGTGGAGTCGCTGTCATACTGTGGCTCCCCAGGAATATTAAAGCCCCTATTAGTGCCCCCAGTAATAGTAATGCACCCAGTAATAGTAATGCCCCATTAGAGCCCCCTCAGTAATAGTAATGCCCCCATTAGTGTGCCCCAGTAAGAGTAATGGCCCTATTAGTGCCCCCCCCAGTAAGAGTAATGCCCCCATTAGTGCCACCCATTAAAGGGCTTCTGTCACCCCACTAAAGTCATATTTTTTTGGGGGGCTAGTTACATTCCTTATAGTGCGATATATGAGAATATAATGGTGTTACTTACTTTCATTCGGCCGTTTCTTATAAAAACAAAATTTTTAAAATGCTGACAGGGCCGGCCGGAGGAGGAGATCGCGGCTGGCCCTGTTAATCAACACGACGAGGGGGCGGTTTTTTGCGGCGGCTACCAGCAAGTAGACGCCCTACTTGCTGGTAGAGACCTGATTTGCATATTATAAAACTTAGTTTTTATAAGAAACGGCCGAATGAAAGTAAGTAACACCATTATATTCTCATATATCGCACTATAAGGAATGTAACTAGCCCAAAAAAAAAAAAAAGACTTTAGTGGGGTGACAGAAGCCCTTTAAGAATAATGCCCCCATTAGTGACCCCCAGTTAGAGTAATGTGGCCCTTAACCCCCGGGAACCGTCACTCGGGGCTGGCACACTGACTGTAGAGTGTTGTGTGAGAGTCCGGCAGCTTTCCTGGGCCCGGTAACGGAGACCGGGGGAGAGGGGAGTTGATAGGAAAGGAGCGCAGCAGAAGAGCCGGGGACGGGAGGAGCGCAGGCCCGCGGCTCGTCTCATTGTTATCCAGCCTGATCTGGGAGTGAGAGCGGCTCAGTCCCAGCACGGCTGCCATGCTGTGGGGCGAGGGTTTGCTGCTGTCACGGCCACGGTTATGGTCGTGACTCCTTGGGAGCCGCATACAGTTGCCCGCGGTTGTGGTTGTTGTGTCAACCGCAGCTGAGGCATAATGTAGTTGGCCTCAGTGCGGTTGCCGCGGACAACAGCTTTGTGTGCGGTTCCCGGGGAGTTGTGTGCGTGTGTGGATGCACTTTGTTTGTATGTCTGGTGTGCACTTGTTGTTGATTGGTGTGCACTGACATCCTTCCCCGCACTGTGGTTGCCCGTGGCAACGTTTGTTGTAGTCTGTTCATGTGGTGGCACTGTCTCGGCCTTCGGGCTGACTCCCTGGACATGGTCGCCACCCATGTCGTTGCCAGCGGCAACAGCCACAGTGTGTGATGCAGTTGGACACTTTCCCCTATATGTGTGTTTTCCCTTCTGTGGTGCTGGAAGGGTTAACTCCCTTCCCAGTGTGTGTGTGTGATGTCACTGGGTGTGTCCGACTGTGGGGTGTGGCTTCTTGGCCTATATAGCCTGAGTGTTTTGCATGGTTCAGTAGGTTGCTTCAGCCCTGCTAGCTGGAGCAGCCGCCTGTGTATTTGACCTGCCTGTGAGAGCCACCCCTGTGGTCATAAAAGTATTGTTGCCATGTTAAAGTATTGTCGTGGTGTTGATGTCTTTATGCGTGTGTGGTTGTATGTTGTTCTGTTGGGACCTTCTTATGTTTGGTGCAGCTAATGGTTCTGGATTCCGGTCTCTTGAGGGATCCAGTCAGCAAGGCTGTGGCAGGTTGGTGGAACTGGGTGTTCGCCTGCCATTTCCATTAGTCTGTTAGTGTTCCCCTTTTCCCAACAGCTTGGCCATTGAGACTCCTGCTCCTCCGTGCCAAGGAGGAGTAGGTCGTCTTACCCAGCTCCTAGCTCAGGGATCTGCGGAGGGTAAGACAGGGCTCCGAGGTTCCTGCGCATGGGTCCTCCTACCTTAAAGGTCGGCCCATGCAGGTTAGGGTCAGGGTAGGGATGCTTGAGGAGGTGACCTGCTCCCTATCCTGTTCTCATGGCCGAGTAGCCACTACACCACCTGGCATTGCACGGCTGAGGGTTTCCCCCATCCTCAGCCGTGACAGCTGCTCTCCTTCAGCAGCGTCTCCGTGCTCCTGCTCCTGACCACCCGCAGCCCCCAGCTCTCCGGCTTCCAATACATCCTGACTGGCGGCCTTGTCCTCTTCAGAGTCGATCTGGTCCTGAAATGCCGGCCGCTCACTCACCGCCAGCTGTCAGGACCGTGAGCAAGCAAGTCAGACAGTTTGCACTGCAGTTTGAAATTAATCCTGTGCCTGGGTCTGAGAAAGGCTTGTACCCGGGCACAGGAATACAAACCCGGACTGTCTGAGTTATTCCCGTACGGGTGGCAACTAGAGATGTCGCGAACATTAAATTTTCAGTTCGCGAACGCGAATTTCTACAAATGTTCGCGAACGGGCGAACCGCCATTGACTTCTATAGGCAGGCGAATTTTAAAACCCACAGGGACTCTTTCTGGCCACAATAGTGATGGAAAAGTTGTTTCAAGGGGACTAACACCTGGACTGTGGCATGCCGGAGGGGGATCCATGGCAAAACTCCCATGGAAAATTACATAGTTGACGCAGAGTTGGATTTTAATCCATAAAGGGCATAAATCACCTAACAATCCTACATTTTTTTGAACAACGTGGTTTAAAACATCCAGTGTGTGTATACGATCAGGTATGATGTTGTATCGATCAGGTAGTGTAAGGGTTACGCCCGCTTCACAGACATTGACAGACCAAACTCCCCTTTTAATGCAATGCAAACAACCGCAAACAGTCCATTTGCCCAACCGCAACTTCCCATTTGCACAAGGTTGGATACCAAGCTAGCCATGTCCCGTTGATGTCATTGAAGGTTTCTTCCTCCACCCAGCCACGTACAACACCAAGGGTCCCTGAAAGGGGAATTGAATTGATTTTTCGAATGGGGAGATGGTTAAAAAAACACTGGCTCCCTCCCCTTTGTTTGAATCCACGGTCACTGCGTCTGCGCCGTGCAATTTACTGTCCCACCCGATATGAGTGGTATTTTCTGTAGTTCTCTCTTCTCATCAGTTTAATCCCTGTTACGTCCCCAATCTGGGGTCCATTTATTAAATAGATTTTTCGAGCGGGGAGATGGTTAAAAAATAGCTGGCTCCCTCCTCTTTGTTTGAATCCACGCCACGGTCACTGCGTCTGCGCCGTACAATTTACTGTCACACCCGATATGAGTGCTATTTTCTGTAGTACTAGGGCTGCACGATATGGGAATGCAATATTTTAAGGGAATTGTGCTAGAGGTCTATTTGCTTGGATTTTCAAGGCAAAAGCACACACAAATTACTGATAATGCTGAAATGTAGTTATGCTTAACTCAAGAACTGAAATGCACAGTGTTTTTCAAAATAAAACATCTTTTACTAAATTAAATAACATATTTGCATTACTGCAAAAGTACAAAATACAAAACTTGCCATTTTATTAATAGCACTGCACAGAACAGATAAATAAAATAGAATAAATAAAAGAATATTTGTTCATTAAAATAATGACTTGCCTCCAGCCCCTCCTCCCTCCCCATACTGTAACTGATGTATCGCCGGCCGCGCTGTGCAGCATAGCGGCCGGCGATACATCCGTGTCAACCACGTAAAAAGTCAACCATCGCTTTATAAGGCGCCCTGCCATTTTCCCCCCACTTTTGGGGGGGAAAAAGTTTGTCTTATAAAGCGAAAAATATGGTAATATAATTGCAGCATTTTTGGGTCGGCCAATTGGTGATTGCGATATGGCGATTAATTGTATGATTTTCCTAAAATATGACGTAAAGTCATGATTTTATGAAAGACACGGAGGCGAGTATTGCTTAACCCTTTCTTTACTTCTCACAAATAGCAGCAAAGAATTAAACAACCAAAATCCACCAATGGGCACACAGCCCTCCCCCTAGTCACGGTATAAAGGGACTAGGGGGAACGGTGGGAATGCATACATCACGTCCGTCGACCAACACTGGAGAAAGGCATCCACTGCCTCCGCGGACGGGTCCGGCCTCCAACTGAAGTATCTGGGCAGCTGGGTGTTCCAACGGGACGCGAAAAGGTCGATCGAAAACGGGCCCCAAAGAGACTCGATGGAGGAAAATATCTCCCCGTCTAATCTCCAGTCGCTGGCGTCTGAGATGTAGCGAGAGCTCCAATCGGCCAGCGTATTGTGTAAACCCGGTAGGTATTCCGCCACTACCGAAACTCCATTGGACAGGCAATATTCCCAAAAATCTTTGGGCAGGTGCGTCAACATCCTTGAACGGGTACCACCCATGGCATTGATGTAACGGACGGCCGAGATATTGTCCATGCGAAGGCGAATGCAGGCCGTGGCCCTCCCGCTGGTGAAACTGCGGACAGCAAACAACCCCGCCAGAAGCTCTAGAGCATTGATGTGTAAGTGGGACTCCACCGTGGACCACGGACCTCCCGTGGAAACACCCTCGCAATGAGCGCCCCAACCGTGAAGGCTGGCGTCCGACTCTATCACAATATCCGGGTGTGGGCCGAACAGAGCCCTGCCATTCCAGGCAGAGAGGTTGGCAATCCACCATTTCAACTCGTCTCTCGTCTCTAGATCCAGAGAGATAAGGTCCGCATAAGAAGCCCCGGCATGCAGGTGAGCGATTTTGAGGCGCTGAAGGGCCCGATAATAAAGGGGAGCCGGAAAGATCGCCTGAATGGAGGATGACAAAAGACCTATCACCCTGGCCAAATGACGTAGAGAAATCTGCGGAAGGGTAAGAGTGCGACGCAACTCCTTGCGGATCGACCATACCTTCACAGGAGGGAGACTGAGAGTCAAGGACAGAGAGTCCAACTGGAACCCGAGAAATTCCATGGACTGAGAAGGAATTAGACAAGACTTCTCCCGATTGATAATGAAGCCTAGAGCCGAGAGGAGATGAACCGACATCTGCAGGTGTGACAGCAGAGAGGGACGGTCCTCCGCCATAATCAGAATATCGTCCAGATAGATTATGAGTCTCACCCCTCGATAGCGGAGCCAAGCCACCACTGGACGCATTAGTTTGGTGAAACACCAGGGGGCGGACGAAAGACCGAAGGGGAGACAAGAGAAGCGCCAAACCGCTCCCTGCCAATGGAAGCGCAGAAGATCCCTGGAAGGAGGAGAAATCGGAACCGTCAAGTAGGCATCTTTGAGATCCAACTTGGCCATCCAGTCCCCCGGGAGTAGCATGTCCCTCAGGAGATGGATGCCCTCCATCTTGAAATGCCTGTATTTGACGAATACATTCAGTGCCCTGAGGTTGATAACGGGGCGGAACTGACCTCCCTTTTTCTCCACCAAGAAAATACTGCTGATCACCCCTTCGTGATCGAGAGGAGCCGGCTCTACAGCTCCCTTGAGGTACAAAGCCCGTAGCTCTATATCTATTAGCTTCTGGGATTCCTGTGAACGGAACGTGGGAGGGGGCGGGACTGGAAGCCCCGGAGGGGCGACAAGCTCTATGTGGAAACCCCGAACCGTGGACAACACCCAGGGGTCGTTGGTAATGAGCTCCCAAGCATGAATAAAATGTTGGAGTCTGCCCCCTACACAGCTTTCCGAAAAAGGGCGAAGGGGCGGTAGACTTACCAAATGGACGTCTGAGGTTCGGGTTTCCTCTGTAAGGCCTTCCCCGTCCGGAAGCACCACGGGTAGGGAAGAATGACGGCTGGTGTCTTTGTTCGTTGGCAGGCGGACGGTATGATGAGTAGGAGCCTCGACCCGAACCACTGGTCTGGAAAGAGGAACGGCCGGACAGACGGCCCCTTGAACTGCCGGCCCTGGTGGAAACCCTACCACTAAAAACCCTACGCATCGACGTTTGGGCTTTATCCAATGCGGTGAAGGTCCCTACAAACTTTCCTAGTTCCTTAATGAAGGGATCCCCGAAGAGGAAACCTTGGGCATCCTTGCCAGACTCCGACAGAGCCATATTGGTCAATTTAGGCTCAATTTTTAACAAAATGGCTTTACGCCGTTCAATACTGAGAGAGGTATTTGCATTACCTGCCATGCAAATGGCTCTTTGGGCCCAACCACGGAGCTCGCTCGGGTCGACCATTCGGCCTTCAGCCTTGGCGGATTCCGCCAAATCAAAAATCTTTGTTAGGGGCCCCATAATATCAAGTAACTTGTCTTGGCAAGCTTTAAGGGCCGAGTCTAGGCCTCTCTTGGGGCTAAATCCCGTTTTAGACAGGAATTAGACCATTTTTGGGTCCACGACCGGCATCTCGCATACCTTATTAGGTATCGCCGGGCGAGGGCATTCTGCCCGGAGTTTGTTCCGTGCCTCCTTGCTAAGGGGCTTACGGACCATGGACTCCAAGTAATTAGCAATGTGGGGAGCCGGAAGCCATTCCGCGGACCTGGGGTGGTGTAACGAGTCCGGGTCAAAGAGAGCCTCCCCTGCCGGATCCAAAAGGGAAACGGATTGGGACGGGTCCGCCGGATCGACCTCTAACGGTCGCTGAGGCGCTGATGAAAAGGAGACAGACGTCCCCTGAGCAGGTGACATATCATCATCGTCATATTCATTTGAATCATTATACAAATCGATCAAAGCCTCCTCCTCAGATTCTCCGTTAGAATCAGAAACTAGCTCGGGGTGGGACCGAGCAGATTTCCAATGCCGTGCTTTTTCTGCCTGGCGCGGACAGGCTCTTTTGCGCGGCCGAGGCGCGCTGTCATTGGATGGAGCAACGCCATCAGTCATATCACTTCTGGAGGCAACAGGGGCTGGTAAAGGCATGGGGTTAGGGGCCACCGTAGATGAGGTATTGGCGATAAGGACCTGGGATATAGAGTGCGTTAACACTGAGGACATAAAGCCCATTGCAGATATAATGGCCTCAGAGATAGACCTCTGCAAGGTAAGTGCCTGAGGATCCGATGGGACCGGAGCAGGCCCCCTTGCAGATGGGGTAACACCCAAATTTTGTGGGGGACAAGGGGAGTCCCCAAGAGAAGGAGTCCCAAGTACTGATGGCGGGGCCTTCTGGGCAGACATAATCATGCACTTTATATATATATAGCCCCAAGGAAGAAACTGAATCTCGCTATCTAACTAACCCTAAACCAAGCAGGACAGGGAGAAAAAAGCAAGCAGAGTTAGTCACTCTGTGCTGCAGGAGGAGCCGCCGTTCCGGGCTGTTGCAGCAGAGAGGCCACACGCTGAACGAGTACAGTGGTGCGGCTCACCTCAGAAGACGTCCGAAATCCCGCCCAGTATCGCGAGATCTCGGACGTAGCAGCCGGAGCGGCGGGAACGAGCTGGGGAAGGCGAGATGGCGGCCGAGATCCCGCGAGAACGCTGAGATCTCGGACGCGAACGGAGCGGCGGAGAAAAAAGGTAACCGCCGACCCGATCCAAGCAGGCGCACAGAACAACAAGACCCCCCGATCCCAATTAAGGGTGGGGGGGGGGGGGGGAACCTGTAAGGAAAATCGGCGACCGAAACCTTATGGTCTTAAACCTTAAGCCCTAACAGTTAAAATCGGTCATGAACCATCAGGGGGGCATGAAAAAACACCCTATAATGGGATAAAAACAGCAAAATGACATCTAACCATAACACCACCACCCCTGCAAGCAGGAGGGTGGAATACTTAACTTGTGCAGCAGCAAAGAAAGAGGAGGATGGACTTAAGGGGTGGTCCCTTTATACCGTGACTAGGGGAGGGCTGTGTGCCCATTGGTGGATTTTGGTTGTTTAATTCTTTGCTGCTATTTGTGAGAAGTAAAGAAAGGGTTAAGCAATATGAGCCTCCGTGTGTTGAAATAAAATTGTGATTGCTTTGGCGATATATTGTGCAGGTCTATGTAGTACTATTCTCATCAGTTTAATCCCTGTTACGTGACATCCCCAATCTGGGGTCCATTTATTAAATAGATTTTTCGAATGGGGAGATGGTTAAAAAAACGCTGGCTCCCTCCCCTTTGTTTGAATCCACGCCACGGTCACTGCGTCTGCGCCGTGCAATTTACTGTCACACCCGATATGAGTGCTATTTTCTGTAGTACTATTCTCATCAGTTACGTCCCATATCAGGGTGGGATTGCCTTTTGTGAAAAAAAATTTAGGCCGGGTACCTTCGACTGCCTTCACAGTGACAGACCAAACTCGGATACACCAAACTGAATTGATTTTAGGAACCGGGAGATGGAAAAAGCAGCTTGGTCGGTCCTCTTACTCCCAAGTTGGGGCACTGCGCGTGCACGGAGCAATATGCTGTGACACCCTATATGAGTGGTGTCTTAACTAGTACTATTCCTATCAGTTTAATCCCTGTTACGTCCCCTATCCGGGGACGTGTGTCGAATTGATTAACCATTACGACATCCTGGAATAATTTAGTTCTGAGCTTTGTACTTGATTTGTATCGGAATTGTTGGGGATTTTTTAAATTGTCTGCATTATTTCTAATAAACTATTAAGAGACTTTATTATGATTTTTTTTATTTTATGTATTAAAAACCCACCCATACAACTTAAAAAAATAATAAAAAAAATTACGTTTTTTCTATGAAAAAACATCCAGCCGTCCCGATCGCTTTTGGTCTGATCATAATGAAGCAACGGCCTTATCATCTGGGGTGTCGCAACATTGCCAACACACTCATAAAGGTGATGATCGCTTCATTGTGATACGCAAGCCCCTTCACCACAACAAGGTAACGATCACGAAAGGGGAATTGACACTTGTATGTGCCTTTTTTTTTGTTTTGATTTTGCAGCCACAGTGCAGCACCAGAGGCCAGAAAAATTAGGCATGTACACATGCCTGAAAAACAATGTTATTGTTGCAGCCGCTGTTGTAGCAGCGGCCGGAAAAATGTATGTTTTCAAGGCAGAAAGGTGACTAAAACATTGCGGCTTGAACCCTAGTTGGTGGCGGAGAATTCACGAAAGTCACTCCTCAGAGTGTCGATATCTGCAGTTAAGGCGAGGTAGTCTGCCACCTGTCGGTCGAGTCGTTCTCTAAGGCTGGATCCCGAAGGGCTGTGGCGATGTGTAGGACTGAAAAAGCTCTGCATGTCCTCCATCAACAACACATCTGTAAAGCGTCCTGTCCTTGCCGCCGTGGTCGTGGTAGGAGGAGGATTACTTTCACCTCTTCCTCAGTTAGATTCCCGTTGTGCTGTGACACCCCCCTTATAAGCTGTGTAAAGCATATTTTTTTTTTTGGTTTTGAACTGCTGCATCCTTTCTGACTTCCGGTAATTTGGCAACATTTCCACCACTTTATGCTTATACCGGGGGTCTAGTAGCGTGGCCACCCAGTACAGGTCGTTCTCCTTCATCCTTTTTATACGAGGGTCCCTCAACAGACATGACAGCATGAAAGACCCTATTTGCACAAGGTTGGATGCCGAGCTACTCATTTCCTGTTCCTCCTCCTCACTGATGTCATTGACGGTCTGTTCTTCCCCCCCAGCCACGTACAAGACCACGGGTCCCAGATAGGTGACAACAACGAGCACCCTGGGATGCCTGCTGTGGTTGGTCTTCCTCCTCCTCCAAGCCACATTCCTCCTCTGACTCCTCTTCCTCATACTCCTCTTGCAGCGTTGCCGCAGGTCCGGCAAGCGACGATGACAAGGCTGTTTCTGGTGGTGATGGTGACCACAACTCTTCCTCTTCACGCTCATCTACAGCCTGATCCAGCACTCTTCGCAGGGCATGCTCCAGGAAGAAAACAAATGGGATGAGGTCTCTGATGGTGCCTTCGGTGCGACTGACTAGGTTTGTCACCTCCTCAAAAGGACACATGAGCCTACAGGCATTGCGCATGAACGTCCAGTAACGTGGCAAAAAAATTCCCAGCTCCACAGAGGCTGTCCTAGCACCCCGGTCATACAAATACTCGTTGACGGCTTTTTCTTGTTGGAGCAGGCGGTCGAACATTAGGAGTGTTGAATTCCAACGTGTCGGGCTGTCGCAAATCAAGCGCCTCACTGGCATGTTGTTTCGGCGCTGAATGTCTGAAAAGGGCGCCACGGCCGTGTAGGAACGCCTGAAATGGCCACACACCTTCCTGGCCTGCTTAAGGACGTCCTGTAAGCCTGGGTACTTAGACACAAAGCGTTGTACGATGAGATTCAACACATGTGCCATGCACGGCACATGTGACAACTTGCCCAAATTCAATGCCGCCAACAAATTGCTTCCATTGTCACACACCACTTTGCCGATCTCCAGTTGGTGCGGGGTCAGCCACTGATCCACCTGTGCATTCAGGGCGGACAGGAGTGCTGGTCCGATGTGGCTCTCTGCTTTCAGGCAAGTCAACCCCAAGACAGCGTGACACTGTCGTATCCGGGATGTGGAATAGCCCCTGGGGAGCTGGGGGGATTCAGTTGATGTGCAGCCAGACGCCGCAGCAGAAGAGGACTCAGCCGAGGAGGTTATGGAAGAGGATGGAGTAGGAGGAGTAGAGGAGGTGGCAGTAGGCCTGCCTGCAAGTCGTGGCGGTGTCACTAACTCCGCTGCAGAGCCACGCATTCCATGCTTGGCAGCCATCAGCAGGTTGACCCAATGCGCAGTGTAGGTGATATACCTGCCCTGACTGTGCTTTGCAGACCAGGTATCAGTGGTCAGATGGACCCTTGCCCCAACACTGTATGCCAGAGATGCCATGACTTCCTTTTCAATCAATGAGTAGAGGATTGGGATTGCCTTATTAGAAAAAAATTTTTTTTATCCGGGTACCTTCCACTGTGGTGTCCCAATAGCGACAAAATTTTTGAAGGCCTCAGACTCCACCAGCTGGTATGGTAAAAGCTGGCGGGCTAAGAGTTCCGTCAAGCCAGCTGTCAGACGCCGGGCAAGGCGGTGACTCTGTGACATTGGCTTCTTACGCTCAAACATTTCCATTACAGGCACCTGACTGTGGGCAGATGAGATGGAACTGCTCAAGGTGAGAGGCGGAGTGGCGGGTGGTTGAGAGGGGGCAAGGAGGACAGCAGTGGTTTACGTGGCTGAAGATGCTGGACCAGGAGGAGGATGGTGGCTTTGAGCTTATGTGCTGCTTCTACTCGTCATCATGTGTTGATCCCATAGGCATTTGTGATGTGTCATGTGCCTTCGCAAAGCAGTTGTACCTAGGTGGGTGTTGGATTTCCCACGACTCAGTTTCTTTTGGCACAGGTTGCAAATGGCATCGCTGTTGTCAGAGGCAGACACACAAAAAAAATGCCACACTGCTGATCTTTGCAATGACGGCATTCTGGTGGTGACAACAGCAGGCGTTGATTGGCGTGCTGTCTGGCTGACCCCCGGTGCCGATACATGCTGTCTGACTGTGCCACTAGCTCCTTGCGACGACCTCCCCCTGCTTCCAACTCGTCTCCTCCTTCTCTCTGTCTCCCCTTCTGAACTTTCCCCCTCTTCTTCTTCTCTTCGAGCAGGCACCCACGTGGCATCCACGGACACATCATCATCATCAACCACTTCACTTGTATCTGACACCTCAGCAAAGGAAGCAGCAGCGGGTACAACATCATCATCACACTGTACGTCCATGTGTGTAATGCTGCCTGACTGAGACATATCCCTGTTATCTACAGCCCCTGGCAATAATGGTTGCGCATCACTAATTTCATCCAACTGATGTGTAAATAACTCCTCTAAGGGGATCAAGTGAAGCAGCTGTGGTGGTGGTGGTGGTGGTGGTGGTGGTGGCGGCGGGCAGGAGAGTGGTAACTTGAGAGCAGGTGACCAAAGCTGAGCTGGAGGAGGATGGTGCGTCAAGGTTCCTAGCGGAAGCTGTTGAAGATTGGGTGTCCTGTGTAAGCTAGTCAACTATTTTCTCTGAATTTTTTGGGTTCAGGGTACGTGGCCTCTGAACACTGGCCATTATTCCAGGGCCAGTGGAAATCACAGCACCACGAACACGACGGCCCCTGCGGCGTGGCCTGCCTCTGCCTGTCATTTTTTATTAGATAAGTTTTACTATGCGTGCAAGGTACTGTGCCACCCTATATAAGTGGTGGGCAGTGGGCACAGTACAGTCTGTGTGGGCCTGACACACGGGCTTGCAAATGTGATTAGATCACAGTTAAATTTTAAATGGAATTTTTTTTTCTGCAAGGTATTTGAGTGAATGACACCCTGTAACGGTATGAGTGCAGGCCTAGCCAGCCACTAGCCAGTGGCCACAATACAGTATGTGTGGGGGCCTGACACACACAGGCTTGCAAATGTGATTAGATCACAGTTAAATTTTAAATAGATTTTTTTTTCTGCAAGGTATTTGAGTGAATAACACCCTGTAACGGTATGAGTGCAGGCCAGCCACTAGCCAGTGGCCACAATACAGTACGTGTGGGCACCTGACACACACGGGCTTGCAAATGTGATTAGATCACAGTTAAATTTTAAATACAATTTTTTTTTCTGCAAGGTATTTGGGCGAATGACACCCTGTAACGGTATGAGTGCAGGCCGAACCAGCCACTAGCCAGTGGACACAATATAGTCTGTGTGGGCCTGACACACACGGGCTTGCAAATGTGATGAGACACATTTGCAAGCCCGTGTGTGTCAGGCCCACACAGACTATATTGTGTCCACTGGCTAGTGGCTGGTTCGGCCTGCACTCATACCGTTACAGGGTGTCATTCGCCCAAATACCTTGCAGAAAAAAAAATTGTATTTAAAATTTAACAGAAAAATATTAAATATAATTATTTTTTTTATCTGCAAGGTATTTTCTGTCACACCCTGTATGAATGGTGTGCACTGTGCACACAGTGCTGTCTATGACTGAGCCTGCAGCCTCTCGCACACGGGCAGCCAGGCAACTGCAATATATATATATGAAAAAAAAAAAGCAGACTGATGTACCAGGGCTTTTTGGGGTGCTGTCAGGACGCTGTCCTTACAGCAGATGAGTCTGTGGACACAGAACACTGCCCTAGCTAACGCTTTCCCTATTGAATCAGCAGCAGCACTGTCCCTCCTCTCACTGTGAATGCAGTTTCCGAATGAATCTAAAATTGATGCTGTCCAGGAGGTGGGAGGGTCTGGGAGGGAGGGTCTGCTGCTGATTGGCTGGAATGTGTCTGCTGACTGTGAGGTAGAGGGTCAAAGTTTACTCAATGATGATGTATAGGGGGCGGACCGAACATCGCATATGTCCGCCTGCAGCGGCGAACGCGAAAATCCTATGTTCGCCGGGAACTATTCGCCGGCGAACTATTCGGGACATCACTAGTGGCAACCCTAGCAATTGCCCCCCTTGCCTCTATCCGGCTCAGTCAGTCTGTCAGTCTACTGCTAGCAGAGAGAGAGAGAGATCACTCTAGCAGCACAGGTCTGTAACATGATCCTAGAGTCAAGCCAGGCTTCTGCCAGCCCCTCTCCTCCCCGCCCACCCCCTGCAACCAATCAGATCTGAAGCTCAAGCAAGCAGCACTGAGTCACTCACAGTACACTGAGTCTAAGAATCTAATGAGTCTTAAAAGAATCCACAATACAGTCTAATGAGTCTGACCAGGTTGTAGCAGTGATAAGGGACAGACAGCTGGACAGTCAGCAGAGAGAGAAGAGAAATGACACAGAGTGTTGTCACTGTTGTGTAGCTGATTTTCTGTCAGATCAGCCAAATAATGTATGTTTTAATACTGAAGCTCTGTAAATTTCGTGTTACTGCGCATGCGCAGTGCAGATCAGACGCTCGTGACCTTCGGTTCACTTGCTTGTCAGCCGACTCAGCAAGTGAATCGAAGATTCGATTAATGAATCGGTTCTTTTGAATGAGCTGATTCAAATGAACCGATTCATCTAAAAGATTCGAACTTTCCATCTTCCATATACCTGCCAGATAGATCCAATTGTATTGCCATCCTCAGGACGGCAATACAATTAAATCTAATGCCTTGCAAGAGCATGTTATTTACATGGGACTGTATATTGGAGGGGGCTGGAGAGATGTGTGATGGTATTTACATGGGACTCTATGGCGGAGGAGGGAAATAATGTTATTTACACAGGACTATGTAAGTATGGTGGAGGGGCTGAGGAATTATAATTTCTGAGAACAGTAAAGGGAGGAATATAACTACAGGGGATACTGCAGGCGGCATTATAAATACTGGGGGGCCTTCAAGGCAAGCATTATAACAGTAGGGGGCAATATAAATACTGGAGGCACTGTGTGGGCATTATAACAGTAGGGGGTGATATAAATACTGGGGCACTTCAGGGTGAGCATTATAACAGTAGGGGGTATTATAAATACTGGGGGCACTGTGGGGACAGTTTAAATCCAGGGGACATTAAGCATTCTTATTACTACTGGGGGCTCTGTAGGAGGGACTTATAGGTCCACATTATTTCTATTAAGAGCATTATGGGTGGCCTTATTACTGCTGAGGGGTCTGTAGAGAGCTTTATTACCACTGGGATAACAATAGGGGGGGCCTTATTTCTACTAGGGGCTCTGTAAGGACATTATTAATACCGGAGGGCTCTTCTACTAATGGAGGCACTCTTGGGGAGCACTATCACTGTTGGGGGCACTGTAGGGGGCAGTATTACTAATGAGGGCATTCTAGAATGGAATTACTATTGGTGGCACTATGAGGAGTACTAATACTATGGGGGGCACTCATTTTTCTTCAGGATGGTATTTGGGGGTAGAGAAAAGTGAGGAAGCTGAGATGTCTGTGTTTCACACTCTGCAGAGACGAGGAGCTGCTGAGAGAAGTTGTCTGGACTGAATGGAGAAGATGATGACAGAGAAGATCTACATCAGAGGAGAAGTCACTTGGGAGGCACTGGATGTGAAAGGTACGTGCTGCTGTATAGCTCCATAGTGCAAGGATCTGTACACAATTCCTGGAAGCTGAAAACATCCCATTTCTTGCATGGCCCGCATTTGGGATGCTTTGGATCAGCATATACAACAGCGTGTTCCAGTTCCTGCCCCAATATTCTAAAACTTCGCACAGCTATTGAAGAGGAGTGCACCAACATTCCACAGGCCACAATCAACAACCTGATCAACTCTATGCGACGGAGATGTGTTGCACTGTGTGAGGCAAATGGTGGCCCACCAGATACTGACTGGTTTTCTGACACCCACCCCCACCCAGTAAGGCAAAACGGTGCACATTTCAGAGTGGACTTTTATTGTGGGCAGTCTAAGGCACACCTGTGCAATATTCATGCTGTCTAATCAGCACCTTGATATGCCACACCTGTGAGGTGGGATGGATTATGTCGGCAAAGGAGAAGTGCTCACTAACACAGATTTAGGCTATATGCACACGTTGTGTGTTTTGCGGTCCGCAAATTGCGGTTCCGCAAAACACGGACAGCGTCCGTGTGTGTTCCGCAAAGCGCGGACAAGAATAAGACATGTTATATTTTTTTTGCGGGCCACGGATGCGGACAGCACACGGAGTGCTGTCCGCATCTTTTGCGGCCCCATTGAAGTGAATGGGTCCGCATCCAAGCCGCAAAAACTTCGGCTCGGATGTGGACCAAAACAACGGCCGTGTGCATGTAGACTTAGACAGATTTGTGACCAATATTTGAGAGTAATGGGTCTTTTGTGTATGTAGAAAATGTTTCAAATCTTTGAGTTCAGCTCATGCAAAATGGGAGCAAAACCGAAAGTGTTCCGTTTATATTTTTGTTCAGTGTAGTTTGAGATGACCGATCCCTCATGCTGATATGGTGTTATTTGCTTATTTTCATTGACATACTCCAAGATAGCATCTCTTAGAAAACCTTCAAACAGTTTACCCACTACAGATGTTAAACTTACCGACTACTAGTACTCATAACCTCTAGCAAGAGTAATGTCTGAAGAGGTTACAGGTCCTCTATAACAATCTTTTCTGCCTGTGATTTGCATGCTGCACAGTGTAACTTTTCCTGTGCTGTGCTGTAGATCTGCATATTTCACATTCCTGTATCCTGTGCACAAATTGGTATGATAGATGTGATCTGAATACATTTTCCCATTGGACACCTGGGCAAAGGTAATTACTAGAGATGAGCGAATTTCATGTTAGAAAATTTGTTTACTCTTAGTTTGGTGGTAAAAGCAGAATTGCGTTATGGATTCCCCTGCATAACGGAAACGGGACTGATCTGTTTTGCAGCCCATAGACTTCTATTATGACGGAATGAATAACGGAATGCCTCTAAAGGCATTCCGTCATAGAATTGCGTTATGGTCCGTGGTAACGGAATCCATAACGCAATTCTGCTGTTACCACCAAACGAAGCGTAAACGAATTTCAAAATATGATAATAGTAATTACCAAAGTCACTGGCAGCAGAGGAGAACAGAAATCGTTAATTTCTAACGATAATTTGTTTTCCCTTAGTCCTAACAGCAGCACAGATGGGGTTAACTGCCCCTGTGGACTGGTAGGACCGGCGGAATTTTAATGAGCCCAAGAACCAATAAACGATCTTCAGCTCCCTGAAAAGGAGGAGATCACCCCCCAGCCCACCGTGTTTTTAACAAGCATAATGTATCTAGGGTGGGATATTTGTGTGCTGCTGTTAGGACTAAGGGAAAACAAATTATCGTTAGAAATTAACGATTCCCTTACGTCCTACCAGCAGCACAGATGGGGAGATAGCAAGAAGAATACCCTAGGGAGGGTCCTCATGCCTGGCAGAACTAAGAACAGTCTGCCCAAAAGCCGAAAACTCTGCCATCCTAGCATCTATCCTATAATGGGAGATGAAGGTTGACTCAGAGCTCCAGGAGGCCGCCTTGCAGATCAACTCTAAGGGGAGAAGGCTTCTTTCCGCAACCGAGGTGGAGACCGCCCTAGTAGAATGGGCTCTCACAAACTTCGGAGGATCTAAGGATTGGGAGACAAAGGCTTCCCTAATGGCCTCCTTGATCCAGCGACTAATGGTGGCTTTAGACGCTTTACGGCCTTTAGACTTACCGGCAAACAGGATAAGGAGATTCTCATCTATCCTGAACTCTCTGAATCTATCCACATAGATCTGGAGGCATCTTGAAATATCCAGCGGGTCTCTAGCTGGAGTATCAGAGGAGAAGGTTGTAAACAAACTGGTAAAGAGATTACCTGGTTGATGTTTTGAAAGGTAGGCACCTTAGGTCTGAAGTATGGTAAAAACTTCAGGAGCACTCTATCCTGTAGGAAGATGATGTATGGATGAATTGCAGAGAAAGCCTGCAATTCAGAGACTCTTTTGGCTGAAGCTATAGCCAGAAGAAAGACCATCTTTAAAGTTAAAAATGTAAAATCTACCTCCTCTAAAGGCTCGAAGGGGGGAGATGCTAGCCCCCTGAGCACTACTGAAAGATCCCACTGGGGAATAGGTTTCAGTATAGTAGGCTTTAGTCTCTCAGCTCCCTTCAGGAAGTGTTTGATGAGTGGGTCCCGAGAATATGGCCTGTTGAGACAGGCCGAGATGGCACAAATCTGTACCTTCAAGGTAGCTGGAGATAGGCCTCTGTCTAATCCATCTTGAAGGAATTGTAGTATCGCAGGAAGGGGCGGATCTGCGGACGCCACCTGTTTGGAATCACACCATGCCACGAAGATTCTCATGATCCTGGAGTAGGCCTTCTTTGTAGACTCTGCTCGGGAATGCGACAACGTTCTCAGGACCGACTCGGAAAGCCCTTCTATGTTGGGAAGGGACTGATCAACCTCCAGGCTGTCAGGTTGAACCTGTGCAGATCTGGGCAGAGGTGAGTGTCCCACGACACCAGGGTCTGCTCCGGGGGGAGTCTCCAATATTGTCCCCGACTCATCTGAATGAGCTGGGTAAACCAGGATCTCCTGGGCCAAAACGGTATGATGGCTATTACCGAGGCCTGATCCTGACGGATTTTCATCAATACCCTCGGTATCATGGAAAACGGAGGGAAGATGTAAGCCAGCCTGAACCTCCACGGTATCGACAGAGCATCTATCGCCAGGGGGTTGTCTTCCCTGTACAGGGAACAGAACCTCAGCACCTTGGCGTTGAACCTGGTTGCCATGAGATCCACCTCTGGCATACCCCAACTGTGAACTAGCTGTCTGAACATCTCTGGATGCAGAGACCACTCCATGGTTGGTAAACCTCGACTTAAGCGGTCCGCTATCATATTGAGGGAGCCTCGAATATGAACGGCAGATAAATGGGAAAGGTTCAACTCTGCCCACCGAAGGATCACACCGATCTCTGATAGAAGGGGCAATGACCTTGTGCCTCCCTGTTTGTTTATATAGAGAACCGCAGTCATATTGTCTGACTGGACTTTCACCGCTTTGCCCCGAATCTGAGGGGCGAAGTGAAGGAGGGCTAGCCGGATAGCTCGCATCTCGCGAAGATTGGAAGAAAGACGCCGCTCCAGAGGGGACCAAGATCCCTGTATTGGGGATCCGTCCAGGTGAGCGCCCCAGCCTACCAGGGACGCGTCTGTAGTCAATATGACCCAAGCTGGTTGGGTCATAGACTTCCCTGCTGGTAGCCGAAACCACCATCTGAGGGAATTCCGGGTTTGACCGGACAGGGAGCACAGGGAATCTAGCCCCGCAGGGCTGCCGTTCCATAAGTGTAAGACCTCTGACTGAAGAGAACGGAGGTGCCATAGTGCCCAAGGGACTGCGTCCGCAGCCGCTGACATGAGCCCCAGCATCTTCATGAGAGTCCGGATAGAGACTCGACGAGGGACATAAAGGACCTTTGCCAGGTCCTGAAATCCTTTCTAGAGTCAACCGGAGTGACATCTCCACAGAGTCGACCACGAATCCTGAATAATGGATTGAAGTCGATGGGCTCACATTCGACTTCTGCCAGTTGATAATCCAGCCCAGGCGGAGGAGAAAGGAAATTGCGATCTGAAGATGGTGGGTAAGGACCGGAACTAAAGAGGCTTTGAAAAGCCAATCGTCCAGATAAGGAATAATGGTCAGTCCTTGAAGTCTCAAGGCTGCCACCACCGACACCACCACCTTGGTGAAGATAAGGGGGGCAGAAGAGATTCCGAAGGGAAGCGCGGCGAACTGAAAGTGCCTGCGGACCCCTGAAATCTGGACCGCGATCCTGAGGAGTTTCCGGGACGCGGAATGGATCGGGATGTGAAGGTACGCATCCTTGAGGTCCAGAGTAGCCATGACGTCCCCAGAGTTGAGGATATGGCTGACTGACCTTATGGTTTCCATGCGAAACCTTGTTTTTCTTATAAATCGATTGAGAAATCTCAAATCGATAATCATCCGGAGATCTCCCGTCCTTTTGGGAACCAGGAACACTGGTGAATAAATCCCTAGACCCCTCTCCCCTGCCAGCACCTCCTCTAGGGCTCCCTTGGAGATATAGTCCTGAATGTAAGATTCTAGGACCACTTGTTTGGCAGACCCGAAATTTCGTGTGGCGATGAATCTCTCTGGGGGAGAGAGATGAGATCTACCCGGTACCTGACGGAAACTATGTCCTGGACCCAGGGGTCTGCAATCAATCAGCTCCAAGAGTCTTTGAAATGGGTAAGACGGCCCCCCACGGGAATCTGGGGGAGGGGTACGGGAAAAGGAGACACTAGAGGAGACACTGCAGGGGCAGCAGGGCTTATCCAAGAGCCTCGAGGAGGCCCATAGTCAGGAGGGTTTTGCCTCCCTGGTGGGTTTACGGGAGCGTCTTGAATATTTACGAGACGGGCTCCCCCAATCTCTGCGCCTAGACTGCTGCCCCGGACGACCTTCGCGCTTCTTCTCCTGTCTGGGGCGTCCCCGAAAGGGCTGCTGGGGGAGGCTCTTCCCCTTTTTATCGGAGAGCCCCTCCATTATCTTGTCCAATTCGGACCTGAACAGCCGATCCGGTTCGAAGGGGAGCCCACAAAGGTTGAACTTGGACGCGTTGTCAGTGATCTATGGTTTCAGCCAAAGTGGCCTGCGGGCAGCTAAAACTAGGGCCATAGTTTTGGCGGCCAGCTTCAACTGCATCTGGGTGGAATCGACCAGAAAGTCCATAGCCAGATTGGCTGACTTGAAGGCTGCCAGGATGTCATCTCTTGATACGCTCTGATCCACGTCAGTCTGGATTTGGTAGAGCCTGGAGCGTAAATAGGCGGCTACCTCCGTGGCCGCAATTGAAGTTGTTGCGGAGGCAGCAGCCGCTGCGTAACTCCTTCTAAGGGTGCACTCTGCCCTCCGGTCTAGAGGGTCCTGCAGACTAGACCCATCGTCTGCAGGAACTAGAGTGCGCCGGGACAACTTGGCTATAGCCATGTCCACCTTGGGAACGGAACCCCATGATTCCACCAAGGGTTTAGCCATCGGGTACATAAGTTTGAATTTTCTGGTGAGTACTGGACCTTTCTCAGGCTTTCTCCACTCTGTGCGCATCACAGAGAGGAGGGTCTCATCCGCTCTAAAGACACGCTGTGTCCGTCCGGCGGGATCGGAAGACTCCCCCATGTCAACATCCTAGTCCCCCGACCTGATGGACTTGAGTAACTTCTGCGTCTTTTCTGGAGGGAAAAAACAAGAAGTAAATTCTTCTTCCTCGGAAGAAGACCCCACAGAACAGGGGGTAGGTCTATCGACCGGTGCGACCACCTCCATGGGAGTCTGAGAGGGACCTGGTAGCCTCTCATTAAGCAGCCGTACCACTCCCTTAATGGAATCATCCACATATGTTTTTGTCCACTGGAACATCTCCTGCATCGTGGGTTCCGTGGATGCCGTGCGACAATTCTCACATCTGGAGTAAGGACAGCCGTCATCTAAGGGTGTGTTACATTCGTAACACGCCAAATGCTTCCTCTTGGCCCCAGCCTTCCGCTGATCCGGATCCTTAGGGGAAGCCATAGTCTGTAATTGGAAAGAAAAAAACAGGTCATAACACCTACAATACCTGGAGGTGGAGAAACAAGACCTTAAGGGGGCCCACCAGCACTAGAAGAAATTAGAGCTGTGAAAAAGAGGAACAACAAACCCCAAGCCAAGCAATATGAAAATATCTCAAGGCACAGGGAACTCTGGAGCTAACTTGTGAAAGCGATGCAACCAGAGCACTGACTGACAGGCTCTTGGGTGCTTTAAAGGAGGAAGCCCCGCCCCTTGGGCGGTTCCTTGATCGTAATTAGCTCAGCAAAATAACAGAGCCTATAATGGCTCAGTTGTTCTAAATGTCTCCCTAGATTTAATCCTGGGTCCCAGGATGTCTTTTATAAGGAGACAGTTAATAGAAATGGTGAGTTTTACAACCTCACCGCATCGCTCCGGAAAACCGGAAGTGACGTAGCGCAACCAGTGCGCGTTACTTCCGGAAGATGGCGGCGTGTAAAATAACATATTAACACTTTTTAGTAGGATAGGGTATTTTAAGGACCATGAAAGGTCAGCACTTGTGTGACGTGTCAATTTTGACAGTTCTTGAGACGACAATAGTATTTAGAAAGGTTAGGAATCCTCCTCCTCAGCACATTATTATTAGCTTTACAAATAAGGAAACTTAGAAAACCATGATGTAAGGGGTTTTACTAGTTAACCATATATGTCTGTTATAATGATAAATTTAGGATACAATGTAACTCTATGGAGAGTCAACCTATAAAAAGGCTTTGTCTCATGACATTGGGAGAGCATTCTTTGACAAGACACCTGTGCTCTCTACACACACATTCACACATACACGTTACTTTAAGGGAATCACTTTTTCTTCACTCATTCTAAATTGGTTTATTACATGCTTGTTATCTTTTGAGATTCTTCTGCTGTACTTTATATTTTTCTCTTCCTAAACTTTGTAACTGTTTCTTTTTATGCGAATTAAACCCTTTTAACTTTTATCTTTCATCAAGAACTCTCCATATTTTGTTGGCTCCTTCTGAAGCATCTCTTACAAAATTAAGAAATGCTGGACGATATTTAACAAATGGCGAGCCACCGATCGGATTTTTTTCTCTGATTTTCCTTCTGCTTGAAAAGGAGGGTCTACTAAGTAATTATTATTACAAGCTTCAGGAAATCAACAAAAACGAACTTATACAAGAAGGAGTGAGCCATACATCTGTTGCACGTGTTCAAAGTGTCACTTCCCAGACGTATTACAGACGGAGGCCTGTGACAAAACTACACAAGGATCCTTCCATAGACTGTAGGTCAAGACGTGAAGAGGACATCGAGGACATTGTACCTGAGTAAGTAATGGAATTTCTTGATTCTTATTCTGATAAAAGTAAATTGGAGTTTAGAGTTGTGAGTAGTCATACTAATGCACAACTATGGGCAAGTTTATATAGTCAATGTGAAGAGAACAAAAGAATTGATAAAAAGTTGTTATGTATAGATAAATTACAGAAGAAACTTAGAAATGTGTTACATATGGTCAAAATATTCAATGCATTAGTTATTGAAGACAGGCAGCAACAGAATCAGACACATAGTATATGTGTGAATAATAAAGATACACATAATACTGACACACAGGAACATTTAGAGGAGGTTGATTTTAATGATTGTCTAAATTGTCACATTTTGGCACAACACATAGAAGATCTGGAAGATCAGATGGAAACTAGGACACAACTAATATCAAAATTACGCTATAGTATGAAAACAGTTTCTGTTCTTACAAAAAGTGGCAAAGATACGGGTGCGTCCTACGTTCCAGACACTAGTCCAGCTTATGTAGATGAAGACATAGAGACTGAGGAAGTCAAGAGGAGGAAGTTACATGATAGGGCAGCCAAACTAAATTTAAAAATACATGATCAGTTAATGAAAATTACTAAAGATATCCCAACTTATAATGATAAGATGGATGCATTTCACAATGCTGATATCTTTGAATCTAATACTGATAAGTTTAACCTTAATAATGAACAGAAAAATAAAGTATTTAAAGTATGGATTCCCTCACATATGGCAAGGAGATTAGAGACCACGCCAAGAACAAATGAGGAGCGAGAAATAATACATAGTTCCCCAGCAGATCGATTGAGGCAACTACTTTTATTTACTACTGGAGAATCTACTCCTACATTTGAAATCCTTGACATGTTAAAGCCAACTTTACAGGATGATCCATTTTCATTCTTAATAAAATTTGAACAGGCTTATAGAATGGTCATGGAAATTGAGGATGATTCTGAACCCACCTCAATGATAAAGTCATTTGTAAAAAGATTTAAATACCTTGATCCAGTCTCCAGGGAGTTAGCATTAGGAAAGCTTAGTCTACAAGAGGCGGCGACATTTATCGATCAGATTAGGAGATCGATGAAACAAAGTAGTGTAAAGGCCAAAGTTGTTGCTGTCCAAAAAAAGGATGAAAAACAGGTAACTAATTCAAGTCATCTTAAATCAAACCGTCCCATGAAAGGGGAATATTCCAAACAGAAAGGAAAGGTGTCATTTCACAGAGGACAAGTTACTTGTTATCATTGTGGGAAAATAGGACATTTAAAATGGCAATGTAGGAAATTCATTAGTGAGACACAAAATTCAGGGAAAGAAAATGGTTTTGTGCCGACAGCTCCTTCTCCAGAGCAGTATCAGTCACCGTCACCGTATGCACCTCTAATACGACAAATTAGAGAATTAACATTAAATAACACAATGTACAAGGGGAAATCCTATGGTGATAAGATTGAGGAGACAACTGGTTTGTTACCTTCCCCATGACTAGGAAGAACTCTGACCTCTCGTCCTTTGGAACTAGTAGCTCCAGTTTCACTAGATGAGTGTGGGAGACCTTTTGTAAAGGGATCTTTACAGGGCAAAGAGGTGACATTTCTCATTGACACAGGAGCTCAATTAAGCGTGACTAATCAGGAATTTACCTCTAACTCCAAATGCACCTGTTTGTACAATTGTAGGTTTTAGTGGAAAGAGCGGTACTAAAGCGATTTTAGCTCAGAATGTGGGTTTGGAAATACCTGGCTATCTGAAAACTGAAATTGACATTTGGCATAGTACTAACTCTGAAAACATCATAGGAACTGACATCATGAAGAAATGGGGTTGGGTCATTGACTTAGGGAATAAGGTGATCTGGAAAGATGTTGATGGATCTAAACCTGTAGTCATTGATCCCACTGAATACAGTCAGGTTGGGACTGTTTGCTTAACTGAAGTTGTTTCTTCAGAACATTTGTGGCCAGACACTGGTGATGATGAAGTTTTAAAAGGAATTGTACAATGTACTCCTTCATTGTGGGCACAATTCAGAAATGAGGTGGGCACAATGAAAGAAGTATTAGTGAATGTGGAGGGGAGAGATCCTCCTCCCCAAAAGCAGTACAAATTGCCACCTGAATCAATTGGTCCCATGTCTAAAATCATACAGGAACTGCTTGATCAGGGTGTAATTAGAAAAGCTAATTCAGTAACGAACAATCCTTTGTGGTGTACCGTGAAGCCTGATGGTTCATACCGAATGTTATTGGACCTAAGACTGCTGAATAAGTATACCCCAAATGTGGCACCCATTGTTGCAAATACTCATGACATGATGGCACGACTGAATGCTAAGGCAAAGTTTTTCTCTGTTTTAGACATCAGTAATGTTTTTTTAGCATTCCTCTAGCAAAAAGTTGTCAATACAAGTTTGCATTTTCTTACATGGATGAGCAATATGTATTTTGCAGATTGCCTCAAGGAGCGCATTTATCACCTAGCATATTTCATCAGGCAGTTGCAAAAGTATTGTCCAAATTCTCAAGACCCGATTGTCTGTTGCAATATGTTGATGATATTCTTTTAGCCACTGAGGATAGGGAGTTGCATTTATCTCTCTTAGCAGAATTGTTTTCATTGTTGCATGAAGCAGGTTTGAAATTGAATACCCAAAAAGTCAAATTATTACGGAATGAAGTGAGATATCTTGGAGTGTTAATCAGTCCAGGAAAGAGACAGCCTCTTCAAGAAAGGATTGAAGCTATTGCTTCTCTTCCCATTCCAACATCACACAAGGCTCTAAGACATTTCTTGGGTCTGGTAAACTTTTCCAGAGAATTCATAGAAGGGTTTGCAGAAAAAGCTAAGCCTCTTTATGATCTCTTGAAAAATAATGATGATGACTCTTTTGGACCATGGGAAGAGGAACAACAGAAGGCATTTGAACTTTTAAAGCGAAATATGCAAACCTCTCCAGCATTATCAACGGTTATGCCTCTGGCACCGTTTGCTTTGCAGGTTCATACCTCAGACACGGCTGTGTCAGCTGTACTCTTGCAGTTGCAAGGGGGAGAATGGCGGATTTTGGGCTATTTCTCCAAGCTTCTCACACCTGTGGAAAAAGGGTTTGAAACTTGTGCAAAACATTTGGTGGGTGTTCATTTTGCTGTCAAGGCAATAGAACACATAGTTGGATTTAACAAAATCATTCTGCAGACTCCTCACTCCACATTAAAACTTCTCCTTGAGAAAAACATCCCGGGTGTGTCAAATCAAAGATTTGCACATTGGTTGTTGTCTTTATCATCAAAGCAAATTGAGATTGATCACAAAGCCAAGTATGTACTTCCTCAATTAATGCAGTATGAAGGGAAACTGCATGAATGCTTCAGAAACATTTTATGAATCAATATCCTAGCTTGTTTAGGAGAGATACAGAGAACAGTGATGAACCAGTATTTGTAGATGGTTCCAGATTACTGTTCAGGGGGACAGTACTATACAGGTTATGCTATCCTGTATCCTGAAAGAGGATATGCAGTCCAGCATAGACTGCCAGGACACTATTCAGCTCAGAGAGCAGAGTTAGAAGCTGTCAAGACAGTACTGACAATTGATGAGAAAGAAAACAAGAGTCCCTTGGTCATTTATAGTGACAGCTCATATGTCGTGAGATCACTGACAGACTATTTACCAGTGTGGGAGAAGAGAGGTTTTGTAGATTCCTCTAACAAGGTCCTGATTCATAGTGATACACTCAAGGAAGTATTCAAGTTAGCTACTAAAAATCCAAATGGGTATGCTATAGTCAAAGTTCCCGCACATAAAAAAGGCAAACATGAGCTAGTTATTGGAAACAATACAGTAGATGCATTGGCTAAGGAAGCAGCTAAGACAGGAAAGTTGGAGGGAGAAACTGAATCTTTGAAAGCTTTACCAGTTAGGAAAACAGACACGCATTTGCCTTCTTTTGCAGAAGAACAAGCGAAGGATTCGTCCATTGCTACTTCTCAGGTTGATCCAAAACCTCCCTTTGTTTGTGAAAACGGGGTTTTGTGTCATGACTGTAAGGGGGAATTGCGTCCTGTTGTCCCAAAACACTTACAGATTGAATTCACCAAATACAATCATGAGAGTTTAGGTCATTTGGGTCAGGAAAAATTGTTAGGAATTCTCAAAGAGAAATTTTACTGGGACAAAATGGAGAAGACTGTCCAAGATGTTGTTCAGTCATGTCTCATTTGTGCTCAAGTCAACCCGCGACCTAAAGGACAAAAGCCTCCACTTTTACGAATTGCACCTGCAGATGGTCCTTGGTCTACATTACAGATAGACTACATAGGTCCTCTACCTTCAGGTAAACATGGACTGAGGTATGCATTAGTGGTGGTGGATGTATTTTCAAAATGGGTAGAGATCTTACCTGTCAGGAAGGATGATGCTCTGTCTACAGCAAGGGCATTGATGAATCATGTGTTTTGTACTTGGGGGATCCCAAGAATGATTACATCTGACAGAGGAAGTCATTTTACAGGTAAAATCATGCAAACAGTTTGTGCTATTCTAGGCAGTAAAACAACAGTTCCATGTATCATATCACCCACAATCTGCAGGCATTGTGGAAAGAATGAACAGAACAATTAAGACAAGGATTGCAAAAATGTTATTAGACAAAGGGAATACATGGGTTGATGCAGTACCCTTTGTACTATGAGTATAAGAGGAACTGTTTCCTCTACGACACAGATATACTCCATTTGAATTGATGACGGGAAGAATAATGCCATTAATTTTCCCAAACGAACCATTCTTGTCTACTCCTCAAAAAGATGCAGTAGCAAGGTCCAGGTGGTTACAGTTATTACAGGAGAATTAAGTACAATTCTTCCATATGCTGCATCCAAAATGCAACGCATGATACCACCTCACTCTTCTAAATTTGTGAAAGGTGCTTTTGTAATGATTAAGACCTTCAGGAAGAGTGGACCTTGGGAAAGTAATTGGGAAGGTCCCTTTGAAATCATTGATACTATGGGACAAGTAATGAATTTGGTTCAAAGAGCACCGAATGCTTTAAAGAATACTCGCAGACAACATAAATTGTGGGTACATGTTGATCAATGTAAATTGTATGTACCAAAATAATGATACTGCTTTTCTTCATTAGGGAATGAAATTCTTCATGGAATATGCATTCTACAACGGAAAAAGATGTCTTCAGAAAAACAGTTTCATGATGAGAATGTCATTGTTGATGATGATGTTCACAACTACGTTCGCAGAATTATTTTATGATAAAAAGAGTGACCATGATACAGAGACTTCAATCCTTGCACGAAGGAGAAGAGGATTTCATCTTGAGGATTTTCTGGAAGAACAAATTCAAGATAATTCCAGAGACATTTCCGGAAGTCTTTGCATGGGTTATGGCGTTAACTGTTGTATTGAATTACACTTCAGACATGATACACACATTGAATTACATGCAACAGCAGGACCCAAAACAAAGTTCACTCAATTACAAGGAACATTCACACATAACAATAGAACAGGTACATGGGAGTGTACATCGATAGATGTATTATACTGGAGTATCGTGATAAAAGGAAATGAGTCAGCTACATGGTCTGGAGACCTCACAAATGATAAGATATCATTTGGAAGAGTGGGAAAATCTCGAGAGGAAATTTGGTTTCAAACACAGAATTATGTAAAAATAATGGATTCATCAATATTTCCCATAAAAGTTGATGAAGATTGGGTGGAAAATTGGAGATTCCAAATAATTAGGGAACCTGTTGAAGTTAATATAACCATCAATTTCAGAGGTACAAATGTTATTAATCCTGAAGTTCAAATCGCTCCAACATTGGTGAATATTCAGGAAGGAACAGATCCATTATATTTAAAATGCAACACAAGATTGGAGATTCCATCTGAATCAGTGGTAACTTGGACAAAAGGAGAGGTATTTTTAGGTAGTTTCTCTAATGGTCCAACTAATGTGATTCATAAGGTCAATCTGGGAATGTGAAATGGTTTGATAAAAAGTTTATATTTTATCAAGACCATCCATCTTCCAAAGATTCAGGAATTTATCAGTGTTGCATATTAACTATAAATAATCATAAACAATGTGAAACTGTAAATGTCACTGTGTGGTCACCTACAGAAAATATTTGTACCAAGGTTAAATTTGAACCATCTAGTCCTTTCCAGATTAATCACTTCCAGTCGAAGTCTCTTTTGAGAAATGGTAAATATGTCACCATAATGTGGACATTTAATATATCAGACTGGAAAATATCATCAAAGTATCCTCAATGTGAAAAGCATCTTGCTCACATGGAGGAAGGTTTAGAACGATAGTTTAAGAAGAGTATTTCCAAGCAAACTAGAACTAAAAGAGGTATAGTAGAGGGTATTTTAGGAGGAATAGGTATCTTTGGAAGCTTGGTCAATACAATGAATATAAATTCATTACAATCAGATTTAAAAACCATAGGTTATCTGGGAAAGAAAGGAATTAAAGTACAGAAAAGTCTGAATCAGCTTTTGGAAAAAATGATTGTTAATTCTGTAGTTGTTTTAGGATCTTCTGTTTCACATCTTCAAGATGTTACTTTAAGTTTGATCCCAAGAGTCAGAAGTAGCCAGGGCATGTATAGAAATCCAAATAGAATATTCAACGAATTTAAAAATGATGGCTCAGGCTTTACAAAGTGGAATTACTCCACTTGGTATATTGGAAAATTTACCTATGAATATAATTATAGTATGAGACATATAGATTTATGGGTAAATAAGTGGTTAGGATGTAATGAGAACACATGTACAGCGACCTCATTGATTCCAGTAGCTGGAAGAGAACAAATGGTCGTTCCAATAATGTTTTAGGAATTCCTGTGAGTGAAACACAGTTGATTTATTATCAATTGCAATATACAGGAATTTGCATATGATGGTTCTCATATAGAACAATTGGATCTTTCTTCATGTCTACACTTTGTTTCTAAAATAATCTGTTTACCGGAGCAAGATAAGGCGATTTATCATTCTTGTTTCCATAATCAAACTTCTTGCCATGCACGGATTGAGAATGTATACTCAATTCATGATTTGGTAACTCAGGTTGGTTCCAAACAAAGTTTGTATACAAGTGATGTCTGAGAAAGAAAAGGTTGTAGCATTCTTTTCTTCTTGTATACATTACGAGAATTTGACAAGAGGTTATATTGTTTGGAAGGAGACTTGGAGAGCAATCTCTATGAATTTAGGAAGACTTCAATATTTCTTCCATAAATACAAATCAATTAAAAACCCTTCCAGTACAATTTAATCTCAGCTCAAATTGATACATTTCCGTGGGATAAGTGGACAGAAGAAATTAAAAAGGATAAAGGTTTTTAAAAATATTAAGTGAACAAAGTAAAAGAAGCTGAAATTGCATTTAATCATAATCAAGGACAATTATCAGAAATAGAACATGAATGGAATACTATGTCTGGAACATCTTGGTGGGGAAAATTGAAGAAATCTGTAAATATGTGGTACAAAATCTTCTAGCACAAACAGCAGTTGAGAATACTTTGTCCCATCCTATTATTATTATATTTATTGTGATATTTTTGTGTGTTATCTATCAAATTTTTATTATGTATAGGATTAGGAAAACATATAGGAATATAAAGGAAGAAATTAATAAGGGAGACAACATTTTAAAAGAAATGTTAAAAATAACTCAGTATTCCAATTCTATATTGAATACTGAACCAAAAATTGATTAATCAACCAAGTGCTATAACATAGTCAATGAATGAATGTGATATGAATGTGATACGAATGGAGAATAATTGTGTTAAATTAGAAGGTTATGATTGAAAAATTAGATTTAAAATCATAATCAGGGGGAAATGTAAAATAACATATTAACACTTTTTAGTAGGATAGGGTATTTTAAGGACCATGAAAGGTCAGCACTTGTGTGACGTGTCAATTTTGACAGTTCTTGAGACGACAATAGTATTTAGAAAGGTTAGGAATCCTCCTACTCAGCATATTATTATTAGCTTTACAAATAAGGAAACTTAGAAAACCATGATGTAAGGGGTTTTACTAGTTAACCATATATGTCTGTTATAATGATACATTTAGGATACAATGTAACTCTATGGAGAGTCAACCTATAAAAAGGCTTTGACTCATGACATTGGGAGAGCATTCTTTGACAAGACACCTGTGCTCTCTACACACACATTCACACATACACGTTACTTTAAGGGAATCACTTTTTCTTCACTCATTCTAAATTGGTTTATTACATGCTTGTTATCTTTTGAGATTCTTCTGCTGTACTTTATATTTTTCTCTTCCTAAACTTTGTAACTGTTTCTTTTTATGCGAATTAAACCCTTTTAACTTTTATCTTTCATCACGAACTTTGCGCATTTTGTTAGGCTCCTTCTAAAGCATTTCTTGAAAAATAGAGAAATGCTGGACGATATTTTACACGGCGCCCATAGCGCCGCACACATGCGGTTGGAGAGACGGGACACCGCATGCTGAGATGAAAGAAGAGGGGAGGGGACACCCCTTTCCCCGACGGTACCCCAGCGACAAAAAATCGCCGCGATCAGGCCTAAAATAAAGGCACTGAAAGCAGGAAAAAAGCGATGCTTTAGCTTAAAGGGTTTCTACCACTTCGGTGTCACATATTTAGCTGTCAGACACTAGCGATCCGCTAGTGTCTGCTCTGCCCAACCATCCTAATATAATTGCTTTTGGGGCAGCCGTTTTGCTAAAAAAAAACTTTTATTAATATGCAAATGAGCCTCTAGGTGCTATGGGGGCGTCATTAGCACCTAGAGGCTCCGTCTACCTTCAGAAACTGCCGCCGCCCAGCGCATCCCTCCAGCCCGCCCATCTCCTCCTGAATGCGATCCTCCTTGTGAGCGTATGTATTCTGCGCATATGCAGTGAATGTCTGACGCTTCCTTGCTCAGACATCTCCAAAAATTCCAAATGGGGTGAAATTGCAAAAAAAAGCTATTCAACCACAGTTTTACGTTTTTTACTTATTTACGACGTTCAATGTACTATAAAACTGACTGGTTACTTTTATTCTAAAATAAAAATTTAACTCACCTTAGTCCACTTGATCGCGAAGCCCGGCATCTCCTTCTGTCTTCATCTGAGCTTTGTGCAGTAACAGGACCTGTGGTGTAAATAATACAATCTACAGAACACCTGTGAAGAAGTTCGGGTTTGGGTACCAAACATGCGCGATTTTTCTCACGCGAGTGCAAAACGCATTACAATGTTTTGCACTCGCGCGGAAAAATCGTGCGTGTTCCCGCAACGCACCCTCACATTTTCCCGCAACGCCCGTGTGAAAGAGGCCTTAGTATTGCATATGGTGTAGTGGGAAGTGGGGAAAAAATTCCAAATGGGGTGAAATTGCAAAAAAAAGCTATTCAACCACAGTTTTACGTTTTTTACTTATTTACGACGTTCAATGTACTATAAAACTGACTGGTTACTTTTATTCTACAGGTCAGTACAATTCCATCGATACCTTATATGTATAATTTTTTTGTGTGTTTTGATAGTGATAAAAAAATTAAAAAGTGGGAAAAAAATCTGTAGTTTTTTTTGTCGCCATATTTTGACCTCTATAACTTTTTTGTAATTATGTGTACGGAACTGTATGGGGGCTCATTTTTTGCGGGGCGATCTGAACTTTTCATTGATACCATTTTGGGGTGTGTATGACTTTTTAGCGACCAAAAACGTTGAATCGGCCATTTGGACGCTTTTTTCCGTTTTGCTGTTTGCCGTATGGGGAATATATTTTTATACTATGGGCATTTACACCCACGATGTGTATTTTTAAAAAATTTTTAGTTCTTTTATTTTTATTTTGGTAAAGGTGGGGTGATAAGAATTTTTATGTTTTTTTTAAACTTTTTTTTTTTTACACTTTTTTATAGTTCCCATAGGGAACTATAACATGCAATTATTAGATTGCTATTCTCATAGACTCCAATGCACTAGCATTGAAGTCTATGAGAAATTTGCTTGTTTCCTATGGAGCCCTATTACAGGCAAGGGCTCCATAGGAAATACTATGCAGCAGCCACCTGTCATTCACAAATAGAGGGGCTGCTGCACACAAGCTGCGGCTCCTCCGATCAGATCGCCACACGGGGGAGTCGGAGCACCACCAGAAGCGCGCGCTTTCGGTTTTCAGTGTGCTCAGATGCCCTGGTCATCAGAGGGGTTAAATGCCCCTGATCTGCTTTACTGTCGGTTGCGGACATGAACCGCGGGTGTTTGCTATAAGAAGCAGGCGGCCACCGCGGCTATGGCGCCTACAGCGCTCAGGAGTGGGCACCATCTTTAAAGACCCAGCCAACGCTGTACTATTACGGTGCTGGTCGGGAAGGGGTTAAAAGGTTGAACGTTGACTTATTGGATAGCTACTTTACATCTGGTGGCATTGGAGACAGAGCTTGCTAAGAGCTCATTTGCATCCCTTCTTCCCAGAATTCCAGAGGAGTATTGCCTGGCCTATTAAACTCCTCATGACGGGGGGCGTGGCCAACTGCCGTAATGGCCGGATGCATCTGAGCGAAGCTCCGGCTCCCGCCAACTATCCTGAGCCATCCTGATGCCCACAATTGCTGAAGTTTGCCCCAGTCAGCTTACCTAATCCAGCAGCAAGCGCTTGATCTTTATCATGAGCCCCAGCAAGGCGCAGATGGCGGCGGAACGACTAAAGGAGTTCGCCAGGCAGGACTCCCAACGTGGCGCCGCGGCTCCTTCTCCGACTCGTGCAACCAGCACCAGAAGCCAGTCGTCGCAACAGCCGCTTACTGAGGCGGAGACTGAACCTGAATTCACCCTGCAAACCTCTCACCAGCAACTTATGGCAGCCATTACTGGATGCCAGGTCTCCCTGACGGGGAAGATTGATGAGGTAAGGGTGGATTTGGGCCTACTGCGCCAGGATGTGCAGCAGTTGCGTGAGCGGGTCCGAGTGACTGAGACCAGAGTATCAGACCTGGAGGATCTAACCAACCCCTTACCAGCAAGGATCACTGCGGTGGAGGCATCTGTGGAGCTATTTTGCCAAAAATGCGATGATCTTGAGAACCGCGCACGGCGCAATAACGTGCGCATTATTGGCATGCCTGAGCGAGCCGAGGGCCCAGATCCAGCAGCTTTCCTGGAGGGATAGTTTAAAGAGATATTCCCTAATGCTGCTTTTTCATCTGCGTATACGGTGGAGAGGGCACACCGGGTGCCTGCCAGACCACTGCCTCCTGGTGCCCCCCCAAGACCTCTGCTAGCTCGCATGTTAAACTGGCGGGACAGGGATCTCATTTTGGCGCAAGCCAGAGTCGCACAGAAGATATCACTAGGCTCTGCGAACATTTCTTTGTATCCGGATTTCTCTGCTGACCTTCAGAAGAAGCGTGCTACCTTCGTCTCTATCAAAAGACGCCTCCGGGAGATGAACCTCAAGTATTCCATGGCATACCCTGCTCGCCTGAGAGTGGTAGATGGCGACAAGTCACTTTTCTTCTCCAATCCTGCTGAAGCGGAGGACTGGTTATCTGGGAGACACTGTCGCTCCCCTCCCAGATGAATTGGCTTGTAACTGAAGCTCTTCATGGATATGCCTGAGAGGGATGAAGAAGCTGCTGTGAGGACTGCACTTTGTTTAACATCTATTTCTTTCCATGACTTTTGATTTATTCTTTTTCCTATGCTTTTGTTCTCCAGCGTTGTTACGAGTCTGAGCTGGGTAAAGTATTACCTTATGTTGCTAGTTAGCCTCCGGGCCATTGAGGGTTAATTGCGGGCAGCTCCTCATGCAATGTATTCATGTAACCGGCAAATTTCACTCCATATGGGGGGAGTCAGCTACTCCACCTGCATCGGGTTTTCATCTATATACACCGTGCAGGTCCCCCAAACACATGGCCACTTGTTCATATGGATGTGATTATGTTCACCCCCTGTTGGGGTGGTTTAGTGTATTTACAATGTTTTGCGCTATTTTTGTAGTGTCTAACAAGCAAGATGTGAGAGTTATGCACAGTGAACATTATTCTAGCCATGGTGGACCCCAGGAGAGGGGTGTTTATCCTTATGTCCTTAACTGGTGTTTATCATGGCGGGTTTAAGAGTGATGTCCTGGAATGTCAGAGGTTTAGGTGGACCTAGGAAACGAATGGCCGTGTTTTCACATATTCGTAGTTTCGCGCCGCATATTCTGGGACTGCAGGAGACGCACCTCACCGTGGACACTGGAGGGAGAGTTAGGAAACCATGGGCTCAATGGGTGGAAAGTGCATATGGTAACTCGTATTCTAAAGGGGTGTCATTATTGATCCATCGCGCGGTCAGATGGGAGCCCCATCACACTACTGTTGACCCTGAGGGGAAGTATGTTTATGTATATGCCCACATTAATGGTATGCCTTATGTGATTCTGAATATGTACAACCCCCCCCCCCCCTGCCAATCTTTCTTTGTTGCAAGCTGCGGCAGGATTTGCAGCACAATTCCCGTCAGCCGGGATATTAGGCATGGGGGATCTCAACTTGATCCTAGACGATTTGAAGGACAGGTTTCGCAACCCGTCCAGTGACTCCTATAGACGGACTTCGGGTAAAACTGCCCTGGCACGCCTGCTGGAGGAACTTGGGTGGATAGACATATGGCGGGAAAGGTACCCTGACAGAATTGAATTTTCTTGCTTCACTCCCTCTAGAGGAGCATTATCTAGGATTGACTACCTCCTGGGCACCCCTGGCACCTTCATGGCTACTCGAGAGATACATTACGGGTCCCAGGGTCCATCTGACCATGCACCTATAACGGCCTCTATCACTGATCCCTACTCCGCTGTCCTCGTACCCAAACAACGTATACACCCGTTTTGGCTATCGTTAATGTCCCTAAATGATAGGGTACCTGACCAGCTGCATTCATTTCTTGCTGTTAACTCAGTTGACACTCGTCCAGCTTTGCTGTGGGAGACTTTGAAAGCCTTCCTGCGTGGATGCCTTAAGTCTTCCATCTCTTACATTAAGAAATTCACTCGCCAAAAGGAGGAGGACTTGGGCATGCAGTGCAGGAATGCGGAATCCGTATATGTCTCAGACCCCACTGAGGTGAACAGAAGGGACTGGATGCTGAAGGGTAGACAGTACATGAATCATTTGCAGGAAAAAAGTGACCGCAAAATGCTCTTCATGCAGCAACAGACCTTTGAGCAGGGCAGCAGAGTGGGCAAAGTGTTGGCACAGGTAGTGAGGAGGAATACAATGTCTCCGCCGATACTACGCATTAGGGATAGGGACGGGGAGGCGGTGTCTGAGCCTGCGGGTATTCTGGACCGGTTCAAAGATTTCTACCAGGACCTGTATTGCTCTCGGGCTCAGTATACCATTCAGGCACTAGAGGACTACCTTCAGGAGGTTTCCCACCCACAATTGTCTGAATTAGATAGAGATTTGCTGGACGGGGAAGTCACCCTGGAGGAGGTAGAGGAGGCGATCTCGGGACTTAATTTGGGCAAAACCCCCGGACCGGACGGGATTCCATTGGAGGTGTATTCTAAATATAAGGACATTCTGGCGCCGCAGCTTTTGCGCATGTATAAGGCGTCCTTGGATACTGACGGTCTCCCAGAATCGTTGTACCAGGCCTCTATTGTAGTCTTGTTAAAGCCTGATAAGGATCCTACAGAGTGTGGGTCATACCGTCCTATATCGTTATTAAATCTAGATTACAAAATCCTCACTAAATTATTAGCAAACAGATTGAACAGAGTAATATCTTCCATTATACATGAAAATCAATCTGGCTTTATCCCTGGTAGATCTACCTCTAGCAACATACGTAGGGCGCAGGTTATTGCTCAGCTGATATGGGCGGACCGGAGATTGTGGGCATTGGCCGCGCTGGACACGGCCAAAGCGTTTAACTCTGTAGAATGGCCTTATTTGAAACATGTCCTTAGATGTTTTGGTTTTGGTCCCGTGTTTATCAGGTGGGTCAATATCATCTATGAATCCCCGTCCGCAAATATTATGATCAATGGATCTCTGTCATCTACTTTTAAACTATACAGAGGAACGAGGCAGGGGTGCCCCTTGTCGCCCCTTTTATTTGCGATAGCTATTGAGCATTTAGCATTACGAATCAGGCAAGATGGCATTTTTAAAGGCATAGCTATGGGGAATAGGGAAGACAGACTAGGTCTATATGCTGATGACCTCATTTTGTACATGGACTCAGTTGAGGTTACTTTGCCCAGAGCAATCACATTGATTGAACAGTTTGGGGTCTTCTCTGGTCTATGCATAAACTGGACGAAATCGGCCATCATGCCGCTATGGGCCTCAGAGTGGCCACCAGTATATCAGAATTTGATGGTCGTTGACCAATTCAAGTACTTAGGAGTGAATATCACTAAGGATCCAGCCACCTCACACGATCTGAATACGAGTCCCCTGGTGACACACTTTGTAGATAAATTTCAAGTCTTGGAATACCTTACCGTTGTCCATCATGGGACGCATAAATCTAATCAAAATGGTACTCCAGCCCAAGGCGTTGTATTTACTGGAGCATGCATGCGTACCCATACCACTTAAATTCTTTGATAAACTTCATTCCCTCATGGCGGCATTTATTTGGGGTAAGAATAGACGAAAATTGGCTGTGAGGTCCCTACAGAGGAGTTGGGATGAGGGCGGTGCGGCATTACCGGATCTGTTTTTGTATTTCCTTGCCGGGCAGCTGCGATACTTGGTGCCATGGGTGACCCGGGATGTGCTTCCTAGCTCAGAATATTACTTGCAGGAGTATTTGCACCTCTCCACTCTATGGCCGGTTTTAGAGGGCCTGACATCTCTATCAGGTTCACTTCTACCGATTCACAAGCTGGCGCATCAGGTGTGGAGGGCTGCAAAGATGCAGCAATACAGTGATCTACCAGATGATATGCCACTATGGAACAATCCATTATTTCCACATTTGTTACATTGTGAAGGAGAGAGGATATGGAGAGGGTACGGTATTTGCTGTTTGAAAGATCTTTATGAGAATGGTATTCTGTTTTCCTTCACTCAGTTACAAACCAAAGCGGGAGTCTTAAGGCCACATTTCTTCAGGTACCTACAGATGAGACATGCCCTTCAGGCCCAGATCCGAGATCTTAAGAAACAGGTATCTCTATATCCATTCATTGGGGTCTTCAGAACACAAGGACCGAGGGGACTGATATCCGCCTTATATACGCATTTACTTAAAGGGATTCTGTCACCTCCCCTAACCCAAAAAACGATTTTAAAGCAGCCATGAAGCACAGCTTACCTTGATTAGGCTTAGTGCTCTTTTATCTTGTAATCCGTCCAGCAGTTTCTGCAAAAAACGAGCTTTATTGATATGCAAATGTGTCCTGAAGGTGCCCAGAGGGGCGTTTTGTTCCTCTTAGAGAGCCCAGTACCGCCCCTCTTAATGTGCCCAGCCCGCCTTCCTTGCACTGTCTAACCGCCCCCAGCCTGCCACAGCCTCTCCTCCCCCTCCCTCACGCCGAACGAACTCTCGCACAGGCGCAGTACCCACTGAGGGCTGCGCCTGTGCGATCAGCAGGAGACTGAGGGCAGGAGCTTCATCCTCGTCACTGGGCATGCGCCGAGCCCAGTGACGTCCGATGCTCGCTCTTCCCTCAGTCAGCAGGGAAGAGCGAGCATCGGAAGTCACTGGGCTCAGCGCATGCCCAGTGACGAGGATGAAGCTCCTGCCCTCAGTCTCCTGCAGATCGCACTGGCGCAGCCCTCAGTGGGTACTGCGCCTGTGCGAGAGTTCGTTCGGCGTGAGGGAGGGGGAGGAGAGGCTGTGGCAGGCTGGGGGCGGTTAGACAGTGCAAGGAAGGCGGGCTGGGCACTGTAAGAGGGGCGGTACTGGGCTCTCTAAGAGGAACAAAACGCCCCTCTGGGCACATTCAGGACACATTTACATATCAATAAAAGTCGTTTTTTGCAGAAACTGCTGGACGGATTACAAGATAAAAGAGCACAGCCTAATCAAGGTAAGCTGTGCTTCATGGCTGCTTTAAAATCGTTTTTTGGGTTAGGGGAGGTGACAGAATCCCTTTAACCTTAAAATCTCAGCTTCTCCATTGGGTGCGGAATGTAAATGGAGAGGGAATATACCCACATTGATGGATGGGGAATGGAGCGAGGCCCTTGAAGCCCCGGTAACTGTGTCCCCATCTCTTACTAACAGATTGATACAAGTATTTATTTTGCATAGATGTTATCTCACCCCTACTAGGCTATATAAAATGGGGAGAAGATCACACACCGGATGCCATAGATGTGCTCAGTTGGGCGCCGATTTTTGGCACCTGGTGTGGGATTGTAGCTACATCCAATCATTTTGGAAGGGGGTAGTGGAGCTTATTTCTTCCCTGATCCCAGATACTTTGGAAGCTTGCCCAAAGATATGCGTCTTGGGAATAATAGAAGAGGACTCAAGACCGCGCTACACACTCACCTTTATTAGGGAGGTCCTTTTCTTAGCCAGGAAAGCTATTGCTCTTAGGTGGATGGCGGACAGGCCCCCTACAGTCAGTCAATGGAAGACCCTTGTTAACAACATAATTCCCTTTGAGAAGATTATGTATTCCCGTAGAGGATGCCCTCAGAAACACCAAAAGATATGGGGATCCTGGTGTGATTCTCCTCTGACTACCACGACAGCTCATCTGCACTCCATAGCCTAACTTTATTTCACTTTTATTTTTCATTATGGTCATTAACCTGCTATGGTAATGCGGATAGAGGTTCACGGTAGAGAACTAAACATATGACATTATTTTCTTTTGACTGAATGTTTACTGCAAAAATGTACTAGTGATACGTCTTGACTTTCAAGGTCCTGAAGAGGACAACCCTTTACTACTGTAATGCTCCTATGAATAATGATGCGTAACTCATTGTACTTAAATGTGAATGCTTTATTGTATTTCTTGCTCGTTACTTTTCAATAAAGCGAGTTTAAAAAAAAAACTCCTCATGACGATTATGCGCTCTTTATAAGGAGATCTAGTATCCCCGAATGCATTACGCACTTCGTAATAATAATAATACGTTATAGTTATAACGCTAGCTGGATGATGATTAATAACAAACATACATATCTAAATGGCTGGGGGGGGGTTGACTTTAGTCATCTACTGATCAGTGATCATCAGGGCATTAGAGCTGCAGGAATAAATAACATCTAAATGTCTGGTGGGGTAGATGGGGGGGGGGGGGGCGCACTTGGGATGCCTGACAGAATGACTGTGCACTGTAATACAAGAGTTTCACAGAGAATAGTAAAAGCAATCCAAACATCACATGTTCAGAAAAAAATTCCTTTATTAAATCCCCCCAGTTAATGCCGTAAAAAAATAAAAAAATAAAGTAGAATTTTTGTTTTTGGTCACCTTGCCTCCCAAAAAATAAATAAAAAATTATAAAAAATTATCAAAAAGTCCCATGTATCCCAAAATCAATAAAAACTGTAGGTTACCCTGCAAAAGTTATGGGTTTCAGAATATGGAGACACAAAGAAATCTTTAAAAAATAAAGGGCATTTTACTTTTTTTAAGTATTAAAACATAACAAAAAACATGTAGATTTGTTATTTCCATAATTCCATAATTAAAACCTGAAAAACAAGGGAGTGGGGGGAGCATAATCCGCTAAGGAAAGTTTGTCTTTACCTCTTTCTGCTTGGACAGGGGGTGGGGGGGGGGGGGGAGCATAATCCGCTAAGGAAAGTTTGTCTTTTCCTCTTTCTGCTTGGACAGGGGGTGGGGTGGGGGGGGGAGCATAATCCGCTAAGGAAAGTTTGTCTTTACCTCTTTCTGCTTGGACAGGGGGTGGGGGGGGGGGGGAGCATAATCCGCTAAGGAAAGTTTGTCTTTACCTCTTTCTGCTTGGACAGGGGGTGGGGGGGGGGAGCATAATCCGCTAAGGAAAGTTTGTCTTTACCTCTTTCTGCTTTGGGAGATTTTCTGAAGTCAGTTAAAGGGGTTTTCTAAGACTTTAGAACTGATCCTCAGGCCATCAGTATCTGATCGGTAGGGATTTGACACCCAGGACGCCCACCGATCAGGTGTTTGAGAGGGCACCGACGCTTACCAAGCAGAGTGCTGTACATTGTTTAGCTTGGTATTGCGCTCAGCCCCATTCACTTCTATGGGGCCGAGCTGCGCCTAGGCCATATGACCAATGAACGTGTCGTCACTTGGCCTAGGAAAAGCTGAGAAGGCCGCTACGCTACTGTAAGCGCCACTGCCTTCTCGAGTAGCTGATCTTCAGGTAGGCATAGTATTTAGCAGTCCTTATTACAGCTGCACATAATGTGATAACCAGCTTTCCCGGGACACTGAATGACAAATCTGTCTAGCTGTGCTACAGAATGAAGGATTTGTCACTGGGCTTCTTACTCAGCTTTTGCAGGTTCCAGGCTAGCAAATCCAGTAGGTATTCTACAATACCGGGGATTTTCTAATTTATAAATAACCTGATCTGCCAATCTGCAGTCTGGGAAAGCTGGGTGACAATCTCTGTGGGATAAATTGGTTTTATAAAATACACACAATGCTGCCCTGATACATTACATGAATCTATCATATGGTACCAGGGCAACATAATCTGTTGACACCAATGCAGCTCTACTCTCTTGTCACCCAGCTTTTCCAGGACCATGAACGGTAAGTTGGTCTAGCTACAGTATATGAAGGGACTTATCACTACATAACTAGGCAAATCTGGACTTCAGCTAGGCGACAACCTCTGCAGAGATGTCATGGAGGTCACACTTGGTACATACATTCTGTATACACTATATCCATAAATATAGCATCAGGACAACTGTGAGTATATCCTGTAGATGTAGTTTGATCTCCAGCATACCGTCACATGCTACCCAGCTCCCAAAGCTACTGAAAGGCACACAATTGTGCAGTGAAGCAAGGAATTAGTAACTAGAAGATCTCTTCCAACAGAATGGCCATGCTCACTGTGTAGACAAAAATTATCCAGAATAAACCCAGCCTCCTTCTCCTAAGCTTCCTGCTCCCATGCACTAGAATCAAAGTGGGAGAGGGAGGGGAGAAGACATGGCTGTAGCCTAAGAGAGCAACTAAGCACTGCTTTTTAAATTTATTTTCCTTAGTCTGCAATTGTGATATCAGGCAAATCAAGTGGAAATAACAAAAGACAGGTAAGGAAATTATGTTACGTTTTCTTGGTTCAATTACACAATTTATTATTCTAATTTTGTTACATGATTATATCTTCGTACATTTTGTTGTATTCTACCTCCTTCTTATCAGGTTTCTACAAGGTGATTTTTCACCCTTATTAGCTGCCTCATAAACAGGTGTTTATTATTATCATAGGGTTTATGTTTTGGGGGGCTTTAGAGGTTTTTCGTGAGTTTTATACTGATGACCTATCTTCTGGATAGCTTCTCAAACAGCTGATTGGAGGGGGTCCCAGGTGTCAGACCTCCACTGATCAGATACTAATGGCATCCAGGGGATAGGTCATCAGTGTAAAACTCTGGAAAACCCCCTTTAAATTACCATCAACCTGTACACTACAGACTGCCTATGAAACTGGCTATGCAAATGAGCCTCTAGAAGCAATGGGGGAATTACCATTGCAATTACCATTACAGAGAGAGCTGCACAATAATGATGATGTGCAGGGTGGTAATTTGGATGCCCACAACTGAACCACCAGAGAAAACAGCAGTGAGCGTGCTCTTGGGGACACCAGAGAAAATCAGCACTGTCAATTCAAGCAGTTACAATATAGCAACAAAAAAAACATAGAAACTAGAGTTTGCAAAAAAGCTGATTTATAAAGATAGAAATCAGATGTACTGTATATGCTGAGGAGGAATGTGATGATCTTTCCACTGAGGTTTGATTTACTATCATAACTATGACGTTGTGGACCTAAACCAAAATATTCATGATTGTGATTTGGTTATCTGAAAATAAAAAAACTGGTAGAAATTGTCAAACCGTCTGCGTTGTTTCATATATGAGGTCTAATGTGTGTGTAGCTCTTGGGCTTGGTCTGAACAATAGCAGCTGGCTATATCTAAAGGTACATACTAGGGCTGCACGTTAAATCGAAAAAATAATCGAATCACGATAATCGCCAAATGCGATATGGCGATTTGGCCGACCCGAAAATGCTGCGATTATATATAAAGGGGCCCCGCGCACATAACTGCCTTTTGCATGTAAAGTGTTTTACTTGTGTGTGTGTGGGTGAAACAATCTCTCTCCTAACAGGTCCGGCCTCTGTACTCACTATGAATGCAATGCACTGCAGCGAGCGGCAGCGAGGTGGCCGGCCGGCGCGTGACTGACGTCACTTAGTAACGCTCCTCCCACTTCAGGAAGCAGGAGCGTTACTAAGTGACGTCAGTCACGCGCCGGCCGGCCACCTCGCTGCCGCTCGCTGCAGTGCATTCATAGTGAGTACAGAGGCCGGACCTGTTAGGAGAGAGATTGTTTCACCCACACACACACACTAGTAAAACACTTTACATGCAAAAGGCAGTTATGTGCCCAGTTTAGGACACATGAGGGGGACCAGCATAAGATGCTATATGTCTTAAGCTGGCCCCCCTCATGGCCCTATGTGTCCTCCACACATCCCCTATAACAGTGCCATCCACAGGTCCCCCATATAACAGCGCCCTCCACAGATCCCCCATATAACAGCGCCCTCCACAGATCCCCCATATAACAGCGCCCTCCACAGATCCCCCATATAACAGCGCCCTCCACAGATCCCCCATATAACAGCGCCCTCCACAGATCCCCCATATAACAGCGCCATCCACAGTTCCCCCTCAACAGCGCCCTCCACAGATCCCCCATATAACAGCGTCCTCCACAGATCCCCCATATAACAGCGCCCTCCACAGATCCCCCATATAACAGCGTCCTCCACACATCCCCCATATAACAGCGTCCTCCACACATCCCCCATATAACAGTGCCATCCACAGGTCCCCCATAACAGTGTCCTCCACAGATCCCCCATATAACAGCGCCCTCCACAGATCCCCCATATAACAGCGTCCTCCACAGATCCCCCATATAACAGCGCCCTCTCCAGATCCCCCATATAACAGCGCCCTCCAAAGATCCCCCATATAACAGCGCCCTCCACAGATCCCCCATATAACAGCGTCCTCCACACATCCCCCATATAACAGTGCCATCCACAGGTCCCCCATAACAGTGTCCTCCACAGATCCCCCATATAACAGCGCCCTCCACAGATCCCCCATATAACAGCGCCCTCCACAGATCCCCCATATAACAGCGCCCTCCACAGATCCCCATATAACAGCGCCCTCCACAGATCCCCCATATAACAGCGCCATCCACAGTTCCCCCTCAACAGCGCCCTCCACAGATCCCCCATATAACAGTGTCCTCCACAGATCCCCCGTATAACAGCGCCCTCCACAGATCCCTCATATAACAGCGTCCTCCACACATCCCCCATATAACAGCGTCCTCCACACATCCCCCATATAACAGTGCCATCCACAGGTCCCCCATAACAGTGTCCTCCACAGATCCCCCATATAACAGCACCCTCCACAGATCCCCCATATAACAGCGCCCTCCACAGATCCCCCATATAACAGCGTCCTCCACAGATCCCCCATATAACAGCACCCTCCACAGATCCCCCACAACACAGCGTCATCCACAGATCCCCCACAACTCAGCGTCATCCACAGATCCCCATAACTATGTCATACCCAGCCGCGTCAGCGGCTCATATGGGAAAATCCAAGCAAATAGACCTTTAGCACAATTCCTTTAAAATATCGCATCGCATACCGTTATCGCAATTTTTAGGGCCCTAATCGCAATCGCACAAAATTCCCATATCGTGCAGCCCTAGTACATACTGTAAGGTCCTTTTACATGGCCTGATGTCGAGCCGAAAAACAAGTTGATCGGCCAATCGAATCTGTATGGGGTGAACAATCATTATTACATTTATTCAGGCCTCCCCCTTCTTCCCCCATACACTTCACATTATGATGGCAGTACATCCCCGCTTTACGCTGGGAGTTTTGCTGCCGACCAGTGAGAACTTTTATGCTTGCATAAAAGATCTGATCAGCTCGTGTTTGATCAGATTGGGCCAATGATCGGATGAACAAACATTGCTACAACTGTTGTCTTCCAGATCATCGGCCCATAAATTTACGAGGCATATCCTTGGCAAGACCTACAAGTAATGCACCCGATTTACCTCTATGCCGATGAGAATCATAAAAGGTTGATGAAATTGGTTACTTTTCAAAACAAAACAAGGATCTAAAATTCTTTCTTGAAATAGTTGTATTATTTATTAAAATACAATAAATCTTCTACCTAGAAAGTAGAGGGCATAATGGTATCCATTCTTTCCACCTGCCGACAATATTTATAGCACAAACTATTGCAGTCATTCTGCATTACCCATGCATTGCAGGTCAATGCAATCCTTATGGTTCATTACCAGCTCATTTCTAGGACCTTTCCTTCTTTGCCCTGATGCGTGATGTTATAATGTTTATTGGTCTGTTAGCCACAGGGTAGTTTCTACAGGTTAATCAATTGAATGTCCAATTTTCCTTTCTTTTTACAAGTGCTCTCACATGAATAAAGCATGTCACAGAATTAACCATCTAATCTTTGATCTGAGGTGGAATTGGATGGCATCAACAATGTCTGTTAATAACGCATCACATCTAAGCAAAGTACCCATGGCAGAAAACAGCCACAGCCAGCAGGATGATGGCGTTGATATTGACCACATTCCTCCAGAGGGGCTTTTCTGAGGTGTCTGTCATCTTGGATTCCAAGGCCGCCTTCTCTTCTTCGCTAAGTTTTGGTGCTTTCGTGGTGTCGAAACCGCAGAACCAGTTGTAGGCTTTCTTAAAGAAATTCTGTTTTTTGACTGCATCAAATATAAGAACAAGTGTTGAAGAGAAACAGTTCAAAGTAGACAATCATGTTACATGCTTTGTACAGAGATTTGTATGTCATTGGTTGATATTGTGTTATTTGTAGTGCATTATTTTCATGCACATAAGGCTTTTCATGTACCGTAAATTTACCTTACCAAAATTCTCTATTGTTTTTAACTCTAAAATCACATACTGATTAATTTCACAATTTGAAGCTCTATTTCTCTGTACATAACCCCAAATCTCATAAATCATAACAGAATTTTTAACCTAAAAACAAACATTATTTGTATTTAATTTTCTACTTAATGCTAGTTCTGCCCATAAAAAATGCTATTTCTATCATGCAGTTTATAACACTTGCGCAGTTTCTAGTTTTGTAACTAGATAGTATATTGTAGTAGTTTAACATTTAGCATGGATTCCACATCGAAATCCTTGTAAAAAATCATGGAAAACTTGTGCCCCATTTGTTTCCAGTGTGATCCACATTGCCATTCGTACTTCTGTGAATTTATATGTATGGATTTATAGTATACAGCAAGAAGTATTGTCAAATAAACATAGCCTAATGAAACTACATAATTTTTTTTTAAATGTTGAAATAAAAAAGTAGAGAAAAAAAATCACATAAAAAGATTATTTTTTTAAGGTAGATATTATTTAGCGCTATGTCTAACCTTCCTCAAAGTCATCTTCATCAACCTCTTCATTAACCCAATCATTAGCATCCAAGTCTTCTCTATCCTCTTTGCTATTTCTCAAGGACCAACACAGGCGGTGAAGCTGCAAATATAAATATTATCCATTCAATACCGAGCACATAAGTGTACAGAACATACAAAAGACTTCAAAAATGTGTTAGTATTTACTGTGCTAGGAAAGTTTCTTTTGCATATTTTTCACACCTGAAGTGAAGGTGGGGAAATACAAGTAGGTAGGGACAACAGAATTAAGCAGGCCCAGCAAAACTTTAGTGCAGTACAAAATACTGCGAACTGTATCACCGTCCTGAGGACTTGGATTCAAGAGGGCACCTGCTGCCATCTGCATAAGCAATGTCGAGAGCATCAGATCATTATGTACCTGGCTGGCAGTGTTAGGGTCCATTCACACGTCCGTAACAGGATCCGCAAAACACGGACACGGCAATGTGTGTTCCGCATTTTGTGGACCACACATTGCCGGCACTAATAGAATATGCCTATTCTTGTCTGCAATTGCGGACAAGAATAGGATATGTTCTATTTTTTTCGGGAACAAAAATGTGGACCCGGATATAGATATAAAGAAGGACATATATACAAACCGGATTCCCAAAAAGTTGGGACACTATACAAATCGTGAATAAAAACTGAATGCAATGATGTGGAGGTGCCAACTTCTAATATTTTATTCAGAATAGAACATAAATCACGGAACAAAAGTTTAAACTGAGAAAATGTACCATTTTAAGGGAAAAATATGTTGAATCAGAATTTCATGGTGTCAACAAATCCCCAAAAAGTTGGGACAAGGCCATTTTCACCACTGTGTGGCATCTCCCCTTCTTCTTACAACACTCAACAGACGTCTGGGGACCGAGGAGACCAGTTTCTCAAGTTTAGAAATAGGAATGCTCTCCCATTCTTGTCTAATACAGGCCTCTAACTGTTCAATCGTCTTGGGCCTTCTTTGTTGCACCTTCCTCTTTATGGTGCGCCAAATGTTCTCTATAGGTGAAAGATCTGGACTGCAGACTGGCCATTTCAGTACCCGGATCCTTCTCCTACGCAGCCATGATGTTGTGATTGATGCAGAGTGTGGTCTGGCATTATCTTGTTGAAAAATGCAGGGTCTTCCCTGAAAGAGATGACGTCTGGATGGGAGCATATGTTGTTCTAGAACCTGAATATATTTTTTTGCATTGATGGTGCCTTTCCAGACATGCAAGCTGCCCATGCCACACGCACTCATGCAACCCCATACCATCAGAGATGCAGGCTTCTGAACTTAGCGTTGATAACAACTTGGGTTGTCCTTGTCCTCTTTTGTCCGGATGACATGGCGTCCCAGATTTCCAAAAAGAACTTTGAATCGTGACTCGTCTGACCACAGAACAGTCTTCCATTTTGCCACACTCCATTTTAAATGATCCCTGGCCCAGTGAAAACGCATGAGCTTGTGGATCTTGCTTAGAAATGGCTTCTTCTTTGCACTGTAGAGTTTCAGCTGGCAACGGCGGATGGCACGGTGGATTGTGTTCACTGACAATGGTTTCTGGAAGTATTCCTGAGCCCATTCTGTGATTTCCTTTACAGTAGCATTCCTGTTTGTGGTGCAGTGTTGTTTAAGGGCCCGGAGATCATGGGCATCCAGTATGGTTTTACGGCCTTGACCCTTACGCACAGAGATTGTTCCAGATTCTCTGAATCTTCGGATGATGTTATGCACAGTTGATGATGATAGATGCAAAGTCTTTGCAATTTTTCGCTGGGTAACACCTTTCTGATATTGCTCCACTATCTTTCTGCGCAACATTGTGGGAATTGGTGATCCTCTACCCATCTTGGCTTCTGAGAGACACTGCCACTCTGAGAAGCTCTTTTTATACCCAATCATGTTGCAAATTGACCTAATTACTGTTAATTGGTCTTCCTGCTCTTCGTTATGCTCAAATTTACTTTTTCCAGCCTCTTATTGCTACTTGTCCCAACTTTTTGGGGATTTGTTGACACCGTGAAAATTTTAATCAATGTATTTTTCCTTTAAAATGATACATTTACTCGGATTAAATGTTTGATCTGTCATCTACGTTCTATTACAAATAAAATATTGACATTTGCCATCTCCACATCATTGCATTCAGTTTTTATTCACAATTTGTTTAGTGTCCCAACTTTTTTGGAATCCGGTTTGTATATGTGTGTGTGTATGTATGTTCCGCGATCACTCAAAAACGCAACCATCGATTTCAACGAAACTTGGTATACACATCCCTTGCTATCTGGGAAGAAATCTTGTGGGGGTCATACGTCCCTACACCGCAGCTGCATGGAGTTTGTATGCTCCAACTGTTTTTGCTACACACATATTGCTCTGTAACTCAAAAACGAATCTTATAAATTTCTACTAAACTTGGTAGCAGAAGGATCCGCCTGCGCATGGGCATATTTCATTCATTTCATCTAATGTTTGTGTGTCCTCCATAACAGTGACCTCTACAGCACCCTGCCCCTTTAACAGTGAACTCCACAGTCCCCCAGCCCTTTAACTTTGACCTTCACAGCAGCCCGCCCCTTTAACATTGAGTTTCACAGTACCACACTCCCTTGACAGTGACCTCCTCAGGGGTCCGCCCCCTTAACAGTGACCTCCACAGTACCCCGCTCCATTAACAGTGACCTCAAAGTACCCCGCCTCCTTAACAGTGACCTCCACAGTGCCCGCCCCTTTAACAGTGACCTCCACAGCACCCTGCTCCTTTATTGCTAGGGCAACACTATGACATCTGTTGCGCAAAATTTTGTCTTAACAATTTTTATAATGATAGGCTATGGTGTCGCAAAAGATTTTTCTGCGACTGTCGCGTTTCAGTTGCAGCATGTCACATGTCTTAGTGCAACACCATAGACTATCATTATAAAAATTGTTGCGTGAAATTGGTGCAACATCAATGTTGCACGACACATGTAGCAGTGTAGTTGTGCCCTATGTGTCGTGCGATCTATTGTCGCGTGGCACATGTCGTCGTGTAGCCCTAGCCTAAAGCTGACCTACAGCAGTGAAGAAAAATGGCGGGGTTTTTATTGAAACCTGAAGTAAAACTGTGTGTATGTAGAGACTAAGCGCCTGCAAGCTTCTATTGGCTGATAAGGGACATGTGACCTTGTGTATGGCAGTTGGGGTATGAAGAGAAAGACTTGCAGGCTTCTATTGGCTATTTTTTTAGAAATATCTCTGGAATGGTACATCCTAGAGAGCTGAGACCTGGTGTTAAACCTTCCCGGACACCTGATGTACCTGTGTTCTAAATTTGGTGAAGATCGGTTCAGTCATTTGGTCGCGCATAAAGAACAGACAGACAGACGTTGGGACTGACAAACTCATTGTGTATTGGCATGTTACCTCCACAGTATTCTTTCCCAGATAGTAAATGATATGTGTACCAAGTTTAGTAGAAATTGATCGATGAGTTTTTGAGTTACAGAGCAATATGTGTGTAGCAAAATCCGTTGGAGCATACAAACTCCATGCAGCTGCGGTGTAGGGGTGTATGACCCCCACAAGATTTATTTCCAGGTAGCAAGGGATGTGTATACTAAGTTTCGTTGAAATCGATGGTTGCGTTTTTGAGTGATCGCTGAACATACATACATACATACACACACACATATACACGTCCTTAAATATATATATATATATATATATATATATATATATATATATTTTATCATTACAGTCCTCCATTAGACATTTATGTTGGGATTTTATACAGGAGGCTTGCTGTGTACACAGGTCCCTTTTAAGTCACCATTTGGAAATTGACGATATCTGCACATACGGTATAAGAATGAAACTGCATTTGTTTTAATGCAATTTTTTACTAGATAAGTAAATGGTAATATTTAGAAGCATATTTTTATATAGGTTTTACTTGTAAACTGTGATGGTTTTGTTTTATTTACCATGTACACAATAAAACGGATGTCAGTAATCATTAAAAATCAACAATACTTTTTTTTTACTCACATGTATGTCAGGGATGGGCTTAGTCATGAAGGACACAGCCAATACAATGATAGTGGTTGCTGTAAAGAGGATCATTGCAAAATATAGATAATGCACACCGCAAATGATTTTTGGGCAGTTGCTGGGCTTCACACAACTTCCAGTGCCATAAGCAAATTCAGCGATCATCCGTGACAGACCAATTAATAGTCCAATTATTAATCCCCAGAAGGCTCCCTAAAAAAAAGACATGAAAATGGTAATCATTAAGGGTGAACCGACATGCGGCAGATTTGTTCCAGATATTTCTGCAACTGCCCATTCAGCTAAATGGGCTTACAGAAATCCATGCACATGTTGTGCAGTAAGATGTGCAGAATGGATTTTTCGCTTGTAAATAGGGGTGATGTTCTGCACCCTTCCATCTTTAGTGTTTTTGCACTTTTGGTGCAGTTTTTGTGGTAAAAACGCCAGCGCCAGATGTTAGCAGAAAAATTGTATAGGAAATATAAAACACAAGTGTTTTTTTTTTTTGGCTAGCTAATTATTTTTATTTAAATTTGGTGGAATTTCTGTGTCTCTGGTGTTTTTTTTGTTTTTTTTTTACAAAATGATGATTCTAGGCACATTTTTTTTATGTCGTATACTTCTCTATAAGAAAAAAACACCAGAAAAAAGGCAGTAATAAATTAAATAAAAAAAAGGTACAGTATATAAAAAACTGTAAGTGGTTTATATTACCTTTCATAGTGACAAAAATCACCATAGCAAATTCATATGTGCAGGGGCCCTGGCAGTTTAGTTTAGAAATCCCAGTCCAATCCCTAACCACTTCAGGTATCGCTCTGGTAATCTCTACATGCCATATCAGATTAGATAGTCATATTTATTTGTGTTTCTTTACATTGGTCACTTTTTTACATCTATGAGAAAATGCATTAGACTAGTCATACACCTAAAATCCGGAAAAATAAAGGATAAATATGATGCACCCTCTTTAACCTGTGTAAGGATAATGAGATTGACTCTATTACCCTATTACCTCACTTAACCCTCCATGAGCCAGATCCAATCTGGCAGACAAGAGACGTCCATATATTACAATGGACGGCCATATCAGCGCAGAGAAAAGGCCTGGTTAATTGTCTCTCCCCCCCCCCCCCCCCCTTCCCCGGCCATCTAGCAAACTCCACTGTTTGCCTGATTTGTGGCTCTAAATTGAATAGGTTGTCTCAGATTAAACTATCTCTACGCTGGGTTCACACCTGAGCGTATTCGATAAGCACTGTTTACAGGCATTTTTATCAGGTGGTTTTGAGGCGTATTTTGGGGGCGTTTTTGTATTTTGGAAACGCGCGTCGTACGCGCGTTCTTGCTATTGGCCACAGAGGCGTACAATGAAAAACAGAGCTCTGTACTTCTTGGGGCGTAGGGCGTTTTACAGCGCGTTCAAGGTCCCTTTAGACAGAAAAATTCAGCTGGCGATTGTCAGGAAGGAACCGTTCCCCAGTATGGGGAGCAGTGATTGCTAGTGCCATCGCTCGTGCCCATACAGACTTGTTGTTTGCCAACAGCAGAGCATGTTTAGACAGCACGTTCTGCTGTCCGCAAACAACGATTTAGGTGCCTACACAAATGATTCAATTATCCAAAGAATGAGTGTTTTGCTCTTTCATCAGGTAAATCGGCAGCACCTTTACACTACCAGATAATCGCTAATAAGCGCTCCTATGACCGCTCATTAGCGATTATCTGGCAGATTCTCGGCCTTTGTAAAGGGCCGCTAAGAAATCCAGCCAGTCCAATTCTTGTTTTTTCCTGACAGGAGACATCAATAGACAATTTCGATTTTCTCATTAGATTAGATTGTAGATTGCCGGCGGGTTGTGCTACGTTTCTAACATTATAGAGGTTGTCCAGGCTTTTTCATATTGATGACCTATCCTCAGAATAGGTCATCAATATCAGATTGGTGTGGGTCCGACAACAGGCACCCCTGCCGATCAGCTGTATGAGGAGATGGCGCACGCAGTGTGCACATGCCGTCTCCCTTCTCTCGTCCTGAAAAAGCCCGGACATCTACTTTAAAGGTTAGTAAAAATAATAATAAATTACGGTATAATAGTGATAATAATAAAAATATATCATTTTTTTACTGTGCAAGTTTATGTGCCTATAAAATCTACCGTTGTCCCAAAACACTATGAACTCTATTTTGCTTCATTTGGAGGCAATAGGATGATGACAGTTGGATCTGTGTCATCAGTACCAAAAATTAACCCTAGGTAGACAATGATAACAGTGCCTATAACGTAATGTATTCATACAAATGACCAATAACCAAGAGAAATCAGGTGAACTTTTCATCTCTTGTAATGGGGAATTTTGAAAAGACATTGGTCATATGGTATGTTTGGCTGTTATATATACGCAGTATATATATTCTCTATACACATCTATATTTGTAATGCTGTCGGCCAAAGGTACAGTTTGGCAACAGATTGGTAATTTTTACTGACCGGCTCATTAACTCTCTTCACGAAGATAGCCAAAAAGAAGACAGAGGCGATGGGTGGTCCTAAGTAACTAGTGATTGACTGAATATAATCAAACAGTTGTCCACTTTGTGCAGACTGCAGAATAGGAACCCAGGCAATGCTCACTCCAATCAGGAACAGCATGAAGACCCTACAAGAGATCATAGAGGACAAAATCATTAGTCTCGTCTAATGAATACTGGATCCAAGTTCATCTGTGGCTGGGCACATATATATCAGTTGTTTCTAGCCAGTTGTATTTTGCTGGAAACGGTCGCAACTGATTAATGTGTTGTGCACTTCAGTGCACAGCTCCACCCTCCATAGCCTGATAGGGCTGCATGCAGTGTTTTTCTGTTTGGTGTTACTTAAAGGGAACCTGTCATCAACTTTATGCTGACCTCACTGAGGGCAGCATAAAGTAGTGACAGAAATGCTGGTGTCAGCGATGTGTCACTCATGAGCTAAAAGTAAGTGGTTGCCGAGAACCAGCATCATAATCACTGGAGACCAGGCCTTGAAAAGAGTCAAATCTTTGAGAAGAGTCCTGGTTATTCCTAATCTCCTGCACTCTCACCCATCTGCTGATGATGGGCAGTTCTCTTCTAGGGAGAAAACTCGGTAGAAGCCTGTCAATCATCAGCAGGTGGGCAGGGAAAGTAAAAATTCATAAATAACCATGACTCTTCTCAGGTGGCCGGGACTCTTCTCCAGGCCCAGTCTGCAATGATTGTGATGTTGGTTCTCGGCAACCACTTACTTTTAACTTATAAATGACAGACCGCGAAATCAACTCACCTGTCACTACTTTATTCTGCCGTTAGTTTGGGCAGCACAAAGTTGATAACAGGTAGGCCACACTTTATAGGTGTTATCCACTCACCAGAAATAGAAGTTTCTATATGCAGAATTGCAGCACCTCACCTATAGGAGTCAGTTTTAAATATTGCACACAAATACCTCCCTGATCATGTGAAAGATATTATCTGGCACTTGAGTTTCCTCTGCCAATTACATGGGGTACTTTCCGGATAGCCTTAGAAAGAAGGACTTGGTTGTTTTTTCAAGAGCAGGCTGTATTACAAAAATAAAGCAGAGCATCTAGTACCTTTTGCTAGATGTCTACGGTTGTGCTTACAGCTAAATCCAGCCCTGCATATGTAATTATAGTACTAAGTACAGTTTTTTTATCAGATTTTTTTGTAGTAAACCACTATGTCTCATGTTTAATTTTTCCTGTTTTGAGTTGTTTGTCTTGAATGACGTAAATGTTAAATCCATTCTATGAGAAAAGTGTTCGGAAGTCCCGAAGATAAGGTATTATGGAGCCCTGCATTTCCAAGTCACATACAGACCCAAACTAATGTTGTGCGTCCTGTTGTAGCTATCTGGTGTACCATGCAAGTTTGACTGTATTTGTATGGTTTTTAGCATTGTCAGGTGGTTGACATGTAGAACAGTAATAACTTTGCCTCAGTAAACTAAATACTTTGATGGTAAATACTTTTGAAGATTTGGCTTCATATATTTAGCCATTCCACACCAGTATTAGCAAATTGGCCGATGAATGTAGAATGGCCTACTGGAACAGTATATATTGTATGAAATAGGAGCGGGTTCTCACATAAGACTGCCTGTGACAAGTGCATTATAACATATTAGAAAGTAATATTGTTATCAAATATCAATTCATTAACAATGGTTAATGGATAACAAGTAGGGCACTTCACAACCCTCACAAACAACTCAACAGATGATAACTGCTGGAGAGTCAGTCAAGCATTTAATGGCTACTCAGAAAGCTTTTAGAGTAATAAAATGGCTAAACAAACAAGAATAAGCTACACTGCTACTCAGTCATCCAAGGTAAGGCATCCTAGACATTAGAGAACAGATAGGCGATCCATTATAGCATTGATGCTTACCTGCCTACTATCATCAGCTCCTTCTCTGATGCCCTCTTACGGATCTTGGTGTATATGTCCATAGTAAATAGCGTACTAGCACTATTAAAGATGGATGTTAAAGAACTCATAAGAGACGCCAACATCACTGACAACATCAAACCTCGAAGTCCTGGGATCAATGAAAGTTTAGTGAGAATGAATCCATAAAGCAATGGTACATATCAGTAAGTTACTGTCTTCAAGGGACAGTTACCAAGTAATATAAAGAAAAAGCAGACAATATGGTTGAAAGCCTAGTGAATTGAACTCCGCTTTTATACAGTGTAAGGCCTGGCATTATTCTAATATAAAAAGTGTCAGGAATCGCTCTCTCTCAGGTGGTCGTACTCACAGACTTCTTCACGGACACCAGATTTAAGGTCCAAACAGTGCATTTATTTGGCACACCAGCACACCAACACACCAGCACAAACAAAGCAAAAGAAACACCTGCCCGTCTAGGCACTAACTAAACAAATATGACATGTCTCTCCGACTCACCTATACATCACAGTAGGGTTGTTGCGGGTATCGGAATATCGATACTTTTGTCCCGGTATCGATACGATACTGGAATTTGACATTTATCGATACTAGGCTGCCCTACTGCGCGGCCTAGCATCAGAGAACATGGAGCGCGCTGCTGTCAGCACGCTCATGTTCCCTCAGCAGCACAGGGGAGAAGGAGTCACTCTCCCTCCCCCCTGTGCCGCTGGTGCCAATAAGAAGATGGAGGGGCGGAGGAGGGGGAGGCGCAATGAGCCACCAATGATAGTTAACCTTTAATACAGGAGGCAGGTGCCGTCAGCAGAATCACATAGCCGGCTCCCTGCCTCTGACAGGGAGCTGCGATCAGCGGTAGTGGCAGTTAACCCCCCAGGTGCGGTACCTGAAGGGTTAACTGCTGCTGATCTGCTGCCGGCACCCACCTCCTGTATTAAAGGTTAATTATCATTGGTGACACAGTGTGCCCGCCCCCCCCCCAGTATTAAAATCATTGGTGGTGCAGTGTCCCTCCCAGTATTAAAAACATTGGTGGCGCAGTGAGCCCCTCCCTCAACCCCCCCTAGTGTTAAAATCATTGGTGGCAGTGTCCACAGTGTCCCCTCCCCTTCTCTTCATTGGTGGCAGTGGAAGCTTCTGATCGATAGAGCTCTATTAGGGTGAATAGGACAAGGGATAAAAAGATCCAAGGTTCTAGCCCCTAAGGTGGGAAATGGTTATTAAATAAAAAGTAAAAAACAAAAAAAACTAAAATATTAAGTATAAATCACCCCCTTTCCCCATTTTACATATAAAATATATAAACAATAAAAAAATTAACATATGACATATTGCCACGTCCGAAAAGTCCAAACTATTAAAATATAAAAAAAATCTCCTATGCGGTGAACGCCGGAACAGAAAAAATAAAACTGCGCGCTTCACAATTTTTTTTAAATGCGGAACGCACGTGGCTTTTTTGGTGTTTTTATTTTTTATCGCAGGGTATCGAATGGAAGAGTATCGCAATACTTTTTTATGGTATCGAAATCAAACCAAAATTTTGGTATCGCAACAACCCTACATCACAGTTCACACACTGTTTCAGGTGTGGCTTTCTCAGCCCAATAGTCCAGCAGCCTCCAGGCTTTAGCAAATACGAGTCCCCCAAATTCCAGGCTGTCTCCCAGCCTCGTGGCGCCTCAGCCTAGCCCGGCTGAGACCACACTCACAGAGCCTCAGCAGCACTCTGTTCAAAAGTCTTCTCTCTCTCTTCCAAGACTGACACCCTGGGAGGTGCTTTATCTAAGCCTGATTAGAGCAGGCCTCACCTGGGGATCCCTTTCTGCTAGGAAAAACCTGCCCCGGACTAGGAGGGGGGGGATTGGGAGGTCCCACTGCCAAAACCTACCATCCCAATCCAAGTAAAGTCCAGCCCTGAATGAATAAAGAAAATAGCTCCAGCAATTATATTTACTGAAGCAAGCGTCATTCTGGATTTCACCCACCTCAGCCAGTTGAGGAACCTGGGAGAGATATATCCCCCTTCCGGGACCTTCCCGTGTATTACATATAAAACCACTTTCACACTCGCGTTTGGTGTGGATCCGTCATGGATCTGCACAAATGCATCCATTTAGATAATGCAACTGCATGCATTCGTTCAGAACGGATCCGTTTGTATTATCTTTAACATAGCCAAAACGGATCTGTCTTGAACACCATTGAAAGACAATGGGGTACGGATCCGTTTTCTATTGGGCCATATTGTGTCAGTGAAATTGACTTACATTGTGTGCCAGGCGTTTGGCTCAGTTTCGTCAGACAGACACCAAAACGCGTTTTGGTGTCCGCCTCCAAAGCGGAATGGAGACTGTTCGGAGGCAAATTGATCCATTCAGAATGCATTAAGGGCAAAACTGATCCGTTTTGGACCGCTTGTGAGAGACCTGAACCGATCTCACAAACGGAAACCAAAATGCCAGTGTGAAAGTAGCCTAACAAGTGCTATATATTTTCTGTATTAACAGTCAAGTCTTGAGGGCACCTTACCATCTGGCATCAAATCAATCACCATTTTTGGATAAGCGATATTAGTACAACCAACTTCTGTGTCGCAATAGTATTTACATTTAGAAGGTACCACACAAGCAACTTCATCTACAAAAAAAGAAACCAAAGACATCAGAAATGACTGACAGTTTGACAATAACAGTAGAATTTATTTTGCAAAGCTCTTGGCTAATTACTTGTGTACAAAATGCGGCTGATCATTCCAGGAAACACCATCAGAAACATGGGCAGCAATTTAAGATATCCACACAGGATACAGCCAGCCTTCACATGGGACATGTTCTTGGCAGAGAGACATCGTTGAACAATTACCTAGCACCAGAAAGCAAATAAAATAAAATCTTCTATTATCTGTATTGTTGTATAATAATTCAATCTAGGCTCTATGTTACCTGATCAGTGCACCAGTACCAAAGAGCCAGGATGGTGAGACCAAAGATGAGGCCAGGCCATGGCATATCTCCGGTTATGGGATCTCGGAAAATGTGGAATGCATCCTCTCGTGGAGTATAGCATTTTGGATCAATCAAAGTGCCATTATCATCTACTTCGGTAGGAATAGCCATCTTATATTTTTCCATAAATGCTTCATATCCGCCAACTTTATTGAAAGCTAAAAGAGATTTTAGAAGGTTTAACCTGCTGTTTGACCTGCCGTCAAGGCCAATCTAATTAGGCTGATGAAAAAAAAAGACAAAACATTAGCATAACAAGTAGTTTTACATGTGAAATAAGGTGATTTTTGACTTACCAAAGCCCATGAGTATAAATGATCCCACCAGCATGATGATGGTTTGTAGAGTATCTGTGTAAATGACAGCAGCCAGACCACCTAGACAACAGACAGAACCAGTCAGCAAGTGAACAATCTCGAGCAGCTTATAGAGGAATAGAAGTTGGAACCAGGGTAGACAGAATGAACCTCCCCCTTCTTCCAGATAGCACGCCAATAGAGAAGACAGGTCTATGACCATGATCAAGCAGCAGACTGCCGGCAAGTACAAGTGCTTAGGCGACTGTGTGCAATACTGTGTGCCAGCCTTACCACTGCTACCTTAACGAGACTCCAGCCAGAGTGTCAATACCTAGAGAAGTCGGCTACACCATAAATCACGGACAGTAAGCTGTTGTCACTTTAAGTGTTAGCATATATCCTTGTTGCAAGTTCCAAGTGGGTCCAACTGCATTTCTTTACAACTTATACCATGCAGCCGTGCATACCATTCAACGGCCAAATAATCCCCTCTGGAAGGACCTTACAAATTTCCTACAACAGAGGTTCCCAACCTTTGGTCATTACAAGTTATTTTCAGAATAAGAGATGCAGGTGAAACACTGAATATTAGTTAGATGCAAGTCTCTAAAAGGGAAATCATAATATTTTTTAACCCCTTAAAGAATAACTAAACCTTTGTTGAAAAAATCATGGTGCAGAAACGCTGCTAGAGTGCTTTGCCTTTTGGCTTTTATCGACTGTGTTTGGCTTTTCAAATATATGGAGCATGGATCCCATAAATTATGGCTCTATACTCTACACGCTCAAAAAGCTGAGCAGAGCCAATGAGGGCCAAAGGGGCACAGTGATTCTGCCCGTTCATTTTTTTTCAACAAAGATTTAGTTACCCTTAAAGGGGTTGTCTCATCATAGACAATGGGGGCATATTGCTAGGATAAGCCCCCATTGCCTTATAGGTGCGGGTCCCACCGCTGGGACCCGCACCTATATTAAGAACGGAGCACCGCAAGTGAAGGAGGGCGCACTGCGCATGCGCAGCCGCCCTACATTCATTTTCTATGGGGCCGGTGAAAATAGCCGAGCACTGGCTCGGTTATTTTCGTCGGCCCCATAGAAATGAATGGGAGCGGGGGGCCGCGCATGAGCTGTACGCTCCCATTCACATCTATGGGGAGCCGGCTTGGTGGTGGCCGACCGGAGTCCTCCAGCCACTACCTTGTGGGGCTCCGTTCCCAATATAGGTACAGGTCCCAGCGGTGGGACCAGCACCTATAAGACAATGGGGGCATATCTTAGCGATATGCCCCACATTGTCTATGATGAGACAACCCCTTTAAGCCAATATTCTTTTTTTTTTCATCGGTGCCTTCAAAGAGAGTTCCATATAATGTATTGAGAAACTCTTAAACTCTCTTGTTATTATTGCTTATACAAGGCACATCATCAAAATGAGCTACATTAAGTGTGCTTTAACCCAAAACAGTGGTAGACCACCAAAAAGTCCTCGACTCCAAAGTCAGTAACAAAAAGGTCGTTTTGCCTGCAGCATCTGTGTGTCAAGGCCTCTTTATTATGCCTAACACCGGATCTAGTGGAAAATTTTCTAGTGGGACAATCTATACCTTGTGCATATATTAAAAATCAGCAAAAATCAGACAATTACTGCATTTTTTTTAAAAGAAAATTCTGCACATGGCGTAAGACATTTGTGTGCAAATCACTAAGCGTGCCAGACACACTCTCTTTCTTACACTCTCTGGCATACATCTACATCAACTTCTACATCTTTTGCATAAGAAGTCCATGTCTTAAAAAAAAAAATCCAGCGGAATACACAGAATGCATTTTGTTCATAAATCTGCAGTATTTTCACTCATCTCTATCCCTGCCACCAACCTAAGTTCACTGCCATGGTAGTTGGTAAAAATCATAGTACACATAAAATCCATGAATAAATATTTGGTGTCTATTTGGCACCTACCTGTAACAGTGTACAAAGCTGTGATCAATAGCAGCATCACAATGGCTATATAGATATTGATTCTCATAGCTTGTTGGATGAAAATGGCTCCTGAGAACATGTCTGCCTAATGGAGAAAAAAAAAAGTTGCCGTAGAGGACACCAGAGTTTTTAATTAGAAACTGCAAGTATTTTGTCAGTGTGAGGATATAATTATAATGTATGATATTCTGATCTATCCTGGTTGTAGAGTGATGTATGTGAAAGAAACGATCTCCCTTCTAGTCCAGTCCTGTCTTACATATTTGTCAAAAAGAAAGGTTTGAAATGCAAATATATGGTGATATTGGACCAAGAAAAGTTTTTAATATATTAAAGTGTCCCTCAGGTTACTCATAATTTGACTTTATAAACCCTTTTGGGGTATTAACATACATACATCTTTCTCTCATCTCCACGTTCTCTCTGTTTCTTCTTTTTTTTTTGACCTCTGCTATGCCAAGTGATATGGCTGCCGGACCAGAAGCACAGAAGGTAAAGTGAAGAATGGACATGTTCTTCACAAACACCATGAAAACGCTGGAGAAGCTAGGATTTTCAAAGAGCGGACAGTGAGAAGATGACTATGTCATCTTACTGATTCTTGCTGCCCACTCTGCAGCACAAAGTAATGGGGCAAAGGTGGCAGATGGGATAAGGAAGGTAAAAGTAGACTATTACGAGGCCAAGACAAGCAAAAAAATAATAATTAAGGGATTGGATGTAGCTGTACATCCTTTGCTTCTATCCATTTTGAACCCTGATCCTGGAGGGTATCTTTAATTTATTTTTAAGAAAAAAGTTATAACTCATATCAGTGTAAAAGTAAAGACGTTATTGCAGTGTTCCAGTCTGAAATGTGGGAAGAAATGGATACAAATGAGCTCTTAAGAAGCTCTGCCTCTGATGCCATAAGACGTAAGGCAGCTATCCTATAAGTCAATGTTCAACCCTTTAAATAGGCCTTGAGACATGACTCTGATATTACATAAGCCAGCACCTTATCTGCAGACAGCTGTTTCGGGGTGATTGCCCCTCATCAGTGCAGAGTACTGGCTTAAGTGGGTGAGAGGGTGAATAAGGATTTGGGGGGTACTATCTCTCCTTGTGGAGAGAGCACCTTAGTTGTCGTTAGGAAACTTATAGGCCATACATGTTCCTCTGAAATGTGGGAAGAAAGGGAAGAAAATGAACTGTTAGCAAGCTCTGCCTCTGATGCCACCAGATGTAAGGCAGCTATCCTATAAGTCAATGTTCAACCCTTTAAATAATAAAAAGGGTCGGGTCAAACATTGACTTATCACCGTTTCTTAGGTCCTGAATACAAGAAGTCTATCTGAAAAGAGATGGACGTGTACTTTAAAATTACAATTCAAAATTCATTCATTAAGAAAGTGACAGTATTTTGTGGGGGGAAAAAATGATTGTGAAAAGTGCTCTCAAGCAGAATTATGACTGCTCACTAAAGTCTACATTCTCCACAGATAGTTTCCTACTTCAAAGGGCTTTTGGGATTTTTATATTGCTCTATCTTGAAAATAAGTCATCAATATCAGATCTGTGGGGGTCTGACAAACCACCCCCCACTGCCTCCTTTCCCCTAGCCGCTCAGGAATAGCTCCAGTGCCTAAATTAGGCAGAGGGACCACAGAACTCTGTCCATTGTGTAGTGGACAGAGCTAGTTACTGCAGCACTACTCGCTGCAGTTACCAGCTCCATCCACTGGACAGTGGACATAGCTGTGTAGTTCAACTGCCTATTTTCAGCACTGGAGCTACTCCTAAACACCTGATTTGGGGGGGGGGGGGGTGCAGGGTGTTGAACCCCCTTTGATGTGATATTGATTACATATCTTGTGGATAGTGTCACGGTTACTCCCAGGCTAGGTGTTAGAAGGTCAGAGAGGCTGTCTGCACGTGATGTCATCTGACAGCCTCTTTTAATTTCACTTTGTTGTTGATGGTAATGACCACACCTTTAGTCAGGTGCAGCATAGTGGTCATTACTATTTAAGTCTGGCTACTCCCTTCACTCCTTGCTGTGTAAATCTTCATTTTCAAGTGGAAGAGCTGGTGTGTGTTTTCCCCTCTGGTGTTCCTGCTCTGTCTTCTACTTCAGGAGTTAAGTGTCTCATTCCTTTGTATTTGTTTTATATTGTTTCCCCTGCCTTCTGGTATCTGGTCAGAGTCAAGACCCCTGTTCCTTCTGCTTAAGGAACGGGTCGTCTTTGGACCCAATCACTACCTTAGGGCTTTACAAGGTAAGTCAGGCTTTAGGTTCCAGTGAATGAACGGTCCTATCACTGAGGTCCGTTCATTCGGTTAGCAGCCAGGGCTAAGGTTAGGATTCATTAGGTGGTGACCTTTTCCTCGCCCTAGCTTCTAGGTCAGATACCCCCCTTCCCTCTTGTGTTTGGTGTGGCGTTCCCTCCCACACCTCGTCGTGACAGTTAGACCATCAAAATAAAAATCCTAGAAAGCCCTTTTAACACATTTTTTGAATATAGGTGCACACAGCAAGGAACACACTGGAATATTCAGCTATTTCAACCAGTGTGCAAATAACTGTGAACATCGTGGCTTACAAATGCAGAAATTTCCCCATGAAATCAGTGTAAATATGATGAAAACTGGTAGAGTTGCTAATTTGAAAATGACTGTACAAATGTACTGGGTAAAAAGGAAAGGAACTTACAGAGATCTTGGTGAAAACATAAAGAAGTAGGGAAAGAACAGAGAGGTAAACTCGAATCCGATCTCCTCCAAAACGTTTTCGGAGGTACTCTGGCATAGTCACTACCTAGGAAAAAAAATAGAGATTCAAAATAATGCCACCTTACTGATACCAGTCTGTAGCTGACAGCATGTAAAGAGGACCTTCCATCTCTCCAGACATGTTTGCTTCAGTAACTAATTGTACTCCTCATAATAAAACAATTAATGAGCATTTTTTCTTAGAAGTCTGCATTGTGTCATTCCTCTTTTTCCTACTACAAATATATGAATAGATAGACAATGGGTGTTACAGCTGAGAGTGTGCCCTGGCACAGTCCAGCCAGTTCTGACAATGCCAGACTTTGTAAGGATACACACCATTTTGACAAGGGGAACAGTAACACCCATTTGTCACTTAATTGATTTATACATTTCAATTAGGAATAACAGAACGCAAATCTATAAAACATGATCCCCATTAAATGTATATCATGGAGAATACAAGTATTTCCTAGACAAGACAGATGAGCTGACAGGCCCTCTTTAGCGCCTTTAGATTTTTCATCCGCTGATCATGAATTTACATCAGTCATTTATTACTTCTGAGTGTCAGAACATAAAACACCATATAAAGCTGAAGACATCTGCTATCCCCATAAAACATCAATGGTGTAAGAAAGAGTTTAACTCAATAAATATTATTTGAAACTGTATTTGTGAATCTGCTTACCTTTGACTAGAAATGGGAAAAGTGGATTCTAATAAACACTTTTCATTTTGGAAGACTACCCAGTAACATTACTCACCCCAGCTTTCACGTAGATTGGCACAAAGATCCATCCAAGAATGACCACAATGACCAATGCCTAAAAAAGTCACAAAAGTTCTATAAGTGTCAGAAAATTGCGCCCCAACATAGTTTGCATACTGCAGGTACATGCTGCCAAAGCTATTGTTTTAAAACTGACAATGCGTTAGTCTAAAAAATGCATAGTCCTCTCCAGCAGTCAAGGGATTAAAGACTTAGAATGTCTATGGTTCTTTACAGCATACAAGGACCGAACTCCGGTAAGTACCACAGCCTTTAACTAGGCCAAGTGTAGTCCCATTCATCAGTCACATGGCCTGAGCTACAATACTAAGCACAGTCACTATACAATGGACAGCCCTGTGCTTGGTGAGCTGCCTCTTCAAATAGCTGATCAAATATTGATGACCTTTTTAAATAATTATTTATTTATAACAGGCAGAAAAACAAGGCAGGGTACATATAAAGGGAATTCATTTAAACCTTGGTATAACCCCCAATGATAACGAGAGGTTATGTAATATGTTACATTCCATCATTTAACTGGATGTCCCATGAAAAATATCCTACATTTTTCAAATCAGAACCTGGATCTGAATACTGTTAAAATTGAATGTAATTTAACATTTTGTATAACCACTAAGTTATTCAATAAAATAGACCTCTATAGCGCCACCTGCTGTTTGTTCTTCTCCTTATTTCTTGGTTCACCTCATATGGTCAAATGTGCTCAGTTCCATCCTTCAACTGCCACCAGTCATATCTACCATTAGAGGCTGTGACTGTTACAGGAAGAGAGCTACAGCAGAAAGGACACACACCCTGGGCTGTAATAGGGAGGTAGCTACAGCAGAAAGGACATGCTATCTGAGAAAGGACACACCTCTGAGCTTCCAACCTGAAATAAATATAGTAAAACAATTGGAGCAATGAATGGGGAGATCTCTGGATTCATGTGAGGTACAGGGCTGGTTCTAGCTTTGTTACAAAGAGATTGTCATAAACTATACTGATGTGGCCATCATTAATACCAAGGCAAAATCTGCTTTCATCACTGAACGCTATGGCTTGTCATTGATGGCCACATCAGAGTTCACAGGGGGCTGGAGAATACCTACTGCCAACACCAGGACCAACATTAGGTTTCATGGACATCTGGGATTTGAGGACGGAAAATTGACCATTGTGACCACATTGTGGAACCGGCCCTACTGTCTTTTTTGACTCAGGAGATGTGATGTTCCAACAAGATAACGCCCATAAGCTTGATCGCCAGTTCTTTCCCCCATCAAGAATTTCTGGGACTGGGTGGGGTGGTGGATCATCCATGCACAGCAGCCAACAACCACCTTGGCTGAACTAAAGGTCCGAACTGAAAGAGCTTGGAATGACATACCACAGGAGGATATCCAGCATCTGTATGATCGTTACTATGCCAGAGTGGCAGCCTGTAACGCAGCGAGGGGAGATGCCAAATAGTATTAATGTGACCCTGGCTCAACTTATATCCTGCTGCAGAACCCAAAATAAAGGGTGCATCGCCTTGACTGTGTGATCATTGACTAAGCACCACTAGCAGTTTATACTTTGTCAGTCTCACATCAATCACATTAAGTTTTCCAGGTGTTTTTTCATTTTCCGGTATTTATATGATGCCTGATTTTAATTTTTTGTATTAATTGAATAACCCCTTTAAGGTAAGTGGGAGGTAAGAACTGGCCAGTGTCAGCTACATGGAGTAACCGACTGCTTGCTCCTTGCCTTATTTTATACTGTTTCTGTATGGCAGCACACAAATAAGCCATAGTTATATACACCTACAATCAGATTAAAACCTAAATAATTAACCACCCGGGGTGAACAAATAATGATCAAAACACCTATAACGCACCTGATGTATGAATGTATAATACAAAGACACAAATATAATCGAATCTTTATTAATTATGTGCAGTATCCAGACATTAATGAAAAAAATTAAAAAGGAATCAGAGCTGAGTACTGAAACCCAGAATCAATAAAAAATAATGAATCCACATGCTGTATATACATATTGATTGGAGATGAGCTAATCTAAGTTGACGAAGTGGAATTTGATCCGAAGTTCAGGAAAACTTCAATTCGCACTGAATACAAATTTCCTGACACTTTGTGGTAACGAATCGCATTTTTACCTAAAATGGCTGCTGCACATGTTAGGACATGGAGCAAAGAACTTTGGGAACGAGGGATCCCCCACAATGCCATGCATGCAGCCAATCAGCAGCCAGCCAGCCCTGTGATGTCACAGCCCTATATATAGCCTCAGCCATCTTGGATTCAGCCATTTTCCAGTGTACTTAGTGCAGGGAGAGACGTCAGCAGGTGCTAGGGACAGTGCTAGGAAAGACCTGAAAACTTTTATTTTGCTGAATAGAAGTTCTGGGAAAGATCATTAGAAGTGTAGGGAAAGGATAGGGAGGAATTATTCCACACTATAAAGGCGAACAGGGTCCAATAGAGTGTACAGCCTGGGTAATAGGAACAATCCTTTACACCTTGCTGCACTGACTGGGGATCCAAATTGCCATTATACTGCTGCTTTTAGGTTTGCAATAGATGATACTGCTGGAATTTCAGCAAACCTTTCTTGTTATTGGGGTGCAAGTGCTGTGTGTTACAGCCATTAACAGGGTGTATTACTAGGAAATATTTCTACGTCTTATTAGCAGTTATATGTTCTAAAGCCTTTTTGGCGTGTATTAGTGGACAAAAATAAGGGCTTATTAGCCGTTGTGTGGTGAAGTGAAAAAACTACAGCCTTTTTAGGCGTGTATTAGTGGGAAACCAAAAGTATTATTTGCCGTTCAGTGGTGCAGTTATATGTTCTAAAGCCTTTTTTGGCATGTATAAGTGGAAAAAATAAAGGCTGATTTGCTGTTCAGTGGTGCAGTTATATGTTCTAAAGCTTTTTTTGGGGTGTATTAGCGAAAAAAAAGGCTTATTAGCTGTTGTGTGGTGAAGTGAGAAAATTACAGCCTTTTTTGGCATGTATTAATGGAAAACAAAAAGTATTATTTGCCGTTCAGCAGTGCAGTTATATGTTCTAAAGCAGGGATGCTCAACCTGCGGCCCTCCAGCTGTTGCAAAACTACAACTTCCAGCATGCCCTAATAGCTGTAGGCTGTCCAGGCATGCTGGGAGTTGTAGTTTTGTAACAGCTTGAGGGCCGCAGGTTGAGCATCCCTGTTCTAAAGCCTTTTTTGGCGTGTATAAGTGGAAACAAAATAAGCTTATTTGCTGTTCAGTGGTGCAGTTATATGTTCTAAAGCCTTTTTTAGCTTGTATAAGTGGAAAAAAATTGTCACGAACCAGCGGGTGTGAACCCACTGTGCCACATGTCCTACCTCCTCTAAGGGCGTTGTCTAAGTGAACCCCTCGATCTTCACAGTACCCTGATGGTGGGGATAGACTTTCCTGTGGGGAACACCAGGTCGCTTCCTCTTGAGGAGGATAGGCACACGAGGCAGCTGGTCCAGGTGGACCAGGAGGTACCTGAGAAAGGTACCAGAGGTACAGGCGTTGTCAGCAGGCTGAGTCGTAACAGTGAAGGACCGAAGGATGAGGCAAATAAGCACTTATTTTTGTAGCAGCGGCGCTGTTCCCCTGCTTACCTGGCCACAGCATGCTTGCTGCTTGTTTCCTGCAGCATTTCCTTAAAGGGCTTCTGTCACTCCACTAAACTCATTTATTTTTGGGTCTCCTTGAAATCCTTATGCTGCGATTTCTCAATATATATGGCTATTACTTTATATATATGGCTAGCGTCCTCTGACTGGCCCTGTCTGTGTTTTAAATCTTGCGCCGGTCTTCAGTTGGCGCAGGCGCACTGAGTGGAGCACGCCCGCTCGGCCGCTCCATCCTCAGTGCGCCTGCGCCGGGTGTACATGTGACGTCATTGGCGCAGGCGCACTGAGGATGGAGCGGCCGAGCGAGCGTCCTCCACTCAGTGCGCCTGCGTCAACTGAAGACCGGCGCGAGATTTAAAATGCAGACAGGGCCAGTCAGAGGATACTAGCCATATATATATAGAGTAATAGCCATATATGTTGAGAAATCGCAGCATAAGGATTTTAAGGAGACCCAAAAAAAAATGAGTTTAGTGGAGTGACAGAAGCCCTTTAAGGAAATGCTGCAGGAAACAAGCAGCAAGCATGCTGTGGCCAGGGCTGAAAGGAAACCCTGGCAGCAGATCACCGCTTAACACGGCGCCCAGGACCGCAGAGGTAAGCAGGGGAACAGCGCCGCTGCTACAAAAATAAGTGCTTATTTGCCGTTCAGAGGTAGAGTTATATGTTCTAAAGCCTTTTTTAGGGTGTATTAGTGTAAAAAAAAAGGCTTATTAGCCGTTGTGTGGTGAAGTGAGAAAATTACAGCCTTTTTTGGCGTGTATTAGTGGAAAATCGAATCCTGGTTTTCTCCGCGACAACTCAAAATCGGAACCATGGTGGCCGACAACAGGAAGAACATGGTGTCGGTGCTGCGTCAAGGAGGGATGAGCCATGCGCCCTGCATGGTGCAAGTGTTCAATCTGGTTTTCAAGTGTTTCCTGAAGTGTTCCACCCATCTGCAACACATCCTAAAAATGGCCAGGAAACTTTGCATGCACTTCAGCCACTCGTACACTGCAAAGCACACTCTACTTGAGCTGCAGCGGCAGAACGGCATCCCCAACATAAGCTGATATGCAATGTTTTCACCCATTGGAATTCCACCCTCCATATGGGATGAACAACATCATTCCACTGATTCCAAAATGCAGGCCTTTTTAACACCCGCTGAGAAGGAGGACAAAATGAACTACCTTTGAGACATCCTACGTATGTAGTCAATTGGCCGCTGCCTATCTGCGCCATCGCCCATCCTCCCGCAGGTCTGACCGGGGGGGCCCTCTGCACTCACGTTCCACTGCCATGGCTGCTGTGGTGGGGTGGGAATGTAGGAGCAGTACCAGCTCCATCAGCACCCTGCCACCCCACATTGAAGATCTGCTGGACTACTGGGCAGCCAAACTAGATTTGTGGCCTCAACTGGCCAAGTTTGCCCTGGAAAAGCTGTCCTGCCCGGCCAGTAGTGTGGCATTATAGCCGGTGTTTAGTGCGGCGGGGGCCATAGTTAACCCAACTGGCCTGTCCACCCAAAATGTGGAGAGACTGACCTTTGTCAAGATGAATCAGGCGTGGATCAGCCAGGATTTCAACCCACCAATGCCTGATGCATCAGATTAGATCATCCATGTTGCCTCACCCAAACCTTGACAAAAGAGACAGGTTTCTTCTGGCTACCTGCCTCAGCTACTATTCTGATGCTGCCACCCGCCTGATGCCACAAATATGATGCCAAGTGCTCCTTCTTACACCCACCATAGTCATCGGGTACTGTTATTGCCACCCACCTCCCCACTCTGTCACCGGGTCTTTCTGTGGTCTCCTGATGCTGCTGCCACCTCACCACTCAGGTCTCCTCATGCTATTGCTGCCACCTGCACACTCTGTGGCCTCCTCATGCTGTTGCAGCTGCCACCTTCACACTATGTCACCTTGCCACTCTGTGGCATCCTCATGCTGCTGCTAACTCAACACTATGTCACTGGGCCACTCTGTGGCCTCCTTATGCTGCTGCCACCTCCACACTATGTCCCCTTGCACTCTGTGGCCTCCTGGTGCTGCTGCTGTCACCTCCACACTCTGTCATTGTGCTGCTCTGTGGTCTCCTCATGCTGCTGCCACCTCCACACTATGTCACCTTGCCAGTCTGTGGCCTCCTCATGCTGCTGCTGCTGCCACCTCCACACTATGTCACCTTGCCAGTCTGTGGCCTCCTCATGCTGCTGCTAACTCAACACTATGTCACTGGGCCACTCTGTGGCTTCCTCCTGCTGCTGCCACCTCAACACAATGTCATTGGGCCACTCTGGACCTCTCAAGCTGTTCTCCCACCCTCCCCACTGAATGACTGGGCCACTATTTTGCCTTTTTGGCCTGGTTGACATCATCATTTATTTGACCGGATATAGCGGGAAAGTCACAGATTTTAGTGGCTGTCCCGCGGTCCCGGTACGGGGGATGTATGTCCCACTCTCTGTTAGCTATCCATGCGTCCATAGGAAGCAGAGACGGCTGCCTGGAATGATGAAGCAGAGAGCCGTCCGTTGGCTCCCTGCTCCATCATTCCTCCCCTTGTCTGCACTCCACACTGTTCCGTGTATCATCCTGCTGCTGCTGGAGAATGAGGTGAGTATAGGGAGTTTATTTTTATTATTTTTTACTGCCTGTGAAGGGGCACTTTACTGTGCATATTACTGTGAGGGGGCACATAACTGGGCATATTACTGTGAGGGGGCACTTTACTGGGCATATTACTGTGAGGGGGCACAGCTGGGCATATTACTGTGAGAGAGCACAGCTGGGCATATTACCGTAAGGGGGCCCAACTAAGCATATTACTGTGAGGGGACAAATCTAGGCATGTTACCGTGAGGGGGCACATATCTGGGTATCACTACTGTGAAGGAGGCACATGTCTGGGCATAATCTGTGAAGGGGGCACAATGCTGGCAAAACTACTGTGTGGTGGCATAAAGGGGGAATAATTACTATGTGGGGGCATTTAGGGGAACTAGGTGTTTAGTTATGTTTTGGGCGGAGTTAGAGGCATGGCCTAGTGCCACACATAGTGTCCCTCGTCCTTTTTTTCTAAAGTTGGGAGGTATGACAGCGATGCAGTTGTATACTGTGGCAGGGCACAGGAGCCGATATTCCGTTCTCTGCCATACACCCTTATAGGCTCCCGGCATCAAAATGAGGTCACTGCGACAATCTGCACCAAGACGTAGCATGATAACGTTATCACAGCTGGCTGCTGGGAGAGTATATTGAGCTGCACTGAAGGCTGCCCACCTTCTGTAAATTTGGACCCATCTATAACATTGGGCTATTTTTTGTTGTTTTTTTTTTTTCCAGTGCCACTTTAAATTCCTAGTCCGCCCCTGTGATTGAGGTGTTTTTGGATTACCATTTTATATATAGGCTGAAAGAGTTTAGTTCTGCAGTTTTCAGACCTTAAATCACCTAAGTACAGAAAAACTGCAGCATAAATGAGATTGAAGTGATTTGTACATCTACCTGTGCAAAAGTGCCACCGTTCATCAGGTGAATTGTTTCTGTGGACTCCTAAGTCATGGTTTCGGAGCAGCGGCTCGTGCTGTGTAAACAGCGATCTGTTGCCCAGAAGCAATGAATCTGTATGGGGACAACGTATGGCAGTAGCCATTGCTCTTCCCCATAAAGTGGAGGTGATTGCTCCATTTAAATGCAGCTCTCACTTCCTCTGACGAGCAGGCAATTATCAGGAAGGAACTGTTACTTCAGTTGGCGTGTGTAAATGCGCCTTAAATCTCTCCGCTAGTTTCTTGACAATTAAATTCTTATCATTGTCTATTTCCTGTACATAAGTACAGACTAAATGAAAGTGCAAGCACATACCCCGATCCATATCATATGGTTAATGCAGAACACTAAAAGCAGACTCTTGTTTATCGAGATGGAAAATATGGCTGCAATAGAAAGTACCTCTGCAATTGAACACGACTCATTAGTTCAGACCACGCAAAACCATATCCGGCAACAAAATTGATTTTCAGCTTCAACTATATCTAATTGATGAGGATTAGTGTGGAGCTACCCTAGCAAATGATTACATGTTTATGACTGTGTATACCTTACAGTACTTACTGTATGCAAGTGGTGGTGCCTGACTGGGGAATGGGCCATGTGTCTCATCAATATATCAGTATGGTGCTGAGGAGAGCCAGTCCCGGCCTCCATCATTGGAAGGTGGAAAAGGATATCACTGGTTTCAGTGGCCAGAGTGTGGATGCTGATGCTCTGAAGTGTCACATTGCCCACTTAGGCTGGAACTAGGATATAAAAAGTAGGGCAGGCTGATTTCCTTGCCAGGCAAGTGGCATGACAGGGCAGCAGCGGGAATGGCTGTCTGACCCTAAGCAGAGTTGGAGGACCTGTAGCTAATTGTAGCTGGGCCTAGCTGTGAGTAGCCTGTAGGACACATCCTCAGGTAGAGAAATTGTGACTGTATAGAGAGAACCTGCCCTGCCGGGTTATTGCACTGTAAGGTGACATGCACACGACAGTAAGCATGTTGTGATCCAGAAACCGCGGATCCGCAAAATACAGAAGTGGTCCATGTGCATCCCATACTTTCCTGTCCTGCACATCCGGCCCTATTGTAAAAAGGTCTATTCTTGTCCATAAAACAGACAAGAAATTAGACATGTTCTATTTTTTTTGTGGGACAGACACACAGGCCGCACAGGTGCAGACAGCACATGGATGTTCACCTTCGCTATTCTACAAAAAAAAAAAAAAAAAAAAAGGCTCTCTGAGGCTTCTTTTGGGTAGAATATACCTTGTTGAGAGACGTGCCCCTACCATGCACTCGAAGACAGACTGAGAGGGGGCGCATTCACAGACTGAGAAGCAGGATGGTCATTAAGAGGAATTTCCTGCCATCTAGGCCCTGGTGACCTGGCTGTTAGTAGGTGTTTGTAGCAGTGGTTACATGATGGCACACATTGCGAACAGGCTCCAGACAGCCCAGAAAGACCACCAGTAGAGAGGATCATTTGATCCACCAACAGGCACAAGCAGCTCCCACAGTTTCCTTGTTCACCATCATTATACACCCCTGTCTTTGCCCAGACCATTTGCATCACAGTGGCTCAGTGGTTAGCACAGGTGCCTCGCAGCGCTGGGGTCCCAAGGTTGAATCTGACCAAGGACAGTGTTTGTGTAGGTTTCCTCCTGGTACTCTGGTTTCCTCCAACACTCCAAAGACATACAGATAGAGAACTTAGGTTGTGAGCCCTATTGGGGACAGCCTTATTCACACAGTCAGTATTCGGTCAGTGATTTCCATCAGTGATTTTGAGCCAAAACCAGGTGCAGCTCTAAGCACACAAGTGCAGATCTTTCCACTATACCTTATGTCTGTGGAGGCTCCAATCCTGGCTTTGGCTTACAATCACTGATGGAAATCACTGACTAAACAACAATGACTTGTGAATCAGTGGCATTATAGTGCGGTATTACAGGCAATAGTATCATTGTAATGCAAAATCTTACATTCCATTCGAAGCCTCCAATGACAATCCCACCAGCAGCTGCTGTGCCCGCCAGGCCAACAAAGTGGCCACTTCCAATGTTACTGGCAAAAAGAGATGCTCCAATCTGAAAGGTAAAAGAAACAGGGGTTAATTAATTACCAGTTGCAGATAGGGGGGATGTCTTAGCTGCTGAATCACGTTAGCTTGGTAGCGGGTTACCAGGGCCACCATTAGTGGTGTACAGGTTGAATACTACAAAAATGGTAGCATTAAACAGATATGATGTAAAATGCAATAGCAGAGCACACAGTTCAGTCATTACATCTTAGAGTTACGGGTGTATTAGACTGACAGACTTTCTGGAAGATGATCGCTAACAAGCGTTCCTATGAATGCTAGCGATCATCTAGCAGTCTAATGCTTTGTCCAAATGCCTGATGAACAAGCAAATGCTTGTTCATCGGGCAATTCTGATTTTTAAGCATGCTTAAAAATCACAATGGTACTGGCGGCAGATCCCACTGTATAATAGCGATCTGCCGTCTGCACACTGCTGCCCCTGCAAAGCAATCGCTCCTCCCCATGCCACAGAGGACATTGCTGATTTTCTGCATGTAATAGCAGCAGTGTCTTCCACTAGCTATCTGACGATTGCCGGAAGGGAACACTTCCCTCCTAACAATCGTCTGTGGCATCGGGTTGTCTACACCGTTTACTTTCACAGGGTTTGGGGCCCCATGAATTTGCCTGACAATTGTCATGTTAATATATCAAGATGCCGGCAGATAAGACAGATTGTATGATTCATCATCTCAGGAACGATGTGTCATTGGGAATTCGTTTTTAATGTTGGCAGCCATGCTTGGCAGAATATACAGGTGGTGGTGCCATAGGCACTGTGTTTGAACATAAACTGATGTAGGAATTCTAACCTGATGTACATAAAATTCTGCATGGAAAATCAAGTGCTTAATAAGATCAAAAGATCAGGTAGCAAAATAGAACACTAAGGACAGAAATTTCAAAGGGGTTGTCCCATTAAGGTAACTTATCCCCTATCGAAAGGATTAGGAGAATGGGGGCCCATGTTTCCCCATTTGAATGGAGCAGCAGTCGTGCATGAGTGATGCCACTCAATTCAGTTCTTTCGGGCTGCTGGAATAGCCAAGCACTTGTATTTGGCTATCTCGGTCAGTCTTACAGAGTTAAATAGAACAGGGTTACTGAAAGGGAGTAATTGCTATGACATTATACTATTACTTGACATGTTCTGATTTATTGTATTTGTATACATAATAGCATTATATGGACAGTTTAGGGTTAACACCTTGGCTCATGCTGTTAGGTTGCCAGGTGATGGACCGGAGTCCATGGAGGATCAGTGAGGATCTACATTTTCGAGCTCCTGAAAGCTAGGCCTGTGCTCAGAGAACCTTTATCTTTGAGACTTCTATAGTCAAGGAAGCAACTTAATAATCAAAAGTGGTCCACGGAGAAGAAAATGAGAAGGTTCAGAATCGACAGGGCTGTGCATTGGAGTCAGACAGCAAGGTATTATGCACGTTTATGGCAGACACCTTACTGTTGTCAAAGGGAACATTGCTAATGTGACCTTCCACACTTGGAAATGGTTTGGTCAGCCATATCTTAAATCTGCACTCCTCAGCCCGAGAATCTGCAGAAGCATTTATCAGGAACCTCATTGTATGCCTAAGGTTCTGCAGAGAGACTTTAGAGAGACAGAGAGCGTACTACAACCTCCATCATTGCTGTTGTCTATATGCTGCTATTGGGGAAGGATTGCACTGTATTATCTGCTTTGGAACTGTGCCTTGTTAATACTGGATGAACTACTACTCCTATTCTATACTTTAGTAAACAGAGATTTAATTATTGATACCAGCTGGCCAGGTTAGTGCCATAGCACCTGCTCTCCAGCCTTGCACCACAACCAACATCAACGGCCCCCCTTCCACCACCAGGCAGGAGCCCCAATACCAGGGTATGCCCTGAGGAAAGACAGTGTGCATTCTCTCCATGCATTCAAATAGAGAGCATGGGCCCTGGGACCCCCACCAATCAGACATTTATTCCCTATGCTGTGGATAAGGGATTTGCCTTAATGGGACAACTCTTTCAAGCTACATTGGGTACATTTGTTAATCTCCTGCACCAGAAATGTGGTGCCAAAAAGTCACACGTTTTCTCACAAAGCCATTTTTGCACAAAAATGCACAACTTTCTGTGATTTTATGTCACTCACTTCATTTATAAAAAGTAGGTGGGGAAGTGGGTGGTGCTAGCCATGCTAATGAGGTGTAAGCCAGATTTGCCAATTGTGACTTTTAAAAAAGTAGCAAAATTTTTTTGCAATCTTGCTCCAGTACAGAGGTGTTAGAGTGGGATATCTAGATAAACGTGATATCTTTAAGTTGATCAAATAACCTGCAATGTTTGATAAATTTGTAGCATATCACACTAAAGCAGACTGAAAACATTCCCCTTATGATAAATGTAACCATACATATTTTTCTTATATAAAAAAACATTAATATTAACATACCATGTTTACCAGGTTGCCACTGCAGCCAATCACTGGACTTGAAACTGGACTTGAAACTGGACAACCCCTCCTAATTTCAACGCTTTCGACATGGATTTGTTTTATATATCAGATTACAAAAACTGCATCACTTTAGAATTTTTTTTATGTCTTTTGTATAATATGGTCAAGAATCCTGTTGAACTGTTGCAAAAAAAAAAAAAAAGGTAGAATATGGTGCCTCACAGAGGCGCTATACAAGGGCACACAAAAAACTAGAGGTCCAGGGATCCATATGGACTCCAAGCTTTGTGAACATGCCAATGAATTTGTCATGGCATTTTTTGAAAAAAGATTCTGGTTACACCTAAATTTCATGTCATCCCTCTGACTTCTGTCTGCTGAGCAATTACTATTCTATAAAACAATACCATCCATCTGAAATAATATACCAGGTTCTATAAAATAATATACTTTGCACAGCAATTTGTGGACATTATTTCCATTCTCTGATGTTTTTGCAATATTATTTTTCTAATCATGTGTTTTTATTTATTTTGTAAATAAACTTGATATTTTATCTTATGTTGTACCCTTTTGCTCCTTTGGGGAGGGTTTTTCTGTAGGTTATTTAGTATATTCCAGAACTCTCGGGTTATTGTATTGACTCTTTTTTGTTTCTATAAAATAATATGCCAGGTTCAATGAAATTAGATGTAAACATACTAGCCCACAGTACATGGCTCCATGTGCCATATCTCATATTGCCACCTGTGTGCTCTTTACAAAAAGAAATGACTGGGAGTTACTTTTGATGAGATCACAGTGAAGAAAGTAAGTAGCATGGCATGCACGTTACTCCACACACGTCTTACTGTTTTGTAATCTTACATATTCAGTGTGGTTGTAAAAATCATGGTCACTGAACTCAGCTGTATCTTTCAGCTTATATTACAAATAAGCCATAATGTAACATTTACATATCTTTAATTACCCCATTTACTGTAACGTCTCACTCATCACATAGGATGACACAACATGATGTTCACAACCTTAAAGGGAATGTGTCATCAGAAAATGACTTATTATTTAAATCACATTTTTATGTGTAACATATTTTTAAAGAATTTTTGGTGATGTTATCTTACATTTTCCATGTCAATATCTATATTTAAACAAAAAATTCTGCAGTTTTTCCACTGGCCACTAAGCCTAATAATAGGCGCCACTTCTCGTTCTGTTCAGATCACTTTACTGTACACAGAGATTATATCATTACAGTCTTTACAATAAGTGATTGTCAAAGCTTCTCTATTCTTTGTACAATGACCTCTGCACAGATACCATGCTGTTAAGAACAGCTCAGACAAGATGGCCGCCCCCATAATCATGTTCGGAAAATAGATAAAATAATTTGTAATCAGAAAATGAAAACATATTAGAAAAATGGCATATGTATTGCTGTCTCGTTTTAACTGGCAATTTTTTTTTGTTGTTGACACATTATGTTTAAATCACGTTTTTAAGTTTAACATATTTTAAATAATTTTTGATGATGTTATTTTTAAAGGGGTTTTCCGAAACTTTAATACTGATGACCTATCCTCTGGAGAGGTCATCCATATGTGATCGGTGGGGGTCTGAGCCCAAGGAGCCGCAGCCTTCTTCAGTTTTTCCTAGGCCGAGTGACAGCACATTCATTGTTCACTTGGCCTAGGAGCAGCTCAGCCCCATTGAAGTGAAAGAGACTGAGCTACGATACCAAGCACAGTTGCTGTACAATGTATGGCACTGTGCTTAGTGAGCACGGAGAAGGCCACAGCCAGGGTTGCCAACCATCCAGATATTCTGGACTGTCCATAAAAAGTCCATGAAAAAAAATAGATGTGTCTGTGACTTTTTGAGGCTGGTGGTACTTGACCAGATTATTTTGGTGATAATTATAATCATTTTACAGCTCACAGTAAATGCTGGTAATGACTTCCTATCAGTATACTGAGCTATAGACATGTATTACTTAGAATCTTTATCATTCATTATGGTTTTCCAATTTGGCCATAAAAAATGTTGGCGTCTGTGTTTTTGGTATAATTTATCCAGAAAAAATAAATTCTGATTGGCAACCCTGCCCGGCACTCACAGGAGCACCCGTGCCTTCTCAAACAGCTGATTAGAGGCGGTCCCGGGTGTCAGACCCCCACTGACCAGATACTGATGACCTATCCTGAGGATAGGTCATCAATACAAAAGCCCTGGAAAACCCCCAAATTTGGTAGATTTCACACTAGTCATTAAGCCTTTTAATAGGCGCCACTTCTTTGGTTGTACAGATCACTTTATTGCAGTTACCTGCTTATCTGTCATTCTAATGATATGTAATGATATCACCTCTGTGTATAGATAAGACAGGATCTTCCATTCACAATAAATGATTGTCAATGCTTATCTATTCTTTCCTTGTACAATGACCTCTGCACAGAACATGCCTAGAAATCTCTCCCATAGAAGTCAATTAGGTCACCTCCTGACCATTGTGTCTATGGACCAATGGGCTGCTGTAAAGCAATTTTCATAATGCTTTCTACATGCTGTTAAAGGGAACCTATCACTATGAAAATGCAATGTAAGCTATAGAGCAGGAGGAGCTGAGCAGATTGATGTATAGGAAAAGATTCTCTATAACTTGTATTTCATTCATTTATTTGCTGGTCCTATCTGTGACTGACGGCCTTCCCTCTATGACTGTACATACACAGATAGATGCCAATCACTGATAGGACCGTCTCCTTGACTTCAAAGCCAGGACTGAGCAGGAATATAAATGAATGAAATACAAGTTAGTGCGCATTCACACGACAGTAGTGTTTTGTGAATCCGCAAATTGGGGATCCGCAAAACATAGATACCGGCCATGTTCTTTCTGCAATTTGCAGACCGCACATGTCCGCAACTATAATAGAAAATGCCTATAATACCTAGAATAGGACATGCTCTGTATTTGAAATGACAATTGAGGGGGGTCTTGACAATAAAATCTTGGTCCTCCTCCTAGGTGGGCCCTTCTGATTTCATGCCCCAAATCACCCACTTCCCCTATAGGCAAGCCCCTGTCAGAAGGTTTATTTAGCTCTAGCTGATCCCTATATACATTCACCTACTATACATCTGCACTCCTGGTCCTTTAGATGGGGGCGACATTATATCATCAACAGAATACAATAGGGATATACAAAGGAACATGGAGGTTGGGGAGGTGAGAGACCTGAGAGCTGCCTGGAGAGATTTCATGTCATCCTGTACTTCACAGGAAGTCACCAACCGGAGAGACCGAGCTCCTGTTTACAGATTAGAGGAAGGTGTCAGACTTGAGATCACATGACCAGATTTCCAAAATGAAAAGGTTCAAGAATTAGGGTGTAACAAATTACACAGCTAGAATACTAGTGGTGAGCTATAGAGCTGTGATTAGTATATGTAAAATAAAAAATAAAAACAGGAGTGCTTTTTTTAGATACAGTTTTTCTGTAGCAATCAGCACAGAGAGATAAAACGACTGTAGAGATAGGTAATCCATTGTTTAGTTTACTGCTGCTGTGAGGGAAAGTTGTTATTCATTAGTAAAATAGTAGACAAGAAGATTTAGGATAACAATATGACAACTCTATTGTTCTGGCTCATATGATGTCAACACTGTCCACCTTGTTGAGTAGAAAACCCACATATTAGACAATGATCACATACAGTATAATATTGTCTAGTGGAATCAATGCCCTGATGCTACCCCCATCTATTATCTAAATGAATCTGACTTCTGAGGTAAGATGTAAAGGGGGGAAGTAGGAGAGATATAAGAAATTTGTTCACATCGTTCCTTGTTTTAACATCCGTACAGACAGTAGCATACATGCCAATAGTCTACATTTTTGCTGGACTGCCCTGCTTATCCATTCTAATTTGCATTAAAAAGAGAGTATCTGGACAAATTGGTGGGCATCAGTGACCCATGATGCAGGGTTTAAATGTTGGCAAGCATGTAGTGGTGATAGCATTTAACATGGAAAATATTAACGGCAAAGTTGGACCTGATCTATTTCGCATTAGAAGAGTTCAAAAAGGCAATGTGAGCATGGGCGTAACTAGCAGGGTAGCAGGCATTGCAGCTGCTATGGGGTACCAATAACTAAGGGGGGCATCTCCACTCAGACATAGGTGCAGCTTGTGATGAATGTGGCCAATGAAGAGTGCATTACTTTTTGCATTATTTCTGTGCTGCAACATCACTAATTCATTTCTGTACATCACCATGTGCATTATCATACTATTGTGATATCACTGTAAGCCTTCTAGCTGTACTGTGACATCACTGTGCACATTATGTCTGTGTATGTTATCCCACCATTGTGACATCACTGTGTGCATTAGGAAAACCAAGATAATCATATGCTTCTCATATTCATGCTACTGAAGGTGGTTATGGTGGTGTGGGGCCCCATTCTAAGTTTTGCCCATAGGTCCTTGTTACGCCCCTAACTGTAAGCATTCCATGCTAGCTGTAAAATAACCAGGAAGTATTAGTTACAAATTTACTGACCCGAATTAAACGCGTGCGTTTTCGCTGTGTACCATAAGAATTACTGTATAATACGTAACAGGGATTTTACCGTAACGTTTATATCATTTTGTCAAAGGAACTTTAAACTGTGCTTCTGCAAGTGGACTCCTGACCAATTTCTAATCAATAAGGTCCGTTGTCTTGGTTGCAGCTAACAAACACCATAGCTTGGCAAAAGTGCACCAGGATACTACAGTTTTGCATAAGCGTGACGGTTTTGGGCTGCGATAATTGCTGCTAACAACCCAAATCTGGTTTCCGCGAGTTCACCTTGAATAGTCTGAAATCAAAATTAAAGTGAATGGGGCTGAGCTGCCCACAGCTCATGGCAAAAATAGGAGAGCGGATTTGTAAGGATTGTGTCACTGCTATACTTACTATATGAAAATGAGAAGCTCTTTGTGCAAAGTAATAGCAGTAATGCAATTCAGATTTATCCATGTTTCCAGTATTTGCATGTGTGTTGCTGCACATAGTGTTCTTTGCCTTTGCATTGCAGCCGTGGTAGTGTGCGCCTGTACGTTATTACATATTGGTTGGAGGTGCTGACAGTGAGCAGAATCAGGGAGGGTTCTGTAAGACTTACGAAACATGGAATACCTGATATTGTTCCTTCTGTACTGTTGGCTTGTTACTTTACACAGATGGTGGGGTCATAGGACAAGCTTTTATGTAATTTTACAGCCCATGCTACACTAGTGACCTTATCTTAAACCCTGTTTTATTACTTGTATAGCTCTCATTATTAACATGCCCTATATAGTATAAATACTTCGCAGCATCCCTACATGCACGTTATAAACGGTATAGCCACACGCTGCGTTTCATGTACATTTAGTTGCAGATTTCAGTTGCAACTTTGACCATGGGTATTACCCACTGAAGTGCAATACTTGAAATCCACTGTGGATTTGTAAATCTGAAGCATGTCTACAGGGGCGGCCTGGGAACTTAAAGTGGCCCTGAAAAAGATACTAAAAGTGGCCCTGTTTTGTAGTCGTGTCCAAATTGGTGGGAGGCAGGGCCAGCAATACCATATTATGGCACATTATACCACCCCAGCAGAGCCAAGTACCACAGTCCTTCACAAAATACTGGCAGCAGCACCAAATACATCCCCAAATCTTCCACTGTCCTGCCCGGAGAAGGGCTCTGTCGGCCCCTGCTTGTCTAGAACCTGCTGCCAGTTTTAGATTTCTTTCTGCAGCCAATTGGACACTGTGCTTTCTAATGTTGTATGGCACAACCATACATACAACATGCATGTTACTGGGGGATTCAAGTCTAATAACTGTGAGATGAACAACTATGCATCCAACATTACTATTCAGCTGTATGTACTCTGGCTGGTGCTATGTGTGTACTACAGCTGGTATGGGTAACATGGCTGGCTCTGTTATCAAACCTATGTTGTACTATTAGTAACTAGGAAATTCCTTCCAACAAAATGGCCACCTTTACTGTCTAGACCAAAGTTATATACGCTAAACCCAGTCCCCTCCTCCTTATAGGGGTTGTGCAGCCAGCACATATTGATGACCCTATCCTCTGGATAGGAGGGTTCTGACTCCTGCCACCAATCGCCGATTGTACGAGCACTGCTTCCTCTTCAATATTACACTGTGCATTGCCTGGGACGTCTCAATGGCGCAGTGTAACTACAATGACTTGTTTAATTCACTTGTATGGGAAGATGACGCTGCAAGCGAGACGACACAAAGCGTAATCTTGAAGAGAAAGCAGTGCTTGTATGAGCTCCACTCCCCATGTCCATTGGAGGCCTGATGATGCCTATGGTCCTGAATCAGCAAATATAAACAGATCCAAGTACAATATGGTGATCGAGTAATGATAAATACTGGTCCATCCAAGGAGAAAGAACGGACATATGTGAAACCATAGATAGGGGTACATTAATAACATAATTATCGGAGAGTCAAGTCAAGGCGAGTGAGGAACGGATCAGTCAAGGGACCTCTAATTCTCTCCAAATCTTAACCTATTGCATGATGTCCAATACTTTTTGAATATTGTGTCTGATTGTTTAGCTGCTTAGTGATTATTACTGGACCGTGGAGAGAAAGATATGGCTCGCACATCCACATGCCATGCATTGATCTATTGCTTCTCATGAGACACTTTGTATACGTTTAGATCACAGCCAGTTAGTGATCATGTATATTATGATTTAGACCTCAGGAGATGTTGTAACCAGACTAGTGATTAAATACAGACTTTGTAATTATGATCCATCTGTAGTATGTAATAGGCTACAGTCATGACTATTCTTTAATATTATACCCCAGGGGTATGAATCATTACCTAGGTATAGCAATGGAATCATTACTATATAAACCGACTCTTAAGAATTTATATATGTAAAGATCTATGTAGATGGGGCTATTAGTCCTAAGCAGGGCCGGTTCTAGGTGAAATGGGGCCCTGGGGCGGAAAACAATAAGGGCCCCCCCCCCCACATAACACTTGCTGACCAGGGCGGGCTAGTACACTGGCACGGGTGAGATGGTGCCTGGGATGGATCGGATCCAGTTTAATCAACCAACCAACCTAACAGTAACTGCCCCCCCCCCCCCCAAATGCACATTTCTCCAGTCCAACTGTCCAAACAGAACCAGGACGGGCTAGTATACTGGCACTGGGATGGGTGAGATGGTGCCTGGGATGGATCCGATCTAGTTTAATCAACCAACCTACCAGACTGGGATGGATCCCGATCCAGTTTAATCAACCAACCAGTTACTAGTAGGTTGGTTGATTAAACTGGATCGGATCCATCCCAGGCACCATCTCACCCATCCCAGTGCTAGTATACTAGCCCGCCCTGGTTCTGTTTGGACAGTTGGACTGGAGAAATGTGCATGGGGGGGGGGAGGTGCCAGTTACTGTTAGGTTGGTTGTTTAAACTGGGTCGGATCCATCCCAGGCACCATCTCACCCGTCCCAGTGCCAGTATACTAGCCCCGCCTGCCCTGGTTCTGTTTGGAGTCAGTTGGACTGGAGAAATGTGCATTTGAAGGGGGGGGCAGTTACTGGTAGTACCAGTAACTGCCCCCCCCCCCCCCCAAATGCACATTTCTCTAGTCCAACTGACTCCAAACACAAACAGAACCAGGGCCGCAGGGCCGGCCAGTAGTACACTGGGATGGCCCGGCTGGGTGAGATGGTGCCTGGGACTAAGTAAGTCAGTGAGTGGGAAACTGGGAATGGATGGATGGATCATGGATCCGATCCAGTTTAATTAACAACAAAACAATATAACCAATGAACCTACCAGACAGAGACAGTAACTGTAACTGGTCTGTGATGACTGACTTCTGTAGACTGGACTTGGATTCTTGGAAGAAGTTGGAACTTCAGTGGAAGTTTGGAACTTGGCTGGGGGCTGCCTGCCTTCTGACTGTAGGCGGCGAGCCTTCCCTGGCGCTGCTGGCAGAGTCAGACTGGGCTGTGGCTGGCTGGCTGCCAATGGCGCTTGCTTTGCTTGCTCCTTCAATCCAAGTTCTCTGCTCTGTGCCTGCCTTGCCTGTGCCGTACATGCTGCTGCTCCAGTCTCGAATCTCTTAAAGAGACAAGCAGCGCAGGCACAGCGGCCGCCGGCGCCCGGGGGGGCCCCTCCACTCCAGACTCCAGCGCAGTTTTAATTACATTACTGCGGCGCGGCGCCATCTCCAGACAGGACCGCCGGGGCCACCCAGCGGCACACAATAGAATTATAGATATAGTAGTAGTTGCGGCCGGGCCGGCGCTGGGGGCCCCTAAGGAGTCGGGGCCCGGGGGCAATTGCCCCCCTTGCCTCTATGGTAGCGCCGGCCCTGGTCCTAAGTATGGTAAAAATAATAAAGATAATACAACCCATAATGGAAAACCAAATGGGGGGCATGTGTGACTAATGTGCCTGAGCGGTACCCTGCAGATAGTATATATAGATCTTTGCTTAGCGGTTTGCATTTCCTGGATGTGTTTGACTTGGAGGGGCGGGAGGGGCCCATACTGTTTTACTATGGGACCCTATGACTCATTAGTTGCTTTTGTTCCTGTCAATCTGTCACTAAAAAAAAGTTCAGAAGTTCCAGAAATGTAAGGAAGAAAAGGTCTTTAAGATATGCACTAATCTGATCTTCAGCCAGATAAATAACTAATCTTAATAACAGGTATTAAGAACACAATCATCTGAAATCATTAACCATGTACATTTTCACCTCTTATCCACAACAGCAACTAAAGTGTGGACTTTAAACATTTCAGGAGTAAGTCCCAATCTCCTTTCTGTAAATCCCATTGAGTATAAGGACTCAACACATAAGAACAGCAGATTTCTTGCAGATATTTTTGCTACTGTTCCATATAGATTCATGGCTATTGTAAAAGTCCATGCCCAAGTTGCATAAACGACTACATTTACATGTATGGGACGCATTTAGGTCACTGCACAAATCTAAGCCGACCATACACATGCAATAGGTTTTGACTGGCAATTATTTCTGTAGACACCATGCATGTTTATTTCAGTAGGGAAGGAGGTTATAAGACTTAGCAGCTGGATAACTCTGATAGAAGCTTTGTACCCCAACGTATGCTGGCACGCCTCAATACACATGATATTACTGGTTAATTCTGGGTTTGGGTGACTGTTCTCTTGTATGTAAAGTTTAAAGGGGTTGCTCAAAGTTTTCCCCTATCTACAGGAAAGGGAATAAGTATCTGGTCAGTGGGGGTTCAGCTACTGAGATTCCCCCAATCATAACAATGAGGGTCCCAAGCCCCCCAAAATGAATGGAGCAGTGGTTAGGCATGCACATTTCCACTGCATTCATTCTCCATATGACTGCCAGACATAGCTGAGCACTGTATCCTGTGTTTAAATCATGGGACAAACCGTTTAACACTCTCACTGACAAGCTTTCTGACTGTTTCCCTTGATAACCAGTTAATCCAGCTGTGGGATATGATATAGGCTGCAACACAGGATCAATGCAAAATGAGTTAAGCCAAGTATTGACAAAGTGACTCAACATTTATATATAAATATAGCACCATTTATTCCATGGTGCTGTCATGGGCGGACTGGGAACTTAAACCCCAATGTTGTAGGCGGGTCCAAATTGACAAAAGGCAGGGCTAACACAAGTAGGCAGGGACAGTAATACCATAAAATACCGCCCCAGCAGAGCCAAATACCACAGTGCAACTCAATAAACTGCCCCAGCAGCAGTAAAAGCCACAGTGCAACACAAAATACCTCCAAAATAACCCTTTGTGCTGGCCAGCACCAGCTGCCACGTTCTGTCCTCCTACACCAGGCACCTGAAGATGGCAATACAGTTGACTTCAAGAATCAAGATGCACCCGTGGTCGCCAGCCAGGTACACAACTACATGACACCCTCAGCGTTAATTAACTCTGGGAGCTACAGATCATTACTTACCAGAGTGGCAACCGTGAGAAGGGCTCTGGTGGACCCCTGGGCATTGGCCCTCCAGGAAATTTTCCTGTAGAGTCTATGGCCAATCTGCCCCTGGTGCTGTACGTATGAACAAAGTATAATAATACAGAAACAAGTACAATAAGTAAGAACCAAATGAGTTACAAACAGGTACAGAAGGAGATAAGACCCTTCCAGCAAGGGCTTACAATCCAAAATGAATGAGGGAAGAAGACAGTAGGTGAGAGTAAAGCTGCTTATGTGGCAGTATAATGGCAGCAAGGTTACTGTAGGTTGTCGGCTTGTCTGGAGAGGTGGGTTTTTAGGTTTCTTTTGAAGGTTTCTATGGTAGGTGAGAGTCTGATGTGATGTGGTATGGATAATATGGAGAATGCATGGGAGAAATCTTGGAGGTAACTGTGAACTGCAGATAAGAAGAGAGGAGGGAACAAGGTCTTATGACCAGAAGTATGGGAAGGTACGAGAAGATCAGGTCAAAGATGTGAGGAGCGGACAGGTTTTAGACAGCCTTGTATACCATAGTTATTGTTTTGTACTGGATTTCCTGGGGAGCTAGTGAAAGGATTAGCAGAGAGGAGAGGCGATAGGAGAATTTTGCAGGAGTCTAGGAAAGTAGTCCATGGTACGAATTTTAGGCCACTGCACAAATCAAAGGCTGGCAGATTTACACACTGTTAGCATTTTCTCAATCATAAGGTAGTCGTCTGGAATGGTTTTCCAACAGTCTTAAAGAAGTTCCCTGAGCACTTGTTGGCTGCTTTTCTTTAACTCTGCAGTCCATCTCATCCCAAACTATCTCAATTTGGTTAAGGTCGGGTAATTGTGGAGGCCATGCCATCTAACACAGCACTCCATCACTCTTCTTCTTGGACAAAAATATCTTACATATCCTAGAGATGTGTTTGGGATCATTGTCCCATTGTCCTGTTGAAAAACAATTGATGGTCTCATTCAAACTAGGCGAGATGGCATGTTGCTGGAAATTGCTTCGGAAGCCATGCTGTAAAGCACCCCCAAATCATCATACCTTCTCCTCCATGCTTAACGTTTGGAATGGACATGTAGAAACTATCCGCTCACTTTTTTTGTGTCTCACAAAGACATGAGGGTTGATTCATCAGACCAAAGTACACTTCCACTGGTCTAATCTCCATTCATTTTGTTTTAGAACACACAACTGATGGTTTACAACATATTGCGTAGGTAAGACATTCCACAAATTACCTCTTAAAGAAGCATTCCCCCAAAAATATTTGTTTGGCTTATTAGAAAGATACATGATACAAACTGTAGTGAAGATAATCTTCTTTCCGGTGACTGTATTTGAAAGTTATAGCCTCCCTTCTGAACCTCAGTTGTGTCATGTGACTAACTTTGATTTCCAGCTGACACTGGACAGGAAGTCAGTTACTTCTCTATTCATTCCTATGAGACTGACATTGAGGCTCCCATAGGAATACAGAGAGAAACTGGCTTCCTGTCCACACAAAAAACAGTGTTTGGAGAGTCAGGCTAAATGCACATGATCAGGATTGCGTGCGGATTTGCGTGCGGAAAATCCGCACCGTACGTCATGTACATTGTATTCTATGAGAATTTGAAATTGTCAATGCACACAATGCTGATTTTTTCCGCACGGATTTTGACCTGCGGTGCGGATTTTAAAATCAGCATGTCAATTTATTTATTTTTCCTGACCGGATTTTCTTCATTCACTTAGTAAAATCTGCATGCGGAAAATCCGCACACAAATCCGCACCAATTGATGCGGATTTACTGCACAGATTTGCCTGCGAACACCTGCGGATTTAAGTGCATATTCTCCGCACATGAATCCTGAACATGTGCATGTACCCTCAGGGTGTTGTTCACAGCTGTGGGAGTGCTTCTTTAAACAATACATACATTGAAGGAGACTACCTCATGAAGCTGATTGAGAGAATGACAAAAGTGTGCAAAACTGTCATTAAAACAAAAGGGTTTAACAGTTTTCTGTTTACTATTTAATTCAATATTTGTTCCTTCGTCATTTTTATGTCTTCAATAGGAATCTACAATGTAGGAAATAAAAAAAGTTCCTGCATTATATGAGAAATTCGGCATTTCCGTTGTTCTGCTCCTATAACAGAAAAAAAGAATGCTGATGTGAAAGTGCCCTAACATAAAAAAACTGAATAAAATAAATATATATCATTTTCTGAGGACACATTCCCCTCAAGAGGAAATAAGGCTGAAAAATACAACATAATAAGATTTATTTAAAAAATAATTAACTTCCTGATTAACTAGTATTTTATCCATTTTCACACTGCTTGGCTTCTTTTTTTTTATTGCAAGACTAGGATTAGACATACACCTCGAAGTAAAGAGTCAGACATTGCTTTTAAAATAAGGGAAGGACAAGAAGGTGATGCTTAAATAAACATGAGAGTGCGTGAGAAAACTCTGACTCTGACTATTAGGCAATTATAAATAATCTTATTCATTGCATGGGGGAGAATGTGATTCCATTTGGTTAATGAAAAAGTGGTTCATCAGGTATAGGAGTTGTGAAAGACACAGTGATAGTTATTATGTAACCTGTAGTTAGACAACAGCAGCTTTCTGTTTCCCATTGTTGACACACCGACTTTACGGGCTGTGTGTGGTATTACAGCTCACCCCTATTCACCTTAGTTGCAACACCATTTACTTGAATGGAACTGGAGGAAGGCTGTGGCGCAAAACAGCTGTTGTCTGTTCTTCTATTATGTATCCACTGGGCTGGTCTACTTTAAAGGGACACTGACAGGCCCAATAACCATAATTAGCTGTACATATCCATGCACAGGTCTCCTAATGTGCATTAAGTATCCCCCCTGTCCACATTATGAATACAGTTAACTCACGTTTTATTACCTGAACTAATCGCTGTTCTTTCAGCCCAAGGGGCGGGTTTTCAGCTTCTCTTGCGCCCAGCCAGCATCAGCCCAACCGCCGTTTTTGAAGCGCCGCCCAGCTCATCAATATTCACTTAGCTGGGCGGCTTCTGCAGTCCCCGACCTTCCGAGATCCGGCGCATGCCCAATAGAAAGCTATGGGTGCCGGGCGCATGCGCAGAAGCTGAAAGCGAGTCCGATGCCCATAGCTTTCTATTGGGCATGCGCCAGATCTCGGAAGGTCGGGGACTGCAGAAGCCGCCCAGCTAAGTGAATATTGATGAGCTGGGCGGTTGGGCTGATGCTGGCTGGGCGCAAGAGAAGCTGAAACCCCGCCCCTTGGGCAGAAAGAACAGCGATTAGTTCAGGTTATAAAACGTGAGTCTGCAGTATTCATAATGTGGACAGGGGGGATACTTATATGTTTTTAATGCACATTAGAAGACCTGTACATGCATATGTACAGCTAATTATGGTTATTGGGCCTGTCAGTGTCCCTTTAACCCTTTCAGGAACAAGCCATTTTTCACCTTTCTGCCCAGTCCATTTTTAGCAAATCTGACCAGTGTCACTTTATGTGGTAAAAACTTTAAAATGCTTTTACTTATCCAGGCCATTCAGAGGCTGTTTTCTCGTCACATATTGTACTTCATGACAGTGATAAAATTGAGTCAAAATTTTATTTTTTTTATTTATAAAAAAATGTATTTGTCTTGCACTGTTGAACATAAGTATTTGAACACCTGAGAAACAGCAAGAATTCTGGCTCTCAAAGACCTGTTACTGTGCCTTTAAAAAGTCCACCTCTACTCCACTCATTAATCTAACTTAGTAGCACCTGTCTGAGCTCTTTAAAGACACCGGTCCACCCCACAGTCAGATGCCAACAACTACCATGGGCAAGACCAAAGAGCTGTCAAACGACACCAGAGACAAAACTGTGGCCCTCCACAAGGTTGGAAAGGGCTACGGGGCAATTGCCAAGCAGCTTGGTGAAAATAGATCAACTGTTGGAGCAATTTTTAAAAAATGGAAGAGGCTAAAGACGACTGTCAGTCTCCCTCGGACTGGGGCTCCATGCAAGATCTCACCTCGTGGGGTATCACTGATGATAGGAAAGGTGATGAATCAGCCCAGAACTACAAGGAAGGAGCTGGTAAATGACATGAAGAGAGCTGGGACCACAGTTTTAAAGGTCACTGTCGGTAGAACACTACGCCATCATGGTTTCAAATCATGCATTGCACAGAAGGTTCCCCTGCTCAAGTCATTACATGTCTAGGCCCGTCTGAAGTTTTCCTATGACCATCTGGATGATCCAGAGGAGGCATGAGAAAAAGTCATGTGGTCAGATGAAACCAAAGTAGAACTTTTTGGTCTAAACTTCACTCGTCGAGTTTAGAGGAAAAAGAAGGATGAGTTGCATCCCAAGAACGCCATCCCTACTGTGAAGCATGGGGGGTGGTAACATCATGCTTTGGGGATGCTTTTATGTAAAGGGGACAGGACGACTGCACTGTATTAAGGAGAGGATGAATGGGGCCATTTATTGTGAGATTTTGAGCAACAACCTCCTTCCCTCAGTCAGAGCATTGAAGATGGGTCGTGGCTGGGTCTTCCAACATGACAACGACCCGAAGCACACAGCCAGGATAACCAAGGAGTGGCTCCGTCAGAAGCATATCAAGGTTCTGGAGTGGCCTAGCCAGTCACCAGACCTAAATCCAATAGAACATCTTTACCATCAATAAGTTTTTATGGAGTTTTACAAAAAAATAAAAAAAATTACACATGTCCAGATACATCAAGGTATCATGTATCAGTAAATGTAAAACATAGAACATACAGGCCTGATGTAGTATCGGGACAGCAACTCAGAAAGTGGGTGGGGGGTAAAGAGGATACAGGTTTCAAAGAGTACAAGTCCAGAATTGATATTAAAGCACATATTATAGGAATGCACAGTTATAAGATACAATCTGGGATAGGTGAGACATATGAACTTGATAGCCAAGGAATCCATTGGTTATGTGCAAATATTCTGGATTGTGATGTTGGGGAAAAAACTATTTGTATTGCATATGTTGGTTGATAATCTGGCATAAAATTGAGGGAGTGATATTTTGTTTCCAATGATGGGCTATGACTGTACGCGTAGCAGTTAAGATGTGTGCTATTACCCATCTTTTCTCATATTGGACGATGGCCAAGCCTATACATAGAATAGCTAATTCAGGTAATAAGGTGAAGGACTCATCCAACACCTCTGATATCAGTGCAGCAGAATGATTCCACAAAAGTACCACCTTTTTACACTAACACCACATGTGGGCTGGGGTTCCTTTATACCCGCACCCTCTCCAATAGAACATCTTTAGAGGGAGCTGAAACGCCGTGTTGCTCAGCCACAGCCCCAAAACCTGACAGATCTAGATGAGATCTGTGTGGAGGAGTGGGCCAAAATCCCTGTTGAAGTGTGTGCAAACCTGGTCAAGAACTACAGGAAACGTTTGACTTCTGTAATTGCAAACAAAGCCTTCTGTACCAAATATTAACACTGCGTTTCTCAGGTGTTCAAATACTTATGTTCAGAAGTGCAAGACAAATACATTCTTTAAAAATCATACAATGTGATTTCCAGATTTTTTTTTATTTATTCTGTCTATTTATTCTGTCTCTCAGAGTGGGAATGCACCTACAATGTGAATTTCAGACCCCTCTATGATTTCTATGTGGGATAACTTGCAAAATCGCAGGGTGTTCAAATACTTCTGTTCCTCACTGTATGTCTACTTCATGTTTGGATAATTTTGTGAATGCCATTTTATTTTTTGGGGACGTAAGAAGGCATAGGGTGGGTTCACAATAGCGTTAGGGATTCCGTTATGGCTTTCTGTTATAACATGGTTATAATGGAAAATAATGGAATACCCAGACAGAATGCAAAAAACGGAAGCCTTTCTTTAAAAGGCATTCCGTTTGCTTTCTGTCCTAATAGAAGTCTATGGGAAAGCATAACGGATCAGTCTGGGTTCCGTTATGCAAGACGGACTTTGTTTTCTGTCTTGCATAACGGGACCCAGGCAGATCAGTTTTGATTCCCATAGACTTCTATTAGGACGGAAAGCAAACGGAATGCCTTTTAAAGGCTTCAGTTTTGCATTCCGTCATAATACAAGTCTATAGGCAGAAGAATGGATCCATCCTTCCATCTTATGGATTCCGTTATTTTCCGTTATAACCATGTTATACCGGAAGGCCATAACGGAATCCCTAACGCTAATGCGAACCCACCCTTAGAAGTTTAGAAGCAAATCAAAACGCACTTTTTAAGGACTAGTTCAGGTCTTAAGTCACTTTGCGAGGCTTATAGAAACCACCCAAAAATGACCCCATTTTAGAAACTTCACCCCTTAAGGTATTCAAAACTGATTTTACAAACTTTGTTAACCCTTTAGATGTTCCACAAGAAATAATGGAAAATGGAGATGAAATCTCTGAATTTCACTTTTTGGGCAGATTTTCCATTTTAATCAATTTTTTTCCAGTTACAAAGCAAGGGTTACCAGCCAAACAAAACTCAATATTTATGGCCCTGATTCTGTAGTTTACAGAAACACGCCATATGTGGTTGTAAACTGCTATACGGGCACACGGCATTGCGCAGAAGGAAAGCAACGCCATATGGTTTTTGGAAAGCAGATTTCACTGGGATAATTTTAAGGTGCCATGTCACATTTGAAGACCCCCTGATGCACCCCTAGAGTAGAAACTCAAAAAAGTTACCCCATTTTGGAAACAACAGGATAAGGTGGCAGTTTTGTTGGTAGTATTTTAGGGTGCATATGATTTTTGGTTGCTCTATAAAACAGCAAATAACAAAAAATTGCTGTTTTGGCACAGTTTTAATTTTTTGTTATTTACATTGTTCATCTGACAGGTTAGATCATGTGCTATTTTTATAGAGCAGGTTGTTACAGATGCGACAATACCAAATATGACTAAAATTTTTATTTTAGTGTCTCCATATTCTGAAAGCCATAGTTTTTTTTATTTTTTGGGCGACTGTCTTATGTAGGGGCTCATTTCTTTTGGTATGAGATGACAGTTTAATTGGTACTATTTTAGGGTGCATATGACTTTTTGGTCGCTTGCTATTACACTTTTTGTGATGTAAGGTGACAAAAAATAGCTTTTTTTACACCGTTTTTATTTTATTTTTTTAACGATGTTTACCTCAGGGGTTAGGTCATGTAACATTTTTATAGAGCAGGTCGTTACGGATGTGGCAATACCTAATATGTATACTTTTTTTTATTTATGTAAGCTTTACATAATGATATCATTTTTACACAAAAAAAATCATGTTTTAGTGTCTCCATAGTCTGAGAGCCATAGTTTTTACAGTTTTTGGGCGATTGTCTTAGGTAGGGTATCATTTTTGCAGGATGAGATGACGGTTTGATTGGCACTATTTTGGGGTGCATATGACTTTTTGATTGCTTGCTATTACACCTCTTGTGATGTAAGGTGACAAAAAAATGGCTTTTTTAACAGTGTTCACCCGAGGGGTTAGGTTATGTGGTATTTTTATAGAGCAGGTTGTCACGGATGCGGCGATACCTAATATGTCTACTTTTTTTATTTTGTTTACATTTAACACAGTAAAAGTATTATTATTTTTTTAAAATCATGTTTTAGTGTCTCCATAGTCTGAGAGCCATAGTTTTTATATTTTGGGGGCGATTGTCTTAGGTAGGGACTCATTTTTTTCGGGATGAGGTGACAGCTAGATTGGTTCTATTTTGGGAGGCATATTCCTTTTTGATTGCTTGGTGTTGCACTTTTAGTGATGTAAGGTGCCAAAATTATTTTTCTTTTGCACTGTTTTTATTTTATTTTTTTGACGGTGTTCACCTGAGGGGTTAGGTCATGTGATATTTTTATAGAGCTGGTTCATACGGACGCGGCGATACCTAATATGTCTACTTTTCTTTTCTTTATTTTGGGAAAAGGACGCTTTTTTTTTTACTTGAATTATTTTTTTTCTGTACTTTTTTTACACTTTATATTTTGCCCTACTCTGGGACTTCAACTTTTGGGCATCTTATCTCCTTTACAATGCATCACAATACTTCTGTATTGTGATGCATTGGATGTAAGTATATTACCAGTGTAATACACTTACAGCCTGCTTGCCTGTGAGATCCAGGGGGCTGGATCTCACAGGCTCTCCCGGCAGGCAGCCACGATGCCTAAGGAAGGCATCAGACTGCCTTCCCTGCCATCGGATCCCCATCTGATGGCCATCGGATCCCCATCACAGCAGCGCGGGCACTCTATCACCGCCCCGCACACGTCTGAAGTCCGCTTGACCGTGGCTGTGCAGGGGTTAATGCACCGGCATCGGTGATTTCACCGATGCCGGCACATACAGCAGGGGTCCAGCGATCAGTGAGTGCTGGACCCCTGCCACAGATCGGGCGGGCGCAGCTCCTGCACCCACCCGATCAGCGTGCCGTACATGTCACACCCAATTGCGGGGTTCATGTACAGCGCTGGGCGTTAAGGGGTTAATTGATGGAATGAAAAAAGAGTTTATGGGCTTGTGAGTGCTACGGCTTCAACTCTTTTGCCTTTATTTTTATTGTTACTGATCACCGAATATGTGGGGAGTTTTCTGAGGAAGGATATTGGGAGTTGTAGTCACAGAACAGTTGGAGCACCAGAGGTTGCTGTTCTCTGTGCTAGAACGTCACTGTTTTAGGAAAAATAATGTTCTAATCCTGGAAAATATCTATAAGAATGTGAAAATCTATTAAAAACTTTTTTAATATTAACAGTGTGATGAGATACTGTAAGATGAGATATTGTATGATCACTTGAAGATACAGGTCTAAAGGCTGAGGCTGTACTACTGAGAATTCTTGGTAAAACAAAAGAAATCTGAAGAAGACATCTTTCAAATTTACTGTAAGTCAGGAGCAGCATTGTAAGAATGACTTTAGAAGGCTTCAGATCACCAGATACTGTATATCCATGTCTGCCAACAATGGCAATAAGTAAATAATATAGATAGATTAATCAATAGTTAGATAGATAGATGGACCACGCTGGATGGTGGAAGCTCGTGAGTAGTGCTCCTGCCCCCAAGCCTCTATTTAGCCCTATTTCAGCACACTAACATGAAGGGATGGTAAAAAATACAGCCTAAAAGCAACCTAGAGAACTCGGCTGCATCATCGGGCGAAATCATACCTCAGAATAAAATGGAGAAGTTCCTTATCAGACAGTCGCAGCAGCAAGTGACGCGCGCGCTCCCATGATGGCACCCCAGCTAAAAGACTCGCAGCATACACTCCCTGAGAACCGAGCGGCGGGCCCCGACACAGCTGCTCCATCTGCCATGAGGTGAGCGATCCAGCTATACTTACCAGGCATTACCTAGATGAGGCTCTCCAGAAAGCTTTAGCCCCTATTGCTGCGGACCTTACAGTTATTAAATCAGAGGTGCACCATATTGGAGAGAGAGTCGAAATCCTGGAGCACAACCAGGACTCTTTGCTCACATTTAATACGGCTGTCAGAACCACCCTGGACACGCATCGTACAGCGATCAATAACTCCTTACTGTTGCTGGAAGACCAGGAGAACAGGAGCCGTAGGAGGAACATAAGAATTAGAAACCTCCCAGAAGCGACAGATAAAGAGGACTTATTTACACTTATGCAAGAGCTGTTCTCAACTTTACCAGGCTATGTCGTGCAGAGCTCATTGTAATTGAAAGGGTGCACAGGGCATTACGCCCAAAACCTCCCCCTTCCGACAACCCTAGAGACATAATATGCAGCCTATTAAGCTTCTGCGACACCGAAGCCATATTGCAAAAATCTAGAGCCATGGGTGAGGTTCAGCTGTTGGGAACCAAAATTCAGATCTACCAAGACCTTGCCACCTCAACCCTCCAGAAAAGGAGGATCTCAAAGGCCCTTACAGACCTCCTGCTCTCTTCTAAGATCATATATCGATGGCTTTTTCCTTTTGGCCTCCTTATCACATCTGGAAACAGACTCCCCCCCCTTCCAAGTGCCACCGGTATGGTCTAAAGTGCAGAAGCAGAAGAACAGACGACGCAACGGTCCCTCTCAGATGGATTCCAATGACTAAACACCGTCCCTTTCTTCTGGGATGATATCCCCTACTTACATTTTACTCTGAAAAGCTCTTGTATTTTACTCTGCTATGTGAGCTCTTCTCTGCTATGGGAGCGAATGCTCTCTTTTTCTCTCCCTTCCCATCTCCTCCTTCCTTTCCCCCTTTCCCTCAACTCCCTTTCATCTTCTCCTACAAACACGTGAGTTTAATGTTTTTCTGCTAAATTGCAAACCTTAGTATGTCCTTAGTCAGGTTAGTTCTTTTGCTCAATCATAATGCCCAACGGGCTTTACTAATGGATGCTTGGGCAGATCAGGCAATACACGTGTTAGTGTACTCCCCCACTCAGTTAACCCTAGGTGGAGTTCTATTGACTCCTTGAGGAGCCCTCTTACATTCTAGCTGGTTGAATATGTTCTTTTCAGTTAGTTTTTTGTTCTTACTGTTAGATCATAGAGCAAAAGTTCTAAAAAAAGTTCATCATTATGTTATAGAACGAGCACTGTTGCATATCAACTTGTCATAATTGTTCTTGATTTCTTCTACATCGATACAATGTAAACAGTCTCTTATTTTATTATAAAAACTAATAAAAAGAGAATTGAAAAGATCATAGAGCATATGGTAAACAATCATGCCCGCCTTAGATGTATCTCAGATGGCTGCCTTAAAACTGAATGTGGCTTCCTTTAACGTGAATGGGTGCAATAGCCCTATTAAGAGAAGTCGTATTTTTCAGATTCTGAAGAAAGAAAGGATACAAATCGCAATGTTACAGGAGACACATCTAAAAAAAGGCCATATACCAAACCTTTCGCACTCTATATTTCAAGCATGGTATCATTCCTTTTATGACCTTACCTCAACTAGGGGTGTCAGCATTGGGATGCATAAAAGTGTGCCTTTTTCTGCCTTGGCGGAAGTTGCGGATCCTGAGGGGAGGTATTTACTTTTAAAAGGTAAGATAGGGAATGTAGAGATCATATTATGCAATCTATACTCTCTAAACAACAACACGACTAAATGGTTACGCAAAGTACTGCATAAAATCTCTATCTTTGCTTCTGGCCTACTGATTATAGGAGGAGATCTTAACTTGGTCCTCAAACCTCTTTTGGATTCAGCCACTCGTAGATCCGCGATCTCCTATAGGGCACTAAGAAGCGTGCAGAGTAAAATTAGTAGTATGGGTCTGAGTGATGTTTGGCGGGCTATGCATGCGGACAAAAGGGACTATTCCTTCTATTCCCACCCACATAAGTCTTATCAGCGACTAGATTACTTACTCATATATATCCTGTCCTTGTGTCATAGTTTCTCTTTTGGTCTGGCTTTGCGCTCACCGTTTATTCAGCATACAATGTTTTCTATTTGAAATGTCTGTAATGCCGTTCACCACCTTGTCTGTTAATGTGAAATGCTCTTATGATCTTTGGGCATGTTTCCCTTCGAAATGTTTATACTTTTCTAATGTTGAATTATTAATTTCAATAAACAAAAAAGAGATAGATAGATAGATAGATAGATAGATAGATAGATAGATAGATACACTCACCTAAAGAATTATTAGGAACATCATACTAATACGGTGTTGGACCCCCTTTTGCCTTCAGAACTGCCTTAATTCTACGTGGCATTGATTCAACAAGGTGCTGATAGCATTCTTTAGAAATGTTGGCCCATATTGATAGGATAGCATCTTGCAGTTGATGGAGATTTGAGGGATGCACATCCAGGGCACGAAGCTCCCGTTCCACCACATCCCAAAGATGCTCTATTGGGTTGAGATCTGGTGATTGTGGGTGCCATTTTAATACAGTGAACTCATTGTCATATTCAAGAAACCAATTTGAAATGATTCGAGCTTTGTGACATGGTGCATTATCCTGCTGGAAGTAGCCATCAGAGGATGGGTACATGGTGGTCATGAAGGGATGGACATGGTCAGAAACAATGCTCAGGTAGCCCGTGGCATTTAAGTGATGGCCAGTTGGCACTAAGGGGCCTAAAGTGTGCCCAGAAAACATCCCCCACACCATTAAACCACCACCACCAGCCTGCACAGTGGTAACAAGGCATGATGGATACATGTTCTCATTCTGTTTACGCCAAATTCGGACTCTACCATTTGAATGTCTCAACAGAAATCGAGACTCATCAGACCAGGCAACATTTTTCCAGTCTTCAACAGTCCAATTTTGGTGAGCTTGTGCAAATTGTAGCCTCTTTTTCCTATTTGTAGTGGAGATGAGTGGTACCCGGTGGGGTCTTCTGCTGTTGTAACCCACCTTTCTTTCCCATTCTGACATTCAGTTTGGAGTTCAGGGGATTGTCTTGACCAGGACCACAACCCTACATGCATTGAAGCAACTGCCATGTGATTGGTTGACTAGATAATCGCATTAATGAGAAATAGAACAGGTGTTCCTAATAATTCTTTAGGTGAGTGTAGATAGATAGATAAAAAAAAAAAAAAAAAGCAAAATGGCAGCACTCTCCTTAAATGAAAATAGAAAAAAGTTTATTCACCCATGTGGATGCAACGTTTTGGCTCAAACACTAGAGCAGGGAGGGTCAACCTGCGGTTTTCCAGGTTCCTGGCCTCGGTGAAGTAAGAGCCGGTATTTTCAGGTGTCAGCAGCAGCTAATGCTGATTGACACTTTGCTATTTTAGTATGGCTGTATAGCTGATCCAGGACAGCTCTTACTGGGAGTAGTCAAAGTGATGGGTGAGTGAACTACTCCCCACGTTCCAGGCCGGGTCTTGACTGGCTTATAAAAAAAACAGCCAGCAGTGTCAGCTGGAAGTGATTACCTCTCTCTGAGAGAGGAGCTCTGGCAATCGCTGGCGTGGGAACGGAGCCCTGTGCTGGGCTGAAAAGTTGACACCTGTGTATTGGGAGAGCAGACCACCTAAAGCCTGCAATTTGGCTGCTGGAGGCAGAACCGCCGACAAAGTGACTTTTTGTTATGCACAAACTTTCTACTTGGTACTTGTACTTTGCCTCTGTACTGCACCCGCTTATCCCAACTACCAGAGTGAATCCCCACAATAGATAGATAGATAGATAGATAGATAGATAGATAGATAGAAAGAAAGATATTATGTCTCATATTTTGTGGACTATAAGGCACACCTTTTTCAACCAAATGTGAGGGGAAAGTGGCAGTGCGTCTTATAGTCCGAATGCTAATGACTGTTTCCATTATGGAAGCGGTCATTAGCATGCAGGAGGCATGGGGAGCAGTGAGGGCAGTACAACGCCTGCTCTACTTACCCTTCCAGGTCTTCTTCTGGCTCCGCTCTGCACTGTGTCCTGACAGCATACAGCAATAAGATGAAGTGCACATAGGGCCGGACCAAGACCAGGGAGCAGTGAGGGGTAATGAGGATTGGGGGTCTCATCTGAGGTGTCATGAAAGATATGTTTTTTTTCTTATTTTCCTCCTCCAAATCCTAGGTGGTCTTATAGTACAATTCTCTATACATAATATTTTAGGAACCATTACAACACTGGATTTGAAATGGCACCATTTTGGGATACATAGTATGTATTGTATAACTGAAATTTATCCAAACACCAAATTTTTATAGTTTTAGTACTTTAATGCTTTTTTTTCTTAGAAAATAATGTTTTGTGCCACGGCTTTTTAATACTTAAAAATTGTCCTTTTATTTAATGGATATTTAAGGGGCATTGTTTTTTTTTCACAGGATGAGCTGTGGTTTTTATGGGCACCAATTTGGGGTACATGCAACATTTTGATTAATTTTTGTACAGCAAGTCTGGCATTATTTTACAGACTCCATAAGAGGAAAATTTAGTATTACTTCTTTTATTTTTCAAGTCATTATAGTAAGGTGACACCAATCACATATAGCGTATTTTGTTTGTTTGTTTTTTGGGGGGGTTTTTTCATAAGGAAGATTTTCCAAAACCTTTAAATTAACCTTTTTAAAAAAAACAAAAAACAAATTTGTAATCACAGTAGGGGACTTAAAAATGTGATCTTCTAGATCTCTTCTATAATACATTTCAATGCTTTTGCATTTCACTGCATTATGTCTGCCAGTGTTACACTGCTTGGCAGCCTATTAGCCCTGCTTCTGACAGTGATTGTGTTAGAGATGGAACAAATTGAAGGGGTTGTCCAGCTCCTTTTAATTTCTTACCAAAAGCTGATGTGAAATAACAAACCTTACCAATCCCCTCCATTTCCACGACGCGGTTTTCCATGTATACTCGCCTCCAGCACTGACATTTTGACATAGACATGTAACCAATCATTGGCTGTTGTTATGAACTCAGTGGTACCTGCTGCAACCAGTTATTGGCTGCTGCAGGCACATGTCTGTGTCAAAATGTAATTGCCGGAGTCAGGTGAGCAGAAAGCCGCGGCACAAAAGTGGCAGGGGATCAGGGAGCATTACTCAGTTTGTTATTTTACACCATTTTAAGCTTTTGGTTAAATATGTCAACAAACATGTGTTGTACCAATTAGTTTATTTCTCCAAATGAATATGATTTATAGAAGAAAGAGAAGATAGCAGATATACACAGGTAGGATGATGACGTAGTAAGAACTGTGGTTTACTTAATCTGAAACTATCATAAAAGCAGTTACCTCCACCCATCATTGGATCAGTACATATACAGGGAAATAGTTGAGAAATAACAGGAATTTCTGGATATTATTAGACAATGATGAGCTCATCACTGCATTTACATAACGTCAGTGCCAAGAGGTTAATCTGAAGCACAAGGAAGTTGTCTTTAATCCTAACAAAGAATGTACATTTTTTATCCGGCCCATTAACACCGCTCTGTTTTGCAAGTTTGTCATAGTGCATGGCGTGGCTCTACAAAGAGTACTGGCACTGTGTCTGCTTATACCAATCATAACCAGGTCATTCTTATTGCAGATTTGAACTTGGAAGCTAGTAAATGGGTTTGGTGAGGAAAACTAATATTCATAATATATTAATTATACAAAAGTCTAGCATTAGTCATTATGCCATTCTGTAGGAGTGGCACAGTAACATGTTACAGAAGAAAGAGGTGCCATTGTCTTGTCAGCCACGTATTGTCAAAGGGCATGTGATTGTGAATGTTTGGACCAATTTAATAAGGTACAAATAGCCCGAGATACAAAGAGATCAAACCAGAACCTACTGTACAGTTTTACAAGGAAAGGTCAATAAATTATCAAACTTACCAATACCCTTTCGCTGGAAGATAAGCATCTTATGGCTCCATACCCTTTGTTCGTACTCTTAGGGGGAGATTTATCAAAAGGGCTGTAAAGGAAATTGACTTAGTTGCCACTAGAGATGAGCGAATTCTAAATTCGGCCACGCTTCGTTTGGTGGTAAAAGCAGAATTGTGTTATGGATACCACGGACCATAACGCAATTCTATGACGGAATGCATAACGGAATGCCTTTAGAGGCATTCCGTTATTTATTCCGTCATGATAGAAGTCTATGGGCTGCAAAACAGATCCGTCCCGTTTCCATTATGAAGGGGAGTCCTCTCCTACATAACGGAAATGGGACGGATTCGTTATGCAGGCCATAGACTTCTATTATGATGGAATGAATAACGGAATTGAGTTATGGTCCATGGTAACGGAATCCATAACGCAATTCTGCTCTTACCACCAAACGAAGCGTGAACGAATTTCATAACATGAAATTCGCTCATCTCTAGTTGCCACCAATCAGACCCCACCTTTCAATTTTCAGAACTCCTGATTGGTTGCGTTGCTATGGGCAACTAAGACAGTTTTCCTTTATACTAGTTTTGATAAATCTCACCTTAAGTACATATAGATAACAGATCATTTTATTCTTGTCAAATATAGGTGCATGTGTGATTTTATATAGATAAGATAATAGTTCGAGTTAGTAGACATTAGTTAGACTTTAAATAGCATTACCGTTCCCTACTCCAACATGCTAACCATAGCCTCAGCATTTTCAGGAATCTAGGACACAGTAGGAAAGTGCTTCACCCTCTCACCCATTTGACCATTTGAATGAGGGTGGTAAAAAAACAAACAAAAAAAAACATATAGGGAATTCATCATGAGGGGGATATTTGAAGACAATTTTGCTTCTGTGCTGGGATACATAGCCTGTGCTGCTCTGCTTTGTGCAACATTTATCAAATGTTGCAAGTTTTTTTTGTTAAATTTGATACATGGAAGAGGTTCTCTAAGACTTGAAAAGCATGGCTGCCTTTATCCAAAAACATCACCACCCCTGTCCACAGGTTGTGTGTGATATTACAGCTCAGCTCTATCTCTTCAATGGAGCTGAGCTGCAATACCAGACACAACCCATGGCTATTGTGCTGGCTTTTTTGGGGGAATAAATCAGCCATGTTTTTTCTAGGACAATTCCTTTAAGGCTACATGCACACGAACGTTGTTTGTTTTAGTGTCCGTTCCGTTTTTTCTGCAGATAGGTTCATTCAATGGGTCCGCAAAAAATGCTGACAGTACACTGTGTACTATCCGCATCCATATGTCCGTTCCGTAGCCCCGCAAAAAAAAAAAATAGAGCATGTCCTATTCTTGTCCGTTTCAGGCATTGTTACAATGGCTCAGCAAAAAAAAAAAAAATGGATGGCATACGGAGGTCATCCATTTTATTTATTTTTTTCGGTTGTGTGCATGTAGCCTAAATCTGACACTTTTGTCTAGAAATGCTACTCCATTTTTTTTTACAGCACCGTCTCCAGGAGGGAGTTTTCAACTTAATTGCAACTGTTGCAGTAATAAATCTAGAGTGAAAGTAACAGTATCAAAACGGTGTAAAAATGCAAATAAACAGTTTTTTGTGTAAGTGAGCCGGAATTGTGTATGGCTTGATAAAATCCTACCATAGAGTGGAATTTCATAGCTTCAAACCTCCTCATATGTGGTGATATGTGAGGTCAGATATTTTCTGGTATGCACAACATTTTTCTGCATACTGGGGTAGATTTACTAATCCTGTAGATGGTGTAAATGTGGCTGTCTAGACCTGCACCAGATTTATCTCAGTGACTCATGACGGATGATACATTACTTTACATCACCTATTAGTTTCGTAAGTATATGACAGAAGTATTTCCCAGAATTGCGATGCAATTTTATTGATAATATTGGGCCATACCCCTTTTCTAGCAAAGGGACACTTCTTTCCCGTTTAGTCACACCTCTGGTCTAGCTCGGCGCAGATAATTCCTCCAAACCTAGATGTGCCATATTTGCACCACATTTTGCCACAAATGATACCAGAATCTGGGTGTAATCACATTAGTACAGTAAATGTGGGTCATTGTTTTTATAACCTCTGTTGTTATGTGTCTTTTACTTTTCTTAATTGCTCTGTATATACACTTATACACACAGTGCTATCAATCACTGATAACACCTCCCAGTGGCGCACCTACAGGGGGGGTCCAGCGGGTCTGGACCCCCCCCCCCCCCCCTCCTAGAACAACCAGACAATATATATTTTTTTTATCTTTCAGGGCCGCACCGCTGATCACCACAGGCAGCACAGCCCTGGATGTAATTGCAGCAGTGGCGGCGGGCAGTAGGAGATGAGTGCTTCCATTGTGGAAGCGCTCATCTTCATATCCATATGTATTGCCGTCCTCAGGACAGCAATACAGATGCCTATGCTGCGGCAGGGGAAGGAGAGGCATGTCCCTCCCCTATTCTTCTGATAGGCCTCAGGCACTAATGCCTGCAGCCTATCAGAGGCCGGCTCTATGGGGGCATCTGACAATTCTTACAGCACTTCTTAATGGCACATTAGGGGGGGAGCACCATGGGGAGAGGAGCACTATGGGGGCTCTAAAGGTTTTTTGTTTTTTTTTACACATTACGGGGAGGCACTATAGGGGAGAACGCCACTATGGGGCATCTGGTGGCACTATAGGGGCATTATTTGGGGGGCACCATGGGGGAGAGGAGCACTATGGGGGCTCTAAAGGGGCTTTTTTTTTTGACACATTATGGGGGGCACTATAGGGAAGAATGGCACTATGGGGCATCTGGTGGCACTATAGGGGCATTATTTGGGGGGCACCATGGGGAGAGGAGCACTATGGGGGCTCTAAAGGGGCTTTTTTTTTTACACATTATGGGGGCACTATAGGGGAGAACAACACTATGGGGCATCTGGTGGCACTATAGGGGCATTATTTGGGGGCACTATGGGGAAGTGGGGGTTCTAAGGGGGCATTTTTTTCTTATTGGCACATGGGGGGCATTATGGCATCTGGTGGCACTAAGGGGGCATTTTTTACTGGCACATTATGGGAGGCACTATAGGGGAGAGCGGCACTATGGATGAGTGGAGCACTATTGGGGCATATAGTGGCACTTCGAAGGGGCATTTTTTACTGGCACATTATGGGGGGCACTATGGGGGAGAGGAGCACTATGGGGGCATCTGGGGGGTATAAAGGGGCTTTTTTTTTACACATTATGGGGGGTACTATAGGGGAGAATAGCACTATGGGGCATTGGTGGCACTATAGGGGTATTATTTGGGGGCACTATGGGGAAGTGGGGGCTCTAAAGGGGCCTTTATTCTTATTGGCACATTATGGGGGGTCATTATGGCATCGGGTGGCCCTAAGGGGGCATTTTTTACTGGCACATTATGGGAGGCACTATAGGGGAGAGCGACACTATGGGGCATTATTTGGGGGCACTATGGGGGAGAGGAGCACTATTGGGGCATATGGTGGCACTTAGAAGGGGCATTTTTTACTGGCATATTATGGGGGACACTATGGGGAAGGGGGGAGAGGAGCACTATGAGGCCATTTACTGGGGCACTATATTGGGGTATTTTATACTGGCATACATTATGGGGACATTAGCTCAACAGCGGGCACTAAGCGGGGGGTATTTCATGTACTGTCATATTGTAGGGAGAATTATTAGTACTAGGAGGTATTATCCGGAACTTTGCTACTACTAGGGGGCTAGGAGGAACATGATTACTAGTATGGGCACTATAGGGGCATTATTACTACTAAGTGTGCTCTGGCAGAGAATTATTTCTATTTTGGGGAGCACTGTTACTTTGGGGGGCACCCTGCCACAGTATCAGCTTAGCACAATAATTTTTTGGGGACATTATCTTTATACTATTAGTGTCTGGGCGCAGTTATTTTTTTAGAGCACTGTGTGCCAATAATTGTTGAAGGGGGCACTATCTGTGTGGTAGTAGTATTTCCAGGGGGACTGTTTCTGCAGTATAGTATTGGGGGTGGCAGGAAAGGGTGTTCAGAAGATGTGAAGATGATGGAAATGTGGGAAACTAATGTCTGTTTGTTAATCTCTGCAGAGATGGGAGATGGCTGAAAAATCATCATGGCGGTCTGGTCTGAATGGAGAAGATAAAGAAAGAGAACGTCTACAACATAGGTGACATCACTGGATGTAAGAGGTATGTGGCGCTATGTAGGAGAGGAGATGCTCCGGCTCCTTCCCCTGCCATTTACAGAAGGAGGATTCAGAGCTTGGTGAGGACGGCCAAAGGGGGCAGCAGGCCACGGGCGGGTGGCAGATGGTAGGGGGGAACCACAGGCCTTGAGCAGGATCTGGGGAGGGAGGAGAGCGCAGGAGCTTCCTGGCTGTAGCCTGCTGTTTATTGTATAATGTGAAGCAGGCAGTGCAGCCAGGACACGCCCTCCCCTCTCCGTATGATGTGTAGAGACAGGCCTCGACAATAGAATGTCAGCTGTACAGTGTTTGTTGGGACTGGTCTATTATATGTAGGAGGGGCTTTTAATAATGGGTGGGGCCTTTCGGACCCCCAGACAAAATTCCTGGGTGCTCCCCTGACACCTCCCACATATACAACTATCAGTAACTGACAGCTATCTCTGTATACACACTTACACAGAGAATGCTATCAATCACTGATAACACCTCCTCATGTACAACTATTAGTGACTGACAGCTACCTATGTATACACACTTACACAGAGAATGCTATCAATCACTGATAACACCTCCCCCATGTACAACTATCAGTGACTCCGCACATACAGCAGCGACATCACAGCACCTGGCTTGGGGAACACATTTTCTCCCCGCTACCTCCATGTCTCACCCATCTAGGATGACGAGGGGCAAAAGATCCATCAAAGCCCAGGGGAAATGAAGCTTCTTCTTTAAGAAAGAGCACACACAAGATGGCGGGGGCAGTGCTCATTCCTCACTAACGAGATGTGCAACCCACAGAAGGTACAGTCCCTCTTGAGAGTTGACAGCAACAGATTCCAAATGCAAATAGCACACTTGAAATGAACTCTGGACCTTTTATCTGCTCATTGTAATTGGGATAATGAGGGAATAACACACACCTGGCCATGGAACAGCTGAGAAGACAATTGTCCCATTACTTTTGGTCCCTTAACAAGTGGGAGGCACATATGCAAACTGTTGTAATTCCTACACCGTTCACAGTTCTGGAACAACATCCTATGGACAGATGAGACCAGAGGCGTAGCTATAGTGGGTGCAGAGGTAGTAGTTGCTACCGGGCCCAGGAGCCTGAGGGGCCCAAAGACCCTTGTGCTGCATAAGAAGACACCAGTATTATAGAAAGTGTATGCAAGTTACACCTCTGGCTGGACAGAAGGGGTTAGGTTAAGAATTTGGTATGGAGGAGTTGGGGTGCAGTTTCAATTTTTGCCTCATGCAGCACGAAGGTTTGAGGGAAGGGGGCCCCAGCTGAACTCTTGCACCAGGGCCCATGAACCTTTAGCTACGCCCCTGGATGAGACCAAGATTAAATTGTACCAGAGTAATGGGAAGAGTATGGAGAAGGAAAGGAACTGCTCATGATCCTAAGCATACCACCTCATCAGTGAAGCATGGTGGTGGTAGTGTCATGGCGTGGGCATGTATGGCTGCCAATGGAACTGGTTCTCTTGTATTTATTGATGATGTGACTGCTGACAAAAGCAGCAGGATGAATTCTGAAGTGTTTCGGGCAATATTATCTGCTCATATTCAGCCAAATGCTTCATAACTCATTGGACGACGCTTCACAGTGCAGATGGACAATGACCCAAAGCATACTGCAAAAGCAACCAAAGAGTTTTTTAAGGGAAAGAAGTGGAATGTTATGCAATGGCCAAGTCAATTACCTGACCTGAATCCGATTGAGCATGCATTTCACTTGCTGAAGACAAAACTGAAGGGAAAATGCCCCAAGAACAAGCAGGAACTGAAGACGGTTCCAGTAGAGGCCTGGCAGAGCATCACCAGGGATGAAACCCAGCGTTTGGTGATGTCTATGCGTTCCAGACTTCAGGCTGTAATTGACTGCAAAGGATTTGCAACCAAGTATTAAAAAGTGAAAGTTTGATTTATGATTATTATTATTATGTCACATTACTTTTGGTCCCTTAACAAGTGGGAGGCAGAGATGCAAACTGTGGTAATTCCTACACCGTTCACCTGATTTGGATGTAAATGCCCTCAAATTAAAGCTGACAGTCTGCAGTTAAAGCACATTTTGTTCGTTTCATTTCAAATCCATTGTGGTGGTGTATAGAGCCAAAAATGTTACAATTGTGTCAATGTCCCAATATTTATGGACCTGACTGTATCTGCAGCCACCGTGCAGCAAAGAAGAACAGTAGCTTCCATAACCGCAGCCCTGCGAGATCGTGCCATACCTTACAGATTGGGTTTTCCTATGAAGATCCAACATGGAGGTGCCCTACAATCCATCTCTACTCTCGAAGAAGGAAAGCTTTTGCTGCAACAATGGAACTTTCCAATCTCAGAAACCTTCTAGAATCCGAAGTGGCAAGTAGTCTCCTCCAAGCGCAAGTTCAAAAACCGAAATCCCGACTAGCTGTACAGGATGGAGCTCTAAACTGAACTGTTTCACCCGGTTCCTAACCATGAGTTATCTGGTTCCCCCAGACACAAGTATTGGCCTAGAACATGCTGACAGCGTATTTATGTTCTATAAATGTTTCCGTTTTGTTAAATGTTTTTATAGATGGTTTATAGATAACACCTCCCCATGTCTCATTCCCCGTTACCCAAGAGCTTTTCATTAAGTCCCCTGTTCTTAACAATTGAACTTACCGGCCACCACACCATACTGCGCCCTGCGAGAAAGAAGCCTCCTACTGTACCACGGCTTGTCCTTACCATAGCCTGAAACAGAAGACAGGGTAAGAGGTTAAAAGGTGTGAGACCTTCTGAATGTTAGAGTTATCTCATTATCTCATTAAAGGGGTTGTCTGTTTTCAGGAGGAAACCGGACAACACATAGGATCCTTCTTAAGAGAAGAACTGAGAGTAAATTACCTGTCAGCAACCATGCCGCTGCTTCAGCTTTCCCAGCCAGGTTCTGTTTACCCAGCTGCAGCAGTGATGTAGGGTCAACAACATGTTACCGCTGCAGCCAATCACTGGTCTCAGTTGTGCACTTAAGAGACCAGTGATTGGCTGCAGCCATTACGTGCTGTCAACGGGACGTCGGTGCTGCAGCAGGGTAAATAGAGCCTGACTGGGAGAACCAGAGCGGTGGTACGAGATCTGTCAGGTAAGCAACACTCAGTTCTTTTCTGCAGAAGGATCATATGGTTTCCTCCTAAAAACGCACATTCCCTTTAAGTATAATGAATCACAGTGTGGTTAGGGGACCTAAGGTCCCCCATAACTTGTGGGCATGGTCGCAATTGCTACTGCTGCGTCCCCTATAGTTACGGCACTGATCAGAAAAGCCCTGTAAATGCTGATGAAGGGCTACAGTCTATATATTATAGTTCTAATAACATCTTCAGTATAAATTGGCATCACTTGTTTCACCCCTATACACTTTTACTAACAGGTTTCAGCTTTGCCACTTAGTATACTCATTATTTATCAAGCATTTCATACAATGAAGGACATTACCAATAGGGTGCATGAATTTACAAGATGGAGAAATGCTATGCTAGTTCTTTTAAGGGAACCTCTCACATGGAACAAGCAGTCCCATCTCTGGACAGCAGGTTATAGAGCAGGAGGAGCTGAGCAGATTAATATACAGGTTTGTAGGAAAAGATTCAGTATAACTTTATTCAAGTGAATCCCCGCTGCTCTTTTGATGCTTAGGAGTTCAGGCGTGAGGGGGGGTCCTTCTCAGGATTCACAGTCTTCCCTGTATCACTTATCACTTGGCATGCAGAAAAAGCTATGAACTACTGAGGAGGACCACCTACTGGACTCCTAAACATAGAAAAAGCAGGGTTTTAAATGAAAAGTTATACTTGGCACATAGCCATATAACAACCTGCTCAGCTCCTCCTGCTCTATAACATGTTGCTGTCCTTAGATGGGGCTGCTTGCTTCAGTGTGACAAGTGCCCTTTACACATTGTAGAACTAAGATCCCTGCTATCTTCATGTTATTATCTCATTAGAATAATCTTACTTTAGTTATGTCTTACATTGTTTCTAACACCAATCATAAAGAACTAAATATGACCAGTGAAAGTAAGAGCTGCAATAACTGGACATTGGTCCAAATACCCCCTAAAGTTCCCGTGTAAGGGTGCTTTCACACTAGCGTTAAAGTTTTCCGGTATTGAGTTACGTCCTAGGGGCTCAATACCGGAAAAAAACTGATCAGTTTTATCCTAATGCATTCTGAATGGAGAGCAATCCAATCAGGATGCATCAGTTCAGTCCCTCCTAAGTTTTATAGCCAGAGAAAATACAGAGCATGCTGCAGTTTTCTCTCCGGCCACAAATCCTGAACGCTTGCCGGAATGCCAGATCCGTCATTAATTTCCATCGAAATGTATTAATGTCGGATCTGGTACCAAGTGTTCCCGAAAAAACGGATCTGGTTTCCCAGTCTGCGCATGCACAAAGCTTTAAAAATGAAAAAAAAATAAAAAAATACCAGATCCGTTTTTCTGGATCACACTGAAGAGACGGATCCGGTATTTCAATGCATTTGTCAGACAGATCCGCATCCGGATCCATCTGACAAATGCATCTGTTTGCGTCCGGATTGCCGGATCCGACAGGCAGTTCCGGCGACTAAACTGCCTGCCGAAATCCTCTGCCGCAAGTGTGAAAGTACCCTAAGCCACAATATGAGGCTCAAAGCTCCCTCTTTTTGCTACCAGGGAAGCAAGCTCGATCTATCAGTCATAGGATGTTTTATTAAACTGATACCATCTCGTCACCAGCTTCTTGCGAAATGCCCCAAAGGTTTTTATTCCCATTTCACACGTGCAGGCGGCTCACATTCTGCACTTCTACATTACAACGGCTACATTAATGTGTACTAGTCGCAAAAAGTATAGGGAATACATTCATGAGAAGATACAAAGTACTCAAGACAGTTTCAAGATACAAGACTACTCACCCATATTCCCACAGCCAGCACCACCACAAAATATACCACAATCACAGAGATATCAGCCGCGTTATTGATGGGGATGGAGTCATCTCTGGCTGGAGGACCTGTGGTGGAACTTGGGGTGGTTTCCATGTCGCCTGCCTCACTCTGTGAGACACTGCCTCAGTGCACTGCCACCAGGTCCCCTACTCTTCCTGCAGGTGTGTGACTCAGATGCGGGGTTAATTATAAACCCATCCCACATTGGTCCTCCCACCCCTTCCCTTGTCATCAATGTATAACCTGTCCCAGATTTACTTTCCTAAACTCGGTCACTAAACTGACAAGTCCTTCATATCCTCTGCAGTCCAGCATTCCTTGATAAGCAGGTGAGATCTGAGAAGTCACCTGTGGAGTTGAGGAAAGGAATGTCTGGAATCAGGTAGCAGAAAGCTGATGGGCATGTGCCAGGTGATGCCAGCTTGGCACTTCTCGGAAAGGAGTTTGTGTCTTGTTTGCTTCAGTGTTAGATACCACACTTTATTTCATCAGGTATGTTAAATGGGTTGTCTAATCTTGCTGTTACTAAGGCGAGATGAGACACAGTCCCGACCACCTCCCGGCCGGGAAATAGCAGAGTGCTCCGTGCTGAAATAGCGTAGCACAACAAGCTATGCTGAGTTAGGGAGACTTGCTGTGCTAGGCTGTTTCAGTAGCTCTCATGCACGGAGCACTCTATCCACCAAGAGGTGGTCGGGACTGTGTCTCATCTCGCTTTAGTAACAGAGAGAGGAGACAACCCCTTTAGGGTCCATTCACACGTCAGTATTTTTACCTTTCCAGATAAACGTTCCTGTTTTTTGCGGATCTGAAAATCTGGATGACATGAGGATGCTTTTAGCATGTCTTCCATATTTTCGACGGATCCATTGACTAGAATGGGATGACGGAACGCAAAATCGGACAAATAGTAGGACAGGGTATATTTTTTTCCAGGATCCGAATAACGGAACCCACGGAACGGAACGGAATCACGGAATCGGAGAGCACCATGAGTGCTGTCCGATTATTTGCTGATTCCATTGAAAATAAATGGATCCGCATAACGTTCCGTTTTTAATCGGAACGGATGCGGAACACCAAAACGGACGTGTGAATGGACCCCTAAACAGAGTCTTTCCCCAGGAAATTCACTGTCAAACCAGGCACTGTGTCTTGTAGGGTTAGCTCGGGAAAGTTGAGAAGCAAAGGTGCACAGAGTGCCTTGAATGAAGCAACAAGGCATCATTACATTGAGCGGAGCGAGCTCTACAGGCATTGTGTCGGGTGTAACACTGCGTCTCCTGGTGACAGATTCCATTTAAAATACTGGTTGACACTAAATAAATAAATAAAAAGCTGCAGCACTGCCAACTGATTTATTTTTTTCAGAACATGATGTGCTCTTCTGACCCTTAGACCCAAGAATTAACAATCTTACAATACATACGATTACATTACTTGATAACGGTCATATTTCTGAGGGGAATAACAATGATGACAAAGTCCAGTCCTGTTTTATGCCATCCCTTTTCAGGCTTACATGCCAATTTACAGTCAGCATTAAAATAACTGCCTTCAGATTTGAACATTGGTCAAGTGCATCATGCCTCCCAACCATTCCAGGTCCAGCGTGACAGTCCTGTATTTCAGCGGCTGTCACATAGTCCTGGGACTGCCGAGGTATGTCCCAATTTCAACTGTATCTGCATCCTGAGGACACAAGTGCAGTTTAATACAATGATAAACCGGGAGCTGTCAACCTGCTCCACCTTTCCACTGCCAGTCTTTCCCCACCGACAGTAGAACAGCAAACAGGCTGGGGATAATACGCGCGACAATGCACCAAGGGGCATTACTACTGTGAAGAAGGCTGTAAGTACGATGCCTATGTACTTCATCCACACAGCGGTTATGCTGGGACGCCCAACACCTGCACCATGAGCTTCCTCTGAGTGAGAACACTATGCACCAGAGCAATCCATCCAATTGAAGTACATAGGCATCGTACTGGACACGTAAGTCTCTCTACTCATTACAATCTCTATCTATATCTGGCACCAGCTATTGTGTTTAATCATGCCAGTTGGCGTTGCACATACATCAGCATTGATCGCTTCCCATGTGAACACCAGTATATACACTGTTACCTAACATATCCCAATTGGTCATACTGGTTGTTCTGTTTTTTCAGTTTTTTCCTTTATTGGGATTGAACATTTAGAAGACTAAGGGGAATTTACTAATCTGAGTTTAATCAGGCAATGTCTGAATAGATAGATGATTAACTAGATGGTGCTGTATAGTATCGCCGTAACTTGTGGCACATGCTTAAGTCCCTATATCCAATTGCATAGAGATATCATAATACTCTGTGTGGTCTGAAAATTAGTGACCACCATTTCAGATTAGTGATTCATATCGTGGTCACCTGTATCTTTTTACATCTTCTTGTATTTCTTATTTTTTTTCTACTATCTATGGTGTAGGACACTCCGCCGTCCTTGTTTTTTTGTCCCCTGAGGAGCCTAATATAAACAAGGCGAAACGCGTAGGGACGCTGTACATACTTGTCAGTACATATTTCATGCTCATTTCTGTGCACAATTTTTTTCTTGGGTGGGGTTCACTTCACCACATGGGGGGTGTTTTATACACATTGTTTGTTATTTTTGGTATACATATAGACTAGTCTAGGTCTCCGAACTAGGGATAGCATCATCTGTCACCCATATCAGGGTCCTCCAGGGAACCTTAGGAGGTACGAGACACGGGATCGCCCCTATCGGGGCGGCTATTCCGTTTATAGGTAGGGCCACCAGAATAGCGGGAGTATTAGGGATATTGCCCCTACAAAACATTTATCCTACCTGGTTGCCCTCCTACCATCAAGGAGACGAGCGACATAGAGTCTTTTTGATTTCATTTTTGCACTTATTGTTTATTTTTGTACTTAAAGGGTCCAATATTTTAATGATTATTATTAAAAGCTATGTCTTAGAATTAAAGGTAACTAAGGGGTTATGTAGTTGCTTACCTCATGTACATCTTCCCTATGCTTTATTTTGGACTCTCCTGACCCATTTTCACTCTGGTTTCCATCCTGTGCCACTTCCTGTTGCTGTATCCAACCAAACCCATGATGCACTTCTCCTTTCTCTGCCCCAGCTCCAGCACCGACCCTAACAACACCCAGCTAATTACATAGACACTACTCTGTTGCTGCTCTGACATGCCCATGGAGATAACATCACAAGAAAAAGCTGCATGGACATGGTCATGTGACACAGTCACAGTCCAGAATAGAGGATAGAAGCAATTTAAAATAACTACAAAATTATAACTACATACTACCTGTACATCATAATGTGTGAGGAGATGTATGGGGCGGGCTTCTGCAGCGGGCCTGCTCCATACATGGCGGGTACCGGCTGTTTCATACAGCCGGCACCTGCCCGCACTGGCAGGGAGCGGCGTTCCTACCGCCCCCATCATTCAACGCCTCAGGTGCCGCGATCAATGCTGATCGCGGCACCTGTGAGTGAAGGCAGAGGTATGTGGCTCCCTCTGCCTTCCGATTGGAGCATCCGCAGTGAAATGCGGGACTTCGATCGGTTGCCATAGCAGCCTGGACGCTGCTGAAGCGATCCAGGCCTATGATGGCAATCTCCATACTAAGCTGTGCATGACACATAGCTCCGAATTGAGACTGTAAAAATCCCATTCACCCTAATAGAGATCTATGAGGGTGAATAAGACAGGGGATCAAAAGATCCCATGTACTAGTACTCCATGGGAGCTAATAGCAAAAAAAAAACAACAATATATTAAAAGAATAAATCACCCCCTTTCCCAATTTTACATATAAAAATATATAAACAATAAAAAATAAACATATTTGGTATAGCCGCATCCAAAAATGTCTGAAGTATTAAAATACTAAAAGAAAAACACGCGTTTCGCCATTTTGAAATTGAATAATGGTGATTAAAAAGTTGTACAGATACCACAAAAATGATACCAATAAAAAATACAGTTCGTTACACAAGCCCTCGTACAGCTCTGTAGACTGAAATATAAAAAAGTTATGACTGTCAGAATAAGGCTACTTTCACACTAGCGTTCGGGCGGATCCGTTCTGAACGGATCCGCTCATAATAATGCAGACGGAGGCTCCGTTCAGAACGGATCCGTCTGCATTAAAATGGAAAAAAAAAAAGCTAAGTGTGAAAATACCCTCGGACGGATCCGTCCAGACTTTCAATGTAAAGTCAATGAGGGACGGATCCGCTTGAAGATTGAGCCACATTGTGGCATCTTCAAACGCGGATCCGTCCCCATTGACTTACATTGTAAGTCTGGACGGATCCGCACGGATCCGCACGCCTCCGCGCGGCCAGGCGGACACCCGAACGCTGCAAGCAGCGTTCAGCTGTCCGCCTGTCCGTGCGGAGGCGAGCGGAGCGGAGGCTGAACGCCGCCAGACTGATGCAGTCTGAGCGGATCCGCTCCATTCAGACTGCATCAGGGCTGGACGGCTGCGTTCGGGTCCGCTCGTGAGCCCCTTCAAACGGAGCTCACGAGCGGACCGACGAACGCTAGTGTGAAAGTAGCCTAAGGCCTCATGCAAACGGATGGGTTTTTTTTGCGGTCCGCAAAAACGGTTTCCGTTGTTCCGTGATCCGTGTCCGTTTTTTCTTCTGTGGGTCTTCCTTGATTTTTGGAGGATCCACGGACATGAAAAATGAAAAAAAAAAATCTAAGTCAAGTTTGCCTTTGAAATGATAGGAAAAACGGACACAGATCACAGACACGGATCACGGACGCGGATGACAATATTGTGTGCAGCCGTGATTTTTCACGTTGTCCGTGAAAAAAATAGGACAGGTCGTATTTTTTTCTTGGACTGGAAACATGGATCACGGACGCGGATGCCAAACGGAGCATTTTCCGATTTTTCCACGGACCCATTGAAAGTCAATGGGTCCACGGAAAAAAACTGAAAACGGAACAACAGCCGCGGATCACACAACGGTCGTGTGCATGAGGCCTAAGGCAGTGCAAAATTAGATTTTTTCCAAAGGTTTTTTTTTTTTTTTTTTAAGTAGTAAAACAAAAACAAAAAACATATACAAATTTGGAATCACTGTATTTGTATTGAGCCGCAGAATAAGGACATCAGGTCATTTTTAAAGCACAGTGAACAGTGGGATGACAAAACCCCAAAAACCTTGGCAGAATTCTGTTGGGTTTTTTTAATATATATTTTGCCACACAGAATTTTTTTCCCGTTTTCCAATACAAGACATGGTAAATGCATTGGGCCAGATTTATCATGACTCTGATAGCTCACTCCACTTTCACATATGGCTAAAGTCAGTTTTAGCCAAGTCAGATTTATGATCGGCCCTTTAAGACTGTAATAAATGTGGTTTGACGGTAGCAGTTTATCCGTCAGTAAGCAGCTTTACAAAAGTCGCACATCTTTACGAAAAAGTCGCAAGTTTTTATGAAAAATTTGCATGTTCTATTAAAAAGTCTCATAAGATAAGCATGGTCCTCACTGGAGCGAAATTGCGACTTTTTAAATAGTCCCAATAGTAAATCTGTCTAGAGATTCATTTACTGTACATAAGAAAACACGATCACTTTCAGAAAACTGGCGAGTATAGTGCAGAGCAGAAAAAATTTGTGCGCAGTTTTAGCGTTTGGGACTTTTTTGGGGACTTTTTCACCCCATTATTCTGACCTGAGCTAATGATAAATCTGGTCCAAAGTGTCTTGCAAAAAATAAGCCCTCATATAGCTACGTGAAGGGAAAAATATAAAAAGTTATGGTTATTGGAATGTGGCAGGAAAAATCCAAAATGTAAAAATGAAAACAGGCCTCGACATTTACCCTAAGTTCACACCTGAGCGTTTTACAGTGCGTTCCTACGCGCTGTAAAACGCTCAACAAGGAGAAACCAATGCTTCCCTATGGGAATGGTTCTCACCTGGGCGTTTTACAGCGCGTACGATCGCGTTCCCGTACGCGTACGATCGCGTTCCCGTACATAGATATTCGGGAACGAGCTACAATGTGTGTTCGCCTGTCTCTGTATGCGCGATTGTAAACGCCGGTACAATCGCGCATACAGAGCGCTCCTTTCAGAACGCTCAGGTGTGAACCCAGGGTTAGGCTTTAAAGGCTTGAAATATCTCGCTTTGCATGTAATGAGTTTCTCATATGTTAGTTTCACCTTTTAAGTTGCATTACTGATATAAATGAACTTTGCACGATATTCTAGTTTTTCGAGTTTCACCTATATATAAATAAGGACTGCACTAATATTTTAAGAATTTTTAAATATTTAAAATGTTCTTTGTTTAAAAGCATCAATCCCTTCTGTAGTTTCATAATACATTACCATGCTGTCATGACACCATGATAAAACCCTGTCTCTCTGCCATCTAATGCAGCAAATTTAAAGGGGTTTTCCGAGATTTTTATACTGATGACTAGAGATGAGTGAATTTCTTAAAAGTTCAATCCGGCAGATTTGCTGAATTAAAAAAAAAAATTCCCTTCGTGACGAGATACTTTGTCACGAAGAGCATTTTTTTGTAAGTAGCGAGTGCAATGACAGGGAGCTGCAATAGCGCCGCCCCCTTCATTGTACCCCTTAGATGCCACGTTCATACATGATCGCGGCATCTGAGTGTAAAATTAAAAATGTAAATTAAATCAAAGTTACCGCCTCCATTTGCTCGCGATGGGTCGGCTGCGCCATCTAGCTCGAAGATCTTGGCTGCAATCCTGTGCGGCACGAGATTACATCATAACGCCGACTTGCGTGGTGATGTATGACATCATCATCACGCTGGCCGGCGTGATGATGTAATCTCGCACCGCACGGGATTTCGCCCGAGATCTTAAAGCAAGATGGAGGCTGGCGGCCCGTTACGAGCAAATGGAGGAGGTAGGTTAGAATTTTTTTTGACTCGAAGAATGAGGAAATTCGGCTCCTAGGCGAATCGAAGTTTGTTTGCCTGCAAGAGTTAATGCTAACGCCGGCTGGGAAGATAAAGTCTGTAAACCATTTGGAGAGATGTTTTTGCAGAGTAAGGCCTCATGCACATGACCGTTGTTTCATTGCGTGTCCGTTGCGCCGTTTTTCGTGATTTTCTGCGGACCCATTGATTTTCAATGGGTCCGTTGAAAACTCGGCTACTGCACCGTTTGCCATCCAGGTCCGTGATCCAGAAAATGGTTCGCGGACCCATTCAAGTCAATGGGACCGCTAAAAAACACGGAGGCACACAAGATTGTCATCCGCATCCGTTTTATTCCTATCATTTGCATGTCAAACCTGTCTTAGACTTTTTTTTACATTCCGTTATGTCTGGTGGTCCTCCAAAAATAAAGGAAGACACACGGAAACAAAAATGAAACGGATCACGGAACAACGGAACCCTATTTTGCGGAACGGAACACAACAACGGTCGTGCGCATGAGGCCTAAAGCTGTTTTCCAACTTCATCACAAGGACTGGACTCAATTTATTTCTACATCCCCTTCATCAACAACCACCCTTTTTATTGCTTCGGAGCCAACGCCTAGGGTCCAGAGTATCCAGGTAGGAGCACCGTGACACATGCACCAACATTAAGGGACCTTTACGCCATCCTACACCACTCTGGCATTCCTACACCTGGGTACCATCTACAGTATCACTAAAAGGGGCCCTGTGCCCTTGTTGCTTCACTGCGTCATGAAAACAAGTACTTTTTCCTCTTAACGGTCCCCGAAGGCGCCTGTAGTAAAGGCACCGCTGCTCACAGCTTTGCTTAGGCCATGTGACGGTCAGTGGCAGGGCCGGCGTCATAACCCAGCAAACCCGGGCAAGTGCCGGAGCCCAATGCTCCTGGGGGGGGCCCGCTGAGCTGCTATGAGCACTTCCATCAATACAGATGGAAGCTCTCACTGCTGTCATTTCACTTATGCAGTACCCCTTTGGTGGGCCCTCTGAGTCACATGAGGCCGGCTGCTGCAGAGACTCAGACATGCCCCTTCTACACAGGACATGCTGCATGAGGAGAGAGACCTGCAGGGCTGGAGCAGAAGTGTGAACACAGGTTGTCAGTGAGTCTGCACTGTGACTGTCTCTTCTCTGTGGGACAGGGGGTGGGGGTTGTTTTACTGCCTTAGCAGTTAGCCTCCATGACACCTGCCCCCCCCCCCCCATATCCTATCCTATCTCACCCTCATGGAGCCCCTGCTGTCTCCTTTCCTCCCTCCTGTATCCAGAGCTTCTGTTACACCCTTCTATCTCCTATTGCTGCCCTGCACAGACCTCCTGCCACTACTTGTTGTATGAATCCCCCTCAGAGCCTCTTCCACCTACTTGCTGTGTCCACCCCTCCTGTCCATCCAGGGCCCCGGGCCCCTGTCTCACTCCAATGCCTCTCATTATGGTGGCATCTGAACCGCATTCACCATAAGGACCTTCTAACGCCACAAGATCATGTGACTGTGCCCCCCACCCAGTACTGTGCCCCTCACCCCATACTGTGCCCCTTTATACCATGCACAGTGCCCCTAGTCATTCCCTGTACGGTGCCCTCTTATCCCCTTTTATCCGGTCACTGTATGGTGGTTTTATCATTGTATGGCAGTGTTATCACTGTATGGGGGTGGTATCCAATAACTGTATGGCCCTAACTGTATCCCCTTCCCTGCCCACGCCTCTTTTCTTAGATATGGCATGAGAGGGAAAAGATACAGATTGCGGTGCTAAGGACCTTTGCACCACATCTGTGTCAGAAATACGCCTAATATAGACGTATTTCTATTTAATAAATTACCCCCTATTTGTATTATCACTTGGGGGTAGGGCTAATATCTTTATAGTATATGGATTATCTATATATATTAACAGATGCCTCAGACTGATGCCGTACAGTGGCGTCCGTTCACCATACAGTTCCATTGTAAAGAAAACATATACGTTAACGTATGCATTTTTTACAGGACTCTGCAGAATACAAAAGCGTGGAGTGCTGCACATTTGTATACATCAAACCGATAGGAAAAACTGTGCTGTGCTTGATGAGCTGAGAGAAGGCTGCAGCACTACTGTGAGCGCTGGTGCCTTCTCTATAATCTGATCGTCAGGGGTCCCGGGCAATGCCTTATTGCCAGTAGTTTAGAAGTTATACCCTAATGAAGTTTGCTTGTCCCTGTGATTCCTTGTATATTAGTTAAAGCCGGCATATTTAACTTTTCTTTAGAAGCCCCCTGACTAGGCCAAGAAATGAGGCAGGCATACTACCTATTATTTTCTTAGACTACTAAGGCTTTGGCTGAAATGATCAGTTAAGATCTCTCTGTCCAGGGTTCAATTCCAGTTTTGAAAAAAAAAATGCTTTATGCAAGCAATATTTTATAGGATGCTAATAAAGGTGATGTTAATAAAGGGGTTTGCGACCTCCCTATTCTTAGTTATTTTTTGGCTTCTTAACTGATAGATGGAACTATCCACCAAGATAGAAGCAACAGAAATTTTAATGATGTCTACGGCTCCTGAGGGCACATTTCAATTGGAACAAGAACTTCGATTGTACAGGACTCTGAGATTGACAGCCTATTTTTGTGAACCTGACCCCCTACACAACAAAGAGAAGCCTGCTACTACCAACCCATTGTCTATTGACACACTAGGACTTCGCAACAAGAGCTTTTTTTATGCTTCCAAAAAATAAACACCCTATTAAAACCTATTAAATGTTATTTGACAATAGACAGGGCCATTATAAACATACTAACAATTTATCAGTAGAAGAAAGACGGGCGCTCTCTGAATTACAGAACAATCGGGATATCATTGTTAAACCTGCAGAGAAGGGTGGAGCCCTAGTGATCATGGATAGATCCATGTACCTGGAAGAGATCAAATCACAACTAGCGGACATAGAAACATATCAAGTCCTACCCAATGACCCCACTAGGATCATACAGACACAGATCAGTGATAGCCTTAATGAGTTCACACTAAAGAACATCATAGATCTTAAAACCTCCACGTTCCTGACCAGACAGGATCTAATTACACCTGTCTTTTACGTTTTACCCAAAATGCACAAAAGACTTGATAACCCATTGTGCCCCCTTCACAGTCATAATCTCCATTGTGCCCCCTTTATAATAATAATGCACACTATTCCCCCTTCATAGTAATAATGCCCATTGTGCCCCCTTAATAGTAGTAATGCCCACTGTGCTAGTAATGCCCTCTGTGCCCCCTCCGTAGTAGAAACCCCCATTGTGCCCCCTTCACAGTAATAATGCCTACTGTGCCCCCTTCACAGTAATAATGCCCACTGTGCCCCCTTCACAGTAATAATGCCCTCTGTGCCCCCTTTATTGTAGTAATGCCCTCTGGCTCTGTGCCCCCTCCATAGTAGAAATGCCCATTGTGCCCCCTTCATATTAGTAATGCCCTCTATGCCCCTCCCCTCGATAGTAATAGAGTCCTCTGTGCCCCCTCCATAGTAATAAAGTCCTCTGTGCCCCCTCCATAGTAATAAAGCCCTTTGTAGCTGTGAACAGGTGATCCCTTTGCATCAGTTCACATGCGGCGCTGGACGGTGGCCGCCGCTGCTTCTGTGCCGTGCTAGTGGAGTGATGGGATCCGAGGCCTAGGTGGCTCTGCCTCACGGTGGGGCCGCATTGTGGCTGCTGGATCCCGTTACCTGCTGGTGCGGTGTGGAGGCGCGGTGGTCGCCGCACGGCACTGCGCTTTGGATAGAGTAGGTTCCCACTTAACAAGAGGCAACCTTGTCGCGGTAAGTGGGCCTATGCTCTTTGATCAAACTGTATACTAATGCCTCTTTTAGGGCACAGCAAATGTTTGATACTTGTGCTGTATAGCCATGTTTTATCAATAGAAATGCTGCAAAATACGTACAGTAGTCATTAGTATAGGAATGAGGAGGTGCGATTCAGATTCTCTCTACATTATACGAATAAAGCCCTTTGTGCCCCCTCCATAGTAATAAAGCCCTCTGTGCCTCCTCTGTATAAAAAAAAACCAAAAAAAAACTGTAACTACTCACCTTGTCCCGTTCCTGAAGCTCACATACTGTACCTCTCTTCCCTGCAGGCACAGGTCGCTCTGCAGCACTGTGTGGGCGGAGCTTATGCAGATTTCCAGGCTGCAGGCTCTGCTCACACAGGCTGGCAGCGCGATCTGTGTCTACAGGCTGAATGGTGGAGCGGGGAGAAGTCTTCCTGCTTCACCATTCTGTGCGCCGCCGGCCTGAAGGAGGGGAGGAGCACTGGGAGCTGAGCGGTGAGTGACAGGACCGCAGCTCCCAGCACTCCAGCAATAAGCGCTTCCCTATGCCCCCCCTTAGCACGCCACTGACCATAGCAAGGGAATAGAATCCACAGCTCATTTATTGAGCACCCACACTGACCTTAACATCATACAACGAGATTTTTTTTTAACACTGTTGAGAATAATATTGGCCAAGAATTTCTTCCTTTTTGGGGATACATTTCATGGTCAGAAGAGGTGTACTGCTATGGGCTCGAATGTGGCCCCTCCATATGCAAATGCATACATGATTGCCTTTGAAGAAGACCACAAATATTCACAGCCATTATTTCAGAGACATGCAGTTTTGTAGCTACGGATCATAGATGACATCTGTTTGTATGGAGGGAACCCGAACACACGGTACTTGAATTTTCATGAATCAAGTACACATGGAATTGGGATTTACGATACATGACAAAGAGATATGTTTTCTTGACAAGATGATCAGACTTGACGATACAGGCTGGATTTTTTCTAAATCCATGGAAAAAAGCCTTCTACAGTATAATAGATGACACTCACAGGCTACGAAGAGATCTTTACCCTGTTTCCAACTCACTAGGGTCAAACGTATTGCAACAGACCCACAGGTTAGAACAGGAGGATACAATGACATGTTTAATAAATTCACACAAAGAGGTTACCCCTCGGCCATATTGGAGGACACTCTAGCCACTACAGAACTTCACCCCAAAGTGGATAATTCTCAGAGGATAGTCTATGTCTCGACCTATCACCCTTTACTACCAAAGATTCACCAGACACTCAGACATTATTGGCCACTGCTAGCACGAGCTTATCCACAGATTGAGGAGTTATGAAAAACTAAATCTGCTACAAGAGACCACCCAATATTAGGGACAAACTGGTGAAAGTAGACATTGGTAGCCTCACTAAGGTTCCAAGACAACAGTTCATACGGAGCCCACGCCATGGCATGTTTCCTTGTGTACATTGCACAATGCTCCAGTGTTATCAAAGGTGATTGTCATTCATCCACAGACTGATAAACATTTTAGGATTGATAGCTTCTATACATGTGATTCCTTCTTTGTGGTCTACCTACTCAAGTGTCTATGTGGCCTTACCTATATAGGTGAGACCACCCAACATATCAGAGACCGGATTTCAAAACACAAGTCCACTATCAGTCTACAACACACTCAGTTACCAGTTCCACATTATTAGGATGAGACATCAAATCTAACAACTCAGGTTTCAAATATTAGAACAAGTTCCCCAACCGCGACGTGGAGGCAACAGGATACGTTTATTACAATAACGGGAATACTATTTGATCCATAGATTTAACACTTTGGCACCCAAAGGATTAAATAGGGAATGTGATTTTTTTCATTGATTTATGATCGTCATTAAACTGATTCTTGTCTCTTTCCACAGACCCCATACTGGTGAGGGTGAGACATTTCTTTTCCTCTTCCCAATCCCGCTTTCCTTATCCTCTCACAACGCTCTACCGTTTTACCCTTCTCCCTCATCCCCACCTCCCTAAGGGCTCATGCACGCGGCCGTTGCCCAGCCATTGCCGAATTGCACCCCGCAAACAAGCACATTCACTTGAATGGGTCCTCAACACGGAAGGTCCAGTGCAGAACGGAGGTACGGAACTCCACGGAAGAAATATGGAACGCTTCTGTGGGGTTTCTGTCCATGCCTCAACAACGCAAAAAAATAGAACATGTTCTATTTTTTTGAGGCGCGGACGGATCACGGACCCATTCAAGTTTAATGGGTCTGGATCCGTCTACAGAATCCGCACGGAACAGCCGATCATGGCCGTGTGCATGAGCCCTAACCATTAGGGATAATTTATCAATATAGTTGTTTATTAATTATTGTTTCTTTTCTTATTGATTATTATTATCATTTTTCCAAGTTTATTCTGATTTGATGCTTGTCATTTCTCTAATGCAATTTCATTTCTAATCCTTTTCAGTCTAACTCTTAGTCATACACCATAATCATATTCTTTATTTACTTCATTTTTTTATCCTTTTATTCTGTTGATTTTTCATCACTCTCATTCATTAATTCATTCAGAATCCCCCATTATATCTATTACAGTACATTTCACAGTATTTAGCAACTTGCTCTTTAGCATATGTAGAATCGGATGACATGCATACCTTATCTGAGCATCCCAGCCACCAAGGCCAGTTTTGTTGGGCGCAAATATTCAAATTGCGAATATTAATCACGAATAGCGGCACTTTGAGAATTCGCGAATAATTACAATATAGTGATATATATTTGTAATTTCGAATATTCTAGATTTCTTTTTTCATCAGTAACCTCCCTTCTTGCTTGTGGGTCAATGAGAAGGCTGCAATGTCTTTGTCTGAGCTTAGCATAAGAACCTCCCCAGCAGCCCATGTATGCAGTATTTTGCAGATCTGAGAGAGACAGCAGTGTTATTGCTGTGCTCTGTGCTTTCCACACTTTTTTAGATAGTTAGATAGCTTATATATATATATATTTCAGATAGTTAGTGGGAGATAGTCCGTGTAGGTTATATCCTGATTTAGTGTAACTGTTGCAGTGCAGGGTGTTAGGTAGTGTGATAGGATCTGCTGTCCATACATACATACATGCAGACCTGCTAAAATGTGAAGTTTCACGTATTGCGCCAAAATATTCACATCATTAGTGATGATTAGCACAATTGATAAAATATATTGGAGCACTCTATCTGCATATAAAGCTATTGTAATGTTCTGCCATGCCAACCATTTTCTCCAGTTTCAGGAAACTTCCAGCAGCTTGGAAAATGCAGCTATAGTGACCCACGCCTGTATTTCGCATGCATTATGAGAATATTACATTGCAGATTTTTTGCAATCAAGAAAATAATCTCAAATTCGCGTATATATTGCAAATTCGAATATAGCCCCTGCCGCTCATCACTACTGACGTCATTACAGGCGTCTCACCTGATACCCTGCTAGACAAAGATCACATCCTCCGGTCATGTGAGTTAAGGTGCAGATGTCACTGTCATGTGATGCTGGATGGCTCAGCTCCCCTTTTCCTGCCCCTTAGCCATCACACCTATCCCTAAAAGATATGCATTATTTAAAGTACCGCACCTACACCAGCACATACACAATCTAGCGCTCCAGCGTGCTGCTTCCACTCGCAGGTACAGCTTATATTTAGTGATGAGTGAAGCGAGCTTCGGAGGTTACATCCAAAGTCGCTTCATTTCTAACTTCGGATTAATACTGTACCGAGATCCGTCTCCATACAGTGTGAGAATGTATGGGCTTCAATAAGCCGGTCAGTTATTCGCAAAGTCGAAATTGTTTTTTTAAAGTAGATAACCACTTTAAAACTTGAAACCGAAATCAGCTTCGGTTCCGAGGTACCAGTCAGAACTGAAGCTGAGTTCGGTTTCAAGTTTTAAAGTGGTTTTCCACTTTAAAAAACAATTACTGAAATTATTCACACACGACTTCATTTTAATACTGTACAGAGACGAAGTTATGAACAAAGTGACTTTGGATGTAACATCCGAAGCTCGCATTGCTCATCTATACTTGTATTCTTCTATCTCTCCCATGTTTGCAATTCTTTCTCTCTACATCGAGGTTCACCCCTGAGATGCTTCCCCACTTTTAGGATGACTTGTTTGTTTGTTTTTACTATTAGTGATAATTCTCTTTCTTGTTTTTCTAACTTTTTGTTTTCCTTCTTTCAAGATACATCTTTTTTTTTTATACCAGACTTATGTTCATATATTCATTGTAACCTATGTTTGATTATAGACATAATTACTGCTGAGGAAGGTCCTAATAGGAAACGTCCAGTTTTGTATCTTAATCGGTGATTTCCACAAAGGCCAACTCTATAATCAAATCTGGATCGATTATTCTTGATGTTATGTATTTACATTTAACTGCTCCCTTAATTTCAAGTAACTATTGAATGCAGTGAATTGATTATTTATTATTACACTTCCACACACTTTGAGACCCCATTCTCATGATCATTGGGGTTTTCTGCTGTTGGATTTCCACCAGTGAGATAATTATCGCCTATCATGTGGATAGGTGATAAGCTCTTGTGGTGGGACAACTTCTATAAGCATTGTTCAAACGTCACCTGTGATGTGTAAGAGACACGTCACCACTGAATCCAGTGGTTGGCTGAAGAAGATCAGGTGACCATGCCCATGTCAGGAAGTAAGAAAACAAACCCCGGACTGGAAGATGGAGATGCGGGACCCAACACAGAGGATCGGAGTGGTGTGGAGCAGGTAAGTATGATCTTTCCAGTAGGAGGAGAGAGGCTGCTGGCACTGTTAGAAATTATATATTCCAGAACAACTCCTTTAAACCAGTTGTAATGGTTACATCTGTAATGGCTACATCTGTAATTTATGGGAATTTATGTGTGGAGCTATGGTGGATCACTATTCTCTGCACATATAAATTTTAATCTTTTGGGGATTATTTAACACTTGGTTTTAATACAGTATTTATTAGAGTAATTGATTTATTTATTTTTTATTTTTTATTCATTTTGTAATAAAGCTTCATATTATTAAAGGGTCACTCAGTTTCATGAAACTTTTGATATGTTATAGAGATATACGAAAGGTTTTGATCCTTGGGATTTCTGACTGTTGAGACCCTCTCTGATCACTAAAACGAGGAGAGAGAAGCGCTCACTATTGAGTCTGTCTCCCTTTCTCTACTTGAGGATAGAGAGTGCGATATGCGAGAAGGGAGAGTGCGATATGCAAAAATAGAGAGTGCGATATGCAAGTTCTTCTCTCTCCTTGTTCTAGCGATGGATGGGGCTCTCAGCACTCAGACCTCCACCAATCAAAACTTTTGATATGTTTCAATGACCAGGCCATTTTTTGGAAATCTGACCTGTGTTACTTTATGTGGTGATAACTTTAGAACGCTTTTACTTATCCAAGCCATTCTGAGATTGTTTTCTCGTGACACATTGTACTTCATGATAGTGGTAAATTTCAGTCAATATTTTCCATTTTTATTTAAAATTTTATTTATTTTGTTTAATTAAAAAATTTGCAACTTTTCAAATTTACATTTCTCTGCTTTTAACTACTTAAAGGGGTTATCCCATCTTAGACAATGGGGGCATATAGCTAGGATATGCCCCCATTGTCTGATAGGTGCTGGGACCCGCACCTACAAGGAGAACGGAGCAGAGAAAGTGGAGAAGGGCGCACTACGCATGCGCAGCCGCCCTCCGTTCATTTCTATGGAGCTGCCAAAAATAGCAGAGCGCTGGCTCGGCTATTTCCGTCGGCCCCATAGAAATGAATGGGAGCGTTGGCCGCGCATGCGTGGTGCGCTCCCATTCACTTCAATGGGAGAGGCGGGGAGCTGTGCCTGGTGGTGGACGGACCCTGGGAAACCCGGGGTCCTCCAGCCACAACTCTCCCCGGCTCCATTCTCGTTGTAGGTGTGGGTCCCAGAGGTGGGACCCGCACCTATCAGACAATGGGGGCATATCCTTGCGATATGCCCCCATTGTCTAAGATGGGATAACCCCTTTAAAGACTACAGGTTTGTACCCCCCTAGTGACCAGGCCCTGTTTTACAAATCGGCATTCACAACTTTAACGGTTTATTGCTTGGTCATGCAACTTGGCACCCAAATGAATTTTACCTCCTTTTCTTCTCACAAATACAGCTTTCTTTTGGTGGTATTTGATTGTTGCTAAGATTTTTCATTTTTCCGATATTAATCAAAATAGGCCGCAATTTTCTCCAAAAAAGTGTATTTTTAACTTTATCTGGTTAAATTGTTCAAATATAATTACATTTCTATACAAGTTTGTGTCAATTTATTGTGCTACATGTCTTTGATAAAAAAAATCCAATAAGTGTATATTTATTGGTTTGCGCAAAAGTTATAGCGTTTACAAACTATGGTACAAAAATGTATATTTCCGCATTTTGAAGCAGCTCTGACTTTCTGAGCACCTGTCATGTTTCTTGAGGTGCTAGAATGCCAGAATAGTATAAATACCCCACAAGTGACCCCATTTTGGAAAGAAGACACCCCAAGGTATTCCGTGAGGGATACAAAGGGGCCCAAATTCTAAAGAGTACCTTTAGGATTTCACAGTGCATTTTTTAAGCATTTGGATTCCAAACTACTTCTCAAGCTTTAGGCCCCCTAAAATTCCAGGGCAGTATAAATACCCCACAAGTAACCCCATTTTGGAAAGAAGACACCCCAAGGTATTCCGTGAGGGGCATGGCGAGTTCCTAGAATTTTTTATTTTTTTTGCACAAGTTAGCAGAATATGATTTTTATTTTTAATTTTTTCTTACAAAGTCTCATATTCCACTAACTTGTGACAAAAAATAAAATTTTACATGAACTCGCCATGCCCCTCACGAAATACCTTGGGGTGTCTTCTTTCCAAAATGGGGTTACTTGTGGGGTATTTTTACTGCCCTGGCATTTTAGGGGACCTAAAGCGTGAGAAGTAGTTTGGAATCCAAATGCGTAAAAAATGCCCTGTGAAATCCTAAAGGTACTCTTTAGAATTTGGGCCCCTTTGCGCACCTAGGCTGCCTAGGTGTGCAAAGGGGCCAAAATTCAATGAGTACCTTTTAGGAGGGCATTTTTAGACATTTGGATTCCAGACTTCTTCTTACGCTTTAGGGCCCCTAAAATGCCAGGGCAGTACAAATACCTCACATGTGACCCCATTTTGGAAAGAAGACACCCCAAGGTATTCCGTATGGGGCATGGCAAGTTCATAGAAGATTTTTTTGGCACAAGTTAGTGGAAATGTATTTTTTTTAGTTTTTTCTCACAAAGTCTCCCTTTCCGCTAACTTGGGACAAAAAGTTCAATCTTTCATGGACTCAATATGCACCTCCGCGAATACCTTGGGGTGTCTTCTTTCCAAAATGGGGTCATTTGTGGGGTGTTTGTACTGCCCTGGCATTTGAGGGTCTCCACAATCATTACATGTATGGGCAACATTAGGAGTTTCTGCTATTCTCCTTATATTGAGCATACGGGTAATGAGATTTTTTTTTTCCGTTCAGCCTCTGGGCTGAAAGATAAAATGAACGGCACAGATTTCTTCATTCGCATCGATCAATGTGGATGAAAAAATCTCTGCCCAAAAATGTGCAAAAAAAAAAAAAGGAGGGGAAAGGCATCTGCCAGGACGTTATGAGCTCGGCCCAACATCCAAACCCACTTAGCTCGTATGCCCTGGCAAACCCGATTTCTCCATTCACATAAATCGATGTGGATGAATAAATGTCACGACGGACGGGCACTCAGTCTAACAGATAACGCACCAACCAGGCTCTGGACGAGAGACAGGGGAAGGGTCACCTCCTAGCTTATCCCTGACCTCTTTCCCTGCACTGCTCAGCCCACATGCAGACCTTGAAGGTAGGTGTGCTGTGTCCTCCAGCCTGGGCTGACAAAACCCTGAACTACCTGAGATGGTGAAGTGGGGAAATAGGAGCAGCCTGCTCGCACAGAACCTGGATGGGATAGATGACACAAACAACCAAACTAGAAATGACACTTATCTTTGAGAGCAGGAACTGACAGCCAACCTTCCCTCCAAGCTTCCCAGACCACAATGATCAGTATAATCCGCTCAGAGCACTTAGCTGGAGGCAATTTAAACGAATGACTCCACCCAGTGCACCTGATGAGAGGCGGATCCAGCACGGCACCAAAACAAATACTAAACTTGTGCTGCTATCCTGGCCGACCTCCGCACATCGTCAGAGTGGGGCATGACAATAAATCATTGCCGGAATTTATTTATTTTATTATTTTTATACAAAGTGTTTGCCAAAGCATATGAACACCACCCCTCAGCGCATAAGCCTCGGCAAACGTATCTTTTTTACTGCAGAGGAGAAATCTCGTCTTGCAGCGCCGCATACACTGACTTTTGTGTAATCTGACAGCAGCGCAATGCTTCTCTCAGAATGCACATCAATGCTGCAGCTGATCTCTTGGTCCACCTAGAAGGTAAAAAAAAAACAAAAAAAAACAGGCCGCAACGCAATAAATTTAATAACATTAACTGTATATAACATTTGAACAGAACATTAACTTTTATAAACTTATTTTAACTTTTGAAACAGAACATTAACTTTTTTGCTTACCTGTGATTTTTTTATTTATTTTTTACCTTTAGAGGACAAACCTCTCCTTCCCCACGGGACAATGTGCAATGCGCAAATCACCCAGAGATGTGGCGAAGTACATAATGCACTTTGTCCCAGGTGAAAGGAGAGGTTTGTGGCAGTTCTGTGTGAAAGGGCCCTAAGACCACTGTGTGCCTGTCCTGTGTCACGCAATCCCTACACTAATAATGTACCTGTGTGTGGTACTTGCGGAAACACTCCCCTATGCATAGGGCAGGCTGGTCAGGACAGTCAGGACAAAAAAGGTGGTGTCACGCCTTATTCCACCCCTGCTACAGACACGACATTTTTTTCTTGGGGAACGTTGAGTTGGGGTACCAGGATAGACACTGGGGAAGTGTCTGCTATGTTGCTGGCTCACTACATCAGGGACTTGGGGCACGGACCCCCCTGTATACAGGATTTCCGAAATTATCTCTTCCTGGAATTTTAGGAAGAATCCTGTTCTCCCAGCCTTACTGTAGAGAACAAAACTATTATATACAGCCAATTGAATAAAATATACAGACACCTTCTTATACCAGCGTCTGGTGCGGCGGGACACTAAATAGGGAGCCAACATCTGGTTATTGAAGTCCACCCCTCCCATGTGAAGGTTATAGTCGTGGACAGAGAGGGGTTTCTCAATGACTCTAGTCGTGTCAGCGTGAATGGTGGACAGAAGGTAAACGTCCCTCTTGTCCCTCCACTTCACCGCGAGCAGTTCTTGGTCACACAAGGCAGCCCTCTCACCCGTGCAAGTCGGATATTAACAAACCGTTGGGGGAAGCCCCGGCGACTAGGTCGCGCGGTGCCACAGCATTGAATTCCGACTAGATGTAGGTGCCGAAAGAGGCCCACGCTTGAGTAAAAATTGTCCACGTATAAGTGGTACCCCTTGTGGAGTAAGGCTGACACCAAGTCCCAGACAATCTTGCCACTGCTCCCCAGGTAGTCAGGACATCCGACCGGCTCCAGTTTTGAGTCTTTTCCCTCATAGACCCTAAAATGATATGTATAGCCTGTGGCCCTTTCACAGAGCTTATACAGTTTGACCCCATACTGATTTGGGGTATACGCATCTGCAAATCTGGATGACAAATGGTCTATGAGGGGCCGAATTTTGTGGAGCCGGTCATAAGCAGGGTGCCTCTTGGATGACAGGTGTTATAGTCAGCGAAATGCATAAAGCGCATGTGTCACGACTGTGACTGATCCAGACAGGTCTGGGAGGAGAAGGTCGCAGCGACTTGCTACTCGCGATAGCTTGTGAGTTTGCTCCGTGGTTCAGGGTATGTCATCCGGGTTTTGCCTTGTGAACCTTTTTGTCCCGACTAGGAGTTTGTAGGCATCCTTCTCAGGTGAGTCCTGTCTGCTACTCCCAGCTACTATATTAGTTTCAGTTTCACTTGCAGTCATTGCCAGATATAGTCCTTACTTCCAGTGCTATTCTGACCTTTGAAGGAGATCGTTTGACGGTATTGCTGTGGAGCTCTTGTCTGGCGTGGACTGTCGTTATTGGGATCACCTTCTCTGCTCGTGACTGGATAAGTCTATCTATGTTATAGATTGTTTGTTTGTTTGTTGCTGTCTTCCCCTGTTGCTCTCCTAGACATGAGTGATGGTGACTAGTGCTCCCATCTGCCTTTCCCCAGTCTAGTCTTGTTAGGGTGACTGAGGGTTTAGGCATCCTGCTTGCCGCACGGGTTCACACCCCGTCTAGGGTATCAGGGCAGACAGGTGCCAGCTTAGGGTTAGTCAGGGGTGACCGTCCTATTTTCCATCCGTAGATTAGGGTCCCCCTTCCCCTCCGTCTGGTGCGACACGACTGCTGCTGGGATAGCGGTCGTGACAGTATATCTGGCCTTTTAAAAAAAAAAAAAAAAAGGAAAGTGACCTTTTTTTTTTTTTTTTTTGCTTGCTGTTTTGCTTTGTATTTTTCTGTTCCACTATGGATCCGGTTACGGTTTTGGCGAAACAATTACAGGGGTTATCCCTTGAAGTGGCAGGATTAAAAGCAACAGTGCTGCAGCAGCAGAAGCAATCCTTGGGTTCCACCGTTGCTACGGGAAACCAGGGTACTCCTGAGCCAAAAGTGGCTTTACCTGATAGGTTCTCAGGAGGGAGAGACCAATTTGTAACCTTCAGAGAAGCTTGTAAATTGTTCTTCAGGTTACGCCCTAGATCCTCCGGCGGTGAGGAACAACGGGTGGGCATTGTAATTTCGCTCCTGCAAGGAGATCCGCAGGCTTGGGCTTTCTCCCTACCATCAGACTCTCCGGCCTTACGATCAGTGGAGGAGTTTTTTGAAGCCCTGGGTCTCGAATATGATGACCCGGACAGGGTCTCACTGGCTGAGTCTAAGCTACGTAGACTTCGGCAAGAGAACCAGTCTGCTGAACTATATTGTTCCGAATTCCGTAGGTGGGCTACTGATACATTATGGAATGACTCGGCCCTTAGGAGTCAGTTCTGCCAGGGGTTGTCTGAAAAATTAAAAGACGCGCTGGCGGTATACAAGGTCCCTGGGTCTCTTGAGGCTGCTATGTCTCTGTCCATAAGAATCGACAGACGACTCAGGGAGAGACTATAGGCCTCTATAGGGCAGGGATCGTTTTGTTATGATCCAGTCGAACCAATGCAAATAGGCAGCGCCACTAGACGGGTGAATCCTCCTAAGGTCCGCCGTAGGTCAGAGGTTTGTTTTCGATGTGGGGGGAGGGGTCATTTTGTAAAGGTATGTCCCTCAGAACCCAAGAGACCACAAACAAATGAGCCGCCGGAAAACTAGAGTCCCCAGATTGTGCGGAGGATAACAGTCTGGGCGTATTCGTTTCCTCCATACGCATGTCTCATTTTTTGTTGTCCACTACCGTTGAGGTGGGCAATAAGACTGAGATCTGTTCCGTCTTTTTGGACAGTGGGGCAGGGGTCAACTTGGTGGATTCACGGTTTGCTCAGGCTCTGGGTTTTACTCCGGAACCGGTACGCAGAACTATTCCTGTTTTTGCCATCGACTCCTCCCCTCTTACTCAGAGAGAGTTAACTCAGATCATCCATAATATCCATCTGCAGGTAGGGGACCTCCATAAAGAGCATATCTCTTGTTATGTCCTGGACGGTCTTCCGGCTCCTATGGTATTGGGGCTTCCCTGGCTGGTGACTCACAATCCAGTGGTGGATTGGCAGGCCGGGGAGATTGTGGAGTGGAGTGAACATTGTAAGGACAACTGCTTGAGTAGTAGGTGCTCTACACTCTCTGTAACATCTCTACCTGCCTTTCTGTCAGATTTTATAGATGTGTTTTCTGAGAAGGGTTGTCAGGGGTTACCACCTCATCGTCCATATGATTGCCCGATTAATCTTTTACCTGGGGCAAAACTACCTAAAACCCGGTTATACAATCTTTCCGGCCCGGAGAGGAAGGCTATGAAAGATTATATTTCGGAGAGTTTGGCTAAGGGACACATCAGACCCTCTTCTTCACCTGTGGCTGCAGGGTTCTTTTTTGTTAAAAAGAAAGATGGGGGCCTGCGTCCTTGCCTGGATTTCCGGGAAATAAACCGGATAACCTTCCGAGATCCCTATCCTCTTCCTCTCATTCCCGACCTCTTTAATCAGGTTGCTGGTGCTAAATGGATCTCAGAGGAGCCTATAACCTGGTTCGCATCAAAGAGGGGGATGAGTGGAAGACGGCTTTTAATACTCCGGAAGGGCATTATGAAAATCTGGTCATGCCATTTGGTCTTACTAATGCGCCTGCGGTGTTCCAACATTTTGTCAACGATATTTTTAGTCACCTTATCGGGAGATTTGTTGTGATATATCTTGATGACATCCTGGTCTATTCTCCGGATCTGGAGACACATGAGATCCATGTGAGACAAGTGCTGCAGATATTAAGGGCCAACAAATTGTTTGCTAAATTAGAAAAATGTGTGTTCGCTGTAAAAGAACTGCCATTTCTGGGGTATGTGTTGTCAGATTCAGGTTTCCGCATGGATCCAGAGAAAGTCCGGGCGATTATGGACTGGGATCTGCCTGAGAACCTGAAGGCATTGCAACGCTTCCTGGGGTTTGCCAATTTTTAATTGAAAGTTTATAAAGAACTATTCCTTGGTGGTCAAACCACTGACGGACATGACCCGAAAGGGATCCAATTTTTCCAAATGGTCACATGCAGCCAAAACTGCCTTTACATCTCTGAAGGAGAGATTCACCTCTGCCCCTATTCTCGTACAGCCAGATGTCTCGCTTCCTTTTATTGTAGAGGTTGACGCATCAGAGGTGGGGGTGGGAGCGGTACTTTCTCAGGGCCCGTCCCCTGGTGAATGGCATCCGTGTGCTTACTTTTCGAAGAAATTGTCTACTGCAGAAAGGAACTATGATATTGGCAACAGGGAACTTTTGGCTATTAAGTTGGCCTTTGAGGAGTGGCGTCATTTTTTGGAGGGGGCGGTTCATCCCGTCACAGTGATTACTGATCACAAAAACTTATTATATCTGGAGTCTGCTAAACGTCTCACCCCTAGACAGGCTCGGTGGTCGTTATTTTTTACTAGGTTTAATTTTGTAATAACCTATCGCCCGGGGGCAAAAAATACTAAGGCGGATGCATTGTCTCGAAGTTTTCCTGGAGGGGGTGATGTTGAGGTACCAGAGCCTATTTTGCAAAAGGGGGTGGTGGTCTCTGCATTACACTCAGGTTTAGAGGGGAGGGTGTTGGAAGCTCAGGGGGACGCCCCGGCCTCCTGCCGCTCGGGTAAACTGTTTGTGCCAGAAAATTTACGCCTGGAGATACTAAAAGAACACCATAACTCCACACTGGCAGGACACCCAGGTAGTAAGGCAACCTCTGAATTAGGTATCACTTTCTGTTTTAAAAGCAGAGAAATTGAAATTCACAAAATTGCAAATTTTTCAAAATTTTTGGTAAATTTGGGATCTTTTCAAAAATAAAGGTGAAATATATTGACTCAAATTTATGACTAGCATGAAGTACAATGTGTCACGAGAAAACAATCTCTGAATGGCTTGGATAAGTAAAAGCGTTCCAAAGTTATTACCACATAAAGTGAGATATGTCAGATTTGCAAAATTAGGCCTGGTCAGGAAGGGGGCAAATGGCCCTGATGTGAAGTGGTTAAGGACCAGTTCAGGTCTAAAGTCACTTTGTGGGGCTTACATAATAGAAACCACCCATAAATTACCCAATTTTAGAAACTAAACCCCTCAAGGTATTCAAAACTGATTTTACAAACTTTGTTAATCCTTTAGGTGTTCCACAAGAATTAAAAGAAAATATAGATGGAATTATCGAATTTCACTTATTTGGCAGATTTTCCCTTTTAATCCATTTTTTCTAGTAACAAAGCAGCCAAACAAAACTCAATATTTATTACCCTGATTCTTTGTTTGCAGAAACACCCCATATGTGGTTATAAACTGCTGCATAAGTGCACAGCAGGGCGCAGAAGGAAAGGAACGCCATATGGTTTTTGGAGGGCAGATTTCACTGGGATAATTTTAAGTTGCCATGCCCCATTTGAAGACCCCTGATGCACACCTAGAGTAGAAACTCCAAAGAAGTGACCCCATTTTGGAAACTACAGGATAAGGTGGCAGTTTTGTTGGTACTATTTTAGGGTACATATGATTTTTGGTTGCTCTATATTACACTTTTTGTGAGGCAAGGTAACAAAAAATAACTGTTTTGGCAATGTTTTTTATATTTTGTTATTTACAATGTTTATCTGACAGGTTAGATCATGTGCTATTTTTATAGAGCAGGTTGTTACAGGCGCGACAATACCAAATATGACTTTTTTTGATTGTTTGTTTCAGTTTTACATAATAAAGCATTTAAAAATAAAAATAAAATTTTGTGTCTCCATATTCTGAAAGCCAGAATTTTTTGCAGGATGAGATGACTGTTTGATTGGTACTATTTTGGGGTACGTACGACTTTTTGATCGCTTGGTATTACACTTTTTGTGATGTAAGGTGACAAAAATAGCTTTTTGTGACACCTTTTTTATTTTTATATTTTTTACGGTGTTCACCTGAGGGGTTAGATTATGTGATATTTTTATACAGCAGGTAGTTACGGATGTGGAAATACCTAATATATATACTTTTTATTTATTTATTCAAGTTTTACATAATAAAAGCATTTTTAAAACAAAAAAAAATCATGTCTTAGTGTCTCCATATTCTGAGAGCCATAGTTTTTTTTATTTTTTGCCCGATTGTTTTATGTAGGGGCTCATTTTTTGCGGGATGAGGTGCCGGTTTAATTGGTACTATTTTGGGGGCATACAAATTTTTAATCACTTGGTGTTGCACTATTTGTGATGTAAAGTGACAAAAAAAAATGTTTTAGCACAGTTTTTATTTTATTCTTTCTACAGTGTTCAGGTGAGGGGCGGATCATGTGATATTTTGGGAATATTATTATTTTTTACTTGAAACTTAATTTTTTTAATATGAAAAACACATTTTTCCCTTTTTTTTTTACTTTTTATTTTTGTTCCACTCTGGGACTTCAACTTCTGGGGTCTGATCCCATCTGCAATGCATTACAATACAGCCTGTATTGTAATGCATTGCGTGTCAGCTTTTACGCTGACAGCCTGCTTGTGAGACCCAGCCTAAGGGCTGGATCTCACAGGCTTCCATAGAAGGCAAGCCCCGATGCTTATGGAAGGGCTTGCCTTCTCTGCCATCAGTTCCCCGCCACTGCAGCGTGGGGACCCAATGAAGATGCGGAGGGCACCCATATCCTTCGCAAACCCTATGCATGCTGCAGTCAAAGCTGGCATACAAGGGGTTAATACGCCATCATCTGTGTTTTCACCGATTCTGGAGTATGCAGCAGGGGCCCGGCTGTCAGTGACTGCCGGGTATGTGCCGCTGATCCAGCCCGCCGTACATGTTCGGCGCTGGTTCTTAAGTCACTTACACCAGCGCCGTAAATGTAATAATAATAATAAAAAAAAATCTTTATTTGAATAGAGCCAACATATTCCATAGTACTTCAGAGGGTAGACCCTAAATCAGAGTTACAAAGTAACAAACTAATTTACAAATAACAATAAAATTTATAGCCCTGATCACAAAAGCTTGCATTCTATGAGATTAGGAACCAGCGTATCTACTTTTCTCAGATGCAATAAAATAGGAAAAATAACAGGTATAACATTCTTCTTTAAAATAAAAAAAGTGATATCTCTGTGATATATATGCCTTTAAGGTTACTTATTAGCTGCAATTATATAGGAGCATCTGAGATACTCAGACATGTTAGGAGAGATAAGATCCTTCCCCTCCTCTAAACCTTGGTCCATCCGTCATCAAGTTGTTGCAGCCTTCCTATGAACTTTACATAAGAGATATACAGGTACCATACTGAATTTTTACATAACTGAGCAGACAGAAAGACTGAAGACTTATATAACATATATATGTTATATATAACATACAGTGTGTTCGGAAAGTCTTCAGGCTCTTTTACTTTTATCACATTTTGCTAAGTTGTGGCCTTGAGCTAAAATGAAAAAAATCTGGTTTTCCCCAGCATTCCACATTCAATACCCCCATAATGACACAGTGAACATTTTAGAAATGTTTGTAAATGTATAAAAAAAATCATGGGGTCATTTATTAAGACCGGCGTCTGGACCTCAGACTGGGCTGAAGGTTCCAACAAGACAATGACCCTAAGTACACAGCCAAGACAACACTGGAGTGGTTTAGGGACAACTCTGTGAATGTCCTTGAGTGGCCCAGTCAGAGCCCTGACTTGAACCCAAATGAACACCTTTGGAGACACATACTGTACAAATGGCTGTCCACGGATAGTGCTCATCCAGCCTGACAAAACTTGAAAAGATCTGCAGAAAAAAATGGCAGTAAGTCCCCAAATTCAGGTTTGCAAGGCTTGTGTCATAATACCCAAGAAGACTGGAGGCTGTAATCGCTGCCAAAGGCTCATCAACTAAATACTGAGTAAAGGGTCTGAATATGTATGTCAATGCAAGATTTTTGCTTCTCCTTTTCAATAAATTAGCAATGATTTTGAACATTCTGTTTTCCCTTTGTTATTATGGGGTGTTGAGTGCAGATAGATGGGGTAAAACTTGATTTTGTTTTTATTTTAGCACAAGGCCGCAAAATAACAAAATGTGAAAAAAGTTAAAGTGTCTGAAGACTTCAGAATGCACTGTGAGTTCACTCATACTGGGCAAACATAAAGTCTGATTACAGTTGATACACCAAAGGACTCCATTTTTTAACTCATAGGATTACAAAAGGATATATGTCATATTGTTCAACTGGATTGACACAGCCCTGTATAGAAACAAGGGTGTACCTCCTAAATATTTTATTCAACAAAAGAGAACTGGTACCATGAAATACCTAATAAAATAGATCTTTATTTGACATAAAAAATGTAAATTAAATGGACAAAAATACATATACATAGAGACCACACAGGGTGTTTGCACAGGGCAGTCCACAATGAGTGTTATGTTCTCAATTGAAAGATCTTATTGTATTTTACATTTACCGTGTGAGACACTGCATATAATATATCATTAAATCTGCATATAATATATAAGCTATTTTCAATCTTCAATGCAGATGCCTCTCACCTTAAATGTAAATAGCAGCTGAAACCAGGGTATCAGTATATCTATGTTTTAGGAGGACCGTGCCATATATAGTCTACAACATGTTGCATACAATCTATTAATCTGTGCACCAAAAACTACTTTAAAGTCCTCTCTTACCCCAATGTCCAGCAACTCCGATGCGGACTGTTCCTGCCAAACAATCCTCGACGCACGTTTCGCTTATTGCTTCTTCAGTAGGATATGTCATATGAAGCATATTTTTTCATGTGAGGTTAAAGGGGACCTTTCATGGGTCCAAACATTATAAACTAAGTATCAGGATACGTAGGGCATAGTGCAGGGATCTAACTGCACTTACTATTTTTTCCTGGGCGCCGCTCCGTTCGCCTGCTGTGGCCCCTGTTGCAGTCTCCCACCTGGTATGCTAATACGTATCCTGATACTTAGTTTATAATGTCTGGACCCATAAAAGGTCTTTAGGTTTTAGTCATCCTTATGACGGGGCTCTATTTGCCCTCATAGATTGATTTACTTAAAGTGGGCCACCCTGTAGTCCTCTACAAGGTCATGGCTGAAGATGACAATGGAGGAAAAATAGGCTACTTGGGAATCAGGATAAGAAATGCTGTAAGTGTACAGTAAAACAATATATTAAATGAATAGGACTGACATGAGCCAACCAGGAATTCGTATGAGAAATATTCAACTTTAAACTACCAGTGACCACAGATTTTCTGACTGTCCCATGTATTGCAGGGACCTTCCAGATGCAGGAAGGACATACAACACACAACATCTGGGGGTAAATGCACAGTAGCAGAGGGCAAGTTATGCAATGAAATGATAGAAAACTGTTTTTGGAAGAAGGAATAGGTTTTCATGAGTGGTTTTCTCCCATGCCAACATTTAAAAGTTCAGTTAGTGTGACTGGAGAGACACTTTACTGCATCATCAGCACTTGGAGGTGTTGGTCTGTAATATATTATGGAGTGATCGTGAGGGTCATTCTCTGCTTGACCAGTTTCCTCTTAGCTGTCATTTCTTAGTAATCATTACACTGCTAAAGAGAGAGACCGAAAGACTGAACGAAATGCACATCAATGATTCACTGTAGGCTGAGGCTTCACCCGTTTGCACAAGACTGAATACTACTGCCACTGTGTGTACAGCCAGATGTGCCCATTCATAATGCTGACAAGTAGAAAGAGGATATACTCTGAGATTCCCAAATAACTAAACCATTGCCCAGCACCACAACTATTGTAGACAATTTCAAATAAGAGTCAGTAATGGAAAAGCTGGTATCTCTATTCACCAAAGCGCCATCATTATCAGGCAGAGACGGGGAAGCTATTGTACTGGTGGTTCAGGTCAGTGTGATGGGTTTGCAGACAAGTGCTTTGTTTGCAGACAAGTCGGGCTGTACCTGATGGAGAGTACTACTGTTCAGAGGGTCAGAATCCATGGTGTTGACCTAACTTGACAAGATGTAAGATAAATGAAAGGAAATCTGTCACCAGTGACCTCATTATCAAACTCTGTTTGCAGAGACAAATAGCTGTGCTTCACCTGATTAAAATGCTGTTTTTCTTTCGTTGATCAGAGACTCAGTTTCTGTCTTAGTCTACTTTCACACTGGCGTTTTGGTTTCCGTTTGTAAGATCCGTTCAGGGCTGTCACAAGCGGTCCAAAACGGATCAGTTTTTCCCTAATGCATTCTGAATGGATAAGGATCCGCTCAGAATGCATCAGTTTGCCTCCGTTCTGTCTCCATTCCACTCTGGAGGCGGACACCAAAACTCTGCTTTCACTGACACAATATGACACAATAGAAAACGGATCCATCCCCCATTGATTTTCAATGGTGTTCAAGATGGATCCGTCTTGGCTATGTTACAGATAATACAAACGGATCCGTTCTTTGGTGCAATAAAGGTGTCACTATTGCTTTTGTTGCACCCAAGCTCCACTTATTTCTGTGGCCATTTCTGACAGGGCAAGGCATTTGCAAAGCACTGGCTTGTTTTTGTAGTTGTCCCAGCCCCTCCCTGGCTGGTACCCTGATCCAGTGGTGGGTAGGGAAAGTATAAGTTAAGAAAGTATTTATACCCCTTGTATTAGACAAACAAAAAGTAGTAAGAATGTGTGATATAAAAAGAAAATGATACATGGCTTTCACAAATTTTCATAAATAAAAATCTGAAAATAGTGGTCTCCTTGGATCCAGTGGAGAGCAGATAACCTTATGTGGAAATGCAGAGTTCCACTTAGATGGTTACTGAACCTTGGTCCACTCGGCCACTTAACCAACTTGACATACCCTCCTCCCTGGATTGAAACAGAAGTAGTGTCAGTTATAGCCAATAAATCAAGCTCGCTAGTGCCTACTAAGATAATCTTTTTGCTTTACTGCCAGCTCCGTTTTTACCTGGGGTCTTGTTTTTTTCAGTTGTATTTACAGGCCTAACAAATTATTTTGTGGTTCTTCATTATCCTATGTCCCTTTTTCTCCTCCCTTCCCCCTCCTTTCTAGTCCTCTCAGTTCCTTCCTTTTTTCCTTCTTCCCCCTCCTACCTCAGTCATTCTGAATGATTAGATTGCTTCTGTTGTACCATTTGTACTTTGGCCTCGTTTTGGCCTCCTATCTGTAATTACCTTGTTATACTAAAATAAAGATTATATAAAAAATCTGAAAAGTGTGGTGTGCATTTGTATTCAGCCCTCTGTACTGATACTCCCTAATTAAAATCCAGTGGGACCAACTGCCTTCAGAAGTCACCTAATTAGTTAATAGAGTTCACCTGTGTGTAATGTATTCTCAGTATAACTACAGCTGTTCTGTGAAGGCCTTAGAGGTTTGTTAGTGAACATTGGCGATCAAATAGCATCAGGAAAACCAAGGAACACACCAGACAGGTCAGGGATAAAGGAGATGTATAAAGCAGTGTAAGGTTATAAAAAAAAAAATATTCCAAGCTCTGAACATCTCTGTTTCATCCATCATCCGGAAGAGTGGCAAGAAGAAAGCCATTTTTTAAAGCAAGCCATAAGAAGTCCCGCTTGCAGTTTGCCACAAGCCATGTAGGAGACACCCCAAACATGTGGAAGAAGGTGCTCTGGTCAAATAAGACCAAAGTTTTTTACCTAAATGCAAAACACTATGTGTGGTAGAAAACTAATACTGCACATCACTCTGAACACACCATCCCCACCATGAAACATGGTGGTGTCAGTATTATGCTGTGGGGCTGCTTTTCTTCAGCAGGGACATGGAAGCTGGTCAGAGTTGATGGGAAGATGGCTTGAGATAAAAACAGAGAAATCCTGGGGAAAACCTGTTAGAGGACACAAAAGACTTGAGACTGGGGAGGTGGTTCACCTTCCACACGGACAACGACCCTAAACATAAAGCCAGAGCTACAATGGAATGGTTTATCATATTCATGTGTTAGAATGGCCCCATCAAAGTCCAGACCTAAATCCCATTGAGGCAAGACTTAAAAACTCTCCATCCAATCTGACTAAGCTTGAGCTATTTTGCAAAGAAGAATGGGCAAAATTTCAGCCTCTAGATGTGCAAGGTTGTTAGCGACATATCCCAAAAGACTTGCAGCAGTAATTGCAGCGAAAGGTGGTCCTACAAAGTATTGACTCAGGGGGGCTGAATACAAATGCACGTCACACTTTCCAGATTTTTATTTATTAAAATTTTTGAAAACTATGTATTATTTTCTGTTCACTTCACACATACTGGCTACTTTTTGTTGGTCTGTCACATAAAGTCCCAGGGTGACACCAGCCCCATCCAGTGGTGGCTATGAATATGGCCTATCAATACTTTGTGAATACAAGATACGGTAAATGCATGTTTTATACAGAAATACATTCTTTTGCACTTAACGTGACGTGACTCTGGAGTAGGAAGTTGTAGATGCGAACACCAAAATCATTGTCATGTACAACCATCTGTTGCCAATGAATCTGTATGGGGATGAGCAATAGTTTGTCTCCATGCATAGAAGATTATTGCTGCATTTAAAGGCAGCTCTTACCTCTTCTGATGAGCAGGCAATTATTGTGAACAAACTGTTTGTTTCTGCTAGATTTATATCAAGCTGACAGCTCAATGCTGTAGCTCAGGGGCATGTAAATTCTGCTGCAGCTCTCTTCCTATAACAGCACAGAAGGGAGTTGAAGGATGAGTATGTAAAGCCATCTCAGTGACCCGGACAAAGAGATAAGAAAAAACAAACAGCAGGTGGCGCTATACAGATAGATTTCATTGAATAGCTCAGTGGCTATACTAAATATTTAAATACATGCAATAAAAAAACTCTTCAGGTCCAGTTGCTGGTTGAACACTGCAGAATATTTTTTGTGGGACAGTCCCTTTAAATCTAACCCTGTAAACTGAAATGCTTGCTTTACAGGCAAGAGCAATTCAGCATGTTGTGGGGGAATCAAGAGGCTCTTCTTTCTGATAATATGCCATTCTGCTTATTGTTCGAGGAGGGGCAAATGTAAGTAATTAAATTTTTCTGATTTTGTTCTGTTTTTAACCACTTCAGCCCCGCTAGCTGAAACCCCCTTCATGACCAGAGCACTTTTTACACTTCGGCACTACACTCCTTTCACCGTTTATCGCTCGGTCATGCAACTTACCACCCAAATGAATTTTACCTCCTTTTCTTCTCACTAATGGAGCTTTCATTGGGTGGTATTTTATTGCTGCTGACATTTTTACATTTTTTGTTATTAATCGAAATGTAACGATTTTTTTGCAAAAAAATGACATTTTTCACTTTCAGCTGTAAAATTTTGCAAAAAAAAACGACATCCATATATAAATTTTTCGCTAAATTTATAGTTCTACATGTCTTTGATAAAAAAAATATGTTTGGGCAAAAAAAAAATGGTTTGGGTAAAAGTTATAGCGTTTACAAACTATGGTACAAAAATGGGAATTTCCGCTTTTTGAAGCAGCTCTGACTTTCTGAGCACCTGTCATGATTCCTGAGGTTCTACAATGCCCAGACAGTAGAAAAACCCCACAAATGACCCCATTTCGGAAAGTAGACACCCTAAGGTATTCGCTGATGGGCATAGTGAGTTCATAGAACTTTTTATTTTTTGTCACAAGTTAGCGGAAAATGATGATGATTTTTTATTTTTATTTTTTTCTTACAAAGTCTCATATTCCACTAACTTGCGACAAAAAATAAAAAATTCTAGGAACTCGCCATGCCCCTCACGGAATACCTTGGGGTGTCTTCTTTCCAAAATGGGGTCACTTGTGGGGTAGTTATACTGCCCTGGCAATTTAGGGGCCCAAATGTGTGAGAAGAACTTTACAATCAAAATGTGTAAAAAATGACCGGTGAAATCCGAAAGGTGCACTTTGGAATATGTGCCCCTTTGCCCACCTAGGCTGCAAAAAAGTGTCACACATCTGGTATCGCCGTACTCAGGAGAAGTTGGGGAATGTGTTTTGGGGTGTCATTTTACATATACCCATGCTGGGTGAGAGAAATATCTTGGCAAAAGAAAACTTTTCCAATTTTTTTATACAAAGTTGGCATTTGACCAAGATATTTCTCTCACCCAGCATGGGTATATGTAAAATGACACCCCAAAACACATTCCCCAACTTCTCCTGAGTACGGCGATACCAGATGTGTCACACTTTTTTGCAGCCAAGGTGGGCAAAGGGGCACATATTCCAAAGTGCACCTTTCGGATTTCGCAGGCCATTTTTTACACATTTTGATTGCAAAGTACTTCTCACACATTTGGGCCCCTAAATTGCCAGGGCAGTATAACTACGACACAAGTGACCCCATTTTGGAAAGAAGACACCCCAAGGTATTCCGTAGGGGGCATGGCGAGTTCCTAGAATTTTTTATTTTTTGTCGCAAGTTAGTGGAATATGAGACTTTGTAAGGAAAAAAGAAAAAAAAGAAAAATCATCATTTTCCGCTAACTTGTGACAAAAAATAAAAAATTCTAGGAACTCGCCATGCCCCTCACGGAATACCTTGGGGTGTCTTCTTTCCAAAATGGGGTCACTTGTGGCGTAGTTATACTGCCCTGGCAATTTAGGGGCCCAAATGTGTGAGAAGTACTTTGCAATCAAAATGTGTAAAAAATGGCCTGTGAAATCCGAAAGGTGCACTTTGGAATATGTGCCCCTTTGCCCACCTTGGCTGCAAAAAAGTGTCACACATCTGGTATCGCCGTACTCAGGAGAAGTTGGGGAATGTGTTTTGGGGTGTCATTTCACATATAACCATGCTGGGTGAGAGAAATATCTTGGCAAAAGATAACTTTTCCCATTTTTTTATACAAAGTTGGCATTTGACTAAGATATTTTTCTCACCCAGCATGGGTATATGTAAAATGACACCCCAAAACACATTCCCCAGCTTCTCCTGAGTACGGCGATACCAGATGTGTGACATTTTTTTGCAGCCTAGATGCGCAAAGGTGCCCAAATTCCTTTTAGGGGGGCATTTTTAGACATTTGGATCCCAGACTTCTTCTCACACTTTCGGGCCCCTAAAAAGCCAGGGCAGTATAAATACCCCACTTTGGAAAGAAGACACCCCAAGGTATTCAATGAGGGGCCTGGCGAGTTCATAGAAATTATATTTTTTTTTGCATAAGTTAGCGGAAATTGATTTTTTTGTTTTTTTCTCACAAAGTCTCCCTTTCCGCTAACTTAGGACAAAAATTTCAATCTTTCATGGACTCAATATGCCCCTCACGGAATACCTTGGGGTGTCTTCTTTCTGAAATGGGGTCACATGTGGGGTATTTATACTGCCCTGGCTTTTTAGGGGCCCTAAAGCGTGAGAAGAAGTCTGGAATATAAATGTCTAAAAATGTTTACGCATTTGGATTCCGTGAGGGGTATGGTGAGTTCATGTGAGATTTTATTTTTTGACACAAGTTAGTGGAATATGAGACTTTGTAAGAAAAAACAAAAACAAAAACAAACAAAAAATTTCCGCTAACTTGGGCCAAAAAAATGTCTGAATGGAGCCTTACAGGGGGGGGTGATCAATGACAGGGGGGTGATCAATGACAGGGGGGTGATCACCCATATAGACTCCCTGATCACCCCCCTGACATTGATCACCCCCCCGGTAAGGCTCCATTCAGACGTCCGTATGATTTTTACGGATCCATGGATCGGATCCGCAAAACACATGCGGACGTCTGAATGGAGCCTTACAGGGGGGTGATCAATGACAGGGGGTGATCAGGGAGTGTATATGGGTGATCACCCCTCTGTCATTGATCACCCCCTGTAAGGCTCCATTCAGACGTCCGCATGATTTTTACGGATCCATGGATACATGGATCGGATCCGCAAAACACATGCGGATGTCTGAATGGAGCCTTACAGGGGGGTGATCAATGACAGGGGGTGATCAGGGAGTGTATATGGGTGATCACCCCTCTGTCATTGATCACCCCCTGTAAGGCTCCATTCAGACGTCCGCATGATTTTTACGGATCCATGGATACATGGATCGGATCCGCAAAACACATGCGGATGTCTGAATGGAGCCTTACAGGGGGGTGATCAATGACAGGGGGTGATCAGGGAGTGTATATGGGTGATCACCCCTCTGTCATTGATCACCCCCCTGTAAGGCTCCATTCAGACGTCCGCATGATTTTTACGGATCCATGGATACCGAAACACATGCGGACGTCTGAATGGAGCCTTACAGGGGGGTGATCAATGACAGGGGGTGATCAGGGAGTGTATATGGGTGATCACCCCTCTGTCATTGATCACCCCCTGTAAGGCTCCATTCAGACGTCCGCATGATTTTTACGGATCCATGGATACATGGATCGGATCCGCAAAACACATGCAGATGTCTGAATGGAGCCTTACAGGGGGGTGATCAATGACAGGGGGTGATCAGGGAGTGTATATGGGTGATCACCCCTCTGTCATTGATCACCCCCTGTAAGGCTCCATTCAGACGTCCGCATGATTTTTACGGATCCATGGATACATGGATCGGATCCGCAAAACACATGCGGATGTCTGAATGGAGCCTTACAGGGGGGTGATCAATGACAGGGGGTGATCAGGGAGTGTATATGGGTGATCACCCCTCTGTCATTGATCACCCCCCTGTAAGGCTCCATTCAGACGTCCGCATGATTTTTACGGATCCATGGATACCAAAACACATGCGGACGTCTGAATGGAGCCCTACAGGGGGGTGATCAATGACAGGGGGGAGATCAGGGAGTGTATATGGGTAATCACCCGCCTGTCATTGATCACCCCCCTGTAAGGCTCCATTCAGACGTCCGCATGTGTTTTGCGGATCCGATCCATGTATCCATGGATCCGTAAAAATCATACGGACGTCTGAATGGAGCCTTACAGGGGGGTGATCAATGACAGGGGGTGATCAATGACAGGGGGTGATCAGGGAATCTATATGGGTGATCACCCGTCTGTCATTGATCACCCCCCCTGTAAGGCTCCATTCAGACGTCCGCATGTGTTTTGCGGATCCGATCCATGTATCCGTGGATCCATAAAAATCATACGGACGTCTGAACGGAGCCTGACAGGGGGGTGATCAATGACAGGGGGGTGATCAGGGAGTTTATATGGGGTGATCATGGGTGATCAGGGGTTCATAAAGGGTTAATAAGTGACGGGGGGGGGGGTGTAGTGTAGTGTAGTGTTTGGTGCGACTTTACTGACCTACCTGTGTCCTCTGGTGGTCGATCCTAACAAAAGGGACCACCAGAGGACCAGGTAGGAGGTATATTAGACGCTGTTATCAAAACAGCGTCTAATATACCTGTTAGGGGTTAAAAAATTCGGATCTCCAGCCTGCCAGCGAGCGATCGCCGCTGGCATGCTGGAGATCCACTCGCTTACCTTCCGTTCCTGTGAGCGCGTGCGCCTGTGTGCGCGCGTTCACAGGAAATCTCGGCTCTCGCGGGAGGACGCGTATATGCGTCCACCCAGAAGAGCAGGGCCGCCGGCAGGACGCAATCCTGCGTACAGTGGTCCTGGAGTGGTTAAAGGAGCTATTTGGGGAATTGACACCGACCAGCCATAACATAAAATCCACTAATACCTGTCAAGAGAAGGCATAAAGTGCTTCTCATAATTAGTCATACCCCTGGCAAATTTTGACTTAAAGTTACTTTTATTCAACCAGCAAGTAATTTTTAGACGGGAAATGACATAGGTGTCTCCCAAAAGATAATAAGACGATGTACAAGAGGCATTATTGTGAAAAAAAAAACATTTCTCAGCTTTTATTTACATTTGAGAAAAAAATACAAGATGTTCCGCACCGTGGAAAATCTCAGAGGACGTGGTCGGAAGCCAAAAGTGACACCTGTGCTGGCCAGGAGGATAGTTAGAGAGGTGAAAAAGAATCAAAGGATCACCACCAAGGCCATCCTGGTGAATTTGGACTCTTCTGGTGGCAATGTCTCAAGGCAGACAATCCAACGGACACTGCACACTGCTGGGTTCCACTTCTCCAGATAAGGCACACAAAAGCTCGCTTGGCCTTTGCAAAAGCTCATCTGGACAAAGAAGAAGACTTCTGGTCTTCTGTGTTATGGTCAGATGAAACAAAAATGTAATTGTTTGGTCACAATGATGTTTCCTTCATTTGGCGTAAAAAAGGAGAAGCCTTCAACCTAAATAACACCATCCCCACTGTCAAACATGGTGGTGGGAACCTAATGCTTTGGGGGCGGTTTTCAGCCAATGGACCAGGGAACCTAATCACAGTAAACAGGCACCATGAAAAAAGAGCAATACATGAAGATTCTCAACGACAACATCAGGCAGTCTGCAGAGAAACTTGGCCCTGGGCACCAGTGGACATTTCAGCATGACAATGATCCAAAACAAACAGCAAAAGTGGTGAAGAAATGGTTAGCGGACAACAACATTAATGTTTTGGAGTGGCCCAGCCAGAGTCCAGACTTTAATTCAATTGAGAATCTGTGGAGGGAGCTAAAGATCAGGGTGATGGCAAGAAGACCCTCCAACCTGACAGATCTGGAGCTCATTGCTAAAGATGAATGGGCAAAAATACCAGTGGAGACATGCAAAAAGCTGGTCTGCAATTATAGGAAGCGTTTGATTGCTGTAATAGCTAATAAAGGTTTTCTATTGATTATTGAGAAGGGTATGAATAATTTTGGACTTTTCCACAATAATGCCTCTTGTACATCATCTTATTATCTTTTGGGAGGCACTTATGTCATTTCCAGTCAAAATATTACTTGAAATAAAAGTAACTTTAAGTTAAAAATTTCCAGGGGTATGAATAATTATGGGCAGCACTGTATATTAGGCTGTAAGTGAAAAATCAGATCTTCAAATTGGTATGTTGGAAGCAGGAAAAATGGTGAAGCGTAAGGATCTGGCCAAATTGTGATACTATAGCTAGATAACTGGGTCAGAACATCTCAAAACAGCAGGTGTTGTTGGGTGTTGCTGGTATGCAGAGGTTAGTACCTACTAGTCCAAGGAAGAACAGCTGGTGAATTGGCCGCAGGGTCAGGAGGGCAGGCCAGGTATGGACACAGCTGGCTCAAATGAATGGGCCTAGGATGCACCTAGGTCACATGACCGATGGTCATGAAGCAGAGAGAAGGTAGTGGTGCTCACAGCAGTGCCATGCTTTCTGAAACAGCTGAATGACAGAGGTAATGAGTTTCGGACCCCCACCGACAAAATGCTGATGACCTATCCAAATGAGTGAATAACCACTCTAAGTCTTTGGAGAACAGACTGCACAGTTAATGCTTAAAGGGGTCGTCCCATTTGGCACATTTACGGCACATCAATAGGATATGCCATAAATGTTGAATCATGAAAGTCCCACCCCTGAGAGCCACTGGTATCTCAAGAACGGGGCCCCAAAGTGAATTGAGAGCAAGCCACACATGTGACACCACCACTCCATTTGCCGCTATGGGACTTCCGAAAATAGCTGAGCGCTGGCTCAGCTTTTTTTTAAAGTCTTATAGCAGTGAATGGAGAGGATGCTGTGCATGCGCAGTAGTAGTAGTAGTAGTAGAAACCAAGCTCATTACATAAATACAGCACAATAACCAAGCACGATACATAAATATAGCACCAGAACCATGCTTATTACATAAATACACCACAGTAACCAAACACAGTTTATAAATACAGCACCAGAACCAGGCACGGTATATACAGTGGCATGTAAAAGTTTGGGCATTCCTAGTCAAAATTACTGCTACTGAGATGAAATGATCTCCAAAAGGTAGAACGTTAAAGATGACACATTCCCTTTGTATTTTAAGCAAACACAGTTTTTTTAAAATAACAAAAAAGGAAAAAGACCCAAAGCAAAACTTTGGGCATCATGTTTGGTTAGTTCCTAGTAGCACCCCCTAGTAGCAAGTGCAACAGCTTGTAAACACTATTTGTAGCCAGCCAAGAGTCTTTCAGTTCTTATTTGAGGGATTTTCATCCATTCTTCCTTGCAAAAGTCTTCCAGTTCTGTAAATTCCTGGGCCTATTCCTGAGGTCTATCCACAGATTTTCAATAATGTTCAGATCAGGGTACTGTGAAGGCTATGGTAAAACTTTCAGCTTGCACCTTTTGAGGTAGTCTATTCTGGATTTTAAGGTATGTTTGGTTGTGTTTTGCTTCCAGAATTTGCTGGAATTTTATTGAATCCTTTCTTCGACCCAGGAAATGTTCCCTGTGCCATTGGCTGCAACACAACCCCAAAGCATGATTGACCCACCCCATGCCCAATGTTTGGAGAGGTGTTCCCTTCATTAAATTCTTCTTTCCTCCAAACATACCTTTGCTCATTGTAGCCATAGAGTTCTATTTCAACCTCATCGTTCCATAGGACTTGTTTCCAAAATTCATCAGGCTTGTTTAGATGTTCTTTTGAAAACTTCTGATGCTGGATTTTGTGGTGAGGACGCAGGAGAGGTTTTCTTCTCATGACTCTTCCATGAAGGCCATATTTGTGCAGGTGTTGCTGAACATTAGAACAATGTACCACAACTCCAGTGTCTGCTAAATCTTCCTGAAGGTCTTTTGCAGTCAATCAGAAGTTCCGATTTGCCATTCTAGCAATCCTACAAGCAGCTGTCTCTGAAATGTTTCTTGGTCTTCCAGACTTTATCTTGACCTCCACTGTTGGCAACTTGAAAATGCTTTGCTATCTTCTTATTGCCTTCCCCTGCTTTATGGACCTCAACCATTTTCATTTTCAGAGTGTTAGGCAGCTGCTTAGAAGAACTCATGGCTGCTGTTTTTTGGGGCAAAGTTAAAGGAGTCTGGGTATTTATAAAGCTTTGAAATTTGCCTCACCTGGCCTTTCATAAGGATGATTGTGAACAAGCCTTAACCCTAACAGGCTATTTAAGTTCTGAGACCTCAGTCAAAATTATCTGAGTGCTCAAATTCCATCAGGTTCATCTTTAACTTTGTGGGTTTTTTAACTTTCATCTTTAACTTGATGTGCTATGCTGGAAGTTGTAGTTACATAAAAGAGAATATCACCCATCATCATGCTGTAGGCCATACGAGGGACTAAGTCAACTGTAATTTTGTGAATTACAGGTGATGAATCCTCTGGAATTATTCTCTTTCCTTTTAATTCCATCCGGTTTAGAACATTATGTCGACTTCTCCCTGCCACAATTTATCTCTGAAAAGTCCAATTTAGAACAGTATCCTTATACTTCATTTGATTGCACCTGCGCTGTATCAATGTACACTCTAGGTAATAAGTATCTACTTTAAGTGAGAGTTTTAAACAGTCATCAGTACAGACAGCCTTACATGTTATCACTGGGTAGTAATTGTTGCAATCACTGCTGTATTCGGTATTGAAATTCAAATAGATTGTTACATTACCAATTCATCCATATGGCCACGGTGCCTGCGTGCAGAGTAAGGGTGTTAGATGCAGTCTAAACGTCTTGATACCTCTGCTGTGTTCGGCGTCCCACGTGGTGTCCCACGTGTTGCAGGGATGCCGTTCTTTACTGCTCCGAAGTGCTTAGATGAGCGGAGAGAATTGAGGAGCGCTCCTTCTTGCTATGAAAAAATGGGTAGCATATAGTCCAGTAATTTTAACATATGGATATTACTGCTCCCATGTGTACTGTCTCTTCTTTAGAATCCAAACGCGTTTCGGAGCTACGTGCTCCTTCATCATTGGTGGACAATACGCTAAAAGTGGAGTCTTTTTAAAGGTGAATCCTAATTGTAGGGGAGGTGTTTATCGCAACAGTATAAATCAATACACTGAATGGATCTTAATTATCCCACTTATGCTGCCATGGTGCCCTATATCATGAATGTCAAAAAAATCTGCATCATTTTTCCACATCACAATTACGAGTTATTACTAACCCTTAATGAAAGAACTCATACCAAACGAAATGTAGAAAAAACGCACATGCGCTTCCCATGTGTTTTTAGTGCGTTTTAGTTTTTTTGTATATATTATTCATAAAATATATGTAATATATTGCCTTATGATTTCATGATTAGTTGCTGGTATCCCCATTTGTTTCTCTTCCACCATTTTCATCTGTCACAGTAGTCAATAAGAAAGATGGACTTATTGACTAATGACTGTTTATAACTCTCACTTAAAGTGGATACTCATTACCTAGAGTGTACATCGATACAGCGCAGGTACAATCAAGTGAAGTATAAGGATGCTGTTCTAAATTGGACTTTGGTCTCTTTTCGTTTTCAGGGTATTATAATAACACTGATACTGTTGTTGGCCATCTGCCCTATTTACCCGATCTGCATCCTCTGATTAATTATATATCGTCATCTATGGAAACAGTTTGCTGTAAAGATAACCATGTACCAATTATGATACAATATGCACTGCCTGTCCAAAAAAAAAAAAGTCACCACCTGGATTTAACTAAGCAAATAGGTATGAGCCTCCTATTGGGTAATTACTGCATGGGCGATTATTCTTCAGCTAGCAACAAGTCATTTAACCCCTTAGGGACTTAGGACGTACCGGTACGCCACGTTTGCCGAGTCTTTAAGGACTCAGGACGTCCCGTTACGTCCTAACTTTAAAACGCGATTGCGGTGCAGCGGGGGTTAATCGGAACAGGATGTCCGCTGAAATCATTCAGCGGGCATCCTGTCACAACGCCGGGGGGGTCCTGTGACCTCCCCGCACCGGCAATCACAGCAAAATTCAGGTCAATTCAGACCTGCGGTTTGCTGCGTTTCCGGTCCATTCAGGTCTCCGGTGACCCGAAAAAACGGAAAAGGACGGTGATCGGTGGTGTGATTACACACCACCAATCACAGTCCGAGCATTTGGGGGAGGCGGTGCTGGCCGTGGTGCTGATAGGTGCTGTCCATGGTGCTGATTGGTGCTGGAGAGAGGCGGGAGATTCAAACTCCCGGCGCTCCTCTCTCCCCTCCTCTTCCTGCTGCTGCACCTGCAGCGTCCAGAACCAGCTACTGCGATCCCCCCGTCAGCACCCATCACCCTCCTGCACCCATCACCCTCCAGGTAGGTTAGGGTCAGTGAGGGAGAGGCACCATTAGGCAGGGATAGCAGGCGAAAAGCTAGTTAAGGAAAAAAAACAAAAAATACTTTATCTGATTTATTGTTTCTGGTGGTTGGGGTCCACAGCACTTAGCTGTGAGACCCTAGACCCACCCCTGCCAGTTGCCCCCCCACCCCCCAGCCATCGATCACTTTGGGGCCAAATTTGCACAGGCCTACATACCTGGCCTACATACCGCGGTTGATGAGTCTCTCGTTGCGTTCAAGGGGAGACTCCGTTTTCGCCAATACATTCCCACTAAGCGGGTGAGGTATGGCGTGAAAATGTACAAAATTTGTGAGATTACCTCAGGGTACACTTACAAATTTTGTGTGTACGAGGGGCGAGATTCCCGTATTGAACCCCCAGAATGTCCCCCCACTCTGGGTGTTAGCAGGAAACTCGTGTGGGACCTTATGCACCCACTGCTAGATAAAGGTTACCACCTGTACATGGATAACTTTTATACTAGTATCCCCTTGTTCAGGTCCCTTGCCGCCAGATCCGCGTCCACTTGTGGGACCGTGCGGAAAAATCAACGCAGCCTCCCTACCTACCCCCTCCAGGTACCTATCCCCAGGGGTGAGACCTGTGCCCTTACCAGTGGAACTAATGTTTTTCTGACTGGAGTCATTGACATTTTCCTCCCGCCATGAAAAGTTATCCCAAAGACTGCAGAGTGTCTTTGGCCAGTGGCGTAGCTATAGGGGGTTAACAGGTAGCAATAGCATCTGGGCTTGTTGGCCCAAAGACCCATGCCATATAACAAGACACCAGTAATATAATATTACCTTAGGGGCCGGTCACAGATTTCGCATTGGTGCAAAAACAGCTGCTGCCGAACTCCATAATACACCTCAACTGCTGCAGAATTTCATAATACATACCCCAGCTGCTGCATAACCTAAAATAAAAACACCTCAGCTGCTGCAGAACATTCTAATACACACCTCAGCTGCTGCAGAACTTAATAATGCATACCTGAACTGCCGTAGAACCTGAATACACACCTCAGCTGCTGCAAAACTTCATAATGCACACCTCAGCTGCTGCAGAACCTCAGAATACACACCTCAGCTGCTGCAGAACCTCATAATACATACCCCAGCTGCTGCATAACCTAAAATAAAAACACCTCAGCTGCTGCAGAACATTCTAATACACACCTCAGCTGCTGCAGAACTTAATAATGCATACCTGAACTGCCGCAGAACCTGAATACACACCTCAGCTGCTGCAGAACCTCATAATACACACCTCAGCTGCTGCAGAATGTCAAATACACCTCTGCTACTGGAGAACACGATAATCTCATACCTCCGAACCATCCCAGATCCGGCAGGACGGTCCCGGATTTCAGTGGCAATCATGCAGTCCCTGAATGGCACAAATCTGGACATAACTACTGATCATTGAAGGAACTAGGTGAGTATCTACAGTTTTTTTTTCTTTTTTTACTACCTCCGAAGGGGGCACATATCTGACCATAACTACTGTGAGGGGGCACATATGTGCCATAACTTCTGTAATAGGGCACATATCTGGCATACATTCTGTAATAGGGCACATATCTGGGTATAACTACTGTGAAGGGGCACATATCTGGCCATAACTACTGTAAGGGGACACATATCTGGGCATAGCAAATGTGAAGGGGGTACATCTGGGCCTAGCAACTGTGAAGGGGGCACATCTGGGCCTAGCAACTGTAAAGGGGGCACATCTGGGCATTGCTACTGTGAAGGGGCACATCTGGGCATAGCAACTGTGAAGAGGGCACATCTAGGCATAGTTACTGAGTAGGTGGGCACATCTGGGGATAGCTACTGTGAAGGGGGCACATCTAGGTATAACTATTGTGAGGGGCACATGTGGGCATAACTACTGTGAAGGGGGCACATGTGGGCATAACTACTGTAAAGGTCGCACATGCGAGCATTACTGCTGTGAAGAGGGCACATCTGGGCATAACTACTGTGAGGGGAATAACTTCTGTGAAGGGCGCACAATGTGGGCATAACTACTGTGAAGGGGGTACAAAGTGAGCATAGCTACTGTGAGGGGCAAAATAAGGGCAACACTACTGTGAAGGGGGTACAATGTGAGCATAACTACTGTGAGGGGCACAATCAGGGCATAACTACTGTGAAGGGAGTATATCCAAAGAAAAGGCAGCACTCCAAATGTGGTAAAAGACGATGACCCGTTTATTCCCTGGCAACGTTTCAGCCCACACAATGGGGCCTTTGTCAAGCATTACAATAGTGTCACACATGGGTATATATACCCGAATCAAGTCATATGATAGAAGTGAACAGGTTAACCATTCAGTGCCACAAGTGAATACAACATGTGTTTATACAATCAAATACAACACAATTGATACAATACGTGCATGATTACATTAAATGAATACAATATTTCCATGATTAAAATCATAATCGATCTATATATACATAGAAGATAAAAAAAAGTGCCAGTGCATAAAGCAAGTGAAGGGTTAAAAGGAGGATAGGCTCAGCTGATCTCACACAACTGACCTACATTAAGAATAAGAAAGTATCAAAACCAGCATACCATTGGTGGTTCAGTGTGTCAGCATGGAGTCGGCATAAGTTCGGCGTTCCCCTGTAACTACTGCACAGGAGCGAAGTCAGATGAATCGCCTACCTACCACGGACGCAGCGGCGTCCCTCTCCAGCATTGCCCCCGTGACCTAGCACAAATAGAAAAATAGGCCAGCACTACTCACTATTATTATAGCGGATCCAATACGTGGTGGTGCCTGTAGCATTAAATCCTGGTCCTGGGATTTCCGTAGTGACCCTGAAGGGCAGAGAACCTTTAGAAAGTGCAGAAAGAAGTATAATACCTGAGGAAGGAAGTAACCAAGGATTTAAGCCACCCATTTAGGCATTCGGGCCTTGGGAGATATAAAGCCAGAGCAGGAGTTCTATAAAGGACAGTGTACATTGATTCTGGGAAAGGTACAACCTGCTGCTGAGTGCATGTGGAATTTACCCTCAGTGTATCTTGCATGACTATTGCCTGCCATATTGTGAATAAGCCCCTTTGTGGAACTGTAATCTGAAGACTGTGCTACACCTGCTGTACAAAGTTGGATTGTTCAGTAAAGTTACGTTTTGGTTCACTATATACTTGTGTACCTTCATCATTCCAACCACCAACCGGCGTGCCATCGTCCAAAGGCACTGGCGTCACGGATACCACAGGGACCTTGCCCCAGGCACACAAAATACCTGTAACATCCAGGGCACCTCAACTACCATCAGGCCTGGTCCCTATCTACAGAGCAAGCCCCAGAGGAACTGTGTCTACCTCTCCTTCACTGCCACGCGTCTGCCCAGGGTTCTTCAAATATAGTGAGTACCCTAGATTGCCCATAACTGTGACCTCACTTCGTCATACCCTGCAGGTCTGGCGTGTTGCATGAAGACTGGGTGGAAGATGATGTCTACTCTAGATGATGATGTCTACTCTATACCAGTGAACAGATTTCGCACATTCTGAGCGGGAGTGATGATGAGGGAGCATTCCTGAACAAACCCACAGTGGATCTGATTAAACGTAAATATGAAATGGAAAAAAAACTGCTTATTAATACCGAACTTCACCTGTCCACACTAAGGGAGTATTATAAGGCTGAACGCATACCGAGAGGACTAAGGACGCATTTGAGACCAATTCTGTTTCCTAACAACCCAGAGTTCCTGACTAAATTCGCCTTTTTAGCGGATAGATTTTCCATGGACATGATGCTATTAAATATGGACTTTTTACAACAAGAACTGTTAAAAATACAAGTAAGAATAATAGAGCATGAACGACAACTACAATCTCTACAAACCGAACAGGAATATCAAACAGTAAAAGAACGGATGGAACAAGATCTAAGGAAGTACCGAGATAATATTGAGACAACAAAGAGACAAAAGTGGAGTAGGGACCAAGACGACTATAGTAAAGGAAGTATCTATAAAACAATAATAACAAATAGGAACAGAAATCCAAGGTCTCAAAGAAAATTCAAGACACAAATATCAAGACCTAATCGTGGGAACTTGACAGATACAGAGTCTTCAGGCGAACAAAGTGAAGCTTTTTTAGGAGAAAGAACAAGAGAAGCACACGGAGAGGGGGACGAAAATGCCGGCGCTGGGGACAAGGGAGAGGAAGGAGTGAGAGTCACACGATCGAAAAGGCCACCGACGGGCTCCAGATTCACCAGGAAATGAATGAAGAAGTTGATAATACTCTAGTGGTAAATATTTCCTCTTGTGAACTATCTAGAGATGAAATGTTGCTTTTGAATAGGGGACTAACTTTCAGTCCAGAGATAGAGATTGACTGGTTCCAAGTTGAAATGGACCTGCATAATTTCTTCAGGCGTATCAAACTGAGGGTGCACTTCAGTGAAATGGCGCCTACAGGTGATAAAGAAATACAGAAGGAGGTCCTGTCGTTGAAGAGTGTGGGCCTTTTCCTTAAAAGCGACTTTCAACCGCCTGTATATAATAAAGCTATTGAGACCTTTGTCTCCCTTGTCAGACTGGAGATAGAAAAACTAAAGAGATCAAAGGTATATCCAAATATCACCAATCTGACAAGGGGAGAGAAAGCAGCATTAAAATCCCTAAAAAAAAAAAAAAAAAAAAAAAAAAAAAAAGGAGGGAAATTACAATTAAAAGGGCGGATAAGGGAGGAGCCACCGTGGTGATGGACACGGATAAGTATAAAATGGAGGTGATGAGACAAGTTAATGACAAAGAGGTATACAAACCTCTAAATAGTGATCCAAAATGGATCATTATACGCAAGATCAGGCTATTGGCAGATAGTGCTTTCGCGAATGACCTGATCGATACCAATTTGCATACTTATCTCGTGCCACAGAACCCGGTGACTCCTCTCCTATATATCCTCCCTAAGATACACAAAGGGTTAAAAGACCCGCCAGGACGCCCCATTGTGTCCGGCATGGGGTCAGTCTTCTCCAATGCTGCAACTTTTTTAGATAAAATCTTAAGATGTTATGCAATGGAAGCCAAATCCTACGTGAAGGATACTACGGATTTTCTGTTAAAAATTGATGCACTAGAATTTCAAGAGGGAGACTTTTTGGTTTCATTCGATGTAACCAGCCTCTACACCAGTATCGATCATGAACTGGGATTGGAGGCAGTTAAATGGGCCCTGGAGAGGTCAGATTATGGGTCTGACACCAAATCATTTTTAATCTCCCTACTTGAAATTCTACTGTATCATAATTATTTTTTGTTTGATGATATGTTTTATGAGCAATGTCGGGGCACCGCGATGGGGTCCAACGTGGCCCCGACATATGCGAATATATACATGTCAAAAATAGAGGAAACGTCTATATACCCATCCACCCTCTACAGTAATGTGAGGGGGTGGATGCGGTATATAGACGATATTTTCCTTATATGGAATGGTACGGAAGAAAAGTTACAGGAATTTCACGATTATATTAATCAGGTTCACGACCAATTGAGATTTACAAAGGTGTACTCGGCGGAATCATTACAATTCCTGGATACGTTGGTTTATGTAAGGGATGGTAAATTGGAAACCGATCTCTTTATTAAGCCAACGGACAGGAATAGCATGTTATGTTATGATAGTGCTCATCCTAGGAAGTCAGTAGAAACTTTACCGTTTAGCCAGTTCTTACGAGCAAGAAGAATAGTGTCAGAAGAGAGTTTAGTAGATGATAGATTGAAAAAAATGGGACAAAGATTTAGGGATAGGAAATACCCCAAAAAATTAATAGATAGACACTTAGAAAAAGCCAGGAACAGTAACCGACAGTAACTATTAACCAACATAATAAAAAAGGAAGAGCCAAAAATAAATAGGATCCCATTTGTATCCACCTATAGTAAAATGAGCAGTCGCATCTCAGGCATACTGAGACATAACTGGCACATACTGACGCAGTCTTTTCCTAAGGTCATTGAATTTCAATCCCCCCCACTGATGTCATATAAGAGGCCCAGAAATCTTAAGGATAGCCTGACATCAGCTGATGTTAAAATCAAGAAAAAGGAGGCTGGTAGAAGGGGCTGTTACCCTTGCTTAGGTTGATGCAATTGCGGCAGCCTAATCAAGGGTGACTCCTTCTGCCACCCTCAAACGGGGAAGAAATATGATATTAAAGGGCACTATACATGCAATACAGATTTTGCTATTTATAGCCTGCAATGCCCGTGTGGTCTTCTATATATAGGAGAGACGACACAACCCTGTAAAAACAGAATTAACCAACATCGGTACACGATACGTAAGCTATTAGCTAAAAAAGAAAAAGAAAGAAATCAGCAAAATCAAGGAAGTGATGATGAAGCAGAATTACCAGTGCCTGAACACTTTTGGAAATATAGGCATAATGTCTCTCAATTGAGATTTAGGATTATTGATAATGTCCCGACTTTAAGGAGAGGTGGAGATAGGGAGAAGCTGTTAAAACGAAAAGAGTTAAGATGGATCCACGAGTTGGAGACATTGGAGCCTAAGGGCCTTAATAGGGAATTTAAGGTGGGTTCCCTTTTCTGACTCCCGATCGGGTTGTGTGTAAATGTGTTTCAAATACCAGGCTAAGAAGCCAGCTTTTAATACATATGTATATATGAATATATCTAAACTCCTGTGTGTGCCCATATCTCCATTTTTATGATGATAGTTTATCTAAAGAAATCCCCTTTTTTTTCCTTTTGTCTTAGATTCTGCTTGGATATACATGCTGTGGGAGAACCGTCTTCTTATCTTCACGATGCCCTTGTGTGTGAAGGACCCATGATTGATAGGCTAAAAGGGGAACCAGTCATATAGACCCTCTAATGACGATGTGGGGCTGTCAAGGTTTGCACCATATATGATATAACCTTTGAGTAAAATTTATAGTATATGGAGACTGCTACTAAAAGGGTCCACTTGTGTGATATTTCACATAGTTTGAGAACTCCTTTCTAATAAATAATTGAGTGAAATGGTACTGGAGGTAAATCTAGAAAGAATAGGTTTTCGCCATAAAAAATCTTTTAGGTAGAATGTGAGGGAATGTGGGCGGCTCCTCAAATGGGGGGTAGCCCTACAGTCCCCCGCTGAAACTCCCATATAGAATGAATGATAGTATGAGACTGGATGGGCTGGCGTACTGAGGGTTAATCACCCCATGAACGCTTACCCTATACACCAGTCACTGAATGAATGGTGGCAAACCTACATGTACAGCCTCTGAAACACCATGATAGTCACTCTGAAGATAGGGCAAAATAATAGAAATTAAATAAATGTATTGGTGGTCCAGATAGTGGCAGCCTCCATAAGATAAGTAAAGAATTAGAATGGCATAATTAATGTCTAGACTGAATGTCGATTAGAGTGTGGTGGATACCAGACAGCCCGCACCGTGTAATTGGGGGTCTCATTAATAAACTTATATGACTGTGTTAAAAATATATAGTAACATGGATCTTTGGCATCTGATGGCATTTAGATTAGAGTTTGAATGGAACGGAGTATGATCTTGTGATAGCGCGCCATCGGAGCGACGAGATCACATGACCAGGAAGTGGGGCATGATCTGATGGAAATGCGCAGAAAAGGGCGGAAGAATTTTCGCGCATGCGCAGAATTTTCGCGCATGCGCAGATTATACACAGAGACGCGGAAGCCTCGTGTTGTAATGTGAGAACATCGATATGCACCAGTAGTGAGGAGGATGGGACGGAGTCTCCTGCAGCATGGTAAAGTAAGGGAGCAAAGGATGAAAGTATGTTATTAGGGATCATGGAGTGGGCAATATGTAATATGTAAATGTCTGTAAGAAGTAATGAGGGGGTTAATGGGTAGGGCTCAGCAGTAACCAATGCGGAGCCAGGGAACTGTATTTAATGTTCACTGTGTCATTTGTGTAATGGGAGCTTGACAAAGACCATTAGGTTGAAACGTTGCTACACATGGTGTAATAAAGAAATTGATTGGAATCCCTCTGGAGTGCCGTGGCTTATTCAACATTGTCCCCGTGACCTAGGGCGCGCTGGCGTGAGAGCGCCAACCACGTCAGAGGGAGGAGGCGAGTCACATGACCAGGGTCCAGCCAATGTAAAACAGGGGTGTGTCAGTCGCCAAGGTAACCACATATTTTATGTAGTCAAAACGGAAAAACAGTGCATTAATAGAAAACAGAGAATATCTGTGGGATCATCTGCCAGTAGTCAAATGAATAGACGATATACAGAGGCAGGACTTACATGCAACACAACAAGGGCGCCAAGGGACATCCAATGACGGGGACCCGTGACACCCCATGTTAAGGTGTCGCCCCCCCCCCCCCCACGTTGTGGAGCGGCACATCACCACTTAAAGCCACACATGTATCCTCCCCTTCAAATAATGATATAACAATACAGGGCCGAACGACTCAAAAGAGACCGGACTTAGTGGTAGCACGGGTATAGCTCAAGACCAACCGTCCCTGTCAGGATCATTGATCAAATGCTGATGTGCCCACAGGTGACAGGGCGCGCTAGTGTCCCATCCCTATAGGCAAACATCAATGCACCCCCCACATGTAAACCGGTCACAAGATCACAAGTAAAAGTAAAATGTACAAAAACAAATTACAAACAGATGAATCTGCTGATGCTCATTCAGTCGACAATGGTGAATAATAATGTAGCCAGACCATGCAGACACCAAAAACCTCCTCTGGTATGCTGGGCAAATATGGCAAAGGACATCAATCTAGAAAAAAATAAACATATTATATGTTTATATATAAAAAAGCAAAAAATAGACACTATTGCATAATCATATATATATATATAGACAGTCTAGAGGAACATCTCAGTTTTAGGCTACATGCACACGACCGTGCCGTTTTTTAAGGTCCGCAAACCGCGGATTCAGGGTGTGGTAATGGGGGCCACGTGTGCCCCCTCTTATGCCAACCTGTTTTTGGGGGCGTGGGAAAGAAACATCTTCCATGACAGTTGCATTGTCGGTGTGGAACCGGTTCATAATTGGATGCGCTACATCGACGATGTGCTGTTCATATGGGAGGGGTCCACTGAAGAATTAGACCAATTTATGAGAGAATTGAACCATAATAACCTCAATATCAAACTCACCTTCCAGGCAGCAAGGGTCATTGACTTCTTGGATCTCAAGATTGAAATGAGTGAAAAGGGATGTTTGATGACGGATATTCATAGAAAGGATACTGCGGTCAATACTGTGTTGCATGCAAGTTCAGCACATCCAAAAGCAACCATCGGTGGAATTCCTACAGGCTAGTTTTTGCGACTGAAAAGGATCTGTTCGGACAAAAAGACATTTGATTCACAGTCGGCTGACCTGAAAAGTAGGTTCCAAGACAGAGGATACAGTAACCGACAAATAAATAAAGGGATGAAAATAGCTAGAAAAAGAACAAGAGAAAAACTGTTATGCCCCAACACTATTAAGACAAATAAGAAAACCAAGATTCATTACAAATTATAATAAACAGTGGGCACAACTTAATGATATCCTCAATAAACATTGGGAGATCCTATATACAGACACCAAAATGAGGGAATGTATCACAGATAGACCCCTGATGACAGCCAGAAGGTCAAAAAATCTGAAGGACATGTTGGTACATAGCCACTATGTACCTTCAGATGATAGAGATTGAAGAGTGGGAAGACTGGGATCATATCCCTGTGGCTCCTGCAAGGTGTGTAGGAACAAAGACCAAAAGAATAGCTTCACAGATTCCTGTAAAGAGAACAATTACCAAATCCGGGAATATATTTCATGTTCCTCCACAGGAGTAATCGATTATGCAGTATGTCCCTGTGAGAAGATTTATATAGGGCTTACCACGAGGGAATTAATAAAAAGAGTCAGGGAACATACCAGAGACATTGAAAAAGTCAAAGACGAGACTGATATCAACTGCCTAAAGACCATCCCAAAACATTTTAAATTATTCCATGACAATAACCCTGATCTGTTGAGATTCAGGGGGATTGACATGATACATTCTGGAATTAGGGGTGGCAATAGGGGAAAGAAATTGGCCCAATTAGAGAGTAGATGGATTTTCAGACTTGAGACACTGGCACCCAAAGGGTTGAATGAATATTTGGGATTTAGTTCTTTCCTGTGACCGTAGCATCTTTTAAGCTGATGGGGATCCATCATTTTATTTTTCATAATTGATAGATAATATTGTGGTTTAGAGTCAGTATTTAAATATCTTTTCTCCTTTAGATATAATTGCTGTTGTCCAGTATGACATGAGAATGGACTTACCATCATGGATTCCTTTCATTGGGTTAGTCAATCGTGTAACCAGCATCAAATTGGAGGTCAACTACAAGCAAGAATAAAAATAACCATCAGGAGAAGGATAGTAACCAGTGTGTCATCAAATAATTAATATATTGAGGATCATGGCTGGGATTTGAAGTATATGGGGAAGGGAGGATTTTTATTATCATGATTATAATATTTCCGGATTTTATAGTAAACTAGTTATGCACTTTTAGCACTTTACTCACAATTTCAATCTAATGGTAATTAGAAATGGCACAGTATTGTGTCATATTATGTATTATGTAATAGTGTAAGAATTATTCACTGTTTATGGTTTCCAAGTATCATTGTAATTGTCACACATTGTTATAGGTTGATCACTGTTATATCACTATTTATTAATGAATTAAGATTCAGATCAGAATCAGCACATTTAAAATCAAGTGGGTTTAATTCCATTAATTAGCACCTTATACATGACTGATAGATTTATCAATATATGTTGTAAAATATTTCACTTGTAATAATCAATAATATTTTAATCCAATGTAAAAATGTTATATAATTGCCTTAGGGTAAATATATCTATAAAGCTAATATTTACCTCCCCTTCTGTTCTGTGTTAGATATTATTGAGCCACAACCTATAGGTCCCTCCTTTATGAGATACACATTTAGATGAAAGTTAACTGGCCCGAATTATATATTACAAAGATGCATACATAGGGATGCTGTGGGTATCGGTGCGCATGACAGCCTCACCATGCGCGCATTTGTGCCTTCATCCATCGGTGCCAGGCATCGGCGAGCTCAATCCACGTCATTAGTGACGTAGTTCGATTGCCCTCGCTGATGCGTGGACTCAGGGTGAGGGCGGAAGTTGCAAAGCGCAGTGAGTGGAGGCATGTCATGCGCCGAGCATGTTACCTCATCAGCTGATATAATCAATAGAGAAGACATGAAGAATCACATGATCCCATGTTAGGATAGCGATAGGACAACATACGATTTAAATGACCATCATTCCCCATTACAAGCTCACTCCTCCTGAGGAAGTCAAAGATGACGAAAAGCGCATCCAGGAGCGGCACTCCCATCCATAACGCCCATCCACAAAGGTAATGACGAACTTCGGATGAAGTTCATTAATATGCACTAGTCACTTTATTTCAATCAGATTCATGGATCAACATCAGTGCGGTTGAACATAGTCAGGATTTCTTAAATCCCTTTGTTCCACATAGTCAGGCACACAGCATGTCTTTTTGATATTAATACATGATTGTTATGGTTCCATCTGTACAGTTATTGGGTGTTATAGTTGTGGTCAATTTTGGATATTATCACTATACATACTGTTTGTATCAGTGTCATGTACACTTTTTAAATGAATTTCAATAAAAATACATTTTATTTAAGGAATCACATATACTCGTTTTTGGTTGTTGTTGAATTGAATTGTTAAGTATTCCAGTCACGTTAGATTCGTTTAATCATAGACCTTGTTGTGTAATAATTATATGCGAGGGCCTGTAGGTGAGCTGACCCTCTAAAAGATTGTAGGTGAGGGCCTGCTGGTGAGCTGACCCTCTAAAACATTATATGCGAGTGCCTGCAGGTGAGCTGACCCTCTAAAAGATTGTAGGTGAGGGCCTGCTGGTGAGCTCACCCTCTAAAACATTACATGCGAGGACCTGTAGGTGAGCTGGCCCTCTAAAAGATTGTAGGTGAGGGCCTGCTGGTGAGCTGACCCTCTAAAACATTACATGCAAGGGCCTGTAGGTGAGCTGGCCCTCTAAAAGATTGTGGGTGAGGGCCTGCTGGTGAGTTGACCCTCTACAAAATTAGGAGCAAGGGCAGACTAATAAGCATGTTGATATGATGGAAGAGGAGGACGAGAAAAGCAAGATTGAACCAGATACCCTTTTTTGTGTTGGAAGGGGTACATGGGAATACAGTGTATTCAGTATATTATACAAAAAACATTTAAAGTGCCTTTATGTTCAGCCGCTTTCCGCTGGTGGAGTAGAAAAGTCAGGGGCAATCCAGGCCTTGTTCATTTTTATAAGAGTCAACCTGTCAGCATTTTCAGTTGACAGGCGGATGCACTTATTAGTTATTCCCTAAATTTTCCCTCCTTGTGACACTAGGTCGCGCATCAAGGTAAGGGTGCTGGCGGGGTGTCATGAAACTCTCCCAGGCTTTGTTGCCATGCTTCTGTTGGAACTGTGCATTCCCCTCATCTCCCCTCCTCGGTTGGCCAAGAAACTACGTACTCTTCTGCCAGCATTGTCAGCTAAAAATTTTTGGAGCAATTTTTCCACAAGGACCTTCTGGTATTGCACCATTTTGCTCATCCTCTCCACCACAGGAATGAGAGATGAGAAGTTCTCTTTGGAGAAGGGTGAACAATCAGTAATCAGTGTTGTCCAAAATGTGTAGGTCACGGGAAAGGCAGCATAACATAAAGTCAGCCATGTGTGCCAGAGTCCCAACAGGCAAGACTTCGCTGTCGTCATCCGGAGGATGACTCAATCTACTCATCCTCTTCCTCCGCTTCCGCCCATCCACGCTGAACAGATGGAATTAAACTTCCATGGGTACTATTCTCTGTAGCGGAGGCAACCGTCTCCTGCTTCTCCTCCTCCTCCTCATCATCATCATCCAATTTGCGCTGAGAAGACAAACTGAGGGTGGTCTGGCTATCACCCTGTGTAATGTCTTTCCCAATTTCACCTCTTCCACATGCCAAGCGTCGGCCTTAATTGTGAGCAGCGAGCGTTTAAGTAGATACAGAAGTAACATAGTACATAAGGCTGAAAAAAGACATTTGTCCATCCAGATCCGCCTGTCATCCTGCAAGTTGATCCAGAGGAAGGCAAAAAAAATAACAGTGCGGTAGAAGCCAATTTTCCCCACTTTAGGGGAATAAAACATTCCTTCCTGACTCCAATCAGGCAATCAGAATAACTCCCTGGATCAACGACCCCTCTCTAGTAGCTATAGCCTGTAATATTATTATGCTCCCAGGGCCAGTGCAAGGATTTTTGTCAACACAAGCAAATCTACATTTCTGCCCCTCATGATTCATGTCCATTTCTTGCCCCCCCCCCATCATTTCACATTTCTGCCCCTCATGATTCATATCCATTTCTTGCCCCCCCATCATTTCACATTTCTGCCCCTCATGATTCATATCCAATTCTTGCCCCTCCATCATTTCACATTTCTGCCCCTCATGATTTATATCCCCCCCATGTACCAATATCATAGTGCCATCCTCTCCCCCTGCCCCCTAATGTGCCAGTATCAAGTGCCTCTCTCCTCCCCCCTTCATGTGCCAGTATCATGGCGCCAATAGCCCCCCTAACCCCCCTAACCCATGGCAGTAAAGTAACAGTCTGGTATTTGAAAAAGAAAAAAAAAACTGTTATACTTACCTCCATGTCAGCGATGCGATGTAGCCTCTAGTGTTGAAGATTTGGTGCTCGTGTTCTTATTTAGCCTGTCTTTCATAAAAGTTTGTGATGGGATTCAAACCCATGACCTTCTGTATCAGTATTTACCCACACAGCTATGACAGCTGTACAGACAGTTACTTAAAAAAAAAATATATAAGACTTCTACTGTAGAGAACTTTGATACCTAGGGTACAACCATACACATGACAGTTGCCCCAACACACCCAGCTCTGCTAAATCCATACACAGTGTGCTGGGGCAGCTGTAATATGCATGTACCCTAGGTATCAAAGTTATCTACAGTAGAAGTCTTATATATTTTTTATTTTATTTTTTAAAGTAATTGGCTATACAGCTGTCATAGCTGTGTGGGTAAGTGGGTAAATGCCTTGCCTCTGATGTGAAAGGTCGCGAGTTTGAATCCCAGGAGAAACTTTTCTGAAAGACATGCTAAATGAGATTTAAATACACCAGGGTTTCGTAGCTCAGAGTGCGTGTGCTGCGTGCCGCTCTGTGACTGAGAGAGAGAGTGAGGGCGGGGTTCGACCGGGCTGCTCGGCACACAGGCTCAGCGAGGTTAATGTAAGTTAATTGTTCGCCCCCCCTTCTCTGTACGCTCCAGAAATACATCCAGGCCCCTCTTGAACTCTTTTAGTGAACTCACCATCACCACCTCCTCAGGCAGAGAGTTCCATAGTCTCACTGCTCTTACCGTAAAGAATCCTCTTCTATGTTTGTGTACAAACCTTCTTTCCTCCAGACGCAGTCCTGGGTATAAATAGATGATGGAATAGATCTCTGTACTGACCCTTGATATATTTATACATAGCAATTAGATCTCCCCTCAGTCGTCTTTTTTCTAAAGTGAATAACCCTAATGTTGATAACCTTTCAGGGTACTGTAGTTGCCCTCCTCTGGACCCTTTCCAGCTCTGCTATGTCTGCCTTGTTCACAGGAGCCCAGAACTGTACACAGTACTCCATGTGTGGTCTGACTATCGATTTGTAAAGTGGTAGGACTATGTTCTCATCACGGTCATATATGCCCCTTTTGATGCAACCCATTATCTTATGGGCCTTGGCAGCAGCTGCATGACACTGGTTTTTGCAACTTAGTTTGCTGTTTATTCGAATTCCTAGATCATTTTCCATGTCAGTGTTACCGAGTGTTTTACCATTTAGTATGTACTGGTGACTTGCATTATTCCTTCCCATGTGCATAACCTTCCATTTTTCAGTGTTTAACCTCATCTGCCACTTATCTGCCCAAGCCTCCAATCTATCCAGATCCCTCTGTAGTAGTATACTGTCCTCTTCAGTGTTAGTTACTTTACACCGTTTAGTGTCCCCTGCGAAAATTAATATTTTACTATGCAAGCCTTCTACAAGATCATTAATAAATATATTTAACAGAATAGGGCCCAATACTGACCCCTGATGTACTCTACTAGTGACAGTGACCCAATCTGAGTGTGTGCCATTAATAACCACCCTCTGTTTTCTATCACTCAGCCAGTTACTTACCCACATACAGACATTTTCTCCCAGTCCGAGCATTCTCACTTTATATACTAACCTTTTATGTGGTACAGTGTCAAATGCTTTGGAGAAGTACAGATATACGACATCCATTGATTCGCCGTGTCAAGTCTAGAACTTACCTGTCATGGAACCATGAACCAGACGTACAACAAGAGATAAGTGGAAATAAGAAGGCTTTATTGAAAATCAAGCTGTAAGGCAAAAGTCCAAACGGATGGCTAAACCGAAGCAGGGTCTTGCGAAGCCAGAGGTCAGGAACCAGAAGGGTAGTCAGACGAAGCCAGGATCAGGAACCAGCAGGGTAGTCAGACGAAGCCAGGATCAGGAACCAGCAGGGTAGTCAGACGAAGCCTGGATCAGGAACCAGCAGGGTAGTCAGACGAAGCCAGGATCAGGAACCAGAAGCAGCTGCAGTCTTAGAAGCATGTGAACACAGGAGGACCAAGCAAGGAACTGAAGCCACAGACCTCCTATATATATGAGCTAGGCATCCAGCTCCTCCCAGTGGGAAGGAGAAGCCGCAGGGTGGGAGGCTACAAGAAACCCAGAAACCAAGATGGCCGCCAGCACATGTCAAACGAAGGAGAGCAGCAAGAAGGTAAGACCATGACAGTACCTCCCCCTCAAGGGCCCCTCCTCCGCGGAGTAAAGAACGGTTTCTGAGGGAAGCGTGCGTGGAAGGCTCGGAGCAAGGCAGGAGCATGGACATCTGCGGAGGGAACCCAGGAACGCTCCTCTGGACCATAACCACGCCAATGGACCAAAAACTGCACCCGACCGCGGACCAGGCGTGAGTCCAGGATATTGCTCACCTCATACTCCTCACGATTGCCCACTTGGACCGGACGAGGCCGAGGAACCGAGGAAGTGAAACGATTACACACCAGTGGCTTCAACAGGGAGACATGAAACACGTTGGAGATCCGCATGCCAGGAGGAAGCGCAAGGGCATAGGCTACCGGGTTTACCCTGCGAAGCACTCGGAAGGGACCAACAAAGCGAGGCGCCAGCTTGGGAGTGGGCACTCGAAGGTTGAGGTTGCGGGTGGACAACCATACGCGGTCTCCGACCTGGTAGGAAGGAGCGGGCGCTCGTCTGCGATCAGCCTGGAGTCTCTGGCGCTGCGCAGAGACCTCAAGGGACCTCTGGATCTGTACCCAAGAAGCACGTAGGACGGAAAGGTGATCCTCCACAGCCGGAATATCCTGGGGAGAGAATACCTCCGGTAACACGGCAGGTTGGAACCCATAATTGGCCATGAAGGGAGACGTCCCAGAGGAAGAGTTCACCGCCGTGTTCCTGGCAAACTCAGCCCAAGGCAGGAGGTCAACCCAATTGTCTTGGTGATCGGAGACATAGCAACGAAGGAATTGCTCCAAGGCCTGATTGGATCGTTCTGCGGCCCCATTGGACTGAGGGTGGTAGGCCGAGGAGAAAGAGAGATGAATCCCCAACTGGGAGCAAAAGGCGCGCCAGAACCTGGACACAAACTGACTCCCCCGATCCGACACAATCTCCTTGGGCAAACCGTGCAACCGGAAGACCTCCCTGGCAAAAATCGAGGCCAACTCTTGTGCAGAGGGTAACTTCTTGAGAGGAACACAGTGGCACATTTTGGAAAACCGATCCACAATCATGAGAATGACCGTATGGCCTCGGGATGCAGGGAGGTCCACAATGAAATCCATCCCCAGGTGTGACCATGGACGCTCCCCGGTGGCTATGGGTTGCAAAAGGCCCAACGGAAGGTGCCGAGGGGACTTACTCTGGGCACAAACGGAGCATGCCGCTACATATGCGGCGATGTCGGAACGTAGAGAAGGCCACCAGAACAGACGTGAAACAGCCCAGGACAGCTGATTCTTTCCAGGATGCCCCGCGGCCTTGGAGTTATGGTAGGTTCGCAACAACCGAGTGCGCAACTCCTCAGGCACAAAACATCTGCCGTTGGGTCTCCCAGAGGGAGCACCAGATTGAGCCGCCAAAATCTGCTCACCCAGGGGAGAGGTCAGGCTGGTACAAATGGCGGCCAGGATCTGATTCGGAGGTATGACCGAAGTCGGAATCGACTCCTCCCCGGACAGCTCGGAGTACTGCCGTGATAAGGCATCCGCTCTGATGTTCTTGGAACCGGGTAGGTAGGAGACCACGTAATTAAAACGTGACAAGAACAGAGCCCATCTGGCCTGACGTGGTGTCAATCTCTTGGCCTCAGAGAGGTAGGTCAGATTCTTGTGGTCCGTCAGGATGAGAACCGGAACCACCGAGCCCTCGAGCAAGTGCCTCCATTCTTTAAGGGCCTGCACGATGGCCAATAACTCCCTGTCACCAATCTGATAGTTGCACTCCGCGGAAGACAGTTTCCGGGAGTAAAACCCACAAGGAAGCAGAGGACCCTCTGGTGTTCTACGCTGAGACAGAAGGGCGCCTACTCCCGTCTCAGACGCGTCCACCTCGAGGACAAAAGGCAACCCAGGGTTGGGATGCGACAGAATCGGAGCCGACACAAAGGCGGACTTTAGAGCCTCAAAAGCTCGGATGGCCTCGAGCGGCCAGACCTGGGGATTACTGCCCTTCCTGGTCAGATCCGTGAGAGGCTTGGCTAGCATGGAAAAGTCCCTGATGAACTTCCGATAATAATTGGCGAAGCCCAAAAAGCGCTGCAGGGCACGAGGACCACTGGGCTGGGGCCACTGTAAGACAGCCGAAACCTTCTCAGGATCCATGGAGAACCCCTCAGCGGAAATGATGTAACCTAAGAAGGTTACCTGGGATCGGTGAAATTCGCATTTCTCAAGCTTACCGAACAGCTTGTTCTCTCGTAACCGTTGCAACACTCGTCTGACATCCAGAATGTGGGCCTCCATGGATTCAGAATATACCAAGATGTCATCCAAATAGACCACCACACACTGCTGCAACAGGTCACGGAAAACATCGTTGATGAATTCCTGGAAGACTGCGGGCGCATTGCACAACCCAAAGGGCATAACCAAGGATTCATAATGACCGGTCCTGGTGTTAAACGCGGTCTTCCACTCATCGCCCGCCTTGATCCTTACCAGGTTATATGACGCCCTCAGGTCGAGTTTGGTAAAGACCGTGGCCCCTTTGAGGCGATCGAACAGCTCGGAAATCAAGGGTATCGGGTAAGCGTTCTTGATCGTGATGCGATTGAGACCCCTGTAATCGATGCAAGGCCTCAACTCACCGCCCTTCTTTTTCACAAAGAAAAATCCAGCCCCTGCCGGGGACGAGGATTTGCGAATGTGTCCGCGTGAAAGCGCCTCCCTCACGTACTCCTCCATGGCCTCATTCTCCGCTACCGACAGTGGATAGACTTTGCCACGAGGAGGAACGGCACCAGATTGTAACTCTATGGCACAATCGTATGGGCGGTGCGGAGGTAGGGCAACCGCACGCACCTTATCGAATACATCCCGGTACTCCTCGTATTCAGGAGGCAACAGAGAGTCCGAGGAAGTACACAGCAACTTGACAGGCCCATGGATGCAACTAGCCCCACACTGCGGTGACCACGAGAGGATCTCGGCCGATCTCCAATCGAAAGTCGGATTATGCTTCTGGAGCCAGGGGTACCCCAAGACCACCGAGTAGTTTGGAGACGAAATAACCTGGAGACAGACCGACTCTCTGTGAACGGCACCAATGGCCATCCCCACTGGAAGGGTCTCCTGAGTCACGTGTGGCGGCAGAAGGGGTCTGCCGTCTATCGCCTCAAGAGCCAGTGGGGAACCTCGAGGCTGCAGAGGAATGGAATTGGCGGCAGCGAACACACTATCAATGAACAAACCACCAGCACCAGAGTCCACCAACGCCTGGGTCGTCACCGAGCCCCCAACCCAGGAGAGGACAACAGTAATCAGTGGTTTGTCAACACGGGAAACCGGGGACGAGGAGACTCCACCCAAGATCTGCCCCCGACAGGATCTCAGGTGCGAGCGTTTCCCGGACGGTTCGGGCATGCCAACCGAAAATGCCCACCGAGACCACAGTACATGCATCGGCCCTCGCGTGTCCGGAGTACCCTCTCCCCCTCGGACAGGCGAGCAAACCCCAGCTGCATGGGTTCACCCCCAGACAAGTCATCCCCAGGAGGCGTGGGAGGAGAGGGAGGCACGGGTGGGACAGCAAACGTAGGCGCCAATCTGTTAGAAGACCTCCGCAGGCTCTCCTTAAAGGAAGGTCTCTCCCTGAGTCTGGTGTCAATCAAAATCAGGAAAGAAATAAGAGACTCGAGCTCCACTGGTAGGTCCTTAGCTGCAACCTCATCCTTCAAGGCATCCGAGAGACCATGAGAGAAAGCAGCGACCAGAGCCTCATTATTCCAGCCCACCTCTGCTGCCAGGGTACGAAACTCAATGGCGTATTCAGCTACGGATCGTGAACCCTGTCTGATGGACATAAGGAGCTTCGCAGCAGAGGCAGCACAAGCCGGCACATCGAATACCTTCCGAAGAGAAGCAACAAAACCGGAAAACTCGGCAACCACCGGATTGTTGTTCTCCCATAAAGGGCTGGCCCAGGCCAAGGCCTTGTCCGAGAGCAGCGAGATCAAGAAGCCCACCTTTGATCTCTCAGTAGGAAAGGCATGTGGCAGCAACTCGAAATAGATGCCCACCTGGTTAAGGAAACCTCGGCACTGAGTTGGCTCTCCCCCAAAGCGCTGTGGAAGGGGGGCAGAACCGGTCATACCCCGAAACACCGCAGGCGCAGCAACAGGTGTCGGGGTAGACTCTGGCGCAACAACCGGAGCGGCAGTAGGAGCGGGCCCAGGAGCGACAACCGACCCATCGGCAACGGAAGCTAAATGAGCCGTGCGTTCAAGCAGGGTTAGGTTTGCAACGCCACAGCGAACCGACCCAACAGGTGATCCTGCTGATCAAGTCTGGCAACCAGCGTAGGTAGCGAGGATGGCCCTGTACCGTCAGAATTCATGGCTTGGTCCTAATGTCATGGAACCATGAACCAGACGTACAACAAGAGATAAGTGGAAATAAGAAGGCTTTATTGAAAATCAAGCTGTAAGGCAAAAGTCCAAACGGATGGCTAAACCGAAGCAGGGTCTTGCGAAGCCAGAGGTCAGGAACCAGAAGGGTAGTCAGACGAAGCCAGGATCAGGAACCAGCAGGGTAGTCAGACGAAGCCAGGATCAGGAACCAGCAGGGTAGTCAGACGAAGCCTGGATCAGGAACCAGCAGGGTAGTCAGACGAAGCCAGGATCAGGAACCAGAAGCAGCTGCAGTCTTAGAAGCATGTGAACACAGGAGGACCAAGCAAGGAACTGAAGCCACAGACCTCCTATATATATGAGCTAGGCATCCAGCTCCTCCCAGTGGGAAGGAGAAGCCGCAGGGTGGGAGGCTACAAGAAACCCAGAAACCAAGATGGCCGCCAGCACATGTCAAACGAAGGAGAGCAGCAAGAAGGTAAGACCATGACATTACCTCCTCATAGAAACTGATTAAATTAGTTTGGCATGACCGATCCCTCATGAAGCCATGCTGATATGGCGTTATTTGCTTATTTCCATTGAGATGCTCTAAGATAGCATCTCTTAGAAAACCTTTGAACAGTTTACCCACAACAGATGTTAAACTTACCGGCCTATAGTTTCCAGGCTCTGTTTTTGGACCCTTTTCAAATATTGGCACCACATTTGCTATGCAGCAATTAGGGTTGTTGCGGGTATCGAAATTTCTGGTACGTGAGTTATAACATCTTAAAGGGCCCTGCTACAGTCCCTGCGCAAGCTGCAATTGGCGTCACAAACTACTACACATACTGCATATACTGACCCACTGCATAGGTGACCCACTGTACCAGTGTCCTGCTCATTGCATAAGTGGCGTCACGAACAGAATCAGATTGAATTGTGTGCCACCCCTGATAACAGAACCGGACCCAATTGTGTTTTGAAACGGATCCGAACGCATGTTCTACAGTATTGCAAGCGCTGCCGCTTGTGTAAATACCTTGGAAAGTGACTTTATTGCTGTGCCAGAAAGCGCTGGATGTGCGCTCCAGCATTCCAAGAGTTAATTCACTATTGTAAAATTCGCCATAGTCGTTAAAATGGCGCTTCATCTTCATGCCCAGAAGCGTGGAAAGAAAGGAATGCCCTCTCAAGAGCGCAAAAATGCTGAATACGCCCCCCAGAAGCGGGAAAGCTTAATAACTCCCCCTCAAGAGCGCGAAGATATCGAATACGCCCCTCTGGGAGCGGGAAAAATAGAGACTGCCCTCCATGAACTTGTTACTGGGAACCGAGGTGATAAAGACTCCTCCCTCTGCGCCCCACCCTTAGTTCTGGCAATTTGTGTGTTATGACACAGCTATGGCGTATCCACGTCCCAAGTGGAACCAGATGGCGATTGGCGGTGAACCAGTGTACGAGGAGTACCCTTTGGAGATCCAGGTCTCCCAGCTACTGAAACGACGTGGTCCCTTGATCTTTGGCACCAGTCCGGAGGCAGTGGATCCCTCTCTGGATGAAGAACCTGCGCCACCTACCTTGGCACCTTGGCCAGCATTCCCGAAGTTCCGGAGAAGGCCGCGGACGACACCCCGGTCCCTGTAAAGACAGAGCAGGACTCAATGGAGTTCCCGGAGGCCGTGGATCCCTCCGCCAAGTTAAGCACCCCCACGGAAGACGACGCGCCTGTGAGAATGGAGGTCGACGTCAAGCCAGCACCCGCGGAGGACGCTGCTAACGCAGCTACTCACGCCGTGGACGAGCCGGTGAAACAGATGGCGCCAGAAGTCCATGATGGCATACAGGAGGCACTGGAACCGGCCGCCCGGCCGCAACTACAGGTAGGAGCTGCCACGCTCCCTGAGGCCCCGGCCCGGTCCGTGTCCGCCCCTGCACCGCATCCTGCGACCCCAGCCAACATCACCAGGCCCGAGCCTGCCCCGCTGTCAATACCTCCTGGTGCGGCGGAGGCGGCTGGGGATTCCACTCCGCCGCCCAGCTACGCCAAACCCTGGAGCCTTAATCCTGAGGTGCCCCGCATTTGCCCAGACCGCCTGGGGATACAAATCAGCGGTCGAGGAATGGGTAAAGCAAGTCATTTATAACCCCCTAGCCAGGGGATCCCAAATTAACCAGGAGAACCGGGACAGTGTTGTGGTTCTCAGTGGAGCGAGAAGTCGGCTTCCTCCAGGACAATTACTCGGGTACCGAAGTGTTTGTAGGCTGACGCTCCGTCAAGAGGCACTATCTGCCCCAGGCCAGACACAACCTTTATGTGGGGGACCAGATTGAGTACACCCCCATGCGGTCCATGCAAGGACTCTTTGCCGCCGGAGTCACTCTATTAGACAAACCACTCTCCCCTGGTGTCACCCCAGAGTCCGGGCAGGAGGATCCTGGCTCTGCGGGAGGTGTCTTCAAGAAACCCCAGATGGCCGCCTGCAGTTCCGGGAGAAGCCCCAACCTGAGCCTGCGCCTTTTATGCCGGATCTGTCACCACCACCAACCCTGAGGGTAGGACAGATAAATAACTTGGTCCTCACGTTCAATCCTAAGGTGCAGCCCTACCTCAGGACACCATATCTTCTGCCTTGGAAGCAGCCCCAGGCAGCTGTTCCAGCCCTTCCTGAGCCCCTGCAGCCAGAATTTCTATCACCTCCTGTACCGGCTGGGGATCCCGGGCTACAGCGAGTCACAGCAGCATTCACCAGGCTGTCCACACAGCCAGTTCCTGCAGCCACCAGTAGAGGGCGGTGGCGCACTACAACTAATGCTACCATGAGCTACCATCAGAGGCAGGAACATCCTCTCATGAGGTTCAGCAGCTCCAGCAGTGACGAGGAGCTGGACACCTACTTGTAAAAGGTGTCCCTTTAAAGAAAAGTATTCATCAGTGACATTTTGGGAGCCACTCCATGGACTTCTACCTGACGGGAGCCACTCCATGGACTTCTACCTGACGGGTGAGGACCTGTTGGCAGTTTTTAACCTTTTTTGTTACAGGTTGCCTGTTTTAGTCCTCATCCAGATGGTCATGCCAGTTAGGACTCCCCCATCAGCACTTAACCCCCTCATGTCCAAGTTCAGTGTTTTATCCCCTTTCTCAGGTTACTTGATAGCCTTTGCTGCTCTTATATGACATTTTATATCCTTGGATTACAATTAACTTTTAATCTGTGGATTACAAATTGACTTTTATCAGTTTCCAGAGGATTCTACAACTTTAAGCACTTCCAGGAAACAGGACTCAAGTTATTGTTGAGCATCACCTGGCATTAAAATTTGCACTACTTTTATATAACATGTTTTATTGCAACGTAAATGTTTGCACCCAAAGAAAGGACTCAAACGTGATACCTGAGCTCTTTGTGATTTTCATGCTATTTGATAATTTTGCACTAGTGTACCAGTTTGCAAGTTATGTAATGTTCAAGATAACATGCCCATTGTGTGTATTGTCCTTCTAGGTGCCACAATGTGATTTTATGCACTGTTTCTAATTATTGCACTTAACCATTGCACTTAATAAAAATGTAGCAACTTACTTAAAGTGTGCCTTTCTTACAGCTCTTGTTCTCTTCCCCCTTATGCGGACTGTCATCATAGGGACGTTGTATACTAATGGCCTACACCCGGTGATATATACCCATAGGTACCCAGGGTAGGACCAAGTGGTAAGTCCAGGCAGATCCAGTTACTTCACAGGTACCCCTGCTGCTTCGGGAATCGTTAGAAGCCCTAGGCTGCTCCTTCCCGCTTGTTAAATGTTCAGGATTGTTCCCATCCTGAGGTGTCTCACTTCCAGGAGCGCAACAGGAATAAAGACCCTCCTCCTGTGACATTGCCAGAAGACACGGAGACGATAAATACCTCCCCTTCTGAGCCTTTTGCCTAAGGTAAGGCGCCTCAAGCCTTAGAGCCATACTTTAGCTTCCTCTTAGTCATCATAGTGATCGTGCTACAAGCCAAATTTCTTCAGGCTATGGTGCAGGGAAGGGAATACAGGATAAAGCCACCCTTCTATTTGTGGGCATTCCATTACATAATGGTGGGATTATGGAGTAAAGACACCCCCATGCTTTCTTTGATGTCAGCAGCGCTAAAGACATACAAAGTCAGTCAGTAAAGGTTTTGCTTTGTGCAGTATTAGGCTACCTGGTTATACCAAGAGAAGGAAACTGTGTGTTGGACACCTTACTCTAGCGGGCAGGAACCTCGAGAAAGCCGTTATATGTTTTGTCTATGTCTGTCATTATATGTAAATTCATGCAGCACTTTGTATTTATTGGGTACCCAGAGCTGATTCCTCCACCCTCTTAGCATACGCCGAGGACGGCTTAACTTAAAGTAAGCGGGTATGTAACATCCCAGAGTATGCCACTAAACTCTGTCTCCCTGCTACAATATGTCAAGTGTATATTTATTGTCATCTTGTGTAGTCAAACTTAGCATTTTCCTGTATTGAGTTTTTTCCCTAGGAGAGAACTGACAATCATCAGCAGATGCGAGGGGAGTGCAGGAGATTATGAATAACCATAACTCTGCTCGTTTCCATGGTTACAAGCCACCCTGCAATCCATCAGTGGTGGTCGTGCTTGCACAATATAGGAAAAAGCACTAGCCTATGTGTGCTCTCATGGTCCCGGCCACCGGAGAGGCTGACCCTTTTTCCTATAGTGTGCAAGCACGACCACCACTGATGGATTGCAGGGTGGTCTGTAACCATGGAAACGAGCAGTGTATAATGTGATGGAAAAGTTAATCCAGACTTCAAAGGAAGCAATATGGATAATAACAATACATTAGTAAGTGCCTGGTATTAACTTCCTCTACATGATAAATGCAACTTACTGAAGTGAGACACCCCTTTAACCGAAGTCTCACATGACTTCAGGCGAAACAAACTTTGCCTCTAACTGAGCCAATCAGAGATGAGCGAATCGAAGTTGACAAAGTGGAATTCGATCTGAATTTCAGGAACAATTCGATTCGCACCGAAGCCGAATTTCCTTGTGCTTTGTGGTAACAAATTGCATTTTTTCCTAAAATGGCTGCTGCACGTGTTAGGACATGGAGCAAAGAACTCTGGGAATTATGGATCACCCACAATGCCATGCATGTAGCCAATCAGCAGCCAGCCATCCCCCTGTGATATCACGGCCCTATAAATAGCCTCAGACATCTTGGATTCAGCCATTTTCCAGTGTGCTTAGTGCAGGGAGAGACATCAGCAGGCACTAGGGAAAGTTCTAGGAAAGACTTCATTGTGCTGAAAAACCATTTACAAGTTCAGGGAAGGAGTATTCAAGGTGTAGGGAAAGAATAGGGAGGCATCATCTACGCTATTAAAGAACAGGGTGCATTAGGAGAGTGTACAGCCTGGGTAATAGATGCGATTGTATTACACCTTGGTGCAGTAATTGGGGATCCAAATTGCAGTTAAACTGCTGCTTTTAGGTTCTTTGCACTATATGATGCATCAGTAATTTCAGCAGACCTTGCTTGTGATTGGGGTGCAAGTTCTGTGTGATACAGCTATTTACAAGGTGTATTAATAGGAAAGATATGTACATCCTATTACCCATTCTGCTTTGATTTTACATTGTTTTACTTTTTGGGGGGTTTATTAAGTAAAAAGAATACGTCTTAATTGCCATTCAGCGGTGAAATTACATTGTACTACAGCCATTTACGGGGTATACTAATAGGAAAGATATGTACGTCCTATTAGCCGTTCTGCGGTGAATTTTGAATGTTTTACTTTTTAGGGTGGGTTTATTAATAGTAAAAAGAATATGTCTTAATTGCCGTTCTGTGGTGAAGTTACATTGTACTACAGTTATTGACGGAGTGTATTAATAGGAAATATACAGTACCTCCGGCTGCCACATCACCACTCTGTGGTCTCCTCATGCTGCTGCCACCTCACCTCTCTGTAGACTACTCATGCTGCTGCAACATCACCGCTCTGTGGTTTCCTGATGCTGCTGCCACCTCAACACTCTGTCACTGGGCCACTCTGTGGTCTTCTTATGCTGCTGCAACATCACCTGGCGCTAACATTGACCTGTAAGGCTAAGTTCACACTTGAGTTATTTGGTCAGTTTTGGCCCCATAACTGCCAAATAATTGAAGTGCGCAGTGATTCTAGGAGCGACGCCTGTTATGTGCATGTCATACTGACTCACAGTATTGTTTCACTACCACAGCAGACCCCCTATGCGTGTTACTACAAGGCACAGTGTTCTATACCACTATAAAGGCTCTCTGCAGCCAGGAAATAGCAGTTTTTTTAACGAAATTCGCAGCAAAAAAATTTGGATCAAATTGAATCTTTTTGGAATATTCAGCGCACAGATCGAGTTTTTGCTCAAGCCTACTTATCACACATTTTACAAAACTAAAGTTGTTATACAGCTTTTGGATTTTTTCACCTTTCAACCCAGCCAGTGATGTACCTTCAATGGAAGCAGGCCACCCGACTGATATGGAACTGAGGGGAAGGGGGGCCCAGTGCTGAACAACACTTCTCTTGCAAACCACATGAAAACACAGCAGTTTCCTGCAGCCACCACTAAGGGTCGCTCAATGCAAAGAGATTATTACAGTTTAATTCGTAACTGCCTGAATTCCTATGCATTGAGCTCCTCCTAGAGGTGGCTACAGGCACCCTACCGTGTAGTAGAAGGAAAGCAGGGGATTTTTGGGTGTATTTTTTTTATACCAGTTCTCTGCTGTGAATACATTGAGGAATATGGTGTTCAGAATGAGTGACTATATTTGCGAAGCACCTGTTCCACTTTTTCAGACATAAAAATCTGGGGCGTTGTGCTTGGCATTATGCATTGTCTGGGAGAGACTGGTGAATACATACTTACAAACTGGGTGCAGCAGGGGGGCCCATACTAATTATTGAGTTCTGTCACCGAACCCAGTAGTGATCTGGCACTTTGGGACATGCCACATCTGAGGCCAGTCACTGGCTGCAGCAGCACATGTGACCCCATTCATCCAGAGGATTACAGGTCAGGGATCAGAAGACAGCTGAAGGGAGTAAGGGATCTGGAAAAGAGCATGAAGTATGCGAGTATGATTTTTTTTATCAGGTACAACAGGCTGGGGTCGAAAAATATATTTTATGTATATATATAATGCCATGTCACCCTGTTATTCGTATGAACTGTCAGAGGAACAGAAAAAAAAAAACATATCTGTTATTTTGAGCATTCGTTATGATCAATTTGTGTCACTTCCGTCAGAGACCAGTTATTTGTAATGGGATAAAAAGTAAACTTTTTCAGGATTTTTCCTGCAATAAAAAAAAAATAAATGATCTCTGATGAAAGTGACATTAACTCATCATAACTGATGCTCAAAATTACCTTTTTTTGGGGGGTTCTTCTGACGGATTAGAAAAAAACGGAAAGCTAAACAGTGATGTGAACTCTGCCTTACCTGCTCCCCATACAATACATTTTAAATCTATATGCAGGGTACTCACTGTACCATATGACACTGAATATTGAATATTCGGCGCTCCTTCACAGTCTGATGTCGGTTGCTCTCAGAACAGGACTGCGGGTACGTGATGTGAATAGCACACCGTGCAGATCGCAATGCTGCCTCTGATTAAATAAAAGATGGGCTTAGGAAGGAATGGTAGCTGCTGTCAGTTCCACAAGTGGGTCACTGTGTTATTTAAACATCAGATAAAGGGTCAGCAATAAAACAACAAAGCAATGGATCTTTTTAAATACACTGTACTTTTAAATGCTGGATATCATATACTGTTGAGTATAGTGGGTGATATGGCCAGCCGTTAACAAATATTATTGCAGCGGCCTATTGCCAGCGTCTAGGGTATACCTTATGCAGTTCCAATAGTCAGCGACTGTAATTCCTGTTTCTGGTCGTATTTAAAATATAACTTTTATTTTTACTTTAATAAACAGACATTGCCAAAAAAGACAAAAACATAAAGTGAAAATTTAAAAATACATATGGAGGGCAGCAAGGTATTTGGGGCTAAGGGTATAAGTGTCTCTACTTTACAGTAAGGCCTCATGCACACGACCGTTGTGTGCATCCGTGTCCGTTGTTCCATTTTCCGTAATTTTCTGCGGACCCATTGACTTTCAATGGGTCCGTTGAAAACTCGGATAATGCACTGTTCTTCCGCTTCCGTGATCCGTGTTTCCTGTCTGTCAAAAAAATATGACCTGTCCTATTTTTTTGATGAACAATGGTTCACGGACCCATTCAAGTCAATGGGTCCATGAAAAAACATGGATTGACATCCGCGTCCGTGATCCGTGGCCATAGGCTACTTTCATACAGACGGATCCGAAGATCCGTCTGCATAAAAGATTTTTCAGAGCTTTGTGAAAACTCATTTCCGACAGTATATTCTAACACAGAGGCGTTCCCATGGTGATGGGGACGCTTCAAGTTAGAATATACTACGAACTGTGTACATGACTGCCCCCTGCTGCCTGGCAGCATCCGATCTCTTTCAGGGGGCTGTGATCCACACAATTAACCCCTCAGGTCCCGCACCTGAGGGGTTAATTGTGCGTATCATAGCCCCCTGTAAGAGATCAGGGGCTGCCAGGCAGCAGTGGGCAGACCCCCCTCCCTCCCCAGCTTTAATTTCATTGGTGGCCAGTGCGGCCCCCTCCCTCCCTCTACTGTATTAATTTCATTGGGGGCCAGTGCGGCCCCCCCACGGCACAACACTACAGACACAGGGTACTCTACACCACCTGCACCCCATTGTCAGAGAGATATGTAGCAATATCATCTGACTTACTGTAGAAGTAGAGACACTTATACCCTTAGCCCCAAATACCTTGCTGCCCTCCATATGTATTTTTCAATTTTCACTTTATGCTTTTGTCTTTTTTGGCAATGTCTGTTTAATAAAGTAAAAATAAAAGTTATATTTTAAATACGACCAGAAACAGGAATTATAGTCGCTGACTATTGGAACTGCATATTTTGACCTCCTGGGTCCAGTGGGTCATTTGAAAAGATTATAGGGTATCCCTTGCCCCTTAAGAGCTATTTACGATTATATGTCCCTCTGTTAGAGCAGGTAGTCGCGAGTTTTGGTTAAGCAACGAGGATATGGAGTCCCCTTTGTAGCTGGTATAAATGTGGGTATCTAGATGTAGTGATGTAGAGTGGCCTACAATATCGCTGTAGATGTTGTATGCACGTGTCACGGTGCTCCTACCTGGATATCCTTGGATCCCAGACGAGGTGTAGTCTGAAGCAAGTGCAAAAAGGGGTTGTTGAACTTGGGTGATGAATGGGTAGAATAAACGGAGTCCAGACTTTGTATTAACGTTGAACATAGCTTTACTTGGCATAACTGGTAATCCAAACAATCAGGGCCGGCTCCAGGTAAATCCCAGTGGGCCCCATTGAGGCATTTTTTTACATTTAAATGTCTCCCTGTGGCTCCCACACGGTATAATGACCCCAACTGGCCCCTATACAGAATAATGACCACTAGTGGCCCTTTACACAGTATAATAACTCCCTCCAATGCCCCCACACACAGTATAATGATCCCCCAGTGGCCCCCACACTGGGGGTTATACTGTATGGAGGGGGCACTGGGGGTCATTATACTGTATGGTGGTCACTGGGGGTAATTATATTCAATGGGGGCTCTTGGGGTCATCATACTGAATGGAGGGTCATTGGGGATCATTATACTAAATGGGGGGCACTGGGGGTAATTATACTGTGTAAGGGGCACTCACAGTGTAATGACCCCCCAGTGGCCCCCTCACATACCTATCATTGTTGGAGCGCAGGGGAGCTGGCAGTCATGACGTCACCGCTGGAACGGGCCTGGAGGAGAGAAGGAGCTGTGCACTGATGTAGCTAGAACCAACTGGGCCCCCCCAGAGGGTTCACATCACTTTTTCCTATCACTTTGATATGTACAAATGTGCAGCACTCCACATTTTCGTATCCTGAAGAGTTCAGTAAAAATGCATACGTTAACTCTTTAAGGACACAGCCTTATTTCACCTTAAGGACCAGGCCATTTTTTGCAAATCTGACCAGTGTCACTTTAAGTGGTGATAACTTTAGAACGCTTTTACTTATCCAGGCCATTCTGAGACTGTTTTTTCGTCACAAATTGTACTTCATGACACTTGTAAAATGGAGTCAAAAAAAAAAAAAATTATTTATAAAAAAATTAATTTTTATTTATAAAAAAATTAATTTTTATTTATAAAAAAATACAAAACTGATTATACAAACTTTGTTAACCCTTTAGGTGTTCCACAAGAATTAATGGAATATAGAGATACAATTTCCAAATTTCACTTTTTGGGCAGATTTTTCACTAAAAAATTATTTTTTCCTTACAAAGCAAGGGTTAAAGAGAACCTTTCACTACTGTACAAACTAAAAACTAACTAGATCAGTGGGCAGAGCGGCGCCCAGGGGTCCCCCTGCACTTACTAGTATGCCTGGGCGCCGCTCCGTTCGCCCGGTATAGGCTCCGGTGTCTGCGCTCCCTCTGACTGATTTTTTGTAGGAGGCGTGTCCCTTGCTGCACTGCTGGCCAATCGCAGCGCACAGCTCATAGCCTCTTTTTTAATCAGTGATAAATTTGTTTGTTTGTTTTCTACTTTTTTTTCACTTTTTTGACCCAGACCCACTTGGTTCTTGAAGATCCAGTGGGTCTGATATCGGTATAATACAGTACAGTACACTATATAGTGTACTGTACTGTATTTTCACTTTACAAAGTCTGATTAGACTTCTGCCTTTAGCAGAAGTCTAATCAGCACCATGGACAACCTCTGATCAGCACCATGGACAGCCGGACGCCTGTGAAGGCGCCAGGTTACCATGGTAATGATCACTGTCCGGTTGCCACGGTAACCATCACTCGCTGCCACAGCAGAGCAGTGGGTGATGGGGAGGGAGGAGGGCCCCCTCCCTCTCCCATCGGGGGCTGAAAAGGCACAGCAGCCCCCAATGGGAGAGGGAGGGAGCTCCCTCCCTCTTAACCTCTTCCATGCCTCTTCCTATGGACCGCGGCATGGAAGGGGTTAAACGCATGACATCTGTGCCAGCACAGATGTCAGGCGTTTCAAGCAGAGTGTCAGCAATGTGCTGACACTCTGCCATCCGCTCGGCCATCCTGAGCGAGGGGGTGGGCGGATGATCGCGTGCCTGCCCACCCCCCCCCCAGCACCACCCTGATGATCGCGCTGCCCTCCCGCCCACATTGCCGCACCGCCCCGGACCCCCCCCCCCCCCCCCCCGCTGAGCCCGCCGGCACATAGCACAGGGGGCTGCAGGGGGGGGGGGGGTTAAACATAAAATAAAGCCATTTTGAAGTTTCTGTGACCGCGGGGATCAGAAACCTCCCGAAACCGCAGGTCTGAATTGACCTTCGGTTTGCAGCGATCGCAGATACGGAGCGGTCACAGGAGCCCCTGGGCATTGACCTTGGGTGCCTGCCAATTGATTTCAGCAGGCACCAGGTTCTGATCACCGCCGGCTGAGCGACGGTGTTCTGAAATACATAGGACGTACCAGTACGCCCTGTGTCCTTAACGATCGGAAAATTAGGGCGTACCGGTACGCCCTATGTCCGGAACAGGTTAAAGGGGTTCTGCAGTTTGTTTAAACTGATGATCTATCTTCTGAAAGGATCATCAGCTTCTGATCGGCGGGGGTCCGACACCTGGGACCCCCGCCTTTCAGCTGTTTGAGAAGGCAGCGGTGCTCCAGCAGCGCCGCTGCCTTCTCACTGTTTACCGCTGGCCGAGTGACGTCACGACTTGTATCAACTGGCCTGGACGGGGCTAAGCTCCATTCAAGGGAACGGAGCTTAGCCGCGCCCAGGTCAGTGATACTAGTTGTGACGTCACTCGGCCGACGTTAAACAGTGAGAAGGCCGCAGCACTGCTGGAGCGCCGCTGCCTTCTCAAAATGGCTTTATTTTATGCCTTCTCAAACAGCTGATCGGTGGGGGTCTCAGGTGTCGAAATCCCGCAGATCAGATGCTGATGATCTATTCAGAGGATAGATCATCAGTTTAAACAAAGTGCAGAACCCCTTTAACGTATATGTTTTTTTACAATGGAACTCTATGGTGAACAGACGCCACTGTAAGGCATCAGTCTGAGGCATCTGTTATTAATGTATACATTTTTGGTATACATTAAATGGATAGCAAAAATGTGATGTGAACCCAGCCCTAGTGTCAGAATAAGCACCAGTACACAGCGGAGAGAGGAGGCCTCCATGTACTGACAGAGTGCTGCTTGGTCCTGGTGATCAGGGGGTGAGGACTGTGTCTCCCAAGGATCATTTATCTATTGGGAAATACAGGGCACAGTATAATACACTAGAATCTATATACTATAAAGGTATTAGCCCAACCTCCGAATAATAATACAATATTATTTATATAGAAATACGTCTATATTAGGCGTATTTCTGACACAGATTGGGGTGCAAAGGTCCTTAGCATCGCAATCTTCAATTTTTCTCCACTCATGCCAGGTCTAAAAAAGGTGGCGTGGGCAGGGAAAGGGATACTGTTATGACCCTATAGTTATTGTATGCCATACAGTGTCTGGATAACACCTCTGTACAGTGACTGGATAATACTGCCATACAGTGACCGGATAGGGAAAGGGTATAAGGGGGCAAAGTACAGGGAATGACTAGGAGCATTGTACAGGCTGTTTTAAGAGGGCACAATGCATGGTATAAGGGGGCACAGTACGGGGTGAGGGGCACAGTCACATGACCCTGTGACGTTAGAAGGTCCTAATGGTGAATGCAGTTCAAACACCACCATAATGAGGGGCAGAGGAGTGAGACAGGGGCCCAGGGCCCTGGATGGACAGGAGGGGTGGACCCCTAAGTAGGTGGAAGGGGCTCTGAGGGGGGGTTCATACAAGAAGCAGGAGGTCTGCAATAGGAGATAGGAGGGTGGAACAAGAGCTCTGGATACATGAGGGAGGAAAGGAGACAGCAGGGGCTCCATGAGGATGAGTTAGGACAGGATATGGGGGGGCAGTTGTCATGGAGGCTAACTGCTTAGGCTACATGCACACGACAGCGGAAAAAATTGGCCGTTAAAAACGGATACACTGAGTTTTTCATTGCCATTTTGCATCAGTGTGTGCATCCATTTTCTGGCCTTGTGTCCGTTTTTTTATGTCCGTTTTGCATCAGTTTTTCACGTCCGTTAAAAACAAACATGAAAAATGGATGAATTTGATTGGCAGTTATTTCTAGACCCACCCTTCTTAGAACACCCAGAGGATGGTGGGCCCCAGCTAAAATAATGTCCCCCATAGTGTAGGATTTTTTTTTGTTGTTGCTGCCCCCAACTTTAATAATGCCCCCATGTAGCCCCCCGGCTAAAATAATTTCCCCCATAGTGTAAGAATTTTATTTTTACTGCCCCCTATTTTGGTCCCAGCTAATATAATGTCTTCCAAGGTGTAAATAATTTTTTATAGTGCCGCCAGCTTTAATAATACCCCCATGTAGGCCCCCAGCTAAAATAATGTCCACCGTAGTGTAGAATTTTATCTTTTTTTTTTACTGTCCCCAGCTTTAATAATGTCCCCAATGTAGTCCTCCATATTAAATAATGTTCCCCATAGTATAGGAATTATTTATTTAATGTCCCCAGCTTTTTTTTTAAACTCGTTTTATTGAGAATAACAACCAAAATTGGTACAGTTATACATATGTCAGTATCTTGAAATACAAATTATCGTATATTCATACATTGCCACAAATTTGTACAGTGCAAACGGAGCGCAATGCAATCCAATCACGATGACATTAAAGCAGGTGAAACAAAGCACGTGACGTCACTTAGCAAATTATGTTTACCATTCTACCCCTCCCACCCAACATGCATCATGACACATTTAAGCACGCAATTCTATGCATTTCGTACTGAGTACATGTGAGAAGGCACAGCTGTAATTGGTGAAGAGCACCAAGATCCCCACACCCTCTCAAATTTCTGAGGACATTTCCTATTCCCATACATCACTTTTTCATAGGGCAAAACTTGGTTCACCAGGGCCTTCCATTGGCCTATTGTCGGCGGTCTGTCCGCCATCCAACGCAAAGCTATAGCTTTCCGTGCCAAGAATAGAGACTCTTTTAAGAAAGTGCAAACATACAGGGAGCGGGCATCATTATCCACTATCCCTAGGAGGCAAATTTTAGGACAACAGGGAATCACCTCTGTGATCAAAGTGGACAAAGTATCCACTACTTTCTTCCAGAAGGGTTTCACATACCGGCAGTCCCAGATAAGATGCCAGAAATCCGCATTATCTTGGGCGCACCTGTGGCATCTCGTGTGGTCAAGCCTACCCATTTTGTACAATCTGGTGGGTGTTAAATAACTCCTGTGGAGAATGAATAGCTGAGTGAGCCTGTTGTTAAGAGAGGGCGACACAGTCGATGGCGCACACAAAGCCTCAGCCCATTCCTCATCACTAAGCTGTGGCACCCTCTCCTTCCACCTAGTCTCCACCAACAGGGGTTTGGAGCGAATCTTTAAATCTAAAAGATGTGTGTACAGGGTCGAAATCATCCCCTTAGGCCCCTGTGTTCTAAGTATGCCTATCAATGGATATTTAGAAATGGTTTTCGCGCCTCCCTGAAATTGAGCTTGGAGAGCATGTCTGAGCTGTAAGTGTCTAAAAAAATGAGACTGGATCACCCCAAATTTCTCCTGAAGCTGAGAGAATGAGAAGAGGATACCTTTCTCATATAGGTCCCTTAAAGTAAAAATGCCGTAATTTTCCCAAACAGCTCTGCCTTCACAGTGCCGCAGATGAGGAAACATCGGATTGTTCCACAGCACAGTGTCATCAGGAATATCCTGGTATTGTTGGAGCTTGGCAGCTCTCCAGACCTGATGAGCTAACCTATGAATGGGTAACAAGCGGCCCTTAATGGACTGTAAATTTTCTAGGACTGGCCAAAAAGTAGAAAGATCCAGGTGACACCTCAAATAAAACTCAGAGTTAGGTATATGGGACTGCGCAACCCAGGCAATTAAGAATCTCAGCTGTCCCGCTAAGAAGTACAAAAATAAATCCGGCATAGCCGCTCCTCCCTGCTGCCAACCCCTCTGCAGAACATCAAGAGCCAGCTTCCTCCTGTCCCTCCCCCAGACGAATCTCGCTATAGCTGAATGCAGACGCGTGAAGAAGCACCTCGGAACTGGGGCGCATGCGTGTCCTAGTAAATATAATGCCTTTGGTAATAGAACCATCTTGACAAGATTCAGTCTGCCCATAACCGATAAAGGGAGTGTAGTCCATGATTTGAATTTATCCAAAGCATATGTCTCAATAGGGGCAATATTAAGCAAATGTGATCTCGTTGGGTCCTTAGTGATATTAATACCCAAATATTTGAAATGTTCCACAACTATAAGATTGTGATACACTTGGGGCCAATCCGGGGACCATAAGGGCATAAGGGCAGACTTGGACCAGTTAATGCGTAGGCCAGAGAAATCCCCAAATTGATCGATCAACTCAATCGCCCGTGGTAGGGATGAATCTACATCGTCCATAAACAAAATGAGAACGTCGGCATACAACCCTAGTCTGTCTTCCCTACCTCCCAAAGACACCCCCTTGAAGATAGTATCTTGACGTATCCTAATGGCTAGGTGTTCAATCGCCACTGCAAATAGCAATGGGGATAGGGGACATCCCTGCCGGGTACCCCGATGTAAAGGAAATGTGGGAGACAAGGACCCATTAATCATAATATTAGCAGTTGGACGGTGATAGAGCACTTTAATCCACCTGATAAAAATGGGGCCAAAACCAAAACTCTCTAGGGTATATAACAGAAATTCCCATTCAATGGAATCGAATGCCTTGGCCGTGTCTAGGGATGCCAAGGCCCACTGTTTGTCATCCGTATAACCCACTTGCGCTACCACCATATTGCTAGAAGTAGAACGGCCAGGTATGAAGCCGGACTGGTCCTCGGGTATTATTGAGGCTATCACCCTATTCAACCTATTCGCAAGGATTTTAGTCAATATTTTGTAATCTAGGTTTAGTAGTGAAATTGGACGATAGGAACCACACTCTAAGGGATTTTTATCCGGTTTTAGGAGGATTACGATAGATGCGTCATATAGAGAATCCGGCAAAAAGCCCTTCTCCAGGGAGGCAGCATACATCTTGCGCAGTTGAGGCCCTAGTATATCCACATATTTTGAGTATATTTCCAGAGGGATGCCGTCAGGCCCCGGGACTTTCCCAGATTTAAACCCTTAATCGCAGCTACCACCTCTTCCAGCATGATCTCCTCATCAAGAATTCCCCTGTCCAAGGGGGATAACTGAGGATGAGACACCTCACCTAGATACTCATTAAGCGTAGACAGGGTATACTGGGTTCTCGAGGAATATAATTCACTGTAAAATTCTCTGAATCTGTTCAATATCCCGCCCGGATCCTCCACTATGGATCCATCCACATTCTGTATGCGAATGATTGGGGGAGCCATAGTATTGCTTCTAATAACCTGTGCTAGTACCTTCCCCGTTTTACCACCCTGCTCAAAAGCCTGCTGTTTAAGGAAGAAGAGCCTACGATCACTTTTTTCTTGTAAGCATAACATATACTGCCTTCCCTTCTGCATCCAATCTAATCTATTCTCCTCTGAAGGATCGGATACATACGAATTCTCAGCCGCCTTGCATAGTGCACACAGCTCCTCCTCCCTAAGCCTCGCAGCCTTCTTAAGATAAGATATGGATGATTTAGCGCACCCCCTCACAAAGGCCTTCAGGGTATCCCACAATATAAGAGCATCACCGTCCCCTTCCACATTCAAGTCCAGGAACACTTTCAATTGGTCAGGAATGCGGTCATTTATATTCATCAGGGACAGCCAGAACGGATGTATGCGTAGGCTGTGAACTCGTGACTCCCCTTCAGACGAAAGCAGAGTCCCCACGATAGGAGCATGATCAGACGGTCCCTGAGGCACATACTTCACGTCAGAGATGGACAGGTAGGCCTGCGCATCACATAATAGGTAATCAATGCGAGAAAGCGCCCCTCTGGAAGGTGTAAAGCAAGAGAACTCCCTATTAGAAGGATTCCTTTCCCTCCACACATCCAGCCACCCCAGCTCCGAGATGAACCGTCCAAGCCGTGTGTCACCCGCCCGTGTGCCGTCTGGACGAGGATTGGCCTGGAATCTATCCAGTGTCTCATTCCCCACCATGTTGAGGTCCCCCAAGCACAATATCTTAGAAAATGGGAACTGGGCTGCAAAACTCGCTGCGGCCTGCAAAACAGAGAGGTTGGCAGGAGGAGGAATATACACATTAAGTATAACATAAGGAGCGCCATTTAAATGTGCGTATACAAAAATATATTGGCCCTCAGAATCCACCACCTCCTGATGCACCTCCCACCTTACTGAGCGGTGAACTAGCAGGGACACACCCCTAGAGTATGTCGTACCGTAAGCATTTTTAACCCATTGCACCCAAGGTTTTCTTAGTCTACCTTCTGTATCGGCAGTGACATGGGTCTCCTGGAGGCATATAATTTGAGGGTTATAAGACCGGATATGCGCGAATACCGCCATGCGCTTCCTGGGACCCCCAAGACCACGCACATTCCAGGACATATATGTTATAGATGCCATATTCGCTGCATGATCATTAATGAGTAGGATGGTCCAGGAAGCATACGAACATCCGCCGCAATACTGACGCGGCAATGCATGATATAGTAATAGATGATGTACCAGTTAACATACATACATTGAAACAAATAACCTAACAATAAATCCCGGCGTACCGGGCAATAAACATAGATGAAGAACATTACATTAGTGACCATGTTAATGGGGGACCTGCACAGTGCAGAGGTCTTGCAAACAAGTGCAGGTGAGAGCATTGGCTCCCAATATCAATTATAAGCATGGCTAAGTAACCATAAAACATAACCTGAGGCAAATCACTGACATACTCACGGGCCCCTCACACCCATGAGCCATCAGATGAAAGGTTCACGTGTGAGTCCAGTAGTCCTTTAAATGCTCATAATGAAAAGAACCCTAGGATGAACAAGTTCCGTCCCGAAACCAAAACTAGAGTGACTGTTGTCATAGGATTGTCCTCTCATCTCTGCGGTGAATTCCTAGGTCTCACTAGTAGCCAGTCCTCAGCCTCCCTGGGATTATTAAAGAAGTGCGATTTCCCGCCATCCAAGACTCTCAAGCAGGCCGGGTAGGCCATGGAATATTGTAAATCCATATCTCTCAAGCGTTTCTTTATAGATGTAAACTTGCCCCTCTTCTTCTGTAGTTCTGCCGAGAAATCCGGATACAAGGAAATATTAGCAGATCCGAGGGTAATGGTTTGCTTGATTCTGGCTTTGGATAGAATGAGATCACGGTCCCGCCAGTTAAGCATGCAAGCAAGGAGTGGTCTTGACGGGGCCCCAGGTGGGGGCATTCGGGCCGGGACACGGTGGGCTCTCTCCACCGCAAAAGCCGCTGAGAAGGACGCATCTGGGAACGTTGACTTGAACCATCCCTCTAGGAATGCAGCCGGATCGGATCCCTCGGTGCTCTCAGGCATACCCAGTATGCGGATGTTATTCCTCCTCGAGCGGTTTTCTAGGTCGTCACACTTCTGGCGCCACATTTCAACCGCTCCCTCCACAGCAGTCACCCTAGCAGCCAGGGGCCTTGTCGAGTCCTCCAGCTCAGACACCCTTTCCTCCGTAAGCCGAACCCTCTCCCTTAGCTGCTGGACGTCATGACGCAAGAGGCCTAGGTCCACTCTGACCTCCTCTATCTTGCCTGTGAGTGACGACTGGCAACCCATGATGGCAGCCATTAGCTGACCGTGGGATACCTGCAAGGTGAGTTCAGGCTCCCCATCAGTCTCCGTCGCTGAGGCCTGTCCAGCTTGTCCCCTGGTAAGCGGTGCACGAGGAGAGGAGGTGGCCGCGGCGCCATGCTGTGGGTCCTGGCGAGCGAACTCCTTCAGGCGATCCGCCGCTTGCTGCGCTTTGCTAGGGCCCATGATCGGGACGTACAAGTGCCGCTGATGCTATAGCTCAGGTATGAGGCAAAAATCTGCGATGCCAGCTCAGGATGATGCAGGATTAAAGTTATGGAGCCGGAGCTGCTCTCAAACACGTCCGGCCATGTCGGCAGTTGGCCACGCCCCCCTCAATGTCCCCAGCTTTAATAATGCCCCCAATGTAGGGCTCCATCTGCAGCATCCCACTAGTTTATCTGGGAACTGCAAAAGCTTTTTGTTGTCTTCTGTAATTTCATGCTATATTGTGTTATCATGTGAAATCCCTTTTTACTAGGCTGTCAGGTGCACCACATACATCTCACCACTAGATGGGGGTAGCACCACAGTATATATAGTGCAGTTCAGGCCTAGTTAGGGAGTTTAGAGTTGAGAGTGTGATGGAGATGGAGTGGAGGAGCTAGGGGGAAGGAGAGGTCCCCTCTCCTCTCAGCTCTCTCTGGGGCTCCACGGCCCAGAGGAGCCATCGTACACCTCAGTAACAAAGCAAGAAAGACAGGCAGATGAAAGTCTACATTCTACCATTCACTCTTCAGGAGTAACAAGTGAATTTCTGGTCAAGTTTATTATTGGATAAAGACAAAGGAAGGACAAAGCCATTATTCTAGGCTCTAGGCGCCTTTGTATCTAGGTGAAGGATTTATTAGCTTCCGGCAGCCTCACCGTTATTCTAAGGACAGATAAGATTTCTGTTGCATCAGTTGTTTAGAAGATCAAGACTGGAACTACCTCAACTGAGACTGAAGCAAGGCAAGGGCTGGAATATCAGTGAGTACATAACTAACTACTATAGCCTGAGCCATAACTACAAGTCCAGCCTGTTACTGGGATTCATCACATCCAACCTGCATGTGTATCAGAGACTGTGTTATTACTGGATGTAAACGGTTATCAAGAACCTGGTTATAGTAAAGTTCTCAGTTGGATATAAACCTGCCTCATTCTACTAACTTCATACCATTACCATTCTGAACATTTTGCACCAAGGTGCTGGCGTCACGACATTACTTAATTCAGGGGCCCAGCCGCACAAGCACTCAGAAACCCAATCACCATCAATGGCACCTCGATCATCACCTGGCCAGTGTCCCCTGTAATAATGCGTGCCCCGGAGAATCCAGTGTGTTCTCCCCTTCACTGCACTGCTGGCCCAGGGAGGCGTCTGCTAAACCGTGAGTAACCGATGAACTGTATGTACATTCCGGCCCACCATGCACCTCACGTGTTCTACCCCTGCGGACTGGCACGCTGCACATCTTAAATAATTTCCCCCAAGGTTTAAATAATGCCCCTATAATGGCCCACCACTGTTTTTTTTTTTGTTGATTTTACAAAAAAAACTCACCTTATCCACTTGCTCACGCTGCACCAGTCTCTTTTCTCTTCACTGAACGGGACCTGCCGAATATGCGCGATGACATCACTGCTCGCTCCCACGTGGTTACGTCACCACGCATATCGCAGGTCCTTCGGCAGGTCCTGCTCAATGAAGAGAGAAGAGACCACCGCACTGCGAGCAAGTGGATGAGGCAAGGTTTTTTTTTAAACCCCTCCTGGGTAAAGTGTACCCGTGTTTAACGGCTGTTAGAAGCGTGCACTCCTGTCAATTAGTCGTTAAAAATGGTCCCATTGATTTCAATGGGTCTGTCTGACCGTGAAAATGGACAAAAATAGGACATGTCCTATTTTTGGACAGACGCTATTTAATGGCCATTAAAAGAACGGCCATGTGAATAGCCGAATAGACTTTCATTGGTCCTAAAAATGGCCGTGTGACGGTATACAGCATCCAGCAGCAACTCCTGCTCAGCCTGCCCACCCTTCTGTTCAACAGAGAAGAGACAGTCACAGTGCAGACTCACAGACTGTGTTCACACTTCTGCTCCAGCCCTGCAGTCTCTCTACTCAGGCAGCACATTTTGTGTAGAGGAGGCATGTCTGAAGCTCTGCGCCAGCCAGCCTCATGTGACTCAGAGGACCCACCAGAGGGGTACTGTGTAAGTGAAATGACAGCAATGAGTGCTTCCATCTGTATTGATGGCAGTGCTCATGGCAGCTCAGTGGGCCCCCCAGGAATAATGGGCCCCGGCTCTTGCCCGGGTATTCCGGGTGCTGACGCCGGCCCTGCAAACAATTTCCAAACGGTATCTTGGTCATCAGCAGGTATTGGCTTAACTTTGGCAGGCAAATACTTCTGCAACAATAAATACTTCTGCAACAATCTCAGCTCTGCTATGTTAGCTGGGTTAAACAGAAACTCTCCTCTTCTTCTGGAACTTAGCTTAGCTGTAGTCTATCTCTTACTTTAATTCTAAGAACTTCTTCCTGGCTTTAAACTCTCTTAGCTTGGCTTGTAGGCAATGCAAGCCCAGGAGGGGACAAGCAACCATGTAGACTTCAGAGGCTGGGCCTCTGGGCCTAGCAGAGCAGACAGTGCTCTGCTAGCCAACACAACCTTTTCCCAGGAGGGGGTAGGCTAGACTGCTTAACACTAACTAACTCCTCCCTCTCTAGAGAAGGCTGGAAGGGAACTAGAAGGTTCCTCTCCAGGGAAACTATCTCTGCCTTAGATGCCGCCATCTGCTAGTAAACCAGGCACATTACATGTTAACATAACATTTGCAAGGAAATTCATATACACACATTGCAGGAAATGGCAATAAATATCAGAAATGACGCATGATGCACCAACCAAGATAGTGGGGGTATAAAGGAGGTGGTAATGCCACTCTGGGGTATTACATTATCTATATTTTTTATTGTTTTAACATTTTTATTGCCTTTATTTTGTATTTTCAATTAATGAATATGTTTTCTTGATGATTTTATTTAGCATTGGTGCTATAATAAACAACTACATGCTAATTTGCCATTATAGCTAACTGTTAAATATTTAAGATTACTAGTTTAGCTCTTGCTGGTACATGAGCATGCTCTGCAGACTTGATATACTGTACATTTCTTACATCCACCTTCCGAAGGTGTTGGGCCGCTTACTCAGCATGTCAGGAATACAGAAGGATCATACACTGTCAGCTCTCACCATACTGACCGTGTAAAATTAGCAGGAAGACAGGGCGGAATACATAAATTATATATATATATATATATATATATATACGCACACACATAAAATAATTTCTAGCTATATAAATGAGGAAGCAGCGAGTTCAGCAGCAGTGAACCCAGCATCTTCACAGTTCAGGAATGCCAGTTTTTACATACAAATTTGCTTACTAAAGTATAGTAGAAAAACTTTTCTTGTCACTTCCACTACACATTACAAAAAAAATGAAATAGTCACACTAGGTTTTTGGTCAGATGACAAACTACATTTAAAGATCTAAGAACATCAGCATCCATAGGAATAATTTAAGCCTCATTCACACGTCAATGTTTCACGGACGTGTGCTGTACGTGTTCTCCACGGACAGCATACGCCCCCATTTATTTCAATGTGTGTATTCACACATCAGTGTTTTAGCACAGTCCGTTTTTTTTGTAGCACGGATGCATGCTCTATTTTGTTCGTGTTCACTGATCCATCACGTCTATGGGTCTGTGAAAACCACGGATGCCATCCGTGTTGCATGGATGATTAGGAGGAGATGCTTTAAAAATTATTTTTCAGCTGTTCAGTTTCAGTGAAACACGGATGGCACAAGGACAGCACAAAACGGACACACGGACAGCTTCACTGATGCATCACTGACCACCTTCTCAGGTATTTGAGCACAGACATGTGAATGAGGCTTTACAGCGAGCAAGCTATGCTTAAAAAACAAACAAAAACAAAACCACACATGCTGTTTTTTGCAACAATATACCTGCGGTTATGGTGCGTTATCTTCCAGCAAAGGGAAAACACGCAGAAGACTTAAATTACATAAATGTAACTTTATTTTGTAATTAAAATTATTCAGTTTTGCAGTTTTTTTTCACTGAAGCCCCATTCACTTCTGTGTGGCCAGGGCTGCGTGAAAATGCAGAATATAGAACATCCTGCCATTCTCACGCAACGCATAAATGATGCGTGAAAAACATGTGCACAGAACTATTGAAATGAATGAGTCGGGATTCAGTGCGGGTGCTATGCGTTCACTTCACACATTGCAACCTCCTGGAAAACTCGCTCGTGTGAAAGTTAGTGTTTTACTTCATTATGCCTAATTCAAGTGGCTGTATTTTTCATCTGTGTGGACAATAGACTGCACACGGACAGAGTCACTTGTGCAATTGACACCTTCATTTTTCTACGCAGACCTACCAGTCACACATTCAATTCAATGAATATTTCATTCTTAAAAACACAATCTTGTTTTCTAGCCTTTGACTTAAGTAAGACTATGTTCATATCTGTGTCAGAGGTTTCATTCAGGGTCTCCATCTCAGTTTCTCTCAAAAAGATCAGACAAAAAAGTCCTGAATGCAGTGTCTGAAATAAACCCCATTAATAGTTATAAGGATCTGCCTGGAGCTATTTGGTTCAGTTATCTGCCAAATCTGGCACTTGTGTTAGGCTACTTTCACACTTGCGCTTTCCCTTCCCGCTATTGACATCCATCATAGAATCTCAAAAGCGGGGAAAACTCTTTTGTTTTGTCCCCATTCATTGTCAATGGGGACAAAACTGAACTGACTGAAAGAGTGCACCAGAATGCATTCCGTTTCCGTTTGTTTGCGCCCCCATCGCAGACAAAATAACGCTGCAAGCAACGTTTTTCTGTCCGCCATGTGGTGCGGATCAAGATGGATCCGTCCTGACACACAATGTATGTCAATGGGGACGGATCCGTTTTCTTTGACACAACAGGAAACAGATCCGTCATGAACACCATTGAAAGTCAATGGGGTACGGATCCGTTTTGGCTATGTCAAAGATAATACAACCAGATTCGTTCATAATAGATGCAGGCGGTTTTATTACCAGAACAGAAGCGTTTTTGCTGATCCATAACGTGCAACGGGAGGTCGCACCCCAGGTCCCTCTATGTCACGTCCCAGGTGTAGGAAATGCCGAGTGGTATGTTGCGGCATAAAATGTCCTTTTTTTGTGTTTCACAGTGCTCCTACCTGGATACGGCTGGACCCCAGGCTTTGGTTCCGAAGCAATAAATAGGGGGAATAATTGAGGGATTTGAAAGAATAACTTGGGTCCTGACCTTGAGATGAAGTTAACGGCAGCTTTACTTTGAATAAACATTTCTTCAAACAGTCTTCAGGCTTTGTCTTGGTTCCAGCAGGCTTTAGCATATAACTGGCAGGCAAACTTAATTCTCTTTCTCTTTGACAAGCTTAAATAGACAAGCTGACAAGCTTAAATAGAATCTTTGCTTTCTTCTTAATCCTGCACTTTCTTTCTGTATTATGACTCTAGGTTATGCCAGGGAACTTTTCTCCTGGCCCCTGAGGCTTCAAGCTTTGGCCTCTATGGCCAGCATAGCTTAAGGTGCTCTAGCTGGCGTGGGCACGTACAGCAGAGACGTGCCCCTGTACACCCTTCCCTGTCTAGGGAAGACCTAAAAACTAACTGAAACTGGTCCCCACCCTTCATGCAGGAAGTAGGACTAGTCCACTTCCCTCCAGAAAGGGGGGTCAGAATGGAATGCTCCATTCTACCCAAGTACAGCTCTGCAGTGTTTGCTGCCACCTGCTAGTGAACCAGGCACATTACATGAACATAACAGTTGCAAACAGATTAGGAGTGCACATTGTGGAAGACCTGGAAAAAATAAATAGATGGCATTGGTGTTAGCCCAATAAAGACAGTAGCAGGGTGCAGGAGTGGTAACACCAGTTTGGGATGTTACATTCCCCCTTACTTAAAACCAAGCTGCCCTCGGCTTGTGCTTAGGGTGTGCTCTAAGGGTACCCAAGAAATGGGACTGCATGAGACTATTTTTCATTACATACATAGACATAGAAACGGCTACCACTAGGTCTCTGCTCGTATGAGTATGGTGTCTATTCACAGTTTGCCCTTCTCGGTAATAACCAGAGAACCAAAACGACTGCTCTAATACTCCACGACATGGCCAAAGTCGTATTTGGAGCGTGGGGGTGTCATGTACTGCAATCCCTCCACGATACCATGAGACGCCCGCAAATAGAAGGGTGGCTTTATCCTGTATTCCCTTCCAAGCACCAAGGTCTATATAAAGCTTTTCGCATGGTCCCCATGATGACTAAATCGGTAGCTAAACTTATTTTCTTAAGGCTGCGCACAAGGCCTTAGCACATCTAGAACTAGGAGGAAGAACTAGCCCACCTTCCATAGCTCCCATGAGGGCTGATCCCCTCTTAACTCACACTTTTAGCAGCAGGGTTACCCTTGACCGTGTTAGATCTGCTTGTGACTTACCACTTAACCCCCTTGTGTAGCAACAATACAATACAATGCCTAGGCTTAAACTAACAGAAGCTGACATAGGACCATTAGTATTCAGTGTCCTCAGAGGCAGTCCATATGAGCAATGGAATAAGGATACTAACTATTTGACTAACAGCATAAAGTAAAAAGTCCATTTAAGATGCAAAAGAGGTCACATTGTAGTACCCAAAATAAAGTCCAGACAATGGGCTAAAGTACTTGAACGTTGAAGAACCTGTAAAAGCGTTAGTGCAAAAAAGGGCACAATAGAAATCAGAAAGAGCTCAGGTACACGTTTGAGTCTTTTCTTTGGGTGCTGGCTTAGAACGTTGAAAAACTGGAACATATAATGCAAAAAGGAAAAAAAGTAATTTGTAATCCACATGAGGTATGGCGCTAATGTGCACAAGCTTAAGATAGTTTTTTGGCTGATGGATGGAGTCTTAACAATCTGTGCTCTTCTGGGCAAGAGGTAAAACAGGGCAACAAATCAGATAGATGGGCCAACAAGTTCTTACGTTTGGTTGGCTCAGGTGGTGCTTCTACTATATTTGGATGCTCAAGGGTAGGGATGAGCGAACTCGAACTGTATAGTTCGGGTTCGTACCGAATTTTGGGGTGTCCGTGACACGGACCCGAACCCGGACATTTTCGTAAAAGTCCGGGTTCGGGTTCGGTGTTCGTCGCTTTCTTCGCGCTTTTGTGACGCTTTCTTGGCGCTTTTTGAAAGGCTGCAAAGCAGCCAATCAACAAGCGTCATACTACTTGCCCCAAGAGGCCATCACAGCCATGCCTACTATTGGCATGGCTGTGATTGGCCAGAGCACCATGTGACCCAGCCTCTATTTAAGCTGGAGTCACATAGCGCCGCCCGTCACTCTGCTCTGATTAGCGTAGGGAGAGGTTGCGGCTGCGACAGTAGGGCGAGATTAGGCAGATTAACTCCTCCAAAGGACTTGATTAACTGATCGATCTGCAGCTGTGGATCATTGAGCTGCTGATCCTCAATTGCTCACTGTTTTTAGGCTGCACAGACCGTTTGTCAGTCTCATTTTTCTGGGGTGATCGGCGGCCATTTTGTGTCTTGTGGTGCGCCAGCACAAGCTGCGACCAAGTGCATTTAACCCTCAATGGTGTGGTTGTTTTTTGGCTAAAGCCTACATCAGGGTGAAGCTGTCACACCAAGTGCATTTAACCAGCAATAGTCTGTTCATTTTTTGGCCATATACAAAATCAGGGGCAAGCTGCGCCTGTCACCAAGTGCATTTAACCCTCAATGGTGTGGTTGTTTTTTGGCTAAAGCCTACATCAGGGTGAAGCTGTCACACCAAGTGCATTTAACCAGCAATAGTCTGTTCATTTTTTGGCCATATACAAAATCAGGGGCAAGCTGCGCCTGTCACCAAGTGCATTTAACCCTCAATGGTGTGGTTGTTTTTTGGCTAAAGCCTACATCAGGGTGAAGCTGTCACACCAAGTGCATTTAACCAGCAATAGTCTGTTCATTTTTTGGCCATATACAAAATCAGGGGCAAGCTGCGCCTGTCACCAAGTGCATTTAACCCTCAATGGTGTGGTTGTTTTTTGGCTAAAGCCTACATCAGGGTGAAGCTGTCACACCAAGTGCATTTAACCAGCAATAGTCTGTTCATTTTTTGGCCATATCCCAGTCTAATTCTGTCACTAAATCCATACCGGTCACCCAGCGCCTAAATACTAGGCCTCAAATTTATATCCAGCTAAATCTGTCCCTAGTGCTGTAGCTGGGCGAGTTATTTAGTGTCCGTTCAAGCACATTTCTTGTTCTGGGTTGAAATACAATTCCCAATTTAGCAATTTCATAATTTAGTGGTTCCTGCTATATCAGAGCTCTTTGAAATCTATCCCAAAAAGGGTATATAATATTGAAGGTGCACATAGGGTCATTCAGAGTAACTTCACACACACCCGCTACTGTGTATTTCCAAGTCTAATTCTGTCACTAAATCCATACCGGTGACCCAGCGCCTAAATACTAGGCCTCAAATTTAATTCCCTCTAAATCTCTCGTTACCCACCGCTGTACTGTTGTTGCTGGGCAAGATATTTAGTGTCCGTCAAAGCACATTTTTTGTTCTGGGTTGAAGTACAATTCCCAATTTAGCAATTTCATAATTTAGTGGTTTCTGCTATATCAGAGCTATTTGAAATCTATCCCAAAAAGGGTATATAATATTGAAGGTGCACATAGGGTCATTCAGAATAACTTCACACACACCCGCTACTGTGTATTTCCAAGTCTAATTCTGTCACTAAACCCATACCTGTCACCCAGCGCCTAAATACTAGGCCTCAAATTTAAATCCCTCTAAATCTCTCGTTACCGTTGTCCTGTTGTAGCTGGGAAAGTTATTTAGTGCCCGTCAAAGCACATTTTTTGTTCTGGGTTGAAGTACAATTCCCAATTTAGCAATTTCATAATTTAGTGGTTCCTGCTATATCAGAGCTATTTGAAATCTATCCCAAAAAGGGTATATAATATTGAAGGTGCACATAGGGTCATTCAGAATAACTTCACACACACCCGCTACTGTGTATTTCCAAGTCTAATTCTGTCACTAAATCCATACCGGTGACCCAGCGCCTAAATACTAGGCCTCAAATTTAATTCCCTCTAAATCTCTCGTTACCCACCGCTGTACTGTTGTTGCTGGGCAAGATATTTAGTGTCCGTCAAAGCACATTTTTTGTTCTGGGTTGAAGTACAATTCCCAATTTAGCAATTTCATAATTTAGTGGTTTCTGCTATATCAGAGCTATTTGAAATCTATCCCTAAAAGGGTATATAATATTGAAGGTGCACATAGGGTCATTCAGAATAACTTCACACACACCCGCTACTGTGTATTTCCAAGTCTAATTCTGTCACTAAACCCATACCTGTCACCCAGCGCCTAAATACTAGGCCTCAAATTTATATCCAGCTAAATCTGTCCCTAGTGCTGTAGCTGGGCGAGTTATTTAGTGTCCGTTCAAGCACATTTCTTGTTCTGGGTTGAAATACAATTCTCAATTTAGCAATTTCATAATTTAGTGGTTCCTGCTATATCAGAGCTCTTTGAAATCTATCCCAAAAAGGGTATATAATATTGAAGGTGCACATAGGGTCATTCAGAGTAACTTCACACACACCCGCTACTGTGTATTTCCAAGTCTAATTCTGTCACTAAATCCATACCGGTGACCCAGCGCCTAAATACTAGGCCTCAAATTTAATTCCCTCTAAATCTCTCGTTACCCACCGCTGTACTGTTGTTGCTGGGCAAGATATTTAGTGTCCGTCAAAGCACATTTTTTGTTCTGGGTTGAAGTACAATTCCCAATTTAGCAATTTCATAATTTAGTGGTTTCTGCTATATCAGAGCTATTTGAAATCTATCCCAAAAAGGGTATATAATATTGAAGGTGCACATAGGGTCATTCAGAATAACTTCACACACACCCGCTACTGTGTATTTCCAAGTCTAATTCTGTCACTAAACCCATACCTGTCACCCAGCGCCTAAATACTAGGCCTCAAATTTAAATCCCTCTAAATCTCTCGTTACCGTTGTCCTGTTGTAGCTGGGAAAGTTATTTAGTGCCCGTCAAAGCACATTTTTTGTTCTGGGTTGAAGTACAATTCCCAATTTAGCAATTTCATAATTTAGTGGTTCCTGCTATATCAGAGCTATTTGAAATCTATCCCAAAAAGGGTATATAATATTGAAGGTGCACATAGGGTCATTCAGAATAACTTCACACACACCCGCTACTGTGTATTTCCAAGTCTAATTCTGTCACTAAATCCATACCGGTGACCCAGCGCCTAAATACTAGGCCTCAAATTTAATTCCCTCTAAATCTCTCGTTACCCACCGCTGTACTGTTGTTGCTGGGCAAGATATTTAGTGTCCGTCAAAGCACATTTTTTGTTCTGGGTTGAAGTACAATTCCCAATTTAGCAATTTCATAATTTAGTGGTTTCTGCTATATCAGAGCTATTTGAAATCTATCCCTAAAAGGGTATATAATATTGAAGGTGCACATAGGGTCATTCAGAATAACTTCACACACACCCGCTACTGTGTATTTCCAAGTCTAATTCTGTCACTAAACCCATACCTGTCACCCAGCGCCTAAATACTAGGCCTCAAATTTAAATCCCTCTAAATCTCTCGTTACCGTTGTCCTGTTGTAGCTGGGAAAGTTATTTAGTGCCCGTCAAAGCACATTTTTTGTTCTGGGTTGAAGTACAATTCCCAATTTAGCAATTTCATAATTTAGTGGTTCCTGCTATATCAGAGCTATTTGAAATCTATCCCAAAAAGGGTATATAATATTGAAGGTGCACATAGGGTCATTCAGAATAACTTCACACACACGCTTCTGTGCATTTCCAAGTCTAATTCTGTCACTAAATCCATACCGGTGACCCAGCGCCTAAATACTAGGCCTCAAATTTAATTCCCTCTAAATCTCTCGTTACCCACCGCTGTACTGTTGTTGCTGGGCAAGATATTTAGTGTCCGTCAAAGCACATTTTTTGTTCTGGGTTGAAGTACAATTCCCAATTTAGCAATTTCATAATTTAGTGGTTTCTGCTATATCAGAGCTATTTGAAATCTATCCCTAAAAGGGTATATAATATTGAAGGTGCACATAGGGTCATTCAGAATAACTTCACACACACCCGCTACTGTGTATTTCCAAGTCTAATTCTGTCACTAAATCCATACCGGTGACCCAGCGCCTAAATACTAGGCCTCAAATTTAATTCCCTCTAAATCTCTCGTTACCCACCGGTGTACTGTTGTTGCTGGGCAAGATATTTAGTGTCCGTCAAAGCACATTTTTTGTTCTGGGTTGAAGTACAATTCCCAATTTAGCAATTTCATAATTTAGTGGTTTCTGCTATATCAGAGCTATTTGAAATCTATCCCTAAAAGGGTATATAATATTGAAGGTGCACATAGGGTCATTCAGAATAACTTCACACACACCCGCTACTGTGTATTTCCAAGTCTAATTCTGTCACTAAACCCATACCTGTCACCCAGCGCCTAAATACTAGGCCTCAAATTTAAATCCCTCTAAATCTCTCGTTACCGTTGTCCTGTTGTAGCTGGGAAAGTTATTTAGTGCCCGTCAAAGCACATTTTTTGTTCTGGGTTGAAGTACAATTCCCAATTTAGCAATTTCATAATTTAGTGGTTCCTGCTATATCAGAGCTATTTGAAATCTATCCCAAAAAGGGTATATAATATTGAAGGTGCACATAGGGTCATTCAGAATAACTTCACACACACGCTTCTGTGCATTTCCAAGTCTAATTCTGTCACTAAATCCATACCGGTGACCCAGCGCCTAAATACTAGGCCTCAAATTTAATTCCCTCTAAATCTCTCGTTACCCACCGCTGTACTGTTGTTGCTGGGCAAGATATTTAGTGTCCGTCAAAGCACATTTTTTGTTCTGGGTTGAAGTACAATTCCCAATTTAGCAATTTCATAATTTAGTGGTTTCTGCTATATCAGAGCTATTTGAAATCTATCCCTAAAAGGGTATATAATATTGAAGGTGCACATAGGGTCATTCAGAATAACTTCACACACACCCGCTACTGTGTATTTCCAAGTCTAATTCTGTCACTAAATCCATACCGGTGACCCAGCGCCTAAATACTAGGCCTCAAATTTAATTCCCTCTAAATCTCTCGTTACCCACCGGTGTACTGTTGTTGCTGGGCAAGATATTTAGTGTCCGTCAAAGCACATTTTTTGTTCTGGGTTGAAGTACAATTCCCAATTTAGCAATTTCATAATTTAGTGGTTTCTGCTATATCAGAGCTATTTGAAATCTATCCCTAAAAGGGTATATAATATTGAAGGTGCACATAGGGTCATTCAGAATAACTTCACACACACCCGCTACTGTGTATTTCCAAGTCTAATTCTGTCACTAAACCCATACCTGTCACCCAGCGCCTAAATACTAGGCCTCAAATTTAAATCCCTCTAAATCTCTCGTTACCGTTGTCCTGTTGTAGCTGGGAAAGTTATTTAGTGCCCGTCAAAGCACATTTTTTGTTCTGGGTTGAAGTACAATTCCCAATTTAGCAATTTCATAATTTAGTGGTTCCTGCTATATCAGAGCTATTTGAAATCTATCCCAAAAAGGGTATATAATATTGAAGGTGCACATAGGGTCATTCAGAATAACTTCACACACACGCTTCTGTGCATTTCCAAGTCTAATTCTGTCACTAAATCCATACCGGTGACCCAGCGCCTAAATACTAGGCCTCAAATTTAATTCCCTCTAAATCTCTCGTTACCCACCGCTGTACTGTTGTTGCTGGGCAAGATATTTAGTGTCCGTCAAAGCACATTTTTTGTTCTGGGTTGAAGTACAATTCCCAATTTAGCAATTTCATAATTTAGTGGTTTCTGCTATATCAGAGCTATTTGAAATCTATCCCTAAAAGGGTATATAATATTGAAGGTGCACATAGGGTCATTCAGAATAACTTCACACACACCCGCTACTGTGTATTTCCAAGTCTAATTCTGTCACTAAATCCATACCGGTGACCCAGCGCCTAAATACTAGGCCTCAAATTTAATTCCCTCTAAATCTCTCGTTACCCACCGGTGTACTGTTGTTGCTGGGCAAGATATTTAGTGTCCGTCAAAGCACATTTTTTGTTCTGGGTTGAAGTACAATTCCCAATTTAGCAATTTCATAATTTAGTGGTTTCTGCTATATCAGAGCTATTTGAAATCTATCCCTAAAAGGGTATATAATATTGAAGGTGCACATAGGGTCATTCAGAATAACTTCACACACACGCTTCTGTGCATTTCCAAGTCTAATTCTGTCACTAAATCCATACCGGTGACCCAGCGCCTAAATACTAGGCCTCAAATTTAAATCCCTCTAAATCTCTCGTTACCCACCGCTGTACTGTTGTTGCTGGGCAAGATATTTAGTGTCCGTCAAAGCACATTTTTTGTTCTGGGTTGAAGTACAATTCCCAATTTAGCAATTTCATAATTTAGTGGTTTCTGCTATATCAGAGCTATTTGAAATCTATCCCTAAAAGGGTATATAATATTGAAGGTGCACATAGGGTCATTCAGAATAACTTCACACACACGCTTCTGTGCATTTCCAAGTCTAATTCTGTCACTAAATCCATACCGGTCACCCAGCGCCTAAATACTAGGCCTCAAATTTATATCCCGCTGAATTTGAATACAATACATTGGGCCAAATAATATATTTGTTGTTGTGGTGAACCATAACAATGAGAAAAACATCTAGTAAGGGACGCGGACGTGGACATGGTCGTGGTGGTGTTAGTGGACCCTCTGGTGCTGGGAGAGGACGTGGCCGTTCTGCCACATCCACACGTCCTAGTGTACCAACTACCTCAGGTCCCAGTAGCCGCCAGAATTTACAGCGATATATGGTGGGGCCCAATGCCGTTCTAAGGATGGTAAGGCCTGAGCAGGTACAGGCATTAGTCAATTGGGTGGCCGACAGTGGATCCAGCACGTTCACATTATCTCCCACCCAGTCTTCTGCAGAAAGCGCACAGATGGCGCCTGAAAACCAACCCCATCAGTCTGTCACATCACCCCCATGCATACCAGGGAAACTGTCTCAGCCTCAAGTTATGCAGCAGTCTCTTATGCTGTTTGAAGACTCCGCTGGCAGGGTTTCCCAAGGGCATCCACCTAGCCCTTCCCCAGCGGTGAAAGACATAGAATGCACTGACGCACAACCACTTATGTTTCCTGATGATGAGGACATGGGAATACCACCTCAGCATGTCTCTGATGATGACGAAACACAGGTGCCAACTGCTGCGTCTTTCTGCAGTGTGCAGACTGAACAGGAGGTCAGGGATCAAGACTGGGTGGAAGACGATGCAGGGGACGATGAGGTCCTAGACCCCACATGGAATGAAGGTCGTGCCACTGACTTTCACAGTTCGGAGGAAGAGGCAGTGGTGAGACCGAGCCAACAGCGTAGCAAAAGAGGGAGCAGTGGGCAAAAGCAGAACACCCGCCGCCAAGAGACTCCGCCTGCTACTGACCGCCGCCATCTGGGACCGAGCACCCCAAAGGCAGCTTCAAGGAGTTCCCTGGCATGGCACTTCTTCAAACAATGTGCTGACGACAAGACCCGAGTGGTTTGCACGCTGTGCCATCAGAGCCTGAAGCGAGGCATTAACGTTCTGAACCTGAGCACAACCTGCATGACCAGGCACCTGCATGCAAAGCATGAACTGCAGTGGAGTAAACACCTTAAAACCAAGGAAGTCACTCAGGCTCCCCCTGCTACCTCTTCTGCTGCTGCCGCCTCGGCCTATTCTGCTGCTGCCGCCTCGGCCTCTTCCTCCGCCTCTGGAGGAACGTTGGCACCTGCCGCCCAGCAAACAGGGGATGTACCACCAACACCACCACCACCACCTCCGTCACCAAGCGTCTCAACCATGTCACACGCCAGCGTTCAGCTCTCCATCTCACAAACATTTGATAGAAAGCGTAAATTCCCACCTAGCCACCCTCGATCCCTGGCCCTGAATGCCAGCATTTCTAAACTACTGGCCTATGAAATGCTGTCATTTAGGCTGGTGGACACAGACAGCTTCAAACAGCTCATGTCGCTTGCTGTCCCACAGTATGTTGTTCCCAGCCGGCACTACTTCTCCAAGAGAGCCGTGCCTTCCCTGCACAACCAAGTATCCCATAAAATCAAGTGTGCACTGCGCAACGCCATCTGTAGCAAGGTCCACCTAACCACAGATACGTGGACCAGTAAGCACGGCCAGGGACGCTATATCTCCCTAACTGCACACTGGGTAAATGTAGTGGCAGCTGGGCCCCAGGCGGAGAGCTGTTTGGCGCACGTCCTGCCGCCGCCAAGGATCGCAGGGCAACATTCTTTGCCTCCTGTTGCCACCTCCTCCTTCTCGGCTTCCTCCTCCTCTTCTTCCACCTGCTCATCCAGTCAGCCACACACCTTCACCACCAACTTCAGCACAGCCCGGGGTAAACGTCAGCAGGCCATTCTGAAACTCATATGTTTGGGGGACAGGCCCCACACCGCACAGGAGTTGTGGCGGGGTATTGAACAACAGACCGACGAGTGGTTGCTGCCGGTGAGCCTCAAGCCCGGCCTGGTGGTGTGTGATAATGGGCGAAATCTCGTTGCAGCTCTGGGACTAGCCAATTTGACGCACATCCCTTGCTTGGCGCATGTGCTGAATTTGGTGGTGCAGAAGTTCATTCACAACTACCCCGACATGTCAGAGCTGCTGCATAAAGTGCGGGCCGTCTGTTCGCGCTTCCGGCGTTCACATCCTGCCGCTGCTCGCCTGTCTGCGCTACAGCGTAACTTCGGCCTTCCCGCTCACCGCCTCATATGCGACGTGCCCACCAGGTGGAACTCCACCTTGCACATGCTGGACAGACTGTGCGAGCAGCAGCAGGCCATAGTGGAGTTTCAGCTGCAGCACGCACGGGTCAGTCGCACTACAGAACAGCACCACTTCACCACCAATGACTGGGCCTCCATGCGAGACCTGTGTGCCCTGTTGCGCTGTTTCGAGTACTCCACCAACATGGCCAGTGGCGATGACACCGTTATCAGCGTTACAATACCACTTCTATGTCTCCTTGAGAAAACACTTAGGGCGATGATGGAACAGGAGGTGGCCCAGGAGGAGGAGGAGGAGGATGAGGAAGAGGGGTCATTTTTAGCACTTTCAGGCCAGTCTCTTCGAAGTGACTCAGAGGGAGGTTTTTTGCAACAGCAGAGGCCAGGTACAAATGTGGCCAGCCAGGGCCCACTACTGGAGGACGAGGAGGACGAGGATGAGGAGGAGGTGGAGGAGGATGAGGATGAAGCATGGTCACAGCGGGGTGGCACCCAACGCAGCTCGGGTCCATCACTGGTGCGTGGCTGGGGGGAAAGGCAGGACGATGACGATACGCCTCCCACAGAGGACAGCTTGTCCTTACCCCTGGGCAGCCTGGCACACATGAGCGACTACATGCTGCAGTGCCTGCGCAACGACAGCAGAGTTGCCCACATTTTAACCTGTGCGGACTACTGGGTTGCCACCCTGCTGGATCCACGCTACAAAGACAATGTGCCCACCTTACTTCCTGCACTGGAGCGTGATAGGAAGATGCGCGAGTACAAGCGCACGTTGGTAGACGCGCTACTGAGAGCATTCCCAAATGTCACAGGGGAACAAGTGGAAGCCCAAGGCCAAGGCAGAGGAGGAGCAAGAGGTCGCCAAGGCAGCTGTGTCACGGCCAGCTCCTCTGAGGGCAGGGTTAGCATGGCAGAGATGTGGAAAACTTTTGTCAACACGCCACAGCTAACTGCACCACCACCTGATACGCAACGTGTTAGCAGGAGGCAACATTTCACTAACATGGTGGAACAGTACGTGTGCACACCCCTCCACGTACTGACTGATGGTTCGGCCCCATTCAACTTCTGGGTCTCTAAATTGTCCACGTGGCCAGAGCTAGCCTTTTATGCCTTGGAGGTGCTGGCCTGCCCGGCAGCCAGCGTTTTGTCTGAACGTGTATTCAGCACGGCAGGGGGCGTCATTACAGACAAACGCAGCCGCCTGTCTACAGCCAATGTGGACAAGCTGACGTTCATAAAAATGAACCAGGCATGGATCCCACAGGACCTGTCCGTCCCTTGTCCAGATTAGACATTAACTACCTCCCCATAACCATATATTATTGGACTCCAGGGCACTTCCTCATTCAATCCTATTTTTATTTTCATTTTACCATTATATTGCGATGCTACCCAAAGTTGAATGAACCTCTCCTCTGCCTGTGTGCTAGGCCTAAATATATGCCAATGGACTGTTGCAGTGGTGGCTGACATGAAGCCTGATTCTCTGCTATGACATGCAGACTAATTCTCTGCTGACATGAAGCCAGATTGTCTGTTACGGGACCTCTCTCCTCTGCCTGGGTGCTGGGCCTAAATTTATGACCATGGACTGTTGCAGTGGTGGCTGACGTGAAGCCTGATTCTCTGCTATGACATGCAGACTGATTCTCTGCTGACATGAAGCCAGATCGTCTGTTACGGGACCTCTCTGCTCTGCCTGTGTGCTAGGCCTAAATATATGCCAATGGACTGTTGCAGTGGTGGGTGACGTGAAGCCTCATTCTCTGCTATGACATGCAGACTGATTCTCTGCTGACATGAAGCCAGATTGTCTGTTACGGGACCTCTCTGCTCTGCCTGTGTGCTAGGCCTAAATATATGCCAATGGACTGTTGCAGTGGTGGGTGACGTGAAGCCTCATTCTCTGCTATGACATGCAGACTGATTCTCTGCTGTCATGAAGCCAGATTGTCTGTTACGGGACCTCTCTGCTCTGCCTGTGTGCTAGGCCTAAATATATGCCAATGGACTGTTGCAGTGGTGGGTGACGTGAAGCCTCATTCTCTGCTATGACATGCAGACTGATTCTCTGCTGACATGAAGCCAGATTGTCTGTTACGGGACCTCTCTGCTCTGCCTGTGTGCTAGGCCTAAATATATGCCAATGGACTGTTGCAGTGGTGGGTGACGTGAAGCCTCATTCTCTGCTATGACATGCAGACTGATTCTCTGCTGTCATGAAGCCAGATTGTCTGTTACGGGACCTCTCTGCTCTGCCTGTGTGCTAGGCCTAAATATATGCCAATGGACTGTTGCAGTGGTGGGTGACGTGAAGCCTCATTCTCTGCTATGACATGCAGACTGATTCTCTGCTGACATGAAGCCAGATTGTCTGTTACGGGACCTCTCTGCTCTGCCTGTGTGCTAGGCCTAAATATATGCCAATGGACTGTTGCAGTGGTGGGTGACGTGAAGCCTCATTCTCTGCTATGACATGCAGACTGATTCTCTGCTGACATGAAGCCAGATCCTCTGTTACGGGAGCTCTCTCCTCTGCCTGGGTGCTGGGCCTAAATTTATGACAATTGACTGTTGCAGTGGTGGGTGACGTGAAGCCTGATTCTCTGCTATGATATGAAGACTGATTCTCTGCTGACATGAAGCCAGATTGTCTGTTACGGGACCTTTCTCCTCTGCCTGGGTTCTGGGCCTAAATTTATGAAAATTGACTCTTACAGTGGTGGGTGACGTGAAGCCTGATTCTAGGCTATGATATGAAGACTGATTCTCTGCTGACATGAAGCCAGATTGTCTGTTACGGGACCTTTCTCCTCTGCCTGGGTTCTGGGCCTAAATTTATGAAAATTGACTCTTACAGTGGTGGGTGACGTGAAGCCTGATTCTCTGCTATGATATGAAGACTGATTCTCTGCTGACATGAAGCCAGATTCTCTGTTACGGGACCTCTCTCCTCTGCCTGGGTGCTGGGCCTAAATTTATGACAATGGACTGTTGCAGTGGTGGCTGACGTGAAGCCTGATTCTCTGCTATGACATGCAGACTGATTCTCTGCTGTCATGAAGCCAGATTGTCTGTTACGGGACCTCTCTGCTCTGCCTGTGTGCTAGGCCTAAATATATGCCAATGGACTGTTGCAGTGGTGGCTGACGTGAAGCCTCATTCTCTGCTATGACATGCAGACTAATTCTCTGCTGACATGAAGCCAGATTGTCTGTTACGGGACCTCTCTCCTCTGCCTGGGTGCTGGGCCTAAATTTATGACAATGGACTGTTGCAGTGGTGGCTGACGTGAAGCCTGATTCTCTGCTATGACATGCAGACTAATTCTCTGCTGACATGAAGCCAGATTGTCTGTTACGGGACCTCTCTCCTCTGCCTGGGTGCTGGGCCTAAATATATGCCAATGGACTGTTGCAGTGGTGGCTGACGTGAAGCCTCATTCTCTGCTATGACATGCAGACTAATTCTCTGCTGTCATGAAGCCAGATTGTCTGTTACGGGACCTCTCTGCTCTGCCTGTGTGCTAGGCCTAAATATATGCCAATGGACTGTTGCAGTGGTGGGTGACGTGAAGCCTCATTCTCTGCTATGACATGCAGACTGATTCTCTGCTGACATGAAGCCAGATTGTCTGTTACGGGACCTCTCTGCTCTGCCTGTGTGCTAGGCCTAAATATATGCCAATGGACTGTTGCAGTGGTGGGTGACGTGAAGCCTCATTCTCTGCTATGACATGCAGACTGATTCTCTGCTGACATGAAGCCAGATTCTCTGTTACGGGACCTCTCTCCTCTGCCTGTGTGTGTGCTGGGCCTAAATATATGCCAATGGACTGTTGCAGTGGTGGCTGACGTGAAGCCTCATTCTCTGCTATGACATGCAGACTAATTCTCTGCTGACATGAAGACAGATTCTCTGTTACGGGACCTCCCTCCTCTGCCTGGGTGCTGGGCCTAAATATATGCCAATGGACTGTTGCAGTGGTGGCTGACGTGAAGCCTCATTCTCTGCTATGACATGCAGACTGATTCTCTGCTGACATGAAGCCAGATTCTCTGTTACGGGACCTCTCTCCTCTGCCTGTGTGTGTGCTGGGCCTAAATATATGCCAATGGACTGTTGCAGTGGTGGCTGACGTGAAGCCTCATTCTCTGCTATGACATGCAGACTGATTCTCTGCTGACATGAAGCCAGATTCTCTGTTACGGGACCTCTCTCCTCTGCCTGTGTGTGTGCTGGGCCTAAATATATGCCAATGGACTGTTGCAGTGGTGGCTGACGTGAAGCCTCATTCTCTGCTATGACATGCAGACTAATTCTCTGCTGTCATGAAGCCAGATTGTCTGTTACGGGACCTCTCTGCTCTGCCTGTGTGCTAGGCCTAAATATATGCCAATGGACTGTTGCAGTGGTGGGTGACGTGAAGCCTCATTCTCTGCTATGACATGCAGACTGATTCTCTGCTGACATGAAGCCAGATTGTCTGTTACGGGACCTCTCTGCTCTGCCTGTGTGCTAGGCCTAAATATATGCCAATGGACTGTTGCAGTGGTGGGTGACGTGAAGCCTCATTCTCTGCTATGACATGCAGACTGATTCTCTGCTGACATGAAGCCAGATTCTCTGTTACGGGACCTCTCTCCTCTGCCTGTGTGTGTGCTGGGCCTAAATATATGCCAATGGACTGTTGCAGTGGTGGCTGACGTGAAGCCTCATTCTCTGCTATGACATGCAGACTAATTCTCTGCTGACATGAAGACAGATTCTCTGTTACGGGACCTCCCTCCTCTGCCTGGGTGCTGGGCCTAAATATATGCCAATGGACTGTTGCAGTGGTGGCTGACGTGAAGCCTCATTCTCTGCTATGACATGCAGACTGATTCTCTGCTGACATGAAGCCAGATTCTCTGTTACGGGACCTCTCTCCTCTGCCTGTGTGTGTGCTGGGCCTAAATATATGCCAATGGACTGTTGCAGTGGTGGCTGACGTGAAGCCTCATTCTCTGCTATGACATGCAGACTGATTCTCTGCTGACATGAAGCCAGATTCTCTGTTACGGGACCTCTCTCCTCTGCCTGTGTGTGTGCTGGGCCTAAATATATGCCAATGGACTGTTGCAGTGGTGGCTGACGTGAAGCCTCATTCTCTGCTATGACATGCAGACTAATTCTCTGCTGACATGAAGACAGATTCTCTGTTACGGGACCTCCCTCCTCTGCCTGGGTGCTGGGCCTAAATATATGCCAATGGACTGTTGCAGTGGTGGCTGACGTGAAGCCTCATTCTCTGCTATGACATGCAGACTAATTCTCTGCTGACATGAAGACAGATTCTCTGTTACGGGACCTCTCTCCTCTGCCTGGGTGCCGGGGCCTAAATATCTGAGAATGGACTGTTCCAGTGGTGGGTGACGGGAAGCCAGATTCTCTGCTATGGAACCTCTCTCCAATTGATTTTGGTTAATTTTTATTTATTTAATTTTTATTTTAATTCATTTCCCTATCCACATTTGTTTGCAGGGGATTTACCTACATGTTGCTGCCTTTTGCAGCCCTCTAGCTCTTTCCTGGGCTGTTTTACAGCCTTTTTAGTGCCGAAAAGTTCGGGTCCCCATTGACTTCAATGGGGTTCGGGTTCGGGACGAAGTTCGGATCGGGTTCGGATCCCGAACCCGAACATTTCCGGGATGTTCGGCCGAACTTCTCGAACCCGAACATCCAGGTGTTCGCTCAACTCTACTCAAGGGCAACACGAGTACCTATTGTGGCACTGATCACCTGTATAATTTGTAGAGGCACTAGAGGGGCAGGGTTAACACCCTTGTTGAATTGAGTCTCCAGGGGGGTAGGAGTACAAATGGACCGGTACCAGGACTTGATTCAGGGGCTGGGGAAGCCACTGTGGTGGATTTAATACAGGAGATGGTTCTGCGGTCTCCCATCCTCCATGGTATCCACACTTGATTAAATCTTCAGCAGGGTACATATTAGGCTGACAAAGTAACATGCCACATGGCTCCTGATGCTTCAAGCTATGGCCAGCAGAGCTTAAGGTGCTCTGGCTGGCGTGAGCACATCCTGCAGAGACGTGCCCCTGCACATCCTTCCCTGTCTAGGGGAGACCTAAAAACTAACTGAAACTGGTCCCCACCCTTCCTGCAGGTAGTAGGACTAGTCCACTCTGCCTAAGTACAGCTCTGCCGTGTTTGCTGCCACCTGCTAGTGAACCAGGCACATTACATAAACATAACAGTTGCAAACAGATTAGGAATGCGCATTGTAGAGGACCTAGAAAAAATACATAGATGGCATTGGTGTTAGACCAATATAGACAGTTGCAGGCTGCAGGAGTAGTAATACCAGTCTGGGGTGTTACAAACGGACCCAGCAAAAATTGCACATAATGCTGTCAGTGTTATCCAATACATTCCAGACCTCTAACGGTTACATAGCATCATAGATCAATATAATGCTATGCGATCCCGGCAGTACTCTGGAGTTCAGGACGGGTGCTCTCCCTGACACACGCTGCGAGTCCGATGTGTAAGACTCGCTTGTCTGAAAGGGGCCTTAGGGGCTGTTCACATCACATTTCTGACCTACATTTAGCATATGTTGGTAAAAAAAAGGATGCAAAAGCGCAGTACACTACGCTTTTCCATCCTGCAGAGTCCAGCAAAAATGTATACGCTAACAGATACATATTTAAAAAAATAAAAATAAAATGGTACCCTATTGTATATCCCTATATACCCTATCATATACCACTATATGGCACCCGTCTCGAGGAATCCATCTAGCATATACATCATGTGATGTGAACTGAAAATGATCCTACAATATATTATAAAATACACATGGCTAGCTTGGAAGCTTGTAACACTAGATATAGTTATAGCACTTTACAATAAAGGACTGTCTGTACTGCCTTAGCAGCTGGTACTGTAAGCTGAAGAGAGTCCCCAGAGCATTATACAAGCCAGTCAGCAACTCTCCATCGCGGTTTCCAGAGCAACTAGGCCACCTACCTGTATTTTGGTTGTCCTGAATGTGACTATAGGATGGCGATTCACCGTGTGGCATCCTTATCTGACTCTTGGTAGAGGCTCAGTGCGCACAATAGGTTATATAAAACACTTGCATACCGCAGGCTGGGTGCCGAAGTTGTTCCGAATCTGAATGTAAGCTCTGCGGTGCTGCTAGAACTGTTTGCCACTCAGCTGAGAATTATGTTCTGCAGATATGAATTGTCATTTGAAATACACAGATGTGAATTTTAGTTGTAGCACCCTTAGAAGCCCCTCCAGTACAAGAATATGATTTATTTTTGCCCTTTAGTAGCTTTCTGCTCATTCTCTAGATAACATTACTAAGGCATTTCTTTAACAGCTTTGTTGGTGCTTGTCTTACTACCATTCAGATTAGGCCTCATGCACATTATCATATCCGTTTTTCCGCCCGCAAATCGCGGATCCTGTCTGTGTGCAAGCCACCATTTGTTTTCAAACTCCTGTACAAATGTCTTATCCTTGTCCACAAAACGGACATGCTATCTTTTTTTGCGGAGCCGTGGAACTGACACAATTTTGCGGCCCCATTGAAATGAATGGGTCTCTATCCGATCAAGAAAAAATTAGGATCATCATCCCCGACTTTGATATGTTACTCTTTGAATTCTACTTGGGGCGCCGAACTTTGCTTAAATGGGTTTTCTGGGCTTACAGATATTGATATCCAATACTTTAAATAGTTCATCAATATCAGAACAGTGGGGGTCCAACTTCTGGCACCACCACCGATCAGCTGTTTCATGTGCCTTGGTGGCAGAAGCTATACTGTGTGCAAAACTAGAGGCAGACAGATCTGTGCACTGTGTAGTGGTCATGCAGGGGTACTGCAGTTCAGTTCTTATTCAAGTGAATGGGAGCTGAGCTTCAGAACACCGATCCTGGAAACGACAGTGTAACAAGCTTTCTGCTTCCATTCCGTACACTGTTAGCTTCCAGCGCAGAGCAGGACCGAAACAGCTCATTAGTGGGAGTGTCAGACAATCACCGCTCTGATATTGGCGATTACCTATCCAGACATTAGGTCAACAATAGCTGTAGCCCAGAGAATCCCATTAAAATTGGTTTGGAGGGGTTGGGGAATGAACAAAAGAAAACTTTGTAAAGCCATCCTATAGTCTAGGACAGGGATCAGCAACCTTCAGCACTCCAGCTGCTGTGAAACTACAACTCCCTGCATGCAGGCATGCTCGGCTATTCTTCTAACATCCACAGAAATAAATGAAGCATTCTGGGAGTTGTAGTTTCTGAACAGCTGGAGAGCCGGAGGTTGCTGATCCCTGGTCTAGGAAATCTGCGGCTTGGCACATTCACTACACACTTGAAAATGTGGAAAACACACAGAAGTTAATGGTCTCATGGGTCACACATCTAATAAATAACCTTATAATGAAACTGGAGGAAACCACTACCAAGGCTGATGGACACATGCCCAAGGTTTTCTGCTTTATTCGCCTCAGTGCTAGAGGCCCATTTATTGTGCATTAGTAAAACTTTATTAGTAAATAGTTTGATTTAAGTCATACTTACCAGGATTTTCATTAGTAAATTCAGGACACAGGCCCCTTTCACACGGGCGAGTTTTCCGCGCGGGTGCATTGCGCGAGTTGAATGCATTGCACCCGCACTGAATCAGGACCCATTCATTTCTATGGGGCTGTTCACATGAGCGGTAATTTTCACGCATCACTTGTGCGTTGCGTTAAAAATCGCAGCAAGTTCTATTTTGTGCGTTTTTCACGCAACGCAGGCCCCATAGAAGTAAATGCGGATGCTTGCGATTTTCACGCAGCCCCAAGCAAGTGCGGATGCGGTGCGATTTTCACGCACGGTTTCTAGGAGACGATCGGGATGGAGACCCGATCATTATTATTTTCCCTTACAACATGGTTAGAAAGGGAAAATAATAGCATTCTGAATACAGAATGCATAGTACAATAGCGCTGGAAGGGTTAAAAATAAATAAATAATAATTTAACTCACCTTAATCCACTTGATCGCGCAGCCCGGCTTCTCTTCTGTCTTCTTATTTGCTGTGTGCAGGAAAAGAACCTGTGGTGACGTCACTCCGGTCATCACATGATCTTTTACCATGGTGATGGATCATGTGATGACCGGAGTGACGTCACCACAGGTCCTTTTCCTGCACACAGCAAATAAGAAGACAGAAGAGAAGCCGGGCTGCGCGATAAAGTGGATTAAGGTGAGATAAAATATTATTTATTTATTTTTAACCCCTCCAGCGCTATTGTACTATGCATTCTGTATTCATCATGCTATTATATAACCATGTTATAAGGGAAAATAATACAATCTACAGAAAACCGATCCCAAGCCCGAACTTCTGTGAAGAAGTTCGGGTTTGGGTACCAAACATGCCGATTTTTCTCACGTGCGTGCAAAACGCATTACAATGTTTTGCACTCACGCAGAAAAATCGCGCATGTTCCCGCAACGCACCCGCACCTTTTCCCGCAACGCCTGTGTGAAAGAGGCCTTAAAGGGGTTATCTTGGAATTAATATGGATAACCTATCCTCAGGAACCCCACCGATGTGATAATGACCTATCCAGAGGATAGCTCATCATAATTTCCTGGATAACCTCTTTAAGCCCCACCCTGCCCCCAGGAATTGACAAATACAGCTAGGAGCTCACACTTCTTGGTGGGGTTTACATAAGGCCTCATGCACATGGCTGTAATGTGGCCCGCAAACACCCATTCACTTGAATTCAGAACGGAAGCGTGGATCTGTCTGTGCCTCCGCACCGCCAAAAAATAGAATATGTTCTATTATTTTGCGGTGTGGACAGATCACGGACCCATTCCAGTTGAATAGGTCTCGATACATCCCGGCTGCCACACGCCTTGGGGACCGCAAATTGCTGCACAACGGCCGTGTGCATGAGGCCTAAGCCCTGCTTATTTTTGACCCGGCACAGGTCACATTTGCTGGGATAGTCTCTAAAAATTAGGGATCATCCTGGCAATGTCGGGACTGTTGGCAATTATTCTTATAGGTGGTCTGTTGAGTAGCTTGAACGTTAAGGGCGAGATTTATCAAGACTGCCATTTTTGGCTCCTGTCTTAATATCCATGCGCTGCTGGAGGATGAGCTTAATTTATGATGAGGCGCACATCTTGTCATAAATTAGGCGCATTATCCTGCAGTCCGTGCACCTAACCGGAAATCTACGATGGCTCAGAGTTACAGTAGATTTGAGCCTTAATTTACACCAGAAGACTAGCATAAATGAAGATAAATTTGTTGCGGTGGCTGTCCATGCCCCTTCCCCACCCTTGTCACACCCCCTTTTAGAAAAGTTGCGAGAATGGCGAAAAAGGGGAGATGCGACAATTTTGTAAAAAGTCGCACCTGCAATTTTTTAACTACACTTTTCAGGCGTAAAGGGACCGATCACTATCATTCCCATCACCTCTCAGCAGGATATTCTTATTTTTACCTCTAGACATGAAGCAAGCACATTGAGCAGTTATGTAACAGTGTAACTAAAGTACCGTACCTGGAAATTACTTGATAATCTTTTTTTCTCCTAATCGGTGATGTATTAGTCTGTACTTTATAATCAGCCCTTCATACAATGACTTCTAACTGAGCATGTGATAGACTTCTGCTTATTTACAACAGCCAACCAAAGGAGGCAAAGCTGCAGGGAGAAGGGAAAAAGCAGCAGCCGGATCCAATGATCAGACAGGAGGTGTGTGTCAGACTACCCCCAGACTCCCTGTATGTACTGTAGCCAACATGTAGTCACCTCTCTGCTCTAAAGGCACTTAACTAAAAAGCTGCCAAGGAGCAAACATTGAGGAAAATAAATAGTACGGTAAGTATAACCTATAGTTAATGACCTACATTACCTGACTGAACAGGTGCCTTTAGGCTACTTTCACACTTGCGTTCAGAGCGGATCCGTCTGCATTATATTGTAGAAAAATTCTAAGTGTGACAGTAGCTTCAGACGGATCCGTTCAGACTTTACATTGAAAGTCAATGGGGGACAGATCCGTTTGAAAATTGAGCCATATTGTGTCAAATTCAAACGGATCCGTCCCCATTGACTTACATTGTAAGTCTGGACGGATCCATTTGCCTCCCCTGGGCCAAACGCTGCCAGACTGATGCATTCTGAGTGGATCCGCATCCACTCAGAATGCATTAGGGCTGGACGGATGCGTTCGGGGCCGCTTGTGAGAGCCTTTAAACGGAACTCACAAGCGGAGCCCCGAACGCTAATGTGAAAGTAGCCTTACACTGGCAATTTCATTTCTTGCCCCCCGAAGCCATATCTTTTTTATTTTTCTGTTCTTAGGGTTTGTTTTTTGCAGGATACGTTGTACTTTCTAATAGCACCATTTAAAATTGCACATGATATAGAGGGAAGCTGGAAAAAATTCAAAATGGGTTGGAATTGGGAAACCAAAACAATTCAGCCACAGTTTTCTGGGTTATGTTTTTACAGCATTCCCTATGCGGTAAAACTGACCTTTTGTTGACCATCTTTGTTGTTTTAAAACTGAAAAAAAATATATACAGGTCCTTTAAAAAAAAATTTGCATATTGTGATAAAGTTCATTATTTTCTGTAATGTACTGATAAACATTAGACTTTCATATATTTTAGATTCATTACACACCAACTGAAGTAGTTCAAGCCTTTTATTGTTTTAATATTGATGATTTTGGCATACAGCTCATGAAAACCCCAAATTCCTATCTCAAAAAATTAGCATATCATGAAAAGGTTCTCTAAACGAGCTATTAACCTAATCATCTGAATCAACTAATTAACTCTAAACACCTGCAAAAGATTCCTGAGGCTTTTAAAAACTCCCAGCCTGGTTCATTACTCAAAACCGCAATCATGGGTAAGACTGCCGACCTGACTGCTGTCCAGAAGGCCATCATTGACAACCTCAAGCAAGAGGGTAAGACACAGAAAGAAATTTCTGAACGAATAGGCTGTTCCCAGAGTGCTGTATCAAGGCACCTCAGTGGAAAGTCTGTGGGAAGGAAAAAGTGTGGCAGAAAACGCTGCACAACGAGAAGAGGTGACCGGACCCTGAGGAAGATTGTGGAGAAGGACCGATTCCAGACCTTGGGGGACCTGCGGAAGCAGTGGACTGAGTCTGGAGTAGAAACATCCAGAGCCACCGTGTACAGGCGTGTACAGGCAATGGGCTACAGGTGCCGCATTCCCCAGAAACAGCGGCAGAAGCGCCTGTCCTGGGCTACAGAGAAGCAGCACTGGACTGCTGCATGTCATTCGGAAATCAAGGTGCCAGAGAGTCTGGAGGAAGACTGGGGAGAGGGAAATGCCAAAATGCCTGAAGTCCAGTGTCAAGTACCCACAGTCAGTGATGGTCTGGGGTGCCATGTCAGCTGCTGGTGTTGGTCCACTCTGTTTTATCAAAGGCAGGGTCAATGCAGCTAGCTATCAGGAGATTTTGGAGCACTTCATGCTTCCATCTGCTGAAAAGCTTTATGGAGATGAAGATTTCATTTTTCAGCATGACCTGGCACCTGCTCACAGTGCCAAAACCACTGGTAAATGGTTTACTGACCATGGTATTACTGTGCTCAATTGGCCTGCCAACTCTCCTGACCTGAACCCCATAGAGAATCTGGGGGATATTGGGAAGAGAAAGTTGAGAGACGCAAGACCCAACACTCTGGATGAGCTTAAGGCCTCTATTGAAGCATCCTGGGCCTCCATAACACCTCAGCAGTGCCACAGGCTGATTGCCTCCATGCCATGCCGCATTGAAGCAGTCATTTCTGCAAAAGGATTCCCAACCAAGTATTGAGTGCATAACTGAACATAATTATTTGAAGGTTGACTTTTTTTGTATTAAAAACACTTTTCTTTTATTGGTCGGATGAAATATGCTAATTTTTTTAGATAGGAAATTTGGGTTTTCATGAGCTGTATGCCAAAATCATCAATATTAAAACAATAAAAGGCTTGAACTACTTCAGTTGGTGTGTAATGAATCTAAAATATATTAAAGTCTAATGTTTATCAGTACATTACAGAAAATAATGAACTTCATCACAATATGCTAATTTTTTTAGAAGGACCTGTATAAAAGCTTTGGAAAAATGTTCTCTTCATTGCCATATTCTGACCCCCATATAACCTTTTTTTTCCCATTTTTGGAGAATGTGAACTACAAAAAAAAAGACAAATCTCTATTTAGATGTTTTGTTTTCTGCTACTGCGTTCACCGCATGGGATAAACACATTTATATTTTAATAGTTTAGGCATTTTGGGACACAGTGATGCCTATGATGCTTATGTTTTTATTGTTCATTTTTATTATGGGGAAAGGAAGATGACTTGAATAGTTTTACTTTCTAAAGGCTCTTTAACACTAGGTGTCCCTTGTGGGAATCGCATTCCCCGTGTGAGAGAGGGATCCTGCGTTCTAGACTTACAGAAGCGCCCGGCATTATCACGATTGATAATGCTGTGTGCCTCTGCGCGACCTTTCTGTTACAGAATCACACTGACATAAAGCTGTCAATATATGATTCTGTAGAAGAAAGGCCATGCAGAGTCACATAACATCATCAATCATGACAATATCCTGCGCTTCTGTAAGTCGAGAACGCAGGATACCTCCCTTACACGGAGCGTGATTCTAGCAAGGGAAGTGCCCTTTAGCCTCCCCTAAGGGACTTGAACAATCTTCAGGTCGCTTCTGCCTTACATTGGAATGTATTGCAGATTCACTATGTTCTTATGGAGCCCTGCCACCTGGAGGTCTCCATAAGAACTACAGCATGGGTTTCTTCAGAGACCCAGGCAATTGCAGACCACAAACGGCTTCCTCAAACTCCACGCCAGAGTGCTGTTTGGGCCCCTGAAGCACTGTCCCCCCAACAATGGATATTGATTTCAGGGAGAGAAAGAGCCAGCCCAGGAGGGAAAGGTAAATATGATCACCACCATTGGTCGGGCACTTTTTTTTGTCTTAAGTAAAACATTTAAGTTTATGCGGTCTAAGGCCTCTTTCACATGAGCGAGTTTTCGGTACAGGTGCAATGCGTGAATTGAACACGTAGCACCCACACTGAATCCTGAGCCATTCATTTCTATGGGTCTGTTTACATGAGAGTTGTTTTTCACGTGCCATCTCTGAGTTATGTGAAAATCACAGCGTCTGGATGCAAAAGCGTTTTTCACTAATGGTTGCTAGGAAATGTGGTTTGTAATTCTTCTATTTTTTCACGCTCGTGAAAAATGCATCAAAACTGAAAATAACTGAACCACTGAACGCAATTGCAGACAAAACTGACTGAACTTGCGTGCAAACCCAACAGTTTTTTCCTGAACAGATCCTGACAATGCGTATCGTTCACGTCAAAGGGGCCTAAATCTTAAGACCGTATTAGTGCCTGTTCACATCATGTTTGGAGCCTTCCTTTCGAGGTGCATGTCAGTTCTCCCAACATATACCTCTGACGGAAGGCTGCAGTGAATTCCAGTATATGGGCATACAATGGCATGTGTCACCTATACAGCCCCAGTCTCTCTCTTGGCATAACGTATCTGAACACCCCCAGACACTGCTGCTCATGGTAGTGGAGGTGCCTGCGACTACCCTAGACGCAGCATAAGGAGAGGGCAGAGAACCTGCAGGTCCAGGTGCCCCTGGGACCTCCTACCTCACTGTTGTTGCAATCCATCTCCTGTTCCTCTCTTGACAGTGCTGTACATAACTGCACATATATGAACATTGCTGCCCCAATGATGTAACTATCCATATATGTTAAAGGGGTTGTCCAGGCTTTTTAATATTGATGACCTATCCTCAGGATAGGTCAATATCAGATCAGTGGGTGTCCAACACCCAGGCCGATCAGCTGTTTAAGGAGACGGCATGCCGTCTGCCTTCTCTCTTCCTGTCCACTGCTGCAGTCCCATAGACCTACAGTGGTGAGCAGGAAGAGAGAAGGTAAATCGCACGCCATCTCCTCAAACAGCTGATCAGTTGGGGTGCCAGGTGTCGGACCCCCGCTGATCTAATATTGATGACCTATCCTAAGGAGACTTCAGTAAGGGTACTTTCACACTTGCGGCAGGACGGATCCGGCAGGCTGGTCTCCCTGTCGGATCCGTCCTTCCGCTGTTTCGCCGCTCCGTCACCATTGACTATAATGGGTACGGGGGCTGAGCTCCGGCTTTCGCCGTGCTGCGCAGGAGCTCAGCCCCCATACCCATTATAGTCAATGGGGACGAAGCGGCGGTCCGGCGAAACAGCGGAAGGACGGATCCGACAGGGAGACCAGCCTGCCGGATCCATCCTGCCGCAAGTGTGAAAGTAGCCTTATTTTCAATAGGTCCAGCGCCTTGGAATTTTAAATAAAATTTAACTTGTTTGCATGAATAAAAAAACTCCATTGTGTCCTCGGGTGTCCTGAGGATAGGTCATCAATAGTAAAAAGTCCCGACAACCCCTTTAACTGTCTATACAGGGACAGTTAGGTCAGACGCTTGCTAGGAAGGGTTGCCAACCGTCCAGAAATTCCTGGACAGTCCGTAAAAATAGGCAACTTTTTTCCTGTGTCTGGAGGCACTCGACTAGATTATTTTGGTAGTAATTATTTTACAGCTCACAGTAAATGCTTGTAATGACTTCTTATTAGTATATTGAGCTATAGACATGTATTACTTATAAGCTTTATTATTCATTATGGTTTTCCAATGTCAGTAAAAAATATATTGGGATAGGTTGTCCAGAAAGAAGAAAAATTCTGGTTGGCAGCCCTGGGCAGGAGTCCTGAAAAAAAGATCGAAATTTGAGAAATTTCTATATTTATAGGGAGCCACAGTACCTGCAAATGACTGACTCCTGTGCTTGGGTAGTTCAGAACACACTGCTGGCTCAGCAAAAGAAGGCCACTTCAGTGATCTCTATCTGTATGTGGACAGTGACATCACTGGAGCTAAAGAAGGCCAGTCACACTTGGCATATTGTGCCATCCGTCACCCATAGATTTTTATAGCATCCATTAAACAGACACTGTGGTATGAAATGTTATAGTATACTACACTATTCCATAAGTACTTGCAATGGAACTTTATGGATACATTTCACGTGTACGGCAGACTTCTCAGGTTACATGCTAAATGTAACCGAAAAAATAAAATAAAAATTATGAATACACCCTTAGGGTACCTTCAGACGGTGCAAAAATTCTGCATGAAATCTACACCAAAAAACAAAACTCACAAATCCGCACTATGTAGCACGGTTTTGGTGCCTTTTTTTAATCTAATTTTTACTGCGGATTTGATTTTGATCTCACGCTTTTTATTGAAAAGGGTGAAATCCCCACAAAAAACATAACACAACAAACTGACATGCTGCAGATTTTAAAATCCGCAGGGCCGGTCAATTTCTGCACCTAAGAAAAAGAGCAATGGGTACATGAGATTTGTCTAATCTTTTACTTACGGTATTACACTGCGGTTTTTCTGCACGAAATTTGCATGAAAAAATAAACCGTGTAATCCACGGCGTGTGCAACCATCCTAGGTAAATCTGCTCCACTGTCATCTGTATACACATTTGGTACAGCTTTAGTGATGTTTATGTGCATTGTCTTGGTCTGACGGATGTACCTACCTCCCTCCCTAAACATTTTTTATATGAATTGAAAGGTAGATTTTAAACTGGCGCATTCGACAGTTCTTCCTTCTCTGCACTAAATTCACAACTCGCAAAACGAGTGTTATTTCATGGACCGTGTGAATCATTTTGCCCAAATTGGAGCTGCAGTATCGGCCTCACTCAGAGCAGGAAATCCCAGCACGATACACTAACCAGCCCTGTCCTTGTGTGCATGTCTTGGGGACTACCTGTACAAGGGTGCAGATTTCCACACCAAATCTGCAAGTGTTACTTTTTTGATTTAATGTGATTTTGCCACAGATCTCACCCTTCCAATGAAAGGGTGAAATCCGCACTAAAAATCCATGGAAACAATTGATATGCTGCAGATATCAAAATCCACATAGCAGGTCAATTTCTGCACTCAAAATATACGCAAAGTGTACGTGAGATTTGTGATATCTCTTGCACTAGACTGTAATACGCTGCGTTTTTTCAGCACAAAAATCCACGTGTGATCTGCAGCATGTGCATGCTCCCTTAGGGTACCTTCACGCATCGATCTGTCCCTGCCTTTTTTGGCCAGAAAACGGGTCTTAAAATGTGTGACTTGAGGTGTTTTTTCCCATATAGTGCGTTTTACCACCTGCCTTTTTTCTTTCTAAACATAATTATGAGCCCCTCTGTAATATCACTTCGTATATATAACGGTAATTGTTTAAAAAAGAAAAACCAACAGGGGAGGTTTACCAACATCGGTGCAAACTGGCTTAGTTGCCCATAGCAACCAATCAGATGAATCCTTTTAGTTTTCAAAAAGAGCTCTGAAAAATGAAAGAGTAATCTGATTAGTTGCTACGGGCAACTAAGCCAGTTCTTCTTTACACCAGTCTTTATAATTTTTCCTATGGGAGAAAACACCAGGAAATGAGGGAAAATATGCCAGACCAGAGCATGCTGTCATTTGAAAAAAAAAAAAAAACACCACTGACCCAAAAATGTCTGTTTGTCCTGCATTTAATGTTTTAGGCGGTTATTTTTTTTGCCTAAAACGCAGCCAACCTGTGTGTGACACGGGACTGAATCAAGCCGGCTACTGCAAATATTTATCTGGTTTGAGGAAAATATGCATTCCACGAGCCTCACATAAAAAAAAACAAAAAAGCTACATTTGCCCACCGTATCCTAACATACAATGGTATCACACTGCCAGTCACAAACCCTTCATTTTCATCCTCTTAACCACCCACGGCCATGAAACTCAACCGCACAATTATTTTCCGACTGTTCATTTACTGAAGCAGTAATTAAATGGTGATTACCAACGGTCCACTATAGGGCCTGGGCGGCCCAGTCTCCTTCTGCTTCACATCAGAGGTGGGTGCAGTTTAACCAAGTTCAGTCCATTCCCTGCTGTAGTTGTAACTACCCTCCGAGAGCTGGGTACAGGCAACACAGAGAAGCAGTTATGGAACAGAAAAGTACCCCACAATTTTGTATTCATGGGGGGGTTTGTTTCGTTTTTAACGCTGACACTTGGTATTGCTGGGCTGCATGGTGTTCTTACATCTGGTGTCCTGCCCTGGCCTTGCAGTTGGAGGCAGCATAAAGCAGACATATCAGAGCTGACCTTCAACAGACAGAACATTCCTTTCTGACTAATCACTCTGCTATCCACTGCACCACATAGCTAGTGGCCGTGAAAGGGTAAATCAGATTCAGCCCATCAACTACTTTCCCCGCTCATGCCAGGTCTAAAAAAGTGGGCATGGGAGAGGACGGGCCAGCAGGCCCATTTCATTTATCATTTTCTACGCCTGTTTTTAGAAAATGGGCTAAATGTAAGACAGTAAGGAAGCTTAGATTTAGACTGGTGCAGGATATGCCGAAGTTATATAGAGACCAGCACAGGGGCTTATTAAGACCAGCGTCTAAAACACTGTTCTTAATAAATGACCCCCTATATGTCTACAAGCAAGGCTAAAGATACTGAGCTTGCTCAAATATGTATATAAGAAAACACAAAGGGGGCTCATTTACTAAGACTAGCTTTTCATATGCAGATCTTAGTATAAAGGACAGTGGCATAAAGTTATTATAAGGGGATTTTAATGGCCTAACCTCAGGATAGGTCATCAATATCAGATCGGCGGGGGTCCAACTTCCTGCACCCCCGCCGATCATCTGTTTCAACAGACAGCTGCTGGTGAGCACAGTGGCCTCTTCCCAGTGATGTCGCATTCATCAGCCATGTGGCCTAGGCGCAGCTCAGCCCCATAGAAGTGAATAGGGCCGGGGTGTAATACCAAGCACAGCCACTATAAAATGTACAGCGCTGTGCTTGGTGAGCTGTGAAGAGGCTGCAGCGCCGACCGAAGCACCATGGCCTCCTCAAACAGCTGATCAGTGGGGGTCCTTCCACAATGGATACAACATAGGTAGAAGGAGCATCTTACACCGGAACATGAAGTATATTACAAACTGAAAATCTATATACAAGCATATTTTACACCAGTAGTGACTACTCTCAGGTTTCATGGTTGTGGAATGCCCACCGGAGCGTCCATAGTTCAGACGACCACCTTTATTTCCTGTCCTTTTGTAGAATTCAGCCGCCTGTATCGTGGATGCTAATAACAGTTCATATATGATCTGTTGGCCCCAGTCGTGAAGGAAGGGGCCGGGCAGAAGTTTCATGGATGTTCCTGCGGCGGGGCTTAAATGCCTTGAATTATGTGGGCAACCATGCAACTGCATTATGTACATTAACCAATTTACTCTCATGTTAAAATGGTATAAAAAACTAAACAAAAACAAAAAAAAGCGCATGAATCCAAATTCTTGGATTAGAAAATGAGTAAACAGATATAGATATGTTTTTCAACAAAAATTCATAAATGGAAAACAAAAAAAACTTAAATAACAGATGTGAAATGAATCCTGCACTTACTGGACTTTATCTATGATCACAGCATTGGGTTACCATGGAAACATGTGACATCATTCTATCTCCAGGGCAACATCTCTGGCTACATTAAATGCAATTCTCGGAGCATTGATAAGGCGTTCGATTGGTAATGACGCACTGCCGTTAATGCTTCTAGGGCTGACGAGGCAGCTCCATCATTTCTCCAGGCCATATTAGTTTAAAATGCTTCCTAGGTCTACACGCGGTAAAAACTAGGCTAGCGAGGAATATCTAGAAATGTGTGTAATATATGGCCCTCGGAAACGTCAAACAGCACCACACTAAACCAAAAGCATTCTGTAGCAAAAATCGCTCCTGTCCCGTTACCATGGAAACAGAAGCTTCTATAAATCTTGCTCCGTTGCTGTGGAAACTGCAATAGACCTTCCCCGATTCACCCGTTACCTGTAATGCAGTATGAATTATTCAGGTCTCATTTGAGAACCCCTCAGCAATACTGCACTCCGGTGTGCCACGTGATGGAGAACATGTCCAGGCTCCGGGGTGTCGGGAGAAGTCAACAAGCATTTGCAGGTTTTTATTTTAATGATCTCAATGGAGTTGTCAGTCATCATGGCAACTGCAACTCTGAATATACAAAATGAAAAAAATAAAAAAATCCACAAAAATGCTTTATGGGAAAAAAATAAAATAAAATGTTATACATATTGATAACGTGCATAAAGTGAATCTTATAGTAAGACAACTTAACCCTATTTACCAAAACTGCTGTAAAAATGGGGAAAAAAAAAAATGATTGAATTGGGATTGTTATGGGCGAACATGTATTGCTGGGACAAATGTGATGGACCCACTGTCATGACGCTTAAAGGGAACCTAACATACTGACTGGCTTACCCATTACAAGGATCTACGTTTTAGGGCTCATGCACACTACCCTATGTATTTTGTGGCCAAAAAAAAAGGAACCGCAAACAGCGGGCCCCTAATAGAACAGTACTATCCTTGTCCGTAATGCAGACAATAATAGGACATGTTCTATTTTTTTTTTTGCAGAATCGACATACGGAAACAGAACACACACAGAGTAACTTCCGTTTTGTTTTTGCAGACCCATTGAAATGAGTAGTCCCGCATACGGTTTGCAAAAAAAAAAAAGAAAAAAAAAAAAAGAAGGGGGCACGGAAAAAAAATACGTTTGTGTGCATGAGCCCTTACCCTGAAATGCTGCTGCTGGGAACATGGAGAACAGCCCTGCTTTACTTGATGGACAGGTCTCACCCTTTACCTGCAAGGTAGGGTGAAGCCAGTGGACGGTTCCTACTATGCAGGGACCTTTTTCATCGCTTTTTTTCTGAGACACGAAGGATTACATTGTAAATCGCAGATTTTTGTAAAGGAGGAGCCTATCAGTATTCCTGAATGTGCATGGTTAGGGCAGCATGGATCTTTTGATAGGCTCCCTTTAGTAAGAATAATACTTCTTGAGAAACTCTAGTCATCTTGCAGACCACTGACTTCAGAACTTTGGTACCAGTGTCAGGTGAATAAAACGTATAAAGCCCCGATTCTCCAATCTTGCCTACAAGGACCATCAGGGCTTACTGCCATGCACACCTAGAAGATAAGGAACAAGAAATGCTCAATGCTATTTTATCAAAGAATACACAAATCTCATACGGTCATAATATCCTCAAAGCAGCATTTATTTCATCCACATAACTCCAAAACATTTATATTGGGTGTCTGGCATTTTATTGGCATCCATCATAACAGGCTAATACACACTGTGCAGATACAGTCAGTCCTGAGAAGGCCTGGTCCACACAAGGCTAACAACCAAAAGATTGAGGCCCTTGAAAATTTACCTTAATAATTAGAAGGATTAGAAAATAAAAAGAACACCACAAGGTACTTTTCAGGGCATTCAAACTCATAAGAGGTGCAGAGATATCACGACATAAGTTAAAAGGGCAAATAGAAACTTCACAAAGCTCACATAAAAAAAAAAAAACGTCTATCGTTAGCTAACAAAACCAGGTGGACCCCCTTCCTCCACTTAACGGGAGCTGCAGCCCACCACAGCCTGGACTGTGAGGTGCCTCCATGGAAAGAGAGTGGGGAGCCCTTTACATGCACAGGGAATGCTGCACAAATGGAAACTAAAACCAGTTTTGTTACAAAATAAAACGGGACCACTTTGCATCGTTCCAGCCCGTACGTGCCCTATCGGCAAGGAGAGCGCGGGCGCCTCTCTGTAACTGCAGCTTCCCTAATCCCCTGATCTATGCAAGGGCAGCCCGATAAACGGCTGATGCACCAACGCAATCCAGCAATGCCCAAGAGGACGCCACAGTAAACCCGTCTCCCCGGGCACGTAGCAATATGAGCAGTTGTGCCAATGATACGGATATGATAAGCACAGGGACATATCAGGGGAAGCGGTGGGGGTGGGGTGGGGTGGCATGTGGTGGAGGGGAGCGGGTAGATAATGGGCTGTAGCAAGACGCAAAACCCTCTTTAATTATTGCCTTCTCCGGTCTCTTCATCTTGCTGATCACTTGTCCACAGGGTCAGGTTGTCACGCAGGAGCTGCATGATGAGGGTGGAGTCCTTGTAGGAATCCTCATTTAGTGTGTCCAGCTCAGCGATAGCATCATCAAAGGCCTGCTTGGCAAGGAGACAGGCCTGTTCAGGGTTACCCTGTATCTCATAATAGAAGACAGAGAAATTTAGGGCCAGGCCTAGGCGAATGGGGTGAGTTGGCTGCATGTGTTCCTTGCTGATCTCAAAGGCCTCCTTGTAAGCAGCTTCAGATGCTTCCGTCACGCTTCGCTTCCTGTCCCCAGAACCCACTTCTGAGAGGTACCGATAGTAATCCCCCTTCATCTTCAGGTAGAAAACTTTGCTTTCGTACTGGAAGTCATTGCAATTCTTGATGAGGAACTTGTCAAGCAGGGCCAGCACTTCACTACATACTCCTTCTAGCTCGGCTTCTATCTTCTCTCTGTAAGCTTTCACCTTCTCTAGCTTCTTCTCATTCCCATCAGCCAGTGTCTTCTGCTCGATGCTGCTAATGACTCGCCATGAAGATCTTCGGGCGCCGACCACATTCTTATAGGCAACGGAAAGCAAGTTCCGATCCTCATTAGACAATGGTTCATTGAGCTCTGTCACCTGTACAGAAGGGCGAAACGTTGAGATCATCAGGTACTGACAAATATATGAACCGGCAAATGTCATTGGCTGAGGACACAACCCACCAGCCAGACAGGGGCATCAATGTCAGCCATCACATACCTTAGAGGGACAACGGTATAATACAAAACCTAGACCTAAATAGCAGAAAACCACATCAGACTAGACAGCCATGCAAATGGGAAGCAACCAGATATATGCCCTTCGGCACTGGCACACACGAGCCATCGCACAACTAGGCACCAGCATTTAGCACCTCCCAGAACCAGACGCTCATACTCCAAAATGCCCACCCGTAAGATGCCAACTCCACCCTACAGCTGGGCACTCTATGCACAAAATGTAAAGACCTTGTCAAGGGTCAAATTCATGGTAGATCCTATGTCCATTTGACAATCTATTTCTGACATTCATTCCTCTTCTCCATGCTCTGCCCTACACCTCCTGTTAACCATGAAAGAGCCATGCAGAATGGGGTGGGACATGATGTGCCACCAGATAGGTAGCATCTGTCAAACCAGCATGCCCGCCCGTGTTACATCTCACCAGTACTGACGGGTTATGAAGACACTGCCGAAGGATTCTTCATTAATACTCACTGCACATACATGTCTCTGTACAGAATACATAACGTACAAGTATCCGCACACTCACATTACATACATGTATATCCACACACAATACACACATCTAACCACAGCCGTTTATACTCACATTACATACATGTCTATCCGCACACTCACACTACATACATGTCTATCCGCACACTCACACTACATACATGTCTATCCGCACACTCACACTACATACATGTCTATCCACACACTCACACTACATACATGTCTATCCGCACACTCACACTACATACATGTCTATCCGCACACTCACACTACATACATGTCTATCCGCACACTCACACTACATACATGTCTGCCTGTACACTCGCATTACATACATGTCTGCCTGTACACTCACACAAAGCACATGGTCTTTACATGTCTATCCACAGCCATTTACACACACTACATACATGTCTGCCTGTACACTCACATTACATACATGTCTGCCTGTACACTCGCATTACATACATGTCTGCCTGTACACTCACACAAAGCACATGGTCTTTACATGTCTATCCACAGCCATTTACACACACTACATACATGTCTGCCTGTACACTCACATTACATACATGTCTGCCTGTACACTCGCATTACATACATGTCTGCCTGTACACTCACACAAAGCACATGGTCTTTACATGTCTATCCACAGCCATTTACACACACTACATACATGTCTGCCTGTACACTCACATTACATACATGTCTGCCTGTACACTCACACTACATACATGTCTGCCTGCGCACTCACATGACATACATGTCTGCCTGTACACTCACACTACATACATGTCTGCCTGCACACTCACACAAAGCACATGGTCTTTACATGTCTATCCACAGCCATTTACACACACTACATACATGTGTCTGTGCACACTCACATTACATACATGTCCATCTCCATAGCCTAACACTGGGGAACATGTAGAGGGTAAGAGTCCCAGACATGACTTCCTGGAAGGATACAGTGCACCCACATATTACTGCTGCCTGTCTGTCTCCATACCTCCCTCACACTCACCGATTTCATAGCAGCAGCCATATCTTCATATCTCTCCGCCTGCTCTGCCAAACGGGCTCTCTGGAGCAACTGCTCCCGGTCCGCCATGCTGTCCCTTAGGGCGGGTCTACTTGAGGTGCCGGTACAAGTAACGGGATCTCTTCTCCCTCAGCCTCGTCGCGTTGCACCCGGTTCTGCTACTTGCAGCGCTGCAGCCGGGACGCACTGTAGAGGGGCGTGACCAGAGGGCGGGACTTTGGTGAACATTTCTAGCTGACGTCATGAGCTATTTATAGCCACTACTATGAGCGTGCGCAGTACGATTGCTGCAATGCACAGCAAAGAGGTGGAGAGCGCAGGAAGCGAGGGAGGGGCGGCTAATGGCACTGGTACAGACTGGGGCTCTGGAAACACTCCATTCCTCTCTGCAGAGGGTGCTTTAAAAATGGTCGTCTCCTAAAAACTCAGCATGCTTTAAATGAAACCACAACCAGTAACTGCTTATGTTAGAATTTTATTTTCACACAGTCCACACCCTAAAGAGGTGGCCATACAGAGGTGAAAACTAGCACAGGTCAGTGATCAGGGCAAATATCAGGAAGGAGTGTTCCTAGGAGCCCTAGATAACTGCCCTGCACCCGGCTGTGTGCACAACGTATGGCCTCTTGCACACGACCGTGTCTCCCGTGGCCGTATTGCGTATCACGGATGCAAGCCTATTAACTTGAATGGGTCTCCAAATCTGGAGATGCGGTGCGGAACGGAAGCAGTACAGAGTGCTTTCGTGGGGTTCCGTTCCGTAAAAAGATAGAACTTGTTCTATCTTTTTGTGGCATGGAAGTATTGCCGACCCCATTCAAGTTAATGGATCCGCATGCGGCTGGGCCACGTTCGTGTCAAAGAGGCCTATCACAGATGTGAACCCGTTCACGGAATAGGTCTGATAGGAATACCGGATTAATTCTAGCGCTACTTCGGGCGATACGAAGTTGGCCTACACGGAGCCAATACGTTTTAAGCTGTACGGAAACAGTATTAAGAATGATCCGGAGCTCGATTCGCTCAAGCCTAGCGACGTGTGGCCACTCCACCTTAAGATCACAAGTGTCATATTGCCGTCACACCTAATAATACTGAACGTGGTCTCCCCAAAATCCAAGAGGGGTGCATTTCTGATGAAGGTCGTTGCGAGTGGCAACACGACATTCACTATTATTGGTATTGGTTGTGATGTTGACGTGTGACATTGTGATCTCGTGTATGCCACTCTGTACAATACACAAATCATAGGACCCCGACGTAGCTGCGGGCGGACATTGCCATTTACTGCACATTTTCACAGTATAATACTTTCACACGCTTGTTGCACTCCAATATGAGGGGGATTAGACAAACTAATGCAGAAAAAAGGGGACACATGCCCATAGCAGCTAGATCTCATTATTATAAAAGCAGCAACCAGACTGATTGCAAAAGCCAACTTATTTCTACTACAGTGCAGGTCAAGGAAAATGCAGGCTATACAACCCACTTATGGTGGGCATCACGTGGCAGAAGGCGACAGGACAGAACACAAAGTTTAACATGTTGTATAACTAATAAGAAGATAACCTGGATGGTTCTGAAAACCTCCATTCCCCATAGGGGAGCTGGCTGACATGGCTCCATATCAGCTAAAAATCAATGCTCTGGGTTGCATATCAGGCCGACCATCAGAGCAGATAGGTAGTCCTCACAGAGGATAAAGTAGTACTCTTTCAGTACGAGATAATTTACTACAATCATTTGTTTGGCATCTAAGCGTATTTCTTTTTAAACCGGCCATTACCATGAGATGGCTGTTACAGCTATGTCGGCCAAACCTGCCGATTTCAGCTGACATCTACTGTGTATCCTGAGTCTGCCCCTGATGTCCGGGAGATAAGGATTAGGTATTTTGGATTTCAACGGATAGGTTTTGTTGAAAACTAAGGGTCCTTTTACATGGACCGATGATCTGGCAGATTATCAGGAATAAGAATTTGTGCAAAAGCTCACTCCTGATAATTGACCTGTGTAAAAGATGCTGGCAAGCACCCAATAAATGAGCAAACGCATGTTCACTGGGTGATCGTGTCAGTCTGCTGGCACTGAAAATCATTATTCTTGTGCAGCAGAATGTACTAAACAATGATCTGCTGTGCAGCTATAATGATTTTCTATGGGGACAAGCGATCACTGTATTCATTCCCATACACCAGAAGTGATTGCTGCATGTAAATGCAGCCCTCATCTCCGCTAATGATCAGGCAGTTATCAGGACAGTCTTCTTGGCGTCCGATAATCTGCCAGATCATTGGTCTCTGTACAAGGACCCTTTACACAGGTCAATGATCAGGGCAAATATCAGGAAGGAGTGTTTCTAGGAACTCTTGTTCCCAATAATTGCCCTTGGTAGTGACCCAATGAACGAGCATTTCATCAGGTTAAAGCAGGGATACCTAACCTGCAGCCCTCCAGATGTTGCAAAACTACAACTCCCAGCATGCCTGAACAGCCTACAGCTATCAGTCTACAGCAGGGCATTGTGGGAGTTGTAGTTTTACAACAGAAGGAGGGCCACAGGTTGGGCATCGCTACTGCAGCCACCTAAGTCAACATTTCTGGGCAGCAGATCGCTCTGACTAAACAGAGATCTTCTATCCAGCAGCAATGGTTCTTTGGATAAGTAATCACATTACCAATTGCTAGTCCTCATATAGAGATTATTGCTTCATGTAAATGCTGCTCTCATCTCCTTTGACAAGCAGTCAATTATTGAGAATGAACAGTTTGTTCCTGACAATTGCCTGCTGTGTCAGCCCGCGTAAAGGGGCCTCTACATGTTTAGTCCTCAGACATCTGTTTATGTTGTTAGGCGTCCATACATTTTGGAGATTGTCGCTGCCTTTTATCTAGCTTTCACCAAGTAAATTTCGGCAAACATATCCCATTTTCCGTATAATACAGACACAGTCTGCAATGCTGCACTAGAACCTCATGTAAGTCATCCCCGAAATCACATCCTATACGTCAGCTAAAATCTGGTTCAGAAAAGATATTCAGGGTTCACTCATCTTCTCCAGGCAGCTGCCCCAAAAGTTTGCAAGTCTATTATCACGATTGGTGCAAAAGTCTGTAAAGTCTTTTAGCAAGCGGTCAGCAAAGCGCTCATCTCCTGTGCCACTAGAGCGCCAGGTTTTAGTGAGCATGGTATTATAGGCCCAGTTGTATCCTATTTTCTCTTCACCAAATAGGTTTTGTGATGAGGAGCTTGTGGAATTTCTCCTTCGCCTTTGTTGGCCAGCAGTATATTTCCGCTTAGAATATGGTAGCTGTAAGAAGACAGTACCTTGGAGGGGTAAAAAGCAAAAACGAACCAGTTAAAAATAACAACTAGACAGCCGATAAACTGCATGAAACTAGAGAGCAAATGCTGATATTTTTTTTTCTTAATTTACCTGTCACATGGATATACTGTGGTTTATTCTCAGATGGGAAATTGAATGCAGAAGCTGAATATTTATCTTGAATGAAGCCAAATCTACAATAAGAAAATGTAAAGTACAGTAACACTGTAGGGGAAGGAAAACGGATGAGAGATATAAAAAAAAATGAATAAAACGTGTTATTACCGATATGCAATCACTTCCTGCAACAGGTGCATTCGTTCCCAATATGTCTCTGGTTCAAATCCTGCAATAGAAATAGAGGCTGGAATGATGGCCTTCAGTTCCACATTTCTTAGGCCTCAGGCACGCGACTGAATCTGTTTTGCGGTCTGGAAATTGTGGATCAGCAAAATACTGATACTGCATTTTTTTGGGCAAACCCGTTCACTTCAGTGGGTCCGTGGTTTTCATTTTGCGAACATGATCTTTTTGCGGAACGGACGTATGTTGTATACTTGTGCACAAAATTCAGACCAAGTTGTCCGCAAAAAATACGAATGCCACCCGGATTCGCAATATGCCAATCGCAAAATACATATGGTCGTGTGCATGATGCCTTTATATGGCACGCACCAGTTTATTTGTGCTGGCCTCTCAGTATAGAACAGAGTTGGGAAAACATTTACTGATGTGATATCCACCTAGAACCTAGAACTAGTCGGGAAAATTACACAAAATTTGGCACATTAGGCAATTTGCTGCATCTAGTTTTATATAAGTAAACGGCAGCTAGGTGGTATGCAGCTAGACAAAAGTGCATAGCCGCACACCAGGAAGCCAGACACATGCGAAGTCAGTGAGCGCAACCAGCATTTACATAGCTTTTGGCCATGGCAACATAGTAATAGAGATAACCATACAAGCGTGTTCGCATTATGTGGGATATCGTGTAAATTATACTAATCTATGGGTAATGCGACGTCGTGTGCGTCATTGGAGTTTTTGCAATTATTACAAATCAAATAAGTTTCCCTCTCCATATTAACTACAATCTCAACCAGAGCCCTAACCTTTTACTATAGAGGACAATGCGTATCCATAGCTGTAGATGCGTAGCTGTATTCCGAAGCTGCCCTCAGAGATTGGACCATAGATGGCCAGACAGTTCTGATCTAAGGGGCCTTTTGCTTAAAGGGAACCTGTCATCGGGATTTTGGGTATAGAGCCGAGGACATAGGTTGCTAGAAGGCTGCTAGCACATCCCCAATATACAGTCCCCATAGCTCTGTGTTTTTATTATGTAAAAAAAAAAAAAAAAAGTTGATACATATGCAAATTAACATAAAAAAGAGTCATATCTGACTTGTGTGACCTGAGAAGAGTCATATTTTCAAGCTCTGACTCATCTCAGGTTAATTTGCATATGTATCAAATCGTTTTTTATACACAATAAAAGCACACAGAGCTATGGGGACTGGATATTGCGGATGTGCTAGCAGCCATCTAGCAACCCATGTCCTCAGCTATATACCCAAAATCCTGGTGACAGGTTCACTTTAAAGGGATTCTGTCACCAGGTTTGGGGCTATAGAGATACGGACATGCACGGCTAGATCGCCGCTAGCATGTCCGCAATATATCTGTCCTATAGGGCTGTGTGGTTTTAATTTCTTTAAAAAAGGATTTTATAGATATGTAAATGAGTGTTGAATGTGTTCAAGGGGCTGTACGAACCTTACTTGTGCCCAGCCACGCCCGCCTGTGAAGGGGCCCAGCACCGCCTATGTCTCCTCCTTTCATCAACGATAGCCGTAATCTCGCGATGTGCGAGCTCGCGCATGCGCAGTGCCGGTATAGTGTTCCTTCCCTGTGCTGGCATCAGCCTCAGGGAAAGAACTGTGCATCGCGAGATTACGGCTATCTATCGTTGATGAAAGGAGGAGACATAGGCGGTGCTGGGCTCCTTCACAGGCGGGCATGGCTGGGCACAAGTAAGGTTCGTACAGCCCCTTGGACACATTCAACACTCATTTACATATCTATAAAATCCTTTTTTAAAGAAATTAAAACCACACAGCCCTATAGGACACATATATTGCGGACATGCTAGCGGCGATCTAGCCGTATCTCTATAGCCCTAAACCTGGTGACAGAATCCCTTTAATATGAGTCTATAAACCTATACAGCCCATTTCGTCTAGATAGTGTGGAGACAGAAAACTTGAATATATGATAATCATATACATTTGCCCACAGATATTGCAGCTGGGCCTGTAGATCCTGCACACTCGTAGGTTGCTGAAGCTGGTGTCCCAACTGGTCCTATGAAGAAAGTGTTGCAATCTGGGGGCGACACTATTGGGAAACCCTTTCTGTGTGTGTGGGTGAGCATCATGCTCCTAAAAATGCCAGTTGGATACCCTGCCAAAAGAGGCAACACGTGTGGTCGCAGATAATCCAGCACATATCGCTGACCTGTTAGTGTCCCTCGTATCACTAGTTAGGGGTGCCCGACTGTCGTATGCAATGGCTCCTTAGATCATCATCCCAGTAGTTGGGGCAGCGCTCGAAGACCTCTATACTCGAATCCGACCATTTTAAGAGCCCAAATAGAACTTGGATTTGTATCTAAAGACAATACGTCCATAGCAGTGCAGGTTTCTCGTTCATGACACTGCTGCAAACAAAGGCGACAGTGGCTGTCTGTCAATCATAGGACATGTAATGTGCCTGTGCCTTGAAATGGTGGTGCCCTTTGCTCTCAGCACCACCTAACAGCTTGGTCAGAAAGGTCTAGATGGCAGGCAATTTGTCGAAACGACCATCCTGCTTCTCTCAGTCCAATAATGCACCCCCTCTAAAAGTCTGTCAACTGGGCAAAATGTCTGATGAGTGCCTTGTAGAGGCATGTCTAGCAGTCAACAATCTCTCACCAAGAGGTACACTACCCACAAGTAGCCTCTGAGAGCCTTTTTATAGGAAGCGACGGAAGCATTTGCAGTGGCAAATTGTGGCAATTATAATTGTCATGTTTAATACAACAAAAACAAGGATACTGCATGCTGACAGAAACACAGACTGTTTTTGGCAGTGGTCCACACAGTGGTTGTACAGATACACCCATTTTGTTATCTGGTTCCAAAGAAAAAAAAACAGGCAACAGACATACCACGATTTTTGACAACATTTTGTGTGCCTTTTTTTTTTGTCCTTTTGGCCGGGATAAGTAAACATACCAGAGAAAGTACGGACTAGAATTGCATACAACAGTATCCAGCAAAAAAATGGAAAAAAAAAAGTTGTACAATGGAATGCTATGAGTGACAGACACCACTGTATGTGGGCACCTGTTTAATGTATACATCCCGGCATATATTATACATTCACACGACCGTAGTTCTAGGTCAGCATCAATTTCACAATATTGCGGAACGGATACGGACCCATTCATTTCAACACTACCGCAAAAGATGCAGACAGCACACTGTGTGCTGTCCGCATCCATAGTTCCGTCCCGCGGCCCTGCAAAAAGAGCATGTCCTATTCTTGTCCACAATCGCGGACAAGAATAGACATTTCTTTCATAGCACACGGCCTGTATCTGTGTTTTGCGGATCCCCAATTTGCGGACCGCAAAACACATACGGTCGTGTGAATGTAGCCTAAATATGATGTGACCATAGCCTTAGCAGCCACAAAACATTAACACCTTTTTAAATCACAGATTGCAGACATTTAACCACAGCATCTGAGGCAGCTTTCTCTGCGGCCCAAATGGGCAGCAATGGGGGAGCCGTTGTGATAGCCTCAGATACTTCAGAGGGACTAGGGCTATCAAAGCAGTAGTTTCTTTGGAAGCCAGCAGGTGGCAGGGCTTCATAGTAACATAGTGCAACTCACATAGGCTGTAATGGCGATTCATTGCAGTCTATAGGAGAAGCGATCTAAAAATCGCTTGTTAAAGTCACCTGTGGATACGAGAATACTTAATCTAACTGAAATATCCCTTCAAGATGCTTATGTGTGGATCTGTTTACCAGCATATCAGGAAAAGTGATGGACTATTTGAGAAATTCCTTACTAAAGGGGTTGTCTGCTTTTTAAATATTGATGACCTATATTGACTCCCGACATCCTTGCCGGTCAGCTGTTTGACATGTACGCAGTGCTCTTATGAGCGCTGCCTTCTCTTCATTGTTTACCTGCTTGCTGTCGCAACTGCAGCAGTGAGCACGTGTAATTACAACTAAGCTGTCCCATTCACTTCAATGGGATGACTTCTTCCTATTCACTTGAAGCTACAGACGTCCCCTGGGATGGCGTAGTTGTAATTACACCTGCTCACCTTGTACTAGCACTGCATTCTCTTCAAACAGCTGATCGTGGGGTTGCTGGGAGTGGGCCCCCCACAATCTGATATTGATGACCTATCTTTAGGACAAGTCATCAATATAAAAAGGCGGATAATCCCTTTAAGAGATGTTTCACACAAGCGAGTCCATTGTGAAAATCATATTCCGTGTGTGAGCATGATCCTCCATTGTGGACTTGCAGCAGCGCACGGCCTTATCATGATTTATAATGCTATGTGCCTCTGCTTCTGTCTAGATATTGCTACCACAACTGTGTTATTTTGAGTCCGTCTCCAAATATCTTAGGCCACATTCAAGAAATTTTGCAGTAAAATAGAACTTGCTCCAAAATGTATTACTTTTTTAAGCCAAAACAGGTAAAGCACTTTGTTACATTCCGCACTATGTGTGCAGTACTGGTGGATCCAAAACGATCAATATCCCTATCCCAGCATATGGACTCTCACATATACGGAGGGTGGCGTGATTCTTGGGGTTGTACTGGCAGCAGCTCCTTCCCACTGGCACTGAACACCAGAGGGCGCCATAACAAGTACATACCATTGATTTTATTTATTTTTGTTGCAAAAAAATGTTTGTTGTGGAAATATAGAAAAATTGATTTGTGGCTTTTTTTTAATTTTTATACAGTTCTATTTCACACTACATAGCTTAATAAATCATTTCTACAGGTTCTTATAGGTGTGTGGATACCTAATACATGTAGTTTGTGTACTTTTATAAAACATTTTTTTTTTATCCAAGCTATTAAATTATGAGTATACTATGCTTCTTGTCACTATAACAGGCACTAATGTGCCCTAATAGCAGGATAACTGGACAGGTAGCCCTGGGGTCCTTTGTAGGTCCTCAGGCCTGAAGGCAGATGGTCCTCCCAGTTTCCAATTAGGTTACTAGGAAACCCAATGACCTGACTGTGGGGTGGAGTCCCCTTTGATCATGCACCTTGGCAAACAAAGGGTTAACCGCCTGGATCGGAGACTGCGCTGAAATCCTGAGCTTTTAGTTACAGCTGGTATTTGGCACAGGTCTGCTCTGGGAGCCAGCAACCCGTCCACTGCAGCAAAGGCAAAAGAGGCTGCTGCAGACTTAGGCCCTGCACTGCCTGCCATCAAAAGATGGTGGTTATTAAAGGGGTACATTTTTTTATTTTTTATTCTTCATTTAATTTTTTTTTTGCATAGGGGGAAGAGGGGATCACAGAAAGTAAGGGGGGGGGGGTTAAAACTAACAAGAAATTTAATTTTCAATCACGGAACAACGCTTTTAAAGATGTTTTCCCATTACAACTCTGTCCACAAGACGACAGCTTTGGCCCATAGCTACCACGAGACTGGGGTCTCATGCTTCCTATTTGAATTGGAGTGGCAGACATGCACGTGTGACCGCTGCTCCATTCAAACAGGGGAGTATGAGCTCCCATTCTTGTAATCGGCAGGTGGTCGGATCCCCAAGAGACAAGTTGTCATTATGGAACGACCCCTTGAAGCCAAAGTTTTAAAGCAAAATTATTCTGCACTGTTGGGAAGGAGTTTTAGGGTGCATTTACACGACCATATGTATTTTGTGGTGCGCAAAAACGTGGATCCGCAAAAAATATGGATGACTTTTTTTTTTTGCGGACCCATTGTAACAATGCCTATTCCGGTCTGCAAAACAGACAAGAATAGGACATGTTCTATCTTTTTTACGGGACTGCGGAACAGATATACGGATATGGACAGCACACTGTGTTGTCTGCATTTTTTTTAATGAAATGAATGGGTCCACATCGAATCCGATTAAAGAAAAAAGCAGATCGGATGCTGACCAAAAATATGGTTGTATGATTGACCTTTCACTGCTCCTGACATGTCTATTTTAATAGCTTCATACATTCCACACGTACTAACAATTCTGGAGCATCTATTCTTATGTCTGTATGTTGTGCCATTCCTTTATTATTTCTACTAGAAGTTATGAATGAATTGCTAGCAGTCTGCAGTAAGGGTACAGAGGGGTGGTAACAAGTTGGGGGGTGTACCTACACAGTCTGAAAACGGCAGCACTGATTGGATAGAGTGAGTCTGTGCAGGTACACCCCCCCTCCAACTGGTTACCTCCCCTCTGTACCCTTACTGCAGACTGCTAGCAATTTATTCATAACTTCTAGTGCAAATAATAAAGGAATGGCACAACATACAGACATAAGAATAGATGCTCCAGAATTGTTATTACATGGGGAATGTATGAAGCTATTAAAACAGACATGTCAGGAGCGCTGAGAGGTCCTCTTTAAGGTGTATTCTCATTCGGCAAATATGTTGCAGATGTGCTTGTTCCGTTCATCTGAATGGAACTTGCAGAAATCCATGCACAGGCAAAAACAACCTCATTCACATGTACGGAGCTGATGAAATTTCTGCAACTAATCTGCTACGACTGATTATACCCTTAACGTCTCATTGTCAAAGATTCACAGACATTTCATGGAAAACTGTGATGGATTTATGGCGTAAATTCCTTTATATGCCAAGAGCTGGACAATGTATAGAACATTTGGATGAACATATACAGTATATGATGTCACGCTGCCACTACATACCTTCAAACAGATGGTCACTCTCTGCTTTTACCAAGCAGTTAATGTTGAGAGGAATGAAGAGCTGAGCTCTCAGCGGATCACCATACAAATAACTTGGTAAGGAAAATGGACCCTCTAGAACTGGTACAAGGAGAAAACCGCAGGACGTAGCCTTTCTGTGCCAACCCTGCACCTACAGGCAAAAGAAAAAAGGAGTTTAATAACTGACGGGCAGGATTTTATGAAGTGAAGGAACCCTTTATGGACAAGTCAATCTTTTTACCATCTCAAAAAGCACAGTCGCAGTTACAGCCATCCAGTGTAGCTTAATCTCAAACGCGGCAGTCAGGGAGAAATTCCCATGGTAATAGCAGCTACACCACTCCAGCCGGTCCGTACGATTGTTAAAATCCACATCCAAAGTTACAGTCCGTTGCTCTGGTACAGTAGCAGCTATACACGGAAAGAGAGACGAGAAAAGATAAGACGCAATAGTCCATGGATGTATTAAAGAAAACTGCATCTTGATAGAAAATTGTCAAAAAAGGAAATTAAAAACAAGATGGGAAGCGCTACATGCAGCTTACTCTCTAAAGCATGCACTAATCTAAGCAAGCATGCAGAACCGAAACCAGCCCATGTGTTATAACCATTATTAATCAGAGGTCGCAATCAAAAACACCATAGTCAGATGGTAGGAACACCCAGAAGTAAAGCTGGCCATACAAGTTAGATAGCTGTCCGCCAAACAGGTAATCCTCTCGACCCCCTTCATACACACGTGCGCTCAGCCAAGCAAACGTGTTCTGAATTGGAAAGGTGGAGAAAGCATCTGCCAGACACCTCTGACAGTGGCTTATCTCCCCCGAAAACAAAAGGATCAGGCATGTTGAAATCCAAAAGCCTGATCCTTTTCTTTGCTGACATCTTACAAGATGATCTACTGTCCCACTGAAATCAGCAGGTTTGGCTGACATTAATCTGGTGTGTATGGCCAGTAAGAGATTAGTATGGCAATTGATAGGAGAGCTTGTTCCGGCGCTCTGGATGAATCGCATGCAGGTTACATGATACCCAGTGGGCAGGAGCTTGCTGGAGATGGTACTACAGCCAGTCAACCAAGAGGAACCAATGATGTCACATGGACACAGTAATGTTGGAGGTCTTAGTCTAGTTTGCTTTCCTTCAATAGTTACGTGAGAAAATAGACCATGTAGAAAGGATATTGATGAGTTTTAGCCAGAGTCTTGAAATATGTTGGATGACAACAAGCAGCTTTGAAAGACAAAATAATACTGCAGCATTTAGCAAAGAGCCACCTTTTGACATGTCACCTGGACTACAAAAGAGGTTACATTCATAATCTTGTACAGTCAATCCATTTAAAAGATAATGAGATATGGACGCTGCCATGCCATTTAGGGAGGAGGGCCTTTCTTATATTACTAGTGTTAGACCTAACAGTATAGTATTTGTAGGTTTATATCAACTGTGCTACAGATTGAGACCATTGATGGTCCACAGGAGATCATTCTCTTGGCCCTGGCACTCCATCAGCTCCTCTGCCCTCTATGGGCAGCTACCTAGCAGTGCTGCGGCCTGGCTCCTTCCTCCGAAGCTGCGGCTGAAAGAGCTGTGCCTACTTGCATAAGAGGCGGGCCGACTGGGCAACCAAGGCAACAAAAATGGTGGGATTTCAGAATGTAGTAGCTCCTCTTCCACTATTGCCACCTCAAACCATTTCCGCTGGAAAGCAGTAAAATCTTCCATTGCAGCAGAATGCCAGGCGCTCGGCTGTGTCAGATTTGGTGCTGCTATGACAAAAAAACAAAAAAGTTTACAAGATCAGAAAGAGGTAGATAGTTAACCGTGAGCATGTAAGTAAATGGTAACTCTGGCGTAACCAGCTTTAGGTTTATTACACGTTCCTCCCACCTTTATCAGGATCCTTTTCAGGGGAAATCTTATAAAGGTAAAATCCATAGATGAAGGTTCTTAGCGTTTCTCCAGAAGCATGCATTATGTACTGTTCCTCCAGCATCTTCTGCAAAACACAAAGTGGAGGTGTTCTAACTAGATCACGCCAAAATAATGTTACGTGTTGCCATAGAAAAGCATGTTTCTTACTTGCATGATGTCCATGGCCATCACTTGAGTCTGCACCCAGCTTATGTTATTGACCAACCAATGCACAACCTCAGCACTGATAAAGCAACATGGAGGAAGGCCCTTCTGTTCGGACAGCAGAGAAACACCGGTACTACAAGCACAGGAATTATTTCCACCATTAAATACTATTACAATGCATGTGTTGACACGATACAAGTATTCTAATCTGGTAATGTCTAAAGCTATTCTAGGTGGATGAGAGGTCTACTACCAGTGGGCTCATGCTCTAGAAACCCTTTAGTTAATGTCCCCCCGATTATAATAAACAATGTCTTCCACAGACCATATTGCACGAAGAAAAATGTGCGCACCACCCAATTAATGTGTAAAGACCTTTTCACCCCTCAATGATTTTGGAAACAATTTGTTAATGAACAAAAAGGGTGCATGGCAGATTATGTCAAATTCTTTTCACCATTTCTTAATCCCAAAACATACCCATCCCAGAGGACCTTTCATCTGTTTAGCCCTAGTCTATTTAGGGTCTTACCTTATAGGGCGGCCCCCACTGATGTCATCGCACTTTATTGTTTATTTTATTTTTTCAAGGGAGAATGAGCTCCTCCCTGGCTATGAGCGATGTGCTCTGATTGGATGCGCTCACAGCCAGGGAGAAGAGAACCGCTCCAGTCTCCGCCTAGTATAACCAAGTCGGCTAATTAGAATATAAGGCACCGAAATCAACGGGGGCCAACAGAAAAAAAAAAAAAAGTGCAATGACATCAGTGGGGGCCGCCCTATAAGGTAAGACCCTAATTAGACTAGGGTTAAACAGATGAAAGGTCCTTTTTAAACAAGGATCTTTTCGGGAGAATTAACTCTTGTAAGCCACAAAAATTGTGATCAAACCCTGGATGACCTGTGCCCCTCCATATTTGCAGATTGGCTGCAGTCAATTAAACAAAACCAATAAGGCTACTATCACACTTCCGTTTGGTGCGGATCCGTCATGGATCTGCACAAACGCATCCGTTCAGATAATACAACCGCATGCATCCGTTCAGAACGGATCTGTTTGTATTATCTTTAACGTAGCCAAAACTGATCCATCTTGAACACCATTGAAAGTCAATGGGGGACGGATTTGTTTTCTATTGTGCCAGATTGTGTCAGTGAAAACGGATCCGTCCCCATTGACTTACATTGTGTGTCAGGACGGATTAGTTTGGCTCAGTTTCGTCAGATTGACACCAAAACGCTGCAAGCAGCATTTTGGTGTCTGTCTCCAAAGCGGAATGGAGCCAGAACGGAGCCAAACTAATGCATTCTCAGCAGATCCTTTTCCATTCAGAATGCATTAAAGAGGACCTTTCATCGGTCCAAACATTGTGAACTAAGTGTCATGATCTGTACAGTGGCGCCCAGGGATCTCGCTGCACTTACTATTATCCCTGGGCGCCGCTGTCACCGCCAGATCTCTGATAGACGTTCTTCAGTACCTCCTGTATGATGTTCTTTTGTTTTGCTTTCGCTTTGACATCTCTCCTCCCTCTCCCAGCTGTCATCTATTAGCAGTGATTGCCTCCCTAAATATCTCCTCCCATACTGCCTCACTTTGCGGTTTATACTACTTCCTGGATTGTGTTCTCAGCTTGGAGTTGCTACAGCTGCTTCTTCAGATAAGTCTATGTCTGGATTTGTTGTTTTCCTGTTGGCTTGATTCTAGGTGACCCTGACTCCCTCCGTATTAAGTGCAGGGAGCCGGTGGTCATGTCCCCTCACTATTATAGGGTTTGCAGGTGTCACTCAGTCTAGGTACGTGGACATGCAACCTTCTATCACAGAGATCTTTGCATGGGCTGAGAAGACAGGGAGAGCTTCAGGGCTTTAATAGGGCTTACCCTTTTGTTCCTTAGTTTTGGATCAAGCCAGTCGGATACTTATTTGTAACTTCTTGTTTTCTGCTACACCATCCGTGACAGCCGCTCTGTTCTCCTGCTATGCCCTCCGGTATGTTCGGTCACTTGGTTATAGTAGGAGGAGACTGCCCTTGTTCTGCTGGGCGTCTCCTTCTCCTAGGCTGTAGTGCTGGCCAATCGCAGCGCAGAGCTCATAGCCTGGGAGAAAAAAAACCTCCCAGGCTGCGACTGGCCAGCGCTACAGCCTAGGAGAAGGAGACGCCCAGGAGAACAAGGGCAGTCTCCTCCTACTATAACCAAGTGACTGAAGATACCGGAGGGCATAGCAGGAGAATGGAGCAGCGCCCAGGAATAATAGTAAGTGCAGTGAGATCCCTGGGCGCCGCTGTATAGATCATGACACTTAGTTCACAATGTTTTGCTATATGAAAGGTCCTCTTTAAAAACGGATCCATTTCTGACCGACTGTGAGATCCCTGAACGGATCTAACAAACGGAAACCAAAACGCCAGTGTGAAAGTAGACTAACTTATGTTTCCTAGGCTAAACAATGCTATTATAACTTTCAACCTCTAGACTTGTCATTGGAAAACGACATCTGCCATTTTGCTACTTGATATCTTAAACTATCCAATAATTCTAACTTCTCAGATTATATATATTTTTTTAATCAGACCACTTGAAGATCCGTACAAGTCAGTGTCACAATGTTATACCCTGCTCATCATATTGATCAGATAATCCAAGACCAAGATTTTGTCAATGACTCTGGCAGGAGGGGGGTAACTGTGTTCTCATAATAAGGGATACATTATTTTCCCTGTCTTCCTACCTAGGGAATAAAATCAAACTAAAATTAGCAAAGGTAAGAAGACTCTGCCTCATCTGCATACTAAGCTAAAACTGTCTCAGTATCTGCAGGAGGGCTATAGGCTGAGCAGGGGGCTAACCCTTTTGGCTTCGTGCTCCTCTCCTAGTGGTAGCAGTTCCCCCAATGAAATGAGTAAGACAAGTTAACATTCCTGCAATGTACTTACAGCAAGGCTTCCAATGCTGTCTGTTACACAGTTTCAGGTACTTACTTGGGATGTTTCATAGCTTCCAAGATCTCACTTAAACTAGCACTGGAGGGCAACGTGCTTGGACCACTAAACACCTGTGACAAACTAAGAAAGCATGGCAGGAGTTAAAAATCCATCTTACAAGGTCCTAAATGACATCCGATACAGCGGTCACTCCATACCTCGGCTCAGCTGAGGGAGGCTGCTGTTCTCCTACGTTCCCAACTTGGTTAAGTGCTCTCTCCTGAGAGGTATTGTTTGCTCCAAGAGCATTATTCCAATCAGCGAAGGGGGATGCGCCTTGGTCTATAGAAATCTGCCATAGATTGTACATTTCCAGTTTTAGATTAAGCAGTGGAAAGAGAAGTAAGATAAATATGGATGCAGTCTGTCCTATTGTATAGTGGTCACACCTTTTATATAGCAGAGTGGAGACATAATTAATAAGGCCCACATTAACTCTACTGAACAAAAGTAACAATCTCTAAGATGTAGTTAAAATACAAGGACGCATATGACGCGTGTTTGCCACTGCGGATTTGTGTGAGCCAAATCCACAGCGTTTTTCACTACCAGCAAAGTGGCTGAAATTTAAAGAGGTTGTGTCATTTCAGAAAATAGCATTTATCATGCAGACAAGGTTAATACAAGACACGCACTTATTGTTATTATCCATATTGCTTCCTTTGCTGGCTTGATTCATTTTTCCATCACATTATACACTGCTCGTTTCCATGGTTACAGACCACCCTGCAATCCAGCAGCGATGGCCGTGCTTGCACACTATAGGAAAAAGCACTTTTTCCTATAATATGCAAGCACGACCACCACTGCTGGATTTCAGGGTGGTCGTAATCATGGAAACAAGCAGTGTATAATGTGATGGAAAAATGATTCCAGCCAGCGAAAGAAGCAATATGGACAATCACAATACATTAGTAAGCGCCTTGTATTAACTTTCTCTACATAATAGAGTTGTTGCGATACCAAATTTTATTCAATTTCGATACCATAAAAAAGTATTGCGATACTCAATACCATTCGAAAAAAATAAACCAAAAAAGCCAAGTGCATTCGGCATTTTTTTTTAAACGGCGAATTGCGCAGTTTTTTATTTATTTTTTCTGTTCCGGAATTCACCGCATAGATTTTTTTCGATTTTAATAGTTTAGACTTTTCGGATATGGCGATATGTGATATGTTTAATTATTTGTTTATGTATTTTATATGTAATTATGAGCCACCAATGATTTTAATACTGGGGAGGTTGAGGGTGGGCAGGCGCACTGTGCCACCAATGATTCTAATACTGGGGGGGAGGGGGCGCTGCCATCACCTGCCTCCTGTATTAACAGGAACGCCCAGAAGAGAAGCTGAGGTCTCCTCCCCATCGCTCCGATAGTAGTAATTAGCATACGGAGCAGGAGACTGTAACTGGGGCACAGCAGGCGAACGGAGCGGCGCCCAGGAATACTAGTAGGTGCAGGAAGATCCCTGGGTGCCGCTCTATGTAGCCTGGTAACTTAACTAAGTTCGAACCCATAAAAAAGGTAATCCTATGATTGGACGACCCATTGGTGGCAACGGCACAGGGGGGAGGGAGAGACTGCTTCCTTCTCCCCTGTGCTGCTGGGGGAACATGAGCGCGCTGACAGCAGCAAGCTCATGTTCAGAGATACTAGACAGCGCAGCCCAGTATCGAAAAAAAATGGAAATCCCGGTATCGAAATTTCGATACCCGCAACAACCCTACTACATAACAAATGCCACTTGCTGAAGTAAGACAACCCTTTTAAGAAATCTCATCCACATGCTGTGATATTAAACGATAGCATACCAATGTATGTTGTAGACGCAGAGGGTAAATTCACAACAAATCTGCGACAGATTTTCTTATGCTCGATTTGGCATAAGGCTACTTTCACACTTGCGCTTTCCCTTTCCACTATTGAGATCAGTCATAAAAAACGTCCCCCGAAAGTGTTCATAGCCTTTAACTGCTCAGGTTAACGTATATAAAGCACATATAGAGACACTTTAGACAACATACACTTACATGCATAGTACAACACATATAAGTAGAAACATGGCATGCAAGTATTATTCCAGATTATTTTTGAATTATATACCTTGAACATGCTGTTGTATGCACGAAACTGGAGTAAATAATACACTTAAAATGCAAGGCAACTAGTGACATAAAAGTATTTTAAAAAAACTTATTGTCAAGCATCAGCAACTTCTAAGGACCATAGGCATACTGTATTCTACAGGCAATACATATGCAAGTCCAAAATCTATGCTGACAAGCCCCAGTTGTTTCCTCAGACACTAACCTGTGAGTTGAAGGTTGGTGCTGTTCGTGGACTGCGTACAAAATCCATAAAGAAGGCCCCGTCCTGAGAGGGAAGCGACAGCGCAGACAGAGGCATAAAGAGATGAAGTGGCAGACTCAACTGACTACCATAAGTTTGTAGGACAAACGGGAATTGGAAAGATACGTGGACCCAAAATGTCAAAGCACTGGCAGAAGATACACAAGTCTCTCTTTTCATATACTAAACCTTTTCACTTACCTTGCGGGGGCTGTCCACATACGTAGGAGTGACAACAGGGTCTATGGCTTGGCTTGTTGCCTTCCCAGCATGCACTAAAGCTTGCTGCTCCCCTAAGCTTCTGAAAATATATTGCACATTTATGTAATCTTTCTTTGTGAACATTTTATGGGTTAGAGTTACAAGTAGCAAGGCGTCATCTATTAGATCGGTGATGATCATGAGAACAGAGACCCCCGTACCCTGTGCGGCCCCAGAAATGAGCGGATGCAGCAGGCTGAGCATACGGACTGATGCTCCATTCATTTTTTTTTGGGGAGTTCTGGAAATAGGAAAGCATTGTACCCTGGAAATCCCATAGAGATCAATGGAGTGGATGGAGAGAATGCTTGACCTGCTGCTTCATTCATTTGCGGGTGGTGGGGTAAAAGGGCACATGGTACAGGGACACTGGGCAAGTGATCAGTGGGGGTCCCAGCAGTAGGACTGCCACTGATCTAATAGTTACTCCCTTTCCTGTGGATAGGGGATACCTTGCTACAACCAGAATACCCCTTCAAGGACCTACTTTTGATTTGCCTCCATTTCTAGAAGAGCTGATAGGGCAGACGTGCCTTTCTTTCCAACTGGTGGTCCAGGAGGTTCTGGTGGATGAGGCGGGAGCTGTAACCCTTTCATGCCTGCTCCCTTCTGTTGTAAAAAAATAAACTTTAAAAACAAGACAAACAGAATTCTAGGTGACCTAGGAGAGAATAGTTGTGCTTTACCCTAATCATTCGGTCTGATCTGTGACGTCTTCGAATGCGATTAAGTCCCTCTACAAAACGCAAGAAACCATCCAACAATTGACCTTCCTCTTGTTCAGATCTAGGCCGATCTCCATACACATCACATCGTTGCTCCCCTTCAGTGATCCGCTTTGTAGGTCCCACACAAGAGGGAAGAAGTAGGAATCGAGTGCGCCAAAATTTCAGTGACTCAATCAGACTGAATAAAGTAATGACATTGGTGAGTTCATTAACATTTTCCTTACTGACGGTGCAAAAACCTGCATCACACACACACGTGTTCTACCTGAAGTCTTCTGACCCCGCAGAGCAGATGTATTGGTCTAAATAGTTCCACTTGTAGTCCTCCAGCCGCTCATGGGAAAATTCCACCCAGCTGGACACAAAGTCACTGCTAGAGTGTGAGGGACACAAGTTGTATGTATAACTGATCTGGGCAGATTCATAGGGATACCTGCAGAAATAAGACCAGAAATGTGTAATCCCAAATGTAGAATGGTAAATTCAGCAGGTGCTGTTCACTCACTACATCTTTTAGTGCATACTGCCATACTTCCATGTCAGCTCAGCTGTCACCATTTTTTACTTATATTAACAGGACACTTGTGTGAGAAAGTGATTTTTTTTTAACTTACTATTCATAGAAAACACATTTTCTTTTAGAAACGTTAACTATTTTTCTTTCGTTTATTTAGGCAGTACTATACCATTGAAAAATATATACAAATACAGTCCTTCTGTAGTAGTAAACACTAAAGATAAGACCTTTAATGTAGATAGATAATCTATGGTCATTTTACTGCTGCTGTGGGGAGATGATGTTATCTGAAGGGTATCCCCACGATAATAGTAGGTGTAGAATTGGGATGACAGCATGAAAGCTCTGCTGTTCTCTTGATAGGCCTAGATGCCCAAAGAAGAGCATTACATTGACTAGTGTGATGCTCTGATTGAGTTCCAAAAGGGGGCTCTCTCTGGCGGCAGGTGCTAAAAGTTCAATCATAGAGGAAGTTAGAGAGCCAGGGCAGGAGGTGGAATACATGGAGTGACTTTAAAAAATTACCGGTATATATAAAAAAAAAAAAATAAAAAAAAAAAGCCACCCATGTTTTTCTTTAGAAAAAAATAAAAATAAATCTGTGACAGAAGTGTCCCTTTAAATATTACAATACAAAAATTTTTCTTCGGAGGATTCAAATAATCTCTCCGATGTGTGTTTATCTGTGAATAAATCTAAAGGCTGGAGCTTCAGAGGACCACATAACAGACCACTCAGCTCCTGGCATCTAGTGGAAGCAGCTGAGGCCTTGTTCACATTTCCATGTCCGTTTGACGTCCATGAAAAAAAAAAAATAATCAGTCCATGTTTCATCCATGAAGATCTCCATGTTTTGTCCGTGCGTCCGTTTTTTGCACCTTGTGTGTGTCATCCGTATTACACGGACACTGCTCAACTGAAAGCTAATTTCCAAAGCATCTCCTATTAGTGATCAGTGAAAAATAGACCAAACACGGATGCCATCCGTGTTTTTTCACTGAACCATAGACTATAATGGGCGTAAAGGTGTATTCTTTAGGAGGATGCACAAGGATGGAGTCTCTAATGAAGAGTTGGCAGGGTCCGGTAACAAAGAGACATACAGCCAGTATACAGCGCTCGCATACAGGTGTGCTCAGTTTTCCCCTGTCCGCACAAGACGCTGTGAGAAGAGAGTATGATCTTGTGAGACAGGGTATATCTCATGAGATCACACCGCAGTTGCCACTGGCCTCGTTGCCTGGACAGTCCCTAAGCTATAGGTTAATTCTTCCTTGTGAACCGAGGCTGCTCCAGGGGATGATCTGAAAATCAGGCACCAAAAATAACAACATAAATGACTTGGTAATGGCAGGGGCTATCGGAAAAAAGCCTTATTCAGCGCAGCGGTGGCTCTCTAGATAAGCAGACAGCTGCATTACTATGACTACATGACAGGCCCCCTTTAATGAAAAGCTATACATTACAGACTGAAAGGGATTTCTCTCTGCTTGGACACCCACAGGAATAACCTGCAGCTATAAAGATGGAGGAGCCGAATAGACCGATATATATGGTTTTGCGAGAAAAGATTTGGCAAAACTTATAATAATAAAAATGAATATTTTATTCATTAATGGGGTTGTTGGGATTAGAAAAACATGGCTGCTTTCTTCCAGAAGCAGCACCAGACCTGTCCAGAGGTTTGGTTTGGAACTGCAAGTCCATTCCATTGAAGTGAATGAAGTTGAGCTGCAATACCACAAACAACCTGTGGACAGGTATGGCACTGTTTTCAAAAGAAAGCAGGGGCTATAAAAAATATACTTAACGCTGCAGTTCCATGCCAGTCCATGCAATGTCTTGTTCACTTTGGTAGAAAAATGATTTGGGGGGAAAGGTGCAATTCTTCACACCAGTGGAAAAAAAAGACTTCCACGTCCTGTGGTTGATATGGGAGGAAGCTGGTTTCCTGGCCTTTATCATGGTCTGGATCACAGACGGTTGATGCAAAGGCGTTTGGGAGAGAAGCCGCAGAAGCAACTGGGGCCAGCGGCCTAGGTGGAGGAAACCGGGCCTGTGGAGATAGATGCTGGCAAGAAGATCCTAACAAGGGAAGTTCCTGGGCCTAATACAGTAGGTACTCAACTTCAATGCCGCCCATCATTTGCGATGCAGGGGACCCAGTTACTGGGCCGGCAGAGTGGGGTGAGGCAGACCTCGGGTCAAGATGCTGGGTCTCCCTGCTGAGCTGGACGACCCGATAGTGGATCAGGCAGGCAGCCTCTCAAAGACCAGGAATAGGGTGAGAGTCCAAAGTCGCTTGCCAGGGGTTAGTAAAGGAAACTGGCTGGTGGGAGGTGGCGCCGCTGCAGATATTGTCCCCAGGACCAGCAGGATCACCTCTTTCAGTGTACTGTCCCTTGGGGAGGGCAGTTACGCTGGTAACTTCGGGGTCCAGAGACTAAGGGAAAACTATAGTTGGCAGGAAATGGCAGATTTGGGGGTCCATCGTGCCTCATTTATCTTACAAAGGTGGAGAAGGAGCAGCGGGTTTGGTGACCCACTGGTCTTGCTCCTCCTAGTAAGGGAAACAGGGAGCAATGCTGCCTGTAGACCCGCTTGGTAAAAAAAAAAAAAAAAAAAAAAAAAATTGCATACCTGCCAGGTGGACTGGGAATTTAAAGTGGCCCTGGATAAAAACTAAAAGTGGCCCCGGATAAAAACTAAAAGTGGCCCCATGTTGTCAGTGGGTCCAAATTGACAGAAGGTAGAGCCAAGTAAGTGGGGGTCAACTCAATTAGGCAAAAGAGAGAAGCATTATAGTGTGCTACACTATGTCATATGGTTCTGCAGCAGAACCAAATAGCAAAGTGCAGCACAATATACTGGCCCAGCAGAACTTCTCAGGACAGCACCAGACCACTAATTTAGCTTAGTCCCGGTAGGAAAGGCTAAGCTGATGTGAGGAGTGAATAATTAATGGCTTAGAGTCTGCCACCTAGTAGCAGCAGCTATACCCAAGGATTCTGTGCCCCTGAATGAGAAAAACATGGCTGACTACCTGCAAAAACAGAACCACACATGTCCAAAGGTTGTTTATGGTATTGCAGTTCAGCTGTAGCCACTTTAATGGAGCTGAACTACAACAGGTGACACGCTGTTGAAATCAGCGCGACCGTCACTATTTTATGCTGTCCTAGGTGAGTTCAGCATAAAATTGATGCCAGTTTCCCTTTAATAAATGCAACTGGTGCAACATGAAACGTAACATGATTTAATTTGTTTCCCTCCATGTGCTTTAAATTTTGCCCTCCTTAAGAGCCCTTTACATCGCACAGATTACAGCTAACGAGCATTCATAGTAACACTCATTAGCAATGATCAGGCAGTGTAAATGTACCGCCTCGTTTAGCTTGTTCATCGGGTAATACGATCATTTGTGCGCACATCTAAATGATCGTTTATGGCAGCAGATCGTGATCTCCCACCAGCAAACGAGTCCTTATGGGGAAGAGCGATAGCATTAGCGGGACGGCCACCATGGGACATGATCCCCAGAGTTGTACGGGTCAGAGGACTGCCTTGCCAACAAACGCCCCAATATTTCCACAATGGCTTTATTGGTATTGGAGACATCCTGTACCACCCTAGACAGGGAATGCGCCCATTCCGGTTCTACCATAGGCTGGGCAGCAGGGACCATTGGGTCTGGGGCTGAGCCACTTGATGGTGGAGCAGCACATGCAAAGCAGAGGGAGTCTGACTGAGGGGACAGAAATTTTGCGCAACACGATGCACAGAAAGGACTGCCTGCTTCGGGACCTAGGGTCTGGGCTCAGACATAATGACCACCCTGCCGTCCTAAATGAGGAAGAGGGGGAAGGTTAGGCCCTGTAAGAAGGGACAAACAGCACTTACCCTGCCAGTGCCTTTAGACACCGGATGTGGGCGGTGCCCACACTCCCTCTGCTCAGCTGACCCTACAATTACGCCAGCCTTTTAGCGCCAGCCCTACCATCCTCTTTCATCGCCTGCCGAAGCAGGCTGCACAGAAGCAGGGGCCTAAACCAACAATGCCGGTGGCAGGCCTGGAACCAAGCCAGCCCGCAGAGACTACAGAACTGGAAAACGGATGCCCGACACCAGACCTGCCGCCCCCCGCAAAGACTCCCTCCTCCAAACGGGAGCAACTTCCCGGAGGGGCCCAGCCTGGTGGGAACCAGGTAATTTGGGGAGGAAAGGGTACTGGAAGGAGGGGAGCACCCTTGTGGCACATTTCTCTATCCCTTCTTTTCTTTTATACTCACCTGTCCGGCGTCTTCTGCCACCCTGGCTCCAGCCGGATCACCATCTTTGGTGTGCGGCCCCTTGGGGAGGGACACTACACCGGAACAGAGGGGACTTGGTAATCAGAATGCTGGCGGGAAACAGAGGCTTTGTAGAAACCTCTGGTCCTCCTTTGCTTCTGGAGAACGGGAAGGAACAGGGAGCTTGGGGGACCCCCTGGTCTCCTGGGTGGGAGTGCAAGCAGCTTTTAGGACTGCCTGAAACTCCCGCTAGATAAAAAAACAAAAACCAAAAAAAACACAGCAGACCTACAACGCAGGGGGGTCTGCCTCCTACAGACACTAAGCTAAGATGTATTTAGCTTAGTCCCTGTAGGAAGGGTATAGCTGAAGGGGAGGAGCTTACACTTTTTGTGTTTAGTGTCCGCCTCCTAGCGGAGGTCAAGCCTGTGTCCCCCAATGATACGGATAAAAAAATATATACTTTGGACATCATATACAAAAGAGGAGAACAAATAACATGGAAGAACATCAATTCTTCTCTTACTTTGGCAAATATCTTGTAACCGTGATTATCTTGTCTTTGAAGGTCACCTTGTGAAATGTCCGTCCCATACTAAGCCAGTACTGATTTTCTTCTTCTTGGTGGCTTCGGGACACCAACCCTGGCAAAGACAAAATAGATAATAAAGCTTGGATTATTGCGACTAAAGGCAATTTTCAGCAGGAAAAAATATAAAATGTCTGTACCTCGTCTATAAAGTGGGCTGCTGCTGAGTGGAGGTTGAGCAGAAGAGGTAGGTTTTGGTTGCTTTTGCCGAACAATTATTTGGTAACCCTGCATGAGCCTTTGGCATATAAATTCTTCAAATACCTGTTGTGCCGTCATCTGTGTACCTTCTTCATCACGTCTACCGGACATAAAATAAATGTTAACTTATTACTATATTTAAAGAGTATATGACTTTAAGACTTTTTTGGGCTTCCTCAACGTCTTTTTCAGATTAATTATTCCACTCTTCATCTGCGCAGCTAGATGCATTTACTTCAGAAGCAGGGGGGCGTTTACCTTCTGTGGAATCTGTCAGCACTGTACTGCTGTGACATCCTTTCCCTTACTTCCCACTATGTTTTCAGTTCCGGAGCTCATAGAACAGATAAGGAGGGGGAAATCACATTTACAGAACGGTAGGACACTCGTGAAAATTCATAAGCATGGTAGAAGCAGTTATTTTATCAGGATCTCCGCTAGCTCTGACACTCCCCCACTTTCTCTCTGCCTTCTGTTACTAAGGATGGTTCTTGCCTGACAACAGGTAGTGGACTGCAAATTAGGTGGAAGTAAGACCCCTAGTGGCCATGACCACAGCATTTTTTCAGGTGGATGTAGGCATATTTTTTTATGAAGTAATTTAGAAATTTGCTAGTTACACCATTCTCTATTAAATGAAATTGTGTGAAAGGACAGTGCCTCTTTAATTCTGTTTATAGCACCAGTCTACAGTGCCTAAAAATCAGCACCACTACTATATTTTTAGTCATTATATTAGTATACAGTATTAAAGGGGCTTTCCAAGATTGTAATATCAATGGACTATCCTTGGGTAGTGGTCATGAATGGAACAGAAGCATTACCCCTATTCACTTACATGACAGCAGTGCTGCAGTACTGTTCATGACTACCATCCAGTGTACGGAGCTGTACTGTTCCAGTGCCTTTTGGGAGGGCAGCATCTTCTTCAAACAGCTGTTTGATGAGGTGTCAGGATTGGAGCCCCACTGATCTGATATTGACCTATCCTAAATGTAGGTTATCAATATTACAGTCCTGAAAACTCCTTTAAGGGTACAGCCACACATGACGAGGATGTAAACACTGCGGGTTTATTGTGTCAAATCCACAGTGTTGTACAATACCAGCAAAGTGGACGCCAATTTAAGAAATCTCGTCCACATGCTGCAGGGGAAACCCACAGCATATACTCAGGGAAGCACCTAGCCTTTCTGCTGCCTGAAACGAAAACTGAAATGCCCGGTTCAGGCAGAGTGATAATGATGACACCGGCCTCTGACAGGCTACAGGAACTAGGACTAAAGCCTATTAGAGGAAACGGTGGGCCAGCGAGACATCACTCCAGTGCCCCGTCGCAGCATTCAACTGTATTGCTGTCCTAAGTACAGCAATGCAGTTGAATATGTAGAGATGAGCGTTTCCACAATGAAAGCGCCCATGGCCCTTCTGCTGGCCCCCCTCGCCTCACCTGGCCTCATTGGTGGTGCACCCCTGCATTAACTTATTTGCGCTGAGGTTTTTTAATCCACAGTAAGTAAATTTTTTGCTGAAAATTGTACTTGTGGCTTTCAATTTTTGCAATCCGAATGTTTTTTTTTGTCCTGTCCTACATTCTCACCTGTCCAGATCAGCCTCTGGTAGTAAGTCATAGCAGCCTTCCGTATAATCATTCTGTAGGCTCTGCTTATCCGGGAAGTAGTCTGTGGTGAGTGGTAAGCAGGCTGGGGTAGTGAGAGACTTCCAATCCACCCCAACTGTGCAGCAGAAGCCAGGCACTATGGGGGGAGCAGACAGCATCAAAACTGCCCAGAGACCGTAGTGTGTGTGTAGAAAGGTGAAAAAGAACCGTAGCCGTGAAGGAGGTGTAAGAGATATAAAGTGGTGAAAGAATAAGAACAAGAGATGGAAGTAAACGAAAGGCAATGGTGTGCAGACAGTAAAACAGGCAACATGAAGAAGTGAAATAGAGGGATGATAAAATGGAAACAACAAAATTAAAAATGGAATAAGAAGACAAGTAAAAAAAAGTAAAGAGTTGTGTACGGAGGAAAGAAAGGAGATGGATTTGCAAATAGTTTGGGATAATTGGAAAGAAGAAAATGTGTACAAGAGGGTCAATTTGGGAGGAAGAGCCACAAACATTGGGAGAGAAAAGGAAAAGAGAAAGAGAGAGCAGGTTAACAATGCCATGCTTCAGCTGCATTACGTCCCATCATGCATTGGGAATATTTGCCGCTTGATTAAAACCACCAACAGAAATTCATGTGCCATCACGAACTAACAAGAACATATAAAATATTTCAGAAATTCTTCAAATTGTAAGTCAGAATACAACAAGCAAGCAGAAGGAGGCAGTGTGAGCAAGACATGTGCATGGACAGCGTAGTATAGAAAGGTCACTTTTGGTCTGCTGGTTAGAACATTACAATTTGTATTACAAAGAAATGCAACCGCCAGGAGGAATCATGCCCAGAGAAACACCGCAATCAATTATGCACAGCAACACGAAAAGCCATGTTATCCCTCAGAATCGTTTTCACCATTCACTACATCAGTGTACAGACATCAAATAACAGGACTTTGTTTATTGATGACGTTACAATTACTGTTATTTACTAAGATTGTCTATTAAAGGGAGTCTGTCACCTCCATATAGCCATATACAGCGCTTACATGGCTCTGTAGCACACCTATACAGGATTGTAATGGTACCTTTGTTATTTTCTTTAGACTTGCAGAAGCAGGAAAAACGAACTTTGATTCGTATGCAAATGAGCACTCGCAAGTGCCCAGGGGCGGAATGCACAGTGTTGGAGCCCAGGCTGCCCTGCCTTTTTTCATAGTTTCCCTGCCCCAACCTCTGCATGTGCCCGCCCTCCTATTCCCTTGAATCATGCTTCGGTCCAGCCGAGATCCCGCGCCTGTGCACTGCCTTGCTGGGCTGGAGCATGCACACTGCGATGCCCATTGTGGGCACAGCATCGCTTTAACTACTGTGCATACGCAGGTGTTCCGTTAGATTTCCCTACCTCATGAAATTTCTCTACCTTTGTCACTTCCAGGCGGACCGGACATGAGGAGAAATTTCACAGCAGAGTTAGCTGGACACCGGCCAACACTGCGCATGCGCTGGGAGCCTCACCAGCGGTTAGAGTAGGGAAAAATTACGGGCCAGTGCGCAGGCGCGGTGATCGGATGGATGTTCTCAGCTGGACACCGGCACATGCGCTGGGAGCCTCACCAGCTGTTAGGGTAGGGAAAAAGCACTGGTCCTAATTTTACCCTTCCCTAACCGCTGGTGAGGCTCCAAGCGCATGCGCTGTGTCGGCCTGTGTCCAGCTGAGGACATCCATCCGATCACCGTGCCTGCGCACTGGCCCATAATTTTTCCCTACCCTAACCGCTGGTGAGGCTCCTGGCGCATGCGCAGTGTCAGCCGGTGTCCAGCTAACTCTGCTGTGAAATTTCCCTACCCAGTCGTTGTGCGCCTGCGCGGCGCGGCACACCTCCTCATGTCATGTCCGGTGCGGCCGGAAGTGACGAGGGTAGGGAAATCTCACGAGGTAGGGAAATCTAACGGAAGACCGGAAAACGCCACATTGCAGCTGGTTTTGCGCTTTTCACCGGCACATGCGCAGTAGTTAAACCGATGTCGTGCCCACAATGGGCATCGCAGTGTGCATGCTCCGGCCCGGCAAGGCAGTGCACAGGCGCGGGATCTCGGTTGGACCGAAGGATGATGCAAGGGAATAGGAGGGCGTGCATATGCAGAGGCTGGGGCAGGGAAACAATGAAAAAAGGCAGGGCAGCCTGGGCTCCAACACTGTGCATTCCGCCCCTGGGCACTTGCGAGTGCTCATTTGCATACGAATCAAGGTTCGTTTTTCCTGCTTCGGCAAGTCTAAAGAAAATAACAAAGGTACCATTACAATCCTGTATAGGTGTGCTACAGAGCCATGTAAGCGCTGTATATGGCCATATGGAGGTGGCAGACTCCCTTTAAACACTGGACTAATAATCAGCGCACTGAGCATAGGAACCACAAATCAGCAGATTTGTACCTATGACACCGGCTGACCTGTTAGATGTGCACTTGGCAGCTGAAGACATCTGTGTTGGTCTCATGTCCATATGTGCCCGCACTGCTGAGAAATATGAAGTTTTTATATATACAAATTAGCCTCTAGGAGCAATGGGGGGGGGGGGGGGCTATTACACCTAGAGGCTCTGCTCTCTCTGCCGCACCTGCTCCACTTTGATTGACAGGTCCAGGCATTGAAAACAATCACATCTGGCCCTGTCAATCAAAATGCAGAGAGCGCTGAGCCTATACGTGCAATGACAACGCCCCCTTTGCTCCTAGAGGCTCATTTGCATATATTAAAACATTATTTTTCTCAGCAATTCAGGCACATACGGACATGGCACCAACACAAATGTCTTCAGCTGCCAAGCGCACATGTAACAGGTCAGTCAGTGTCATAGGTACAAATCTGCTGACAGATGCCCTTTAATGGGCAGTATGAATAGGAAAACAGATCATTTTACTAAGCGCCAAGTCACCCCTCCATTCACACGTCACATAAATTGTCATCTCCGCCCCACTCACTAGGTTCCGAACAGCAGAGCAGGCTCTCAGCAGGAGATTCTCTCTCTTTAGGGTTAGTAGCTGTAGTAAGAGAACAGGAAAGCATTAATGCAAGCAGTTATTAACACCGGTGCTATTCCTTCAGATGCTGCTGTCACCTGTACTATGGATCCTTTGCCCATTCAATGTGGCACTTCCAGAGAACTCCTCAGTGCTCCCACAGGAGTTGCTGTCCAGTGGAGTTCGAGGACCCCCATGTCTACAAGGAACGGACAGGCATTAATAAGAAATTGTTCTAGTGTCTATGCAGTGAGATGAGACACTTAAAAGGAATCTGTCTGGGGAAATGTGGGGCGGTATGCTGTAGAAGGAACATTACAGATTTGATTACACTCCATATTCACGTTTAGATTTAATCAAGTTCCAACAATTTTGAAGGCCCTCCATATACATCAGAGTATTGTGGGCTGGACCAGCCGATAATGTAATGTGTATCAGAGTCTACACTGGTCAACAGCTGAGGAGAGTGATTGGCTGCACTTGTGAGGTGCCAAATCCAGGTGCGTCAAAGTACTTTGGATGGGTTCACATCAGGTTTTTGCCACCTGTTTAACGTATACAAAAAACGTATATGTTAATGGATGCTTCAGACTGATGACATACAGTGGCATCCGTTCACCATAGAGTTCCATCCTAACGTATACATATTTTTACCGGACTCTGCAGGATACAAAAGCTGTTGTGCTTCGCTTTTTTTTTATCCAATGTATATGTCAAACGGATGGCAAAAACATGATGTCAACCCACCCTAAGTGACGTGTACAATGACGTGCCTGGATTCATCACCTCGCCGCTGCAGCCAATCATTGTCCTCAGCTGTAGACCACTGAGCGGAGGACAGTGATTGGCTGCAGAGGTCACGAGCCTTATCCAGGCAAATCATTGCTGCCGTATGAAAACAGAGGCGGGAATACTGGACCAGCACCGCAGAGAATGGCACTGGAGAAATGGGCGAGTATAGTTTAAAAAAAAAAACATTATTGAGGTTTTCCAACCCCATTAAAGAAACCCATCCACTAACAGTTCAGAGACAAGTTTGCAAGTTGACTCACCAGTCAACTTAACATCACTTACCTGCCAGTAGCTTCATGATATGCCAGCTCTAGAAGCTCTGCTGAGGAGTGAACTAATTCTTTTTGTCCACTCCCCTGCAGATCTGCCATGTTCTGACGTGTTTGGTGATGAATTTGTATGGCTTCTCCAGAAGGTCCTACAGAAAGTTATATTTTTATACATACAGTAGCTAAGAACCCAACCAAAATATGAACAACTGGTCAAGACTCAACACCAATCAACACTGGAAGTAATGGGTTTTCTTACCCACAGGAAATGTATGCATCCATCTCCGTCTATTAGATGTTAGCTTCATTGGCATGCGTGATGGTGCAAAAGGGTTGATAAGAGCTCTCTGTGGATGGTATCCCCCAGGGCGGATGTGCAGCATTGATTCTGCACTCCCAACATGGAACCTGCCAGGTGCACTTGAGTCCCGCTGCTGCGATTCCATCATCCTCTCTAAAAAATCTGTAGTATAAAGAGAAAACAAAAATGAAGTGCAAGCACTCCCTATATACAGAGATTAGAGATGAGCGAATCGAATCCCAGGAAACGGAATCCCACGAAGTGGAATTCGATCCGAATTTCAGGATAAATTTAAATTTGCCTTGAAGCCGAATTTCCTCATGCTTTGTGTTAGCAAATCGATTTTCCCTGAAATAGTGTAAAAAAGAAAATTTCTTAATATTCCCAAATACCTTTTATAATGTTATAATGGCTTGTTTTGTCTGGGGAGCAATCATCAGGGGAAATAAAATGGCCGCCGTTCTATTAGTCCACACAAAACCTGTCCTAATCACAAAAGAGGACAAGTTACTTCAGAACACTGAGCTACCGAGCTGACTCATCCTCCTCTGCTCTGCTCGTCAGGGACTATGATCCGGAATATAGATGATAAGAACTTTAGCTGAATCTCTGTAGGTATGGAGTTCATGAGGAGACATGAAGTACAGAGAGGAGGTGGAGGTGTATTAATGAGCAGCAGCACTTGTATGCAGTCTCCATTACCACAGTCTGTCCTGTCCGTCCTCTCTGTACTTCATGTTTCCTCATGAACTCCATTCCTACAGAGATTCAGCTATATTCAGGACCCTAATCCCTGATAGTCAGAGTAGAGAGGAGGATGAGGCAGCTCTTTACCTCAGGGTTGTGAAGTAACTTGTCCTGCTTTGTTATTAGGACAGATTTTTGGTGTACTAACAGGACAGCAGCCATTTTATTTCTCCTAATGATTGCTCCCTAGACAAAAGGAGCCATTATAACTAATGAAAAGAATCTGGGAATATATTTATAATAAAGTAATATTTGAGTATTTTCATTTTCTTAATTCCCGGAGAACCCCTTTAGGCTACTTTCACACTGGCTTTTCTGGGTCCGCTTGTGAGATCCGTTTCAGGGCTCTCACAAGCGGCCCAAAACTGATCAGTTAAGCCCCAATGCATTCTGAATGGATAAGGATCCGTTCAGAATGCATCAGTTTGGCTGCGTTTGGTCTCCGTTGTATTTTTTTAGACGGTCACTAAAACGTAGCTTGCAGCGTTTTGGTGACCGTCTGACTATGTGGAGCCATACGGATCCGTCCTGACTTACAATGTAAGTCAATGGGGACGGATCCGTTTTTCACTGACACAATATGGTGCAACTGAAAAGGAGATTTTTGTGAAACTCACCTGTAAAATCTTTTTCTCGTCTTTTCCATTGGGGGACACAGACCATGGGTATAGCTTAGAGGTATTAGTAGGAGGGACACTATGCAAATGAAAGAGCTCCTCCTCCTCGGGCTATACCCCCAGACTCCACCAGGAGGAACTCAGGCGTTGCACAAGCAGTAGGAGAAGGAGCAAGAAAAAATCATGGAAACCATCGGACCAAGCCATAAGGTCCAACCAGAAACAGAAAAACTGAACTAAAGACCCCTCCTGCAACAGGAATAATGGGTGGGAGCTGTGTCCCCCAATGGAAAAGACGAGAAAAAGATTTTACAGGTGAGTTTCACAAAAATCTCCTTTTCTCGTGCTTTTTTCCATTGGGGGACACAGACCATGGGACGTCCAAAAGCAGTCCATGGGGTGGGAAAAAATATCAGCACCGCCAGGAGGAACGCCCCAACGGTCAAACAGGAACCACAGCCTGCAAAACCCTGCGGCCAAAGCCGCATCAGCCGAAGCCAGTGAATGCAACTGACAAAAATTTGCAAAGGTATGCAAGGACGACCAGGTGGCCGCCGTACACAGCTGAGACGCAGAGGCACGACTGCGTCTTGCCCAGGAAGCCCCCTCCGCCCCAATGGAGTGAGCGGCAATTCTAGCCGGGGGAACTCCACCACAAGCGTGACAAGCCGCGGAAATAGCCAAGCAGATCCAGAGCGCCAAGAACGGCGGACGGAAGCAGTAGCCGCGAGACACACCTTCAGGACCCGTACAACATCCAGGGAATGCAGAGTGCGTTCCTTGGGGTTAGCCGGAGAAGGACAAAAGGAAGGCAGGACAAGATCCTCATCAAGGCGGAAGGGAGAGACCACCCTGGGCAAAAAGAAGGGGACTGGACGGAGCACAACTTAATCCTGGAGGAAAACCATTAAGGCTCCTGACAGGAAAGAGCGGCCAGCTTCGACACCAGTCTGACCTAAAAGCTCGTGATGGGACGTGAACTCACAGCCACTGCATAATAGCCCAGAACTTTAATCACTACGCTATGTAGCTGTATCAGAAGCTATGGTCACAAGGAAGTCCAGATGAGAACAGTCAGAGAGACCCTCCTCAAAGGCTCGAAGGGAGCCGACTGCAGAGCGCGCAGAACCAAATTGAGATCCCAAGGAGACAAAGGGGGAACATACGGGGAACCGAATGCGCCACCCCCGAAGAAAGGTCACCACCGGACCCTTAAGAGCAAGGGACCTCTGACGGCCCGCGCCGAAACCTGACCTTACAGGGAACTAAGCGACAGTCCCTGCACAAGCCCAGACTGAAGAAAAGACAGTACCATCAAGATGGAAAACCGAAGGGGGGGGAACCCCGAACCCTCAAAAAAGGATAGGAAGGCCATCCAGGTACGATAGTAAATCCGGGAGGAAGAAGACTTCCCCGGACTGATCATGGTCCTAACCACTGAATCCGAGAACCCCATCTTTATCAGGATGGCGGTTTCAACAGTCACGCCGGTAAACGAAGAGACCGCAAATTCCGGTGGAAGAACGGGCCCTGAGACAGTAAGTCCTGTCCGTCGGGAAGAGGCCATGGGGCGTCCGCCAGCAACCGAGCCACGTCCGAAAAACCACGCGCGGCGAGGCCACTCTGGGGTGATGAGAACGGTCGGAGTCCCTTCCGCCTCGAACTGGCGTAGACCCTTTGGCAGGAGAGGAAAACAGAGGAGGCTGAAGTCCTGCCACGGAGACACCTGCGCATCCATCCGTACGCCTCCGGATCACGGGCGCGAGCCAGGACCACTGGGATCTTGTTGTTGAACCCGGACGCCATTAAGTCCACATCCGGACGGTCCCATCTGTGGCAGATTTCTTCGAACCCTTCTGGATGCAGAGACCACTCGCTTGGATCCACCGTGTTGTGGCTTAGAAAGTCCGCTGTCCAGTTGTCCATTCCTGGAATGCAAACTGCTGACAACACCGGAACGTGAGTCTCCGCCCACGTCAGAATTCACTTCACCTCCTGCATCACCATCCGGCTGCGGGTCCCGTCCTGATGGTCGATATAGGCCACGGCCGCGGCATTGCCCGTTTGAACCCGCACTGGGAGGCCCGCAAGGAGAGAGGTCCAATAGGAGAGAGAGAGCGGAAAAAATCGCCCTCAATTCCAGAAAGTTGATTGGAAGGCGAGACTCTGCCGCCGGCCAAATTCCTTGAACCGTGCGAGACTGGAAAACGCCCCCCCAACCCAGGATGCTGGCATCGGTGGCGGCGATCGTCCAGGAGAATGCGAGAAAGGAACTCCCCGACCTCAGGTTCTTTGGGAACAGCCACCAAGGGAGAACTGCCCGAACCCGCTGAAAGGTAAAGGATCTCCTGTTGCGCCAGGCGAGTGTGAAACTGGGCATATGGAAAGGCCTCGAAAGAGGCTACCATAAGACCCAGGACCTGCAAGTATTCCCGAATGGAGAGGCACGGGGAGCGCAGCAGATGCGACACTGCCCCCTGGACCTGGGAGGACTTGAAGGCTGGTAGAATACTTTGGCAGCCGAGGTGTCCAAAATCACCCTCCGGAAGGAGAGCCTCTGGGACGGGAAGAGGCAGGAGTTTGGGAAAGTTACCAGGCAGCCGAACCGTTCCAGGGTCTGAACAGTGATCCGGACGCTGTCCGTGGTCTGCGGTAGAGAGGGGGGCCTCTATCCGGATATCGTCCCGACAGGGCAGCAAAGGAATGCCCCTGGTACGAAGAAGCGCCATGAGCGGTCCAGGACCGTGGCAAGGACCCGCGGGGTGGTCGCCAACCCGAAGGAAGGGCGACAAACTGACAGTGTCGACCCATAATGGCGAAGCGCAGGAATCGATGGTGGGATTCCGCAATCGGGACATGTGATAGGCCTAGGAGCAGCAGGGCGGGCTGACTGGGCCCTCTAGTGTCGGGAAGGCTGGTGCAAAGGAAGGCCTCTTTGCGGGCGACCTGAGACCCCCGGCGGAGGAAGCAGGCGACGGCCTACCAGATGAGAAACGGCAAAAGGCATGCAGAGACGAACTCGTCCAGCTGATCCCCACAAGGCCTGGAAACCCCAAAGGGAAGATTAGCAAGGGAACGCTTGGTGGAGGCGTCAGCGTCCCACACCTTCAATCAGATCTCTTCGCGCTGAGTGACAGAGATGGCCAACCTGCGGGCAAAGAGGGAAACAATGTCCCTAGAAGCTTCGCAAAGAATGTTAGAAGCCTGAGACATCTGGAGAACCAACTCCAGTGTGTTAGTAGCCGCATCTCGTACCGCCAGTTCCTGGTGGTGGTGTTGTAACCACACCGAGAGAGCACTGGCTACCCCTGCTGAGTGAAAGGTAGGTCACAGGGACGCGCTGCCAGCGAAAAAAGGACCTGGAAGAGAGTCTATGCGTCTGTCTACAGCATCCTGGAAAGAGGAACTGACTAAGACAGGAAGGGCCACATAATTGGCTAATCCGGCCACCGGAGGATCCACCTTAGGGGGAGGAGACACCTCTCCTCGCCGTCAGCAGGGAAAGGAAAGTATATTCATGCGCTGGGTGGTCGAGAACCTTATTAAGACCACCCCAGGCCCTGGACATGACCGCGGAAAAATCCCTCATGGACCGGGAACATGGTAGTCTCCGACTGCCTGGACGGAAAAAGGGGGAACTCCTGACCAGTGGAAGGAGGAGAATCCCCTTGGAGAATAAAGGTGTCTCGGACAGTCACCACTAAGTCAGCCACCCTGGTGGAGAGCTTAGGCGAGGGGTCCCGCTCCATGACCTAATCAGAGCCGGAAATTCTCCTTCAGACTTGCGCTCCCTAAGGGAGGGGAGAGTCGCCCGAACGCGCCTCTAGACGAGGGGGGGGGGGGGGAGAGCCAGAGCCATCCGAGGAGGGATGCTGCTGCTCACGCTCCCTGTTAGTATTCGGGCGTCTTCTGTGGAAAACCACTTAGAGAGGTGGTTGGCGTCACAGGATTTGAAAATGCCCTATAGTCCAAAAAGGACGTGGCTCGTCCGAGCCGGATAATTCTCCTTCGGAGTACTCTCCCTAGGGAGGGGGAAGAGCAGTCCGCAAGCGCCACCGGCGAGGTGAGGGGGGTGGAGAGACAGAGACATCCGAGGTGGGATGCTGCCGCTCACGCTGCCTCTTCGTAGTCAGTCACCCACTGTGGGGACCACTGAGAGAGATGGAGTCGTTAGCGCCACAGGATTAAAGGACATGGTTGCCTTGGTGACTAAGACCAATTTAGCGGCCGCGCTGGACATGGCAGATGCCCAAGCGGGGACCGCAGGCCCCCAGGGACGTGGAGGAGGGGTGGAGGAGGGGGGTAAGGCAGGGATGCAGGCAATACTTATCTGCTCCTGCAGAACTTCTCCCTCGACTCCAGGACCAGCAGGGATGCACCTCATCAGGCTTCTGACTCCTTGTCCAGGAGTGCAGTGTTCTGGTGGAGGGTGGCAGCAGGAGACCCAGTAGCTGGTGGGATACCGGAGCTGCAGGTCGAGCCCGGATCCACTTGTCTTCTTTGGGGGGCAATGGAGGCAGCCAGGCAGCGTCCAAGGACGGCAGCGGGCATTCCACGGGGGACCAGGAAGGCGCCATGCCGACCTGTGTCCCCATCTAGAATAATATAAACAATTTTTGAAGGCTGAAAGGGGCTTTGAACTCAGAAAGCCTGGACATGGGGCAACAGCAGCAGTACCACTGAGCTACCAGCTTGCCTGGCACAAAACGGAGTAGAGTGATGAGGAGCTCCACGGCCATGAGCAAACAGAGTCTCCGGTGTAAGGAGAGTCAGAGCGGCATGCCGAGGCTCCGCCTCCCCTAACGCGTCATTATGGCGCGAAAAAAGCGCGCGAAAATAAGCGCGCGCGCGAAAATATGCGCGTGCGCGAAAATAAGCGCACCACGTGGAGGAGCGGCCTGCCGGCGGGCGCTGAGGGAGCGCAGCAGCCAAGGCCCGACGAGAGAAGCGCTGAAGCCCACAGTTTAAGGGGAAGAGATGCCAGTACTCCAGTGCCAAAATGAAGAAAGTGCCCCATCAGGATCCTTCTTCAAGCTCACCCAGGCAGCCACAGACAAATAGACACAGAGGGAGGGGGAGGGATTGTGCAACACTTATCTGCTCAGCATGCTCCCTCGATGTCCAGACCAGCAGGGATGCGCCTCTTCAGACTTCTGACTCCAATCCAGGAGAACAGTGCTCTGGAGGAGGGTAGGCAGCAGGCGTCCCAGCAGCTGGTGGGATGCCGGAGCTAACAGGTCGAGCCCGGATCTACTTATCTTCTTGGGGGGAAATGGAGGCAGCCAGGCAACGTCCCAAAGACGGCGGCGGGCACTCCACGGGGGACCAGGAAGGCGCCATGCCGACCTGTGTCCCCATCTAGAATAAAAATAACAAAAAGGAGTAGAATCAGAGAGTGTCAACCTCCTTCACCAGACACTAAGCAAAGACTGGGTTCCTCCTGGTGGAGTCTGGGGGTATAGCCCGAGGAGGAGGAGCTCTTTCATTTGCATAGTGTCCCTCCTACTAATACCTCTAAGCTATACCCATGGTCTGTGTCCCCCAATGGAAAAAAGCACGAGAAAACGGATCCGCCCCCCGTTGACTTTCAATGTAAGTCAGGACGGATCAGTTTTGACAGACTTTTTTTTTAATGAATAATGCAAACAGATCAGTTATGAACGGATACAAGCGTTTGCATTATTGGTGCGGATCCGTCTGTGCAGATACAAGACGGGTCCGCACCAAACGCGAGTGTGAAAGTAGCCTTACAGGGACTAATAAAATGGGGAAAAAGTTTATTCCCTAAAGCATTTTATTCATTGGTCGGGTGATCAGTGGCATATTCAGACAGAGCAATTATAAGCCCATGTAAAAGGACTTTCAGAATGAAGGGGCTGCAGTGTTAATGTGTTTCCATTCCCTGCACAATCAGTGGCTAGCGGCACTGTTCTGAAGGCAAAATGCTAAAAAAAAACTCAGTCCCTTAAAGGGAATGTGTCATCAGAAAATTACCCACTGTTTAAATCAAGTTTTTCTGTTAAACGTATTTTAAAGATTTTTTGGGTAATGTTCCTTTTAATTTTCCATGTCACTGTATATATAAAAAAAATAAAAAATCTGGCTGTTTTTGCACTGGCTACTAAGCCTAATAATAAGCGCCACGTCTTTGTCTGTACAAATCACCACAGGCAGGATTACAATGAGAGATAACACAGGATCCCCCATTTACAACAGGTGATTGTCACAGTTTATCTGCTCCTTCCTTGTACAATGACCTCTGCACAGGTCACAGAGGTCTAGAAAACTCTCCCATAGAAGTCAATGATGTCCCCTTCAGGCCATGGTGTCTATGGACCATGCGGCTGCTATAAAGCATGTCTCTGACAACATGGCTGCCCCATAATCAAATACACTACTGAAAAATGAAAAAGAACACCTGAGCGGAGATTGACAAAGTATAAAATAATAGTGGAGCTTGGTCAATGATCACACAACCAAGGCGGTGCACCCTTTATTTTGGGTTCTGCAGTAGGGTATATATTGAGGCAGGGTCACATTAATACCGGGCATCATCTCCCATTGCTGCGTTACAGGCTGCCACTCTGCCATGGTAATGGTCATACAGATGCTGGATATCCTCCTGTGGTATGTCATTCCAAGCTCTTTCAACTTGGACCCATAGTTCTGCCAACTAGTTGGCTGCTGTGCATGGTAGATCCGTCACCCCATCCAGTCCCAGACATTCTTGAGGGGGAAGAGATCTAATAATCAAGCTGGCCAGGGGAGCTGCCGAATACCTTGAAGAGTACGTTGTGTAGCACAGGTGTGTGGGCTGGTGTTATCTTGCTGGAACACCACATCTCCTAACTGGATAATAAAAGGTAGTTGGTCAATGCAACCTCTGATAAAGCCATAATTTGCCCCAAAGCAGAACCTGCCTTCATCACTGAACTCTACAGGACACACAGGAACACCACCAGGTGTCATGGTGCAGGGAGTCATTAGCTATTATAGCTGTTTCCAACTGTTATTAATGGAGGGAACATTGACCAGCCCTTTGGTATGTCCAGGGCATTGCGGAACCAGTCCTAATGCCTTTCTTGACTCATTTAGGAGATGTGGTGTTCCAATAAGATAATGCCAGCTCACATACTGCCCCTGCTACACAACATGCTCTTCAATGATATCCAGCAGCTCCCCTGGCCAGCTCGATAGTCAGATCCCTCCCTCATCGACAATGGCTGGGACTGAATGGGGCGACAGGTATCTCATGCACAGCAGCCAACAACCATTTTGGCTGAACTACAGGTCAAAGTTGAAAAAGCATGGAATGACATATCACAGTAGAATATCCAGCATTTGTATGACTATTACCATGCCAGAGTGGCCGTGTGTATACCACCCAGTGTTAATGTGACCCTGCCTCAACATATATCCTGCTGCAGTACCCAAAGTAAAGGGTGCCCCACCCTGGTTGTGTGATCATTGACCAAGCACCACTAGCAGTTTATACTTTGTCACTCTCAGCTCAGTCGCATTTTCTTTTTTTTGGTAGTATAGAATAAAAAGAAAAAAAAATCTACAATCAGAAAATAAAAACAAATTAGAAAAAAAAAAAGATACATGTCACTATCTAGTTTTAACTGGCAGTAAAAATTGTAAGTGACGCATTCCCTTTGATTACCAGAATCAGAAAGGGGTCACAGATTGTTACACAATGTACATATTTGACATCACTATCCATGGAAGGATTACACAATTACTTTTTGCCTAAAAAATTCATGATATTTTCTCCAATTTTAAATAATAAGAGAGCCTAAGGCTACTTTCACACTGGCGTTTTGGCTTTCCGTTTGTGAGATCAGTCATGGGCTCTCACAAGCCGCCCAAAACGGATCAGTTTTGCCCTAATGCTTTCCGAATGGAAAAGGATCCGCTCAGAATGCATCAGTTTGCCTCCGTTCTGTCTCCATTCCGCTCTGGAGGTGGACACCATAACGCTGCTTTCATCGTTTTGCTGTCCGCCTGATGAAGTGGAGCCAAACGGATCCGTCCTGGCACACAATGTAAGTCAATGGGGAAGGATCCATTTTCTCCGACACAATCTGGCACAACAGAAAACGGATCCGTCCCCCATTGACTTTCGGTGGTGTTCAAGACGGATCCGTCATGGCTATAGAAGACATAATACAATCGGATCCGTTCACGACGGATGCATGCGGTTGTATGATTGTAACGGAAGCGTTTTTGCAGATCCATGATGGATTCTCAAAAAACGTTACTGTGAAAGTAGCCTTACCTGTCCTTCAACAAAAGACAACATCAACAAAAAACAAAAATGTTGGCCTAAATGAAATAGAAAAATATAAACTATTTAGTTTTGTACTATTCTTGTTGGCTTTATGGGCCTAATATCATGCCATCATAAAATGCTGAAACAGACCATCTCCTAAGTGCTTAATCACATGCAGTGAGTCAGAATGAGTGGGCTGGCGAGGTTTATGTGAGAATGTAACTATGACAATGTTGCAGAAGCTCAGGAGTGTAAGCAAGGACAAAACACACCTGCCAGTAAGTAGTAATATGTGTGAGCAATATTAACTCCCTATACACATTTCACCACAAAATTTGATGCAAAATCCACTACAGATTTTTCATAGTATGAGTGGACATTCATACCTCTATTACTAGTATAGCCCAGAGAGCTACTGGCCTCATACTGATGGAGATGTGGCCGAGGAATGAGCAGTATGTTGGAGATTTTGCCTAGAGAACTTTCATCTGATGTTTGACTCCGTCCCTCTTCAGATGGAAATGGACGACTCTGCTGTGATGGGCTACAGGAAGCATCATAAGAACAAGAACTTTTCCGTGTCTGAGCCTCCCTCACAGGCCTGTGCGAAAGAAAATGGTCTAGTAATGGACACTTGCATAAATCATCATAAAATGAAAATAAAGATTTGACTAATAAAAGCAACACTAGATAAAGGATGACATGTACATTACACGCCTTGTAAAATGTCACATACTAAAATCATAAAATGATTGAGGTTTCTTTAGATAGGTACATTCACACGGAGCTGTCAAAATCCGCCGCATACACTGTGGCAGAAACCGCTGCATCTCCCTGCTTGGCATGGTCGTGGCTTCAAACCACCGGCCTTGGAACTGAAGCTCAGCCTCCCATTAAAAAAAATAGGAGGCAGTCACCAAACGGCTGCCCCCAGAATTTTGGAGCGGTATCTGCACCAAACTTCCCCCAGATGAACAGGGCCTAATTGATATTTAGAGTTACAGTCTTCTGGTCACCTGAAGGTTGTAGTGCGCTGTGCTCTAGAGGGACCAGGCAAACGAAACACCATAGAATCATAGGCATCGTAGTCCACTTGTATGGGCAGGGCATTATCCGTCTCTTTGGGGCTTCCAAGTGCTTGAAAAAGAAGAGTACATGATAAATAAGAAGGAAACAAAAACTGCACACGGTAGACTTCGATCTGAAATAAACAGAATCTGGAATTCTTACAGCAAAATGAAGTCATTCATTAATAAAGGGACACGTGTAAATGTGTAGGAAAAAGACAAACAGAAAGATATGTAAAACATACATGACTCTCTTCCAGTCCGCCCCTTCTCACTGACCACCTAACAGAAAAGGACACAAAATTAATTAAAGAAATACCTACAACACATAACACAAAGTTTATGATATGCCCTTTCCAGTTACCTTACGAGCTGCCAGCTTGATGCGTGGGGTAAAGGTGTTATTCAAGGGTTGACTCTGCGATGAGTAGAAGCTGAGAAGAAAAATAAGGTCAGAAAATGTCCCAGTTTTAGCGGATGATCTGATGTGACGCCATATCATCTCTTTCTCTTAGGGACTATTCACATCATGTTCCCCCCTCCACCAAAAAAAAAAGAATACCTCTAGACGTAGACACTAAATGTGTGCATAGGCTCCATTAATCAGACAGGGGCACAAAGAGTATCCTTCTGCCCCGAGTCTGGCTGGTATACGTCAGTATACGGTAAAAAAAAAACAGCACAGCAGACTGCGCTATTCCGTTCTGAGCTGTCCTGAGAAAAAGATCAGTTTGAAGAGTCTATAGTAGACTATAGGTGACAGAATGCAGCGGGAGTATTAAGGGTCGCCCTGCACACACAAACTTATAATTGCTTGGCTCTTGTCAGAGAGATCGTTATTAGAACACATCCGTCAGCAGATTTGTACCTATTACACTGGCTGACCTGTTATATGTGCACTTGGCGGCTGAAGGCATCCATGTTGGTTCCATGTTCTTATATGTCAGCATTGCTGGGAAAAATGAAGCATTAATATATGCAAATGAGCCTCTAGGAGCAATGGGGGCGTTGTCATTACACCTAGAGGCTCAGCTCTCTCTGCAACTGCCGTGAAGTCTGCAGTTTGAGTGAAAGGACCAGGCAGTGTAACCATGATCAGGCCTGGCCCTGACTTCTCCTTAAGTCAATCAAAGAGCAAAGGGCGCAGCAGTTGCAGAGAAAGCAGAGCCCCTAGGTGTAATGACAACGCCCCTGTTGCTCCTAGAGGCTCATTTGCATTTATTTAAACTTCATTTTTCTCAGCAATGCGGGCACATATGAACATGGGACCAACACACATGTCTTCAGCTACCAAGCGCACATGTAAGAGGTCAGCCAGTGTCATGGGTACAAATCTGCTGACAGGTGCCCTGTAAGCCTTCCAACTCTAAATCCCCCCGTGGAGAGGAGAAAAGTACGCCTGGGTGATGTATCCCGGGATATGTTGCAGCCTTCAGGTGTCCACACAGCGTATAGCTTTGAAGTAAGGCTGAAAACGTGATGTGAATCCAGCCTTATGTGCTCACCTGTGATTGATCCAGTGTGGGATGTTATAGTCATCTACAAGGCGCGAGTCTCCGGAACTACTCTTATTGTGCAACTGAAATAGAAAAGGCATGTTACACGTTCATCCAAAGCCAGAAAGCCCTTTTCTAGCTCCAGGACAAGGCTGCGTTTATTCTCCAGGACCAGTGCCTCTGCTGACCTTTACCGGACACATTACACAGACAAGGGTGACGCTGTGTCCAGAATATTACCTTGAAGAGTGGCACAGCGTGGAGCGGCTGTTCTCCCATACACACTAGGTCTACACCAATCCCTAGAATGGTATACAATTTGAGGTAAATGATAGGCAACAAAAATATATTTTTAATCTTCCATACATGTTCATTTAGTCCATTTTCTGACTGTTTGCTAACTTTGAAAGAACTTGAAAATTCATAAGAAAAATCTTTATTAACATACAAAGTTTTTTGGCCTATGGATTACCTATGCAGCCTCAATATAGATAGATATTCACATTCAGCAATCTCTAGCACTCCAGCTGCTGTGAAACTACAACTCCCAGTAAACACACCTGCCTGTCTGGGTAGAAAGCATGCTGACAGTTGTAGTTTCACAACAGCTGGAGTGCAGGAGGTTTCTGAACCCTACAATATTTCTAAGGGACTGTTTGCCGTGTAATCTTGGCACGAACACCCGCACCGAAATTTCAGCGACAGCCGTGTGTTTTTTTTAAAAGTGGTTTCTTCCTCCTATTCATTGCAGTCGGAGGCAGCACTGAGAATCATGGAGTGGTGGCTTAAAGCAGGGCGGCGCCAAGAAGGGACTGTTTTTGGCGTGGCAGCAGCTTTAAAGGGAGTCTGTCACCCACCTGACTGGTTTAAAACAGATCACATTTTTCAGTGGGGCACAAAGACATGACACAGATGTTACCTGTGTTTAGTTTTTCAGATGCTTCAAATCGCCCAAAAAGTTGTTTTTATCATATACAAACTGAAAAGAATGGCGTGGCAATTCCTGCACTTGCGGCCCGTTGCTATTGACGATCCCCAGCAAAAATGCATACAGTGGAGGATGCCCGCAGCGAACCACAAGTACCACAATAGACATCCTACACAAGATAGCAATTATGTGGATGTGATAATCAATATAACAATATAACAAAATAGTAGCAAAGACAGGTGCACTCTGCGGTCTTACTAAACCCTCAAACTGATTTTAAAATTGAGAGATTAGCCAACATGTCCTACAGTGTAGGACATGTCTGAGCCCGAGCACCGCGCCAAGGTTTCTCAAGTAGCTCGGGACCTAACACTCACCTAACCTGGGCCGTATGGGCAATACCTGGAGCCAGTGGGCAAATTACTGAAGCATGAGGCCGACTCACAAACAACTCACCAGTTACCTCCAGCATGTAACCATGCTAGCAATGGGAGGAGGGAGGAGTCTGCGAGTCCCAGTTAAGACTGGCTGGTATGGCCCAGGCCTCACAGGTGCACCTAAATGTAGCCTGTGGATGGAAAACAGGCACATTTAAATTGGAGTTTATACACCTCCAAGTATCTCTATATATACAAACTGAAAAGAATGGCGTGGTATTTGCCCGCTGCCTCCTGGTATTGCCCATACGGCCCAGGTTAGGTCCCGAGCTACTTGAGAAACCTTGGCGCGGTGCTCGAGCTCAGACATGTCCTACACCGTAGAACATGTTGGCTAATCTCTCAGTTTTAAAAAATCAGTTTGAGGGTTTAGCAAGACCGCAGAGTGCACCTGTCTTTGCTACTATTTTGTTATATTGTTATATGTTTTTTTCATATGCTAATGAGCCATCGCAAGTGCCCAGGGGCAGAGAGTTTTCTGAAAGTGCCCAAGTTCACCTGCCTCACTTCTAACTCCGCCCCTCAGTAAGCTCAGGCCAGCCCTGTGGCTCTGTGACATCATATTTCCCTATAGGCCGTTCGCGCATCGCTGCCAGGCATGTGCAGTGTTCTACCCACTGCTGGCAGAGGCACAGAGATATGCAGTGCGCATGCGCTGATTTCAAGCCAATAACTGGACCGGCAGTGATGCACGAACGCCCTATAGGGCCACAGGGCTGGCCTAAACTTACTGATGGGCAGAGTTAGGCGCGAGTGAGGCGAGGAAACTTGGGCACTTTCAGAAAACTCTCCGCCCCTGGGCACTTGCGATGGCTCATTAGCATATGATAAAAACGACTTTTTGGGCATCTGAAAATCTAAACACTGGTAACATCTTTGTCATGCCTTTGTGCCCCACTGAACAATGTGATCTGTTTAAAACCGTTCAGGTAGGTGACAGACTCCCGTTAAACTGCTGCCTCCCATTGCAAAGAACGCGGCCGCCGGCGGGCTTTCCTTTACGGCTGCTCACGCCAAAATTTGACGGTGAAAAACTGTGTGAGCAGCGCCTTAAACTGGCTATACACATTCAATAGCTGTTGGCCGAACAATCGTTCAGCCGACAGCCATATTTCCCTCCTAGATTCCTCATACACACACACACACACACACACACACACACACATGAGATTGGCTTGACCGAACATGTCTGAGTATGCTATGGGGAGCGCGGAGAAAGCTGCTGCCCGACAGGTCTGGCGGTGGCTTATCTCCCCAGAGAAGAAAAGGATTGGGCGAAAATATTCTTTTCGCCCAATCCTCGTCTCCTGACAGCTCCCCACACACATTAGCCAGTCAGCCAAACCTGTTCTCGGCGGGTTTGGCCGACAAAAGTAAAATCTGTATGGCCAGATTAAGCCTCTCACCTACCACTTCTTATTTGGCAATACTAACCCCCTCATTTAAACTGCATCTCTACCATTTCTTTCTTACTAGTCATTTTATTTGTAACCTCTTCTCAAATGCCATGATTTCTACCTCGGGCTCTTCTACCACTTCTTCAACTGTTTCATTTGCCTTTTGGTTTTTGTAAAAAATTCAGGACAAATGCACTTTATATTTGATAGACAGAACATTGTATTTTGAAAAACCTATAAGATTGTTATGGCTGCTGACTTTTACCATGAGTCTATATTAAATTTCTGTTCCGGAAACTGTTCAAACACAACTTATGCTACAACCAGATACGTATCTCCCCACGAATCACTGTATTTGCCATCTTACCATTATCAATCATGCGCTGCTTCGTAAGAATCATGAGAGAACGGTCAACCTGAAATACCCCAACACCAGGAGTGATGACAACTGACATCTGCCCTGTCCGGTCAAAGTTTCGGTTTATATAATGCTTGTCAAACACTGAGAAATGAAGAGTAAATAGGAAATAGTCACATGTCAAAATAAAGAATACCACACTTTTATAGTTTTGCTGTAAAAGAAAGCATAATTACCATTGAAGGACAAATTAATGGCTTCAAGATAGTTTCCTTGGTCAGATGTTGAGTTGTATCCTGGAGGAAAGGATTCTGAAAGCGCAAAAAAAAAAAAAAAAAAAAAAAAATCTGCTAAAAATGACAATACTGTATGATAATATAATAAAGGTTTCAGACCATATTGTATCCACAATTGTATCATTGTATCTATACAATCCGCTACCTGCATTTTCCAGTCGCACCAGCACAGGGTACTGGATGAAAAGCTTCTTAACGGTTACTAGCAGTGAAGTCCATTCTTCTCGCCTTTCATTCTGTACCACCACCCTGAGATAAAAGGCAACAGAGGTTATATTCAACTATAGCGAGCTTATAAATGGTGAACTAAAAGTAATCTATGTTCACAATGTGTCCCCCCCCAGCTCCATTCGACAATCTTCTGGTGCTTTGTTTGGTTACTTCAGGTGTGGGTACATATGTGGTCACATGTATTGCGGCAACAAATGATTGGCCTCAGTGGTAATGTGCCCCCCAAGCAGCACATCATTGCTGCGTCACGTGCCACTAAGGGGATACATCACCACTGAGGCCAGTCATTGGGCTGCAGTGGCACAAGTGATCTTGTCCATACCCCAGCCCAAACTAATCAAAACACAGTTTAGCACTGAAGAGGTGGGAATCAGGAGAGTATGATTATTTTATTAGGTACAACATGTTAGGTTGTGGCCTGGATGAGTTGAATGAAGCAAGAAGTTGAGCATGCACACTGATGCTTCATTCAAAGTCAGAGACGGAGCCAAAGACGGCCAACTTAGCAGATGCACGCATGCTCAACTGCTGTTTAACTGAACTTAAACCCACAGTCTTGCAGTTGGGGGTAGGGGGAACACAGGGTCTAGCATTAAACCCAATGATATCACTAGAATGGTTTAATATGGATTTAAATACTTGTAGAAGTCTTCATAGAATCTGCCCATGTGATCTTGTAAAATGGTGGCATTACTGCGATGGGCTTCTGGAAATTCATCTAAAAAAGAAAAAAAAAGAAAAAACATGATACTCCGGGTCCATTCACACGTCCGCAATTTTGCGGAACGTAATTGCGGACCCATTCATTTCTATGGGGGAGCACGATGTCCTGCCCGGAACTGGAATTGCGGATCCGCACTTCCGTTCCCGAAAAAAATAGAACATGTCCTATTCTTGTCTGCAATTGCGGACAAGAATAAGCATTTTTCTATTAAGTGCCAGCGATGTGCGGTCTGCAAAATGCGTAACGCACATAGCCGATGTCTGTGTTTTGCGGATCCACAAAACACACACGAACGTGTGAATGGACCCTAAAACAAAATCTGTATCTGGCAACTCGTAAGAATGCATTAAAGATGGTATAAAAACCCACAGCATTGTTAAACGACAGGCGTAACATAAATGCTAGACAATGGAAAACAGGAAGCAAAATAGAAATAGTTGGCATAAAGCAAAGGTTTCAATAGAAAATGCTATCAAAGGGTGATCATAAGGCCGGACATACATGGTTATCAGTCTGATAGAGAGGCAATTGGGCAAGGAATAGTCACCACAAATGTGTGTTTTATTAAACCTCAAAGGAGATATAGATATATATATATATATATTATATATTCCAGCACGTCTCCCCTATTCTGTTGGTCCTATGGCGTCTCATATTAAGGTAACACTGAGAAATATATAAAGAAATCTTGGCACGCATGAGACCTGGACAAAAACCTTACTAAATGTGTTAATACCAGGAAGAGATACGTCAACATTGGAAAATGATGGAGTATAAGCCCCCGATCAAAAGAGAGATAAGTGCCCACCAAGGAAGGTGCAAAGACATAATGAGGGGAAATCAGTTGAACAGACCCAAAAACCATAAAAATTGGGGGTAGCCTGGAGGGAAAACAGTTTCCTCAAGGATCAAAATCATCCCATTCAGTTATGCAGCTGACAGATTTTAAGAGGAGAATGGCAATGTGGTAGGCAGAGGCACGTAGAGGATTATAGTAAATACTATACCAAGAGACGGTGCCCGAGACTCCATAGAAGACTGTCTGGACCAGGCAGACCTAAACAGAAGCTGAAGAAAAAATACCCTGGAAATAGGTAGAAGCAATACCGATGCCTGAAACATGAAAAGTGTCTAGACTCGTCAGATCTACCGCCATACTGTAGCAACTCCATCTGAAGGAGAGAATGTGGTGACAGCAACCAGAGATGGTTTCAGGAGGGGAGTCTTATGTGGCCCATCACCACGAAAGCTCCAGAAAAAACTGGCGATATAAAAAATAGCACCAGTGCAGGCATTCCATAGCTGAAAGGGGAAATACGAGAACCCAATGAAGATGGATACTGCCCAAGCAGACAGAATCTGGGGGGTCGGGGGGGATCAGGGGGTGCAACTACTTGCCTTGTGGAAGGGGAGAAGTAGCTATTAGCAGTGACAACAACTGACAGTACAACCGCTCTACCAGGGGAGGGGAGCAATGCAGACGACTCAAATGTGTGATTACCCTCTCCTAAATGAGGTAACACTGATGCCATCACACCATCAATTGTTAGCTCCCATGCCCCACTTGTGAAGGGAACAAAGCGGTAAACAAGTGCCATAGAAATGCTGTGCTATTGGCAGATGACTAGTGCCATAAGGAGTGAGTGAACTTGTCAACTACAGCACCAAATGCAGCATAAATACGACACCCGTTGGAGCTACTGCATAAATACGACACCCGTTGGAGCTACTGCACCCAATGCTAGCATAACATGAGCAAAAGTGCCACCTGTGGGAGAAGAAGGATATATGACAACACCTAGGAACAGCGTTTGAGCTACCGCACACAATGCCAGGGCCGATACTCCGCATGGAGGAAGGTAATGTGGTAGAAACTACAGAGCCGGTGCCCAGTGCCAATGCGTCATGTGAGGAAGGAAAAACACAGTTGCTGTCACCATTTGAACGCAAATGCTCCACCTGAGAAGGGGTCATACAGTAGTAGCCACAGAACAGGAGTAACCAAAGTAAGGCTACTTTCACACCTGTGTTCGGTGCAGATCCGTCTTGTATCTGCACAGACTGATCCGCATAATGCAAATGCTTTTATCCGTTCAGATCTGTCCTGACTTACATTGAAAGTCAATAGGGGACGGATCAGTTTCCAATTGCACCATATTGAGTCAGTGAAAACGGATCCGTCCCTATTGACTTACATTGTAAGTCAGGACGGATCCGTTTGGCTCCGCATCGCTGCTTGCAGCGTTTTGGTGTCCGCCTCAAAAGCGGAACGGAGACCGATCGCAGCCAAACTGATGCATTCTGAACGGATCCTTATCCATTCAGAATGCATTGTGGCTGAACTGATCCATTTTGGGCCACATGTGAGAGCCCTGAAACTGATCTCACAAGCGGACCCAGAAACTCCAGTGTAAAAGTAGCTTAACTAGTGCTAGCGCAAATACTGCAAGTGAGAAGGAGGCCATACAGTAGTAGCCACAGTATCTAGGGCTTACGCAAATACTCCACCAGAGCAGATGGCCATACAGAGGAAGCCACGGAACAGGAGTAGCCACGGTATCCATGGCTAGCGTAAAGACTCCCTCAGAGAAGGAGGCCATACAGTAGTAGCCACAGTATCTAGGGCTTGCGCAAATACTCCACCAGAGCAGGTGGCCATACAGAGGAAGCCACGAACAGGAGTGGCCACGGTATCCATGGCTAGCGTAAAGACTCCCTCAGAGAAGGAGGCCATACAGTAGTAGCCACGGTATTTAGGACTAGTGCAAGTACTGTATCAGAGAAGGTCATACAGTAGCAACAATGGCATCTAGGACTAGCGCAGATACTTGTCACGAGTAGAGGGGAGGGGATAACACCAAATGACACACAGAAGGAATAGACTTGAGTCTAGACCTCAAAGCTAAGGGAGAGGGATGGTGACCTTCTAGGAATCCCTAGACCTCTCCCTGACTCCTGCCAGTATGAGTAGACCCTGAAGGTGGAAATACTCATACAACGGAACCTAGGCCCTGAAGACCCTGGAATGCCCTAGTAATGATGGCAGGGAATGACACTACTGGTTCCCTCCCAGATGAAGGAACCAGTGTCTTTCTGAGGCCCTGACAACAACACACACAATCGAACAAAATGCAAGACAAAATGCACTTAGATTAAAGCAGAATAGAGGAGCAGGAGATCCAAAGGAACAACACACCAGCTCAACCAATTAATATATAAAATGGTCAAAATAAAGGACCACCACAACCATAGTTACTTTTATTAACGCTTCATGTGTAGATACATCAATTTCTCTGGTACCAGGAGTAAGGTTACTTACAGGGACAGGAGAATCTGGTTTATATAAAACAAGAGAATGTCAGTCTCTCATTAAGCCCTCCGGGTAACTGGGACCAAAACCTATAGATCTACTCGGTTTCTTTCTGGAGGATCTGTCGGTCCCAGTCACCCTTTCTAGGGGAGGGTCTCCCCAACACAAGTGCTGAAAATTATATTGCTCTGGGGTCTCTGTTATGGTGTTACCATACATGGTCAGCCACCAGGGTAGTGTCGTTCTTCTTAATATCGTTTATATGCTCCAAAATCCGTTGTGGGGGTCCTTTATTTTGACCACCTTATATATCAATTAATGATCATAAATAATGTATCAGTGGTGTTTTGTTCCTGGGAATGAACTAGGTGCCAAGATTAGTCCATGTTTTATTCTTTTGGTACCCCCAATCGCTAGGTGGCATTGTGAGTTATCTCTTTGCGGGCTGTGTATTATTAGCCATGGCCTCTAGGTTTACAGCCCTCTTCCCACCTCCCCCTTCGTTTTACCTCCTTTTGTATGCGATTCAGTATGTTGTTGTTCCCTTCTTCATCCCCCTTCCCTATTAATGGTGCTTTCTATGGAAGAGTATACACGCCCCCTTAGAGTATAGTACAGCTGCGCAATCGGCTTTTCCACGGGCCGCATTGAGTCTGCGTTCCTGTGAGTATCGATACATGGGATTGCTAAGTGGGCCATGCTTCTGTGAAACTAAGGGGGTTAATAATCCTTTGGGGGGTAACACCCCCTGGACATACGGTTGTTAACCACCCCCTTATGGGACAGCCGTCATGTGGGTGTCCCTCCATCTGAGAAGGAGGCTTGGAGCGCTTATTGTTTGGAGGTGTGTGAGAAGGGGGTGTGGATTTAATTATCTACCTAACCTATGGTTACCTGGCTCTTTGGTTGTGGGTTTGTTTTGGGTGGACTGACAAGGTTGCCAGCAAATCAGGAGGTGCAATACTTAGTCTACGCCTATAGTATTCCCTTTTTAAATCAAATATTTTCCCAGGCACAATGGAGCTATCATCTGGCTCCAGGAACCCTCTTTTGGTCAAACAACCGGCAGACTGAGTGTGTATCTGCATTTTTCCCACATCGAGCAGAGTGGTATGTAAAGTCTTACTTATCACTTATAGGAGACGACACCAGTCACTGTGTTGCAGGTAATGTCTGGCCTTCAGTATAGAGTTATTGTACATTCGTACACTGTTGCCGTTTACTGGTAACTATTAGCTGGACTATTTTAATTATCTGGAACTACGTCTCTGTTTAATATGTTCTAAAGTACTAACACTGCTGGTTGATCCTGTATTGTTGACTCTGTATTTTAGGAGTATATGTTTTGACCCGTGGTTCTGGCTGCCCATGTATCATTGGGTTGGCATTTTAAATTTTATTGTTTTTTATATGATTGTGATTCTATACTAGCAAGGGTCCTTGTTATTAGTATACTCAGTAATTTTGAGACTGTCAGGAAAAGAACCAGATAGCTCAAAGGCTTAATTTTTTTATGATTTACATATTTAATTACATTCCATAATTATATACTTGACCTTAAGCCCCAGCCACATTAAGTGAAGAGGCAATGAAAGGCTTAGACATGGGGATGGGGGCAAGGCTCAGCGGGTCACAGGAGCAGGAGAGAGTATGGGTGTTAGAATTTCACACCCGGGAGACACAGTTCCCGCCCCCCAAAACAGCCCATAAGGTGGAGCCTAGGAGGCAGCAAAGCCAGGGCTTTGCGTAGAAGTGAGCCCAACCCAAAGGATTTATGGCTGGAAGGATTGCGGGAAAGAAGCAGGAGTTTCAGCGGGGACCGAGGAAGGCCTGAGATGACCGATGCCCTGAAGAGAAAGGCAGTGGCCACCCCAGGAGGGACGCTACCACTAGGAACACACACGACAGGCCTAGGAGGAAGGTGGAGGGGACTGGGGAGAGTTTGGCGCCACAAGTTTTTGGCAAAAAGGAGATTTTTGTATAACTTACCAGTTAAATCTCTTTCTCGCTCTTCCTTGGGGGACACAGACCTTGGGTATAGCTCAGCTCCCTAGGAGGCGTGACACTAAGTAAAACTGTTAAGCCCCTCCTCCATCAGCTATACCCTCGGCCTGGAGATAGAGGCTACCAGTTGCGTGTCCAAGTAGTGAAAGGATAACAACCAATAACGGAAACAACCAGCCAGCAACCCAACGGGGCGCCAGACCATAACCCTGTAACCAAACACAGAAGGGTGGGTGCTGTGTCCCCCAAGGAAGAGCGAGAAAGAGATTTAACTGGTAAGTTATACAAAAATCTCCTTTTCTCGCCCATTTTCCTTGGGGGACACAGACCTTGGGACGTTCAAGAGCAGTCCAAGAAGGGAGGGACCACAAACCCAAGGCGGAACACCACCAGAGCATCAGGAAACCGCTGCCTGCAAAACCAGGCGGCCCAAAGCAGCATCCGCTGATGCATGCGTATGCACCCTATAGAACTTTGTGAAAGTGTGCAGAGAGGACCAAGTGGCTGCTTTGCACAACTGTTCAGCCGAGGCCCGATGCCTCTGCGCCCAGGAAGCTCCGACTGCTCTGGTGGAATAAGCAGTGACGCCGAAAGGCGGAGGTCTGCCCTTGGCTCGATAAGCCTCAGACACCGCCAGTTTAATGAAACGGGCAATAGCCACCTTGGAGACCGCCAACCCTCTGCGCGAACCCTCCGGAACCACAAACAGGGAGTCCGTGCGCCGAAAGGACCCGGTGACCCCCAAGTAAATCCTCAACGCCCTGACCACATCCAGACGGTGCAGTTCCCGTTCTCTGGGGTGGGAAGGAGAGGGACAGAGCGACGGAAGGACGATGTCCTCATTGATGTGAAAGGCGGAGACCACCTTTGGCAGGAAAGTCGGGACAGGCCGAAGCACAACCTTATCCTGGTGGAAGATCAGGAAAGGTTCGGAGCAAGAAAGAGCCGCTAACTCCGACACCCGTCGGAGAGACGTGACGGCCACAAGAAAGATGACCTTGCAGGACAGAAGGCGAAGGGAGACCTCCCGTAAAGGCTCGAAGGGGGCTGATTGGAGCGCCGAGAGCACCACACTCAGGTCCCAGGAAGGAACTGGAGGGCGGTACGGCGGAACAGAGTGAGCCACCCCTTGTAAGAAGGTCTTAATTGGCCCTAGAGGGGCCAGGGGACGCTGGAGAAGAATAGACAGCGCCGAAATCTGACCCTTCAGAGAACTGAGGCACAGCCCCAGGTCCAGACCCGATTGGAGGAAGGACAGGATTGTGGGAAGAGAAAACCGGAGAGGTGGGATGCTCCGGGACTCACAGAACCCCAGATAGGACCTCCAAACCAGATAGTAGATCCTAGAGGATACGGGCTTACGAGCCCGGATCATGGTGCGGACTACGTCCGCGGAGAAACCCCGTCGCGTTAAGACGGCGGTCTCAATAGCCACGCCGTCAAACGTAGCGAGCCTAAATGCTCGTGGAAGATCGGTCCCTGAGAGAGAAGGTCTTCCCTGGAGGGCAGTGGCCACGGTGCGTCTGCCAACAGCAACATTAGGTCGGCGTACCAAGTCCGGCGGGGCCAATCCGGGGCGATTAGAATCGCGGGAACGCCCTCTGCCGCGATCCTCCGAAGAACCCGTGGCAGGAGGGGAAAAGGAGGAAAGACGTACAGAAGGGAGAATTCGCGCCACGGAAGGACGAGCGCGTCGGCGCCGTATGCCTTCGGGTCCCGTGCCCTGGCCAGGTATAGGGGGACCTTGTGGTTGAATTTGGAGGCCATGAGGTCCACGTCGGGGCGACCCCAGCGAAGACAAAGGGCTTCGAACACCTCTGGGTGCAGGGACCATTCTCCCGGGTCGATGGTGGACCGGCTGAGGAAATCCGCCGCCCAGTTGTCCACCCCCGGGATGTAAATCGCAGATAAGGCCGGCACGTGCGTCTCCGCCCAGAGGAGAATGAGGGTCACCTCTTGCATCGCTGCAGCGCTGCGAGTGCCTCCCT